>NC_142287.1:20090109-20702032 GCF_965620075.1 Prunus avium | reverse complement strand
TATGGAGGTCAACGTGTAAAAGGTTAAAAAAAATTCTATACAAAATAGATCCATCGAAATGAAACGATAATATTCTAATTCATAGTTAATATATAAAACCATACAAAATACTCATGTTCATTATCAAAGAGAATTGCACCAATTTCAAAAAATAGACACACACTGCAATAAACCAAAAATATCTCTAAGAATATGATAATAAACCAAAAAATTAACGCAATCCTCTTCACCTCCCAAGGCGTCTCGTCTTATTCGACGTAAAAGCTGGCATGTATTAGTGCAATCCTGCTCATTTTAGGGCATTTATGTCATTTTTTAGGTCCATCGTCGTTTTGATTTTGGGCTTTATCTGCATTTCTTTGGGCTCTAGCTCTCAAACTTTGGACCCTTATGAGTACTGTCTCAGGGGGAGCTTATTCAAGCAAATATTTCTTCAATACGTAAGAGTTAGATTATTCTTGTAAAACTCTTTGTGGATAAACATCTAAAGGCTTTTTACCTAGATTGACCTTAGATCCCTTTATGCATTCATATCATACATGAAAAATTATTTTATGTAAAAATATTGGCTAAGTATATTGCCATAGGTCCTCTAGTCATATTGGAAAATAAAATTGGAAAATTTTAATTAGGTAAAAGCCTAGGTAAAGTATATGGATTTGGGTAAAGTACACGGTGTTTCAAGAAAATACAAAAATTACAGTAATTTAATTGAGTGGTCAAATGATATCGAATTCAAGTGATATTTTGCATTGATGATCTTTGAATGAATATCTATAAAATAGATTATGCGATAGATGATTATTCTTTCCAAAATCACCATAATCCGAAACCCAAATCCATATACTTTAATAATAATAATAATAATAATACTAAGAGTGTGTTAAAAAAAGCTTAGGTTATGAAATTGCATAGCCATTAATTAATTAAGTAGTAGTGAGGCGTCGGTATGGAGTTGTGTCAGCTTAGGAAGAAGTTTAGTCATAACGATCTGGTTATTTCAGTAGTTTTAACCCTACCTTGAGAGCGTGTCTGTTCTTATATTATTTCCTCTAAAGTGGAGTCATGTCTATAGACGATGGGATTTCAAATTGCCTACAAACTGCTTGATGAAATGCGCCCTCCAATGGTGGATTCCGGACTTGCATGGGTCAATTGACCCCTCTTGCCCCTTATATGGATCCGCCCTTGCTCGCCCGCCAAGCCTGTCAAGTCCCGAGCCCAACTCAACCAGAAAATTCAAAAAAGCCAGAAGCCAATAGTTTAGGGCCGAGTCGGGTCAACTCTCCCATTTGTGACTGCGTAATGAAGAGGGAGCCTGCCTCCCTGATCGAGTATCATGCATGCATAAGGACTTGCATCCAACAGAGCCTCGACTATCTCGGCATGGCCTTTAGAAAACGCCAAGTGGAGAGGGCAGCGTCCGGAATGCTCCAACTAGTTTGTAAGTATGTAGTTTCTAGTGACAACTGTGTTGGTAAAATCAAGGTGGTCGAGCATAGCAGACACATGCAAATGAGAGTATCTCATGGTTTTTAGAGAAACTCTATGAAGGATGAGGGGGTCTTTCAGGATCAATGCGTTTAAGGACGCAACAAACCCAATATGTGCTTCCTCACACAATAATTTTGTATATTCTCTGTCATCTTTAGTAGTAATCTCTATTTTCGTCTAGGCCGAAATAAGCTCGTTTAGGGCCATGTCGCCAATGCCCTTTTTAAAAATAAAAAAATTAATCCCTAACCTTATTTTAGACTTAATTAAAATAATGAAATATGAAGGATAAATTAATAAACTTCTTTTTTTTTTACAATGTTATTAATCAAGTTAATTTGTTCAATATTGTCTAAAAATTTGTAACAAAAACTTATCAAAGACATTGAACTATCCACATCCAAGTGCACTCCCTAAACTTATTTTATACTTAATTGAAAAAATGTAATGTGTTGCATGAATTAATTAAATTCTTATTTTTGTTTTACACATGTTATGAATTAATTATGTTAATATCGTCAAGTCTCGAGCCGAACCCATCCAGAAAATTCAAAAATGCACATGAGTTGTGTAGTGAAGAGGGAGTCTGCCTTCCTAATCAAGTATCATGCATGCATAAGGATTTGCAACCCTAAACCCTAAATCCTCCTTAATCTTAAGAAGCCAAAAGTCATGCTCATTGCAAAATAAGTAAATAGAAATTATTAAGAAAAAACAAAATTGACTATATATATATTTTTTAAAGACCCGGAATCTTGCTCTTGCTTTGCTCTCTATTTTCAACCCTATATATGGCCCTTTTTTTGGCAACTTCTTTGTGTCTCTGTGAAAGTCTACAACACACCGTGATGGTCGCCGGTTCACATGAAAGAAGGCCGGACCACTTTTTCTTCTTCATCTTCTATCACCTTTATCTTTAACTTCCCAATCAACTACCCTATAAAACATAATATATAATACATATATATAGGCATACATAGCTTTTGCTTTTATAATTCTACTCCACGTTCCTCCCAATTAGACCATGCAAAAGGTGATCACTTACACTCTTCTATTTATTATAATAGTAAGTGGATGGATTTGAGCTAATCACTCTGCTTTGAATTGATTTTGGTCGTCGAATTGTTAGTAGTAAAATAACTTGATCTAATTTATTATATTTTTTGGGCTTTGTTGAAGAAAAGGGTGAGAAAAGTTAAGAAGTAGCTGAGTAGCCATGGAGTGGTAAAAAAAAGAGATGGTAGATATTTTCCATTTGCCATGCGGCCTCTCTCATTTGGATTTGGATATATGGGGTCAAGGACATAGAAAAGGGTTAATTATTGCAAGGCACTAACTAGTGTGGTGCCTATGTACATAGGTAACAATTTCTGTGGCAATGTACAAATTTAAATAAATTAGCTTGTAATTAGGAAATTGGTCATCATAAGTAAACTCGAGAAATGTGATTTTACCTATATGCATGATTGACACCGCTTGAAACATATATTTTAGTGGGAAAGATTCTGTGACTAGAAAATGCTTATCCATTTAGAACACTCCTTATCCAAGAAGCATAATTTTGTAACTCATTGGAGGAACAGCCTTTCCACAATCACTCCAATACAGCCATAGTTTGGTACCAAATTTATGAGGCAAAATCAAACATGGGGTTGGACAAAGATAAAGTGGTATAGATATTCATGAAAACATTTACTAGGTTTTAGCCTCTTCCATTCTTTTATTTTTATATATTATAAAAACAGCACATATGATGCTCCAAACAGTTATATATATATATATAATATATATATATACTATATATATTATATATACAAACACAAAGAACTTCAGTTCAGTTGAGGGATCCCTCAAACTCGCTAATTAAGCAAGAGAAAGTGATGCCACTACATGAAAGAATTGTATCTGCTCTAGTAGCTCTTTGGCTTGGCTTGTCCCCCTTTTTTCAACTCTTGAAAACAACTCATTGCCAAGGTGGTCACCGATGTGTGCATCGACAAGCACTCCAGAGACACTCCTACAACTGTTTGCAAGGGCTCGACCGACTTCAGCTGCATCATCAGGTTGGTTTACTACAAGGGGGCTTCCTCCTTTGAAAATCTCAAGCTTGTTTATAGTGAATGAGCCATCAACTTCCACTACTTCCTTGAAGTCTTGTAAGCTTGAGGCGTACACAGGAATATTGAAGTTGTCACGTTTTTCACTAGTGATAAGACCCTGCAAAAATTGATAATTATGAGTTATATTAATCTATGGATCACAATTTTATATGTCAAAAGTAGTAATAGGTGATACAAAAGAATAATCTAAACCTAAATATTTATTTTACTAAATTTATCAGCATATTGTCGATCACACATTTTTAAACTGATCTAAATGTGCTTGTCCTGTGATATAATATTATGATTATACTTTTGTTTTAAAAACAACCCAATTGATCCATGGTCATTAATATGGATCACCCAGCAGTAAAACAATAGTTATTATTTAGCCGAGAAAAATCAAAGGGACAATTGGAGGGGTTGATCAATTTTTGGGAGACCATCCAACGGCTAGAATTAGCACAACTTAATCATGATCAGTAAGAAGTCATAATAAGGTCTTGAAACCAATAACACCAAATCATGCATATATATCTTTTTTTCACACAGCACTTTGCATATATACAACATTATGCATATAATGTTTAATTTGTATCATTATTACCTCTTGGACAAGATCATTCCAAGCATCCTGAAAGTGGGTCCCAAAGAGAAGGCCTGGGCCACTTTGGTCAGTGGGGTCCACTGATGTTCTACCCAAACAGACAAGAAACATGGAGCCACCTTTCTTGAGCTCCTTGGCTCTTAACCTGAGAAAGCTTGCCAAGTCTGCCTGGAACTGTTTCTTGTATGCATTGACTGTGCTCTCCTTTGCTCCATGAATGAATACCCGTCCTTTGTTGTAGGCTGCTGATCTCTTGTCTACCACAGTCTCTGGCACCTGGGCCCACCCAAGACATAAAAATATCATTGAATTAATATTAATATGACCATGTCTAAAATTTGAAATTTGTACTTCAAATAGCTATTGAAATCCCAAGCAAGCATTTTGCATAAAGTAGCCTCACACACAGTGTTTTTGTTTCATCCTTTTTGGTCAAACCATTTGCAGCTTTCAGTTGCTGGGAAGTTGTTAATCTAGTTTTGTGCCTAGAATTTTGCACCTTGCTTCTATGTTATACTATAAACAATGAAGTAATTTAAGCGACTAAATTAAATTAGTGCAAGTATCTATCTATATATATAGCACAACTAATTATGGACTAAATAATTACCTGCGAGAGCCAATGCAAGGAAAACGCAGAGTGGAAAAGGTCAATGGACATCGCCGGGAAAAGCCGTCGGTAGAAGGAGCCCGGGACTCCAGCAGCAAAGTAGGAGCGGTGGCTGTCGGCGGCGAGGGTCTCCTCCATGCTACCACCGTGGTTAGCCAATGGAGGGAAGAGTTGGAAGAGGGTGTTGAAGTCATTGCTAGGGAGATCAGAGAAAAAGGCTGAGAACTCAGGCGGGTTATATCCCAAGGCCTCATAGCGCTTGGCAATGTGCTTGATGATCACATCTACGGTGTTGATGGTGTTGCTTCCACTTGAGCAACCAAGGTCCGCAACCACAAAGGGCACTTCTGGAGAGCTCAGTTGCACTCTGTCTAGGGTTTCTTTAAGCAGGTGAAGCATGGATCTTGCATGTATGGCCTGAAAAATTAAGGGAAAAAGTATTTTGGCACAGCAACTTGAAACATAATGAAACTTTGATGAAACAATTAATATAGTTAATGGAATAATTACCTGGGCTTTGGAATTGTTAGCATAGCTGGACTCTCCTTTGCCTCCTTTCATGCTAAATATCTTCTCGAGCTTTATACTTGAAACTAAAACGTTGTCCCCCTTGGAAGCCATGAACATGATCGATTAGAAAGAAATATTTTTAATAAGATTGATACAATGGTGAGGGTGAAGGGAAGAGTTGGTAATTGGGGAGTATATATAGAGGGAGAGAAAGAGAGGGAGGGCTCTTGTTTTTCAGAAGAGTGTGACAATAAATTATGACATTTTGGAGTGGCATATGATGATATCGAGCAACATCTTTAATTGTGTTCCCTAATGTGCACCAAGTTGGCGCAATGCTGTTTAATTAGCTTAAAAGTATGGCCCTATGTGTTCGTCATTTTGTCTACACTTTGATTTTCAATATTATTGAACTTTTTGATATTTTGTCCTTTATTATTATGCTTCAATATCCTAGAGATGTTGGTTGTTTCTACTTTTTTTATATTTTTTTTTGACAATTTACCACAGAGACTTTGCCTTTGGTGTTAATGCATCACCTCCCTTAACTTCCATCTTTTCTTCCCTTCAAAAATTCCAACACCCTAAAATTTGTTTACACACCCATTTCATGTCATAATTATTCTAATTTGATCCCTATAGTAAACAAAACAAAATGACCCACCCCAACACCCAAACCCATGAGAGCTGCTCCCCCATACGAGAGAGAGAGAGAGGATGGTGGTCGGGAACAGTTGGCCGCGAGGGATAGGAGGGAGTGGAGGTGGTTACCATGGGTGTGGGTTAGTGTTCCTAATCATTTATCTTTTGTTTTCTTTTAATTATAGAGCAATTAAAGAAATATCCTTTGTAAGTCACCCATGTGCACATGATTTAATAGAAAATTTGATCAATAAGAATTTTGAATTTACAAGGGGACGGGTACAGACCCAAAATTTTAAATTAGGGTAGGCTAAATTTACATTACGCACAAACCTATTAAGAAGATAGAAAACTTGATAATACAAGTGAATTTCATTGATCACAAAAAATATATCCTAATCAAGAGGACATAATGAGCTTTACCCCATAAAATTCATCTAGTACATATCTCTTTTCTGTTTTCTACGTGCAGGGGTGTGTGAAGTGAAGGACATATTATTTTCTACCAGAAAAGAAAATAGGGGGTTGTTTTTTACCCAAAAATGGGTGTTTAGACTTTGGCCCTTTTTGTACCAAAAAACAAATAAAAAAAGGTGAAGGGTTAGGGTTGAGGTAACTGACCCTGACTATATCTTAATATTTATGGTGCAAAATTGAAACCACAAAAAAAGAAAAAAAAGAAAAAGAAAGAAAAAGTCCAAAAAAACAAAAACAAAACAAAACGAGTGACCATATATTTTTATTCTTTTTAGTGTGATGTGCTCAGTGAAAAGTCATAAGCTCATAACGGTGGAGTATCCACGTGGCGCATAAGCAATAAAAAAGTGCAGAGCATGGTTGTCTATTAGCTAGGCTGGGTATATTAGTTTGGGAGATTCACTATTATAGAAGAGAGACAAAGTCACCTGAGCTATAGCCTAAATTAGCCAAAGAATAGGTCCATCCCGTTCACTACCGTGACCAAACTAGTCTAAACCATATATGCATACATTAGTTGAGTTTTAAAATATAATTAAGGGCTAAAATAGATTGACCTAAACTACAAGGATAAAAGAAAGGACAAAAAACGCAAAGCAACAAAACTCACGCATATGAAGATCTATAAGTCCGAAAAATAAGTTTTGACTTTTTAAACATGTACCCTCACCCTTCCTCGATGCCAAGGATTAATAATCCTACGAATTCGAGGATGAATGATGAAAATAAAAAATTGAAAGAAAACATGAGATTTGGAAGAAAAATTAAACAAGAAAAAGAAGTATAAAAAAACTAACCTGGGCTGCGGAAATGTTGTGATCTTCTTTGCCTCCATCCAAGCTCTCAACCTTCATATTATCAGAAATACAAGTATATGGTTCTACGGTAAAAATGATGCTAAATTTTTCCAAGCATATTCAGTGAGGGATATCGTATAATAGCAGTAGGAATGAAAAGAAATCCAGCAGGGATTGAGATGGCGTAGTGTTGTAAATAAATAGATAGGTGGATGACGACTCCCAAGGTGCAAATGTTAGATAGTTCCACTGAGTAACTGAGTTAGTTAATGATCTGTCATATTAGTTAGTAAGTTGTTATATTGAAAGCTGTAAGTAGTTAACAAGCTAAGAGAGTTTGTTAATTTGTTTTACAGATTGGTTAGCAATCTAGGCTAAAGAAGCTGTCAAGGCTTTAGTGTTTACCCTAAATCGTCCTAGCCCTAGAAGTAGGCCAAGAGATTGTATTTTTGGACAAATAATTAATGAAAACGGGTGTAGTTTATGAAACCTCAAGGGGTTTTGTGAAAATGCCGAAAATCTCACGAGGTGTGTGTGTAAATAACTCTTTATAGAAAGATGGTAAAGTTAACTAAAAAATACGTTCAATAGTATAATTATTTAAAAAAATAATAATAATTAGTTCTATTAATCTCAACCATTCATTGCAGTCTATAAAAAAAACATTCATTCATTGTAGGTTAATCTAATGGTTGAAAATTTGTGTAAAATTAGTAGTGCCACAAATTTGCTCCTATCCTATATATATTTATTTATTTACGTGAGATATATACTTTGAACCTAAAACCTATCATGTGGCCAACGATGTCTAGTTCAGTAGCAGACTAGTGATTTTAAGCTTGAAACCCTATTACACCTTCACATTGTGTGTGAGAAAAACCCCATTCCTCAATATCACTTATATAAAAATACAAATAAAATAAAAAAATAAAAAAACCTATATGACATGAATTGAGGGCCATGACCATCTCTATATAGATTTCAGAAGGCTTTAAAATATATCAATAGAGACCATGCTAAAACAGGAAACAGGGAACACCATCAGTAGTTTCCGATTAGGGAAACAATGGAGTGCATAATACTATTATGTATACAATTCTATACTTCACGTGGTTAGCAGCATTATGAGATACAAACGTTTTTATTATTACAAGAAAATGTGTGTCTTGCATTTTCACTATAAAATAATTTAGAGGGAATTATTGGCCAATAATCCTCCTAAAAACGTAGAATGGCAACCAACAATAACAGACTGATGAACAGAAGATGCCAACTATGTTTCTTAAAGTTAAGCGTGTTGTCAAATTTTTTTGTTCCCCAAATGTAATAAATTCAGGCTGAGATGATAAGGAAGCTCCATTAGAACAAATTTTGTTTTATTTATTTATTTATAAAAAGCAATAGAAATTTATTAGATCAAACATGAAAAAAGAAAGAGTACAAAGAAAAAAATATTGTAAATGGAGCCATTCCAATAGTAGCGCGGTGGACATGGACAAAACCTTCCCAAGTGACCTGACCCAACCAAAAAGCTTCAACAATCTGGAGAGAATCACTCCCACAAATAACTTTTCTAAAACCACTATCTACCGCCATAGTTGCCTCAAATCTAGTCCAATTACAGCAAGGACATGTCACTAACCGGCATGACTCTCCTAAAAAGACTACAAAACCCAGCAAACTTAACCAAGTTTCTAGAATTATGACTGAAATAAGACATAGATATGTCTTAATCCACATAAGTGTGGTCTTCTAATCATCATAGGAGATCTACTAAGGGCTCGATATGGATAAGACTTTTGATTCTAAGGGAAGTTGTGTTTAACTGTATTCCTAAGGCCTAAAGGTTTCCTATGTTCGATTGAATTAAAACTCCCAATACAAATGCTACTAGGAGAGGTCGAGGGTTTCTTGAGCAAACCTTGACTGATGCATATAAATACATGGTCCCTGCTCAATCGATCACTACCACTCGAGATAACTCAAACCCCATCCGTGAGAGTGTATATGGGTGTTGTGTGAAAACACTCCAAAAACCTTGTCGTTGATGGACTACGCAACCGGCACACACACAAACCACTTGAGAATAAATTGAACACATCACAAAGAGAGTAATGCAAAGACACAAGAACACAAAGATTTATAGAGGTTCGGCCTCGTGCTTACGTCCTCTTGGTGATTCATCGAGCAATTCACTAGTATGTAAGAACACCTTTGGTTACAATCAAGAACCCCCTTAGATCTCACAAGAACCCTAACTCCCTTTTCTCTCACCCTTACTCAAACCCTTTGATGCCCTTGTAAACACCCAAGAATTGACCATGTTGAATTCTCTTGAAAACTCTCAATCTTGAGTTTTCTCTTTGTCTACCTCTCTTCTAAATTAACCTAGCCCTAAAAGTCCTATTTATAATTAGGATTATTCACAGCAATGGTCCCTCAACTATACCCCAAGTTACACTTTGGTCACTCAACTCAAATATTAGTTGCAGAGGTCACTCAATTAGGTGTTTTGTTGCACCGTTAGTCCTACCGTCAAGGCTGTTACTTTTTCTGTTTAAAATGATGACGTGACAAGCATCTCTTAGATTATTGATGGGCAAATGTGACTTTTCAGTTAAGATTATTTGTAGCAATGATCCCTCAACTATTCTCGGAGTTACATTTTGGTCACTCAATTAGGTGTTGTGTTGCACCATTAGTCCCTACCGTTAGAGAGACTTGACAGTAGGACTAACGGTGCAACAAAACACCTAATTGAGTGACCTCTGCAACTAATATTTGAGTTGAGTGACCAAAGTGTAACTTGGGGTATAGTTGAGGGACCATTGCTGGGAATAACCCTTATAATTATAATGCATAGGACTTGGGTTACAAGTTAACTAGGAATAGGAAAACTTAAACCTAGCCTAACTAGGCTAGAACTTGCCCAAAACCTGTGTTTAAAACAAAAACACATCAAAAAGCAAAACACACTGCGATCGATCGTTTATTCACTCCTCGCGAACTAGACCTCTCTGTACAAAACAACAATCGTTTTCTTGTTGAGACTGATTCTTTACTTTGCATCATAAAATGTGAGCCAACTTCAACAATCTCCAAATTTGCGAATAATCAATCACCTATGAAAAATTGTTGACCCATATAACTTTCAATTGACCTTTTATCTTCTTCTTCTTCTTCTTCTTCTTCTTCTTTTTCAGAAAATTGATGACCCCAAATCATTTTTTTCTCCAATTCTCATCTTTTCCTTTTAGGTTAGTGAATAAGTCCACTTTGACGTTTTGAATAAAAAGGCCCTAGTGGTGATTTCTTTTGAGCCATGCTTAAATTGAAGTTCCCCATCACCCATTTTAGTCTATGTATCAAATCCTTCTCCTAAAATCCGCTCCCTAACGCCGCTCATATTCTCTAAATTTGATTCTACATCGTCTTTGACGGAGGTTGCTGCAAATCACCCAATTGTTCTTTGTTCTTGGGCAAAGTTGTTGTTTTTGTTTATTTGTTCGCTTTTATACACAAGTAGATCGCTAGAAATCATATTTTCCCCAAATCTGTTACGGATGCGATTGTGAGCGTGGCCAAGATGGCACTTCTTTAGGTGGTGGTGGTGGTAAGGTTCGTTTAGGCTCATCGATTGTTTTAGGGTTTTGGTTATGTTGGGTTCGTGGGCTTGGTTTGGGCTTATAATTAATTGTGGTGATGTGGGCTAATAGTTTTATTGCGGCTTTTGTTTGCATAAGTTTTGCTTTTAGCATGTTAGTTTATTGCTCTTGTTTGTACCATATCTGACTCTCCGTTCATACAGCGACACGTGGATCTTAGAAGCTTACCCAAGCGCCCAAGGCTCCGAACAATCAGCATCGGCTACCGATGGTATTGTCTCAAGTGGGCAAAAGGTCGCTACAGGCCCAACATAGGCTACAATTGGTACCTCATACCGATTCTGCAGAATCAACCTCGAAGCACCCGCCCGAAATATCTAAGGACTCGTATCGACCTCATAGGGCCCTCCCACGAGTCCCACATCGAAAATGAGTACCAAGAGCATACAAAATGCCCTCTATAAATAGGCCCCTTCACTACAATACAGGGGTAAGACTTTTCAGCTTGACTTTTATACTTTTATATGGTCAACAGCAAGAGCTCTTAGAAACAAACTTACTTTGGCATCGGAGGGTCTTAGGCTGGTTCCACACCGGTTCCATAGACCTCACGAGTTTCAAGCTCTCTTCTATTCAGGATCTGCATCCAAGGACAAGAAGAATCTGCATCTATCATTCAATCGATCTGCTAGATCGTCCCCACCACTTGTAAGTTGCACTCATCTCTATCTGTTAAGTTTTAGTGCCAATAGATTGGCGCCGTCTGTGTCCATGCTGCCCTGCCGATAGACAGTTGGACTGAACCCACCCCCCATTATCAGCACTCTTCGCCCTCGTCACACTATACAGTTGGGCAAACTGTTCGTAGCTCGGCTCCCCCTCACCAGCCAAGCTGAAAGCCGTGATCGTCCCGAGCAACGTAATCCAAAAGTTTGGATTATACTGCCCTGGTGCATACCCGATCGCAGCCAAAATCTTCTACATCGAATGTCTCAACGATAGCCGAAGCCCATGCTTAAACACGTCGGTGAAGAAGACTACGCCCTTGTCATTGTCACTGAGCGACTCTAAGGGCCCCGGAATTCGCATCCCTACCGATTCCGGAATATTGAACTCCGCCCGAATCTTCGCCAGCTCAGCCTCAGTCAGTGTGTTCGGCTCTAAGTCATCTACTCCGAACAAAGGTTCCGTGGGCTTCACCATCGGAATCCGTTGCCTCCCCCTGACAACCCTCAACACCCCTTCCCCTAGGGCGGCAACGGACACGCCACCCCCATCGGCCTCACGACCCGAAGTCGAAGGCTCACCATCTTCAGGCACTCTCGTCGAAGTGCCCCCAGCCTCGGCACGCACCCCTGCCCCTCCACTATCTCACAACTTGAAGAGCTCCCAGAATCGGTACTCTCACTCCCCTCGGACGAACTCCCCAAGGACGATTCGTCCTCATAGGCCCTCGGACTACGCCTACCCTCGGATTCGGTATCTGACATCTACAAACACAAATGACGGGAAACTAAGTGCTATGCTAGAATCAAAATCCTATTCTACCTCCTAAACACTTATGTTCATTCATGCTCGTTCATACATTGTTCAAACAAAAAATCAACGAATTCAACACTTTGATTCGTAAAAATGCAACAACACGGCAACATACCTTGTTTGCACGATAGTTCAAGATCGCCGGAAATCGCCTCCGCCTAGTTCACGCTCGCTGGAAATCGCCTGCTCAGTCTCGCACGGTTGCCGGAAATCGCCTCTCACAAGCTCTGATTGCTCTAAAAAATTCCAAGTATTCGAACTCTCGTCCCTTCCTCACATTTATAGGACGAACCTAGCATCGGGAAGCGAAGCGACGCATCGGGACACGAAACGACGCGACTCCTCCCAGCCATGCCGACACGTGTCACGCATGCATGGGGGAACCCAAACGTTGTCAGTTGAAACGTTTCCAATCCTCAGAGACGCTTCAACTTCCCGAACGTTGCAGCTCTAGCCACCTTCGAGCACAACTCCATTCGCGAACGGAAGGCGCACATTGATGAGTTCTCACTCACCCCTCGTGCCGAACGGCAGGCGCACATTGATGAGTTTTCACTCACCTCTCGTGCCGAACGGAAGGCGCACATTGTTGAGTTTTCACTCACCCCTCGTGCCGAACGACAGGCGCGCATTGTTGAGTTTTCACTCACCTCTCGTGCCGAACGGCAGGTGTTGCATTCCTAAGAGGACACAAATTAATGTGCAAACAACCAATTAAAAATACCCGCAAGTGCACGAATCTATCGAAGTATAGATTATGTAAGTACGGGGTCGATCCCACGAAGAACTTGTCGGCTTCCTATAAGTTCTAATTTGAGTACATAAAGAACACTTATTTAACACACCACAAATGCACAAATGAAAGAGGGAAACTAGAAATGAGTAAAGAAGTGTAAAAGAAATGGAACAACACAAGAAAACTAGAGAAAAACACAAACAGCACTTTCTATCGCCATTTTATCACCTGTTTATCACATGTGAACAGTGCCGTGAACAGTGAACAGTGACATGAACAGTGACATGAACAGTGAACAGTGACGGCCTGTCGCGTGAACAGTGATGACCGGTCGTTTTTCGGCTGAGTCGAAATTTCAATAAACGTGTGATGAGCGACCGGTCGTTTTTGGGCAGATTCGTTTCTCTGTTTTTCAATTTCGACCTCTGTCCAGTGTTTTGCCTATAACTTTCCAACCGTACGTCGAAAATTCACGTTCTTTATACGGTTGGATTCAGAACAGAAAATGCAAGAACACATCGCAGACCAAAAGTCCAAAACAATTACGGAAACAAATAAAATTCAGTATCAAAGACACACCACGTATCAAACACACAACTCACACACACATTTGGGGGGGGTTTTGATTTGTTTCAAGTGACCTATTTCTATTGCATGAAAGTAAATGGACTTTGAATTTAAATGAGAAAGGCAGAGATGAAATATCAAAGAGTGGAATTAAAAAGTAACAAACACTAGGGTTTCGGAATCCACCCTAAACAATTCTACCCAAGTTCATGAATACTCAAGTGATGAACTCTAAACGTGTTGATGAAAATGTTCGCAATCAAGGCCATGGGTCGTGGCTCAAGACGCATTGATTCTCTCTAATATACGTAAAGTGCATGGTTCGTGCTACAATACTTGTGCCCTCCCCATAACCGAACCTAGGTATGGTTCGTACTTTGATTCAATTACAAGGAGAACCCATTAAGTTCAAAGAGAATATGAACATCACAAGAATCCTAATAGCATGGTGTTTACATTAGGTATTCAAGAAACCAATTCACATGGATGATTCTTACTTCATCCATTTATTGCTTAGGATAACATGAAGATACACATAATCCCAACAATCTCAAGAAGCATGCTTTCAAAGATGGCCAACCAAGGAAAAACACACATCAAGGATAGATTAATTTGGTGAATTGGAATTCATCAACAATATCTAGAAATTCATACACTCAAGTATCAAAACAATAAGGTAATCATGTTTAGGGCTTCAACCTAAGCCCTAGCTATAGAGTTTAGTTGCTCATACTTATTTCAAATACAAACTCAAAATGAAATTAGAAAGAGTTTACAGATTTTCAGAAAATGATGAAAGCTTCAAGATCATCAATGGTGGAAGTCTTCTTCTCCACTTTTCTTGGCTGCACCTTGGCTTTCTCCAAGCTCCAAACTCTCCAAAATCTGCTCTCAATCTGTATAGAATGTGGAATAGCCTGATTTCCCACGATCAAAAGGCTCCCAATATCAGATTGCAATTTTGACTTCTCCTCCCTCTCTCCTCCTTTCCAGCTTTTACCTTTTAATATAAAACTACCACCTTTGATAAAGCCTTAGCCCATTGTCCCCTTGCCATGATGGAGCTTTGACTTCACAAAGATGCCAAAAGCTCAGAAAATATCTATTTTACAAATGTAATTCCTTGTTACCAAGAGTTATGGTAACAAGAAGTTAAGATGACACAAGGGAGGTAAAAGCTGGCCAAATCCGGATTTCCAGAACTGTGGTAACATGATGGATTGGTTGGATAGGCAATACTTGTCCAATGGAGCTCAAATTTGGATATGTTGTAGTTAACATCCATTGGAACAAGTCTCATGAATATCATGACCTCATCCGAGCACCAGAGCATGTTGATCCCAGGCCAAGAAGTTGACCTACGAAAATGAACAAAAACAGAATTTATAACTAATAATGCACTTTTAGCTCATTTTCATCCCAACCAAGGCAAAATCTAAGAAAACACAAAAAGGAAGTAAAAAGCTATAAAATGTCAAGAACTAACTCAAAATAGTGGGTGAATAACATGAAAAATCATGTGTAAAAATGAACCGAACAGCAGGTGTTCCTAAACCCTGACCTACACTATTCTCTCGGGCCATTCGGTATCGAGTGCCGTCTCTTTTCCAAGCTTACTCCCTCGGGCACTTGGGGGACTACATACCACCATCGGCAACAACGAGACCATCGAGTCCGGGTCAGAATGCCGAAGACAGATTCAAGTCCCCAACCGAGAAGCTTCTCAATCGGTAACTTGGGGGACTACTGTTTGTACCATATCTGACCCTATGTTCATACAGCGACACGTGGATCTTAGAAGCTTACCCAAGCGCCCAAGGCTCCGAACAATCAGCACCGGCTACCGATGGTATTGTCTCAAGTGGGCAAAAGGTCGCTACAGGCCCAACATAGGCTACAATCGGTACCCCCTACCGATTCTGCAGAATCAACCTCGAAGCACCCGCCCGAAATATCTAAGGACTCGTGTCGACCTCATAAGGCCCTCCCACGAGTCCCACATCGAAAATGAGTACCAAGAGCATACAAAATGCCCTCTATAAATAGGCCCCTTCACTACAATACAGGGGTAAGACTTTTCAGCTTGACTTTTATACTTTTATATGGTCAACAACAAGAGCTCTTAGAAACAAACTTACTTTGGCATCGGAGGGTCTTAGGCTGGTTCCACACCGGTTCCATAGACCTCACGAGTTTCAAGCTCTCTTCTATTCAGGATCTGCATCCAAGAACAAGAAGAATCTGCATCTATCATTCAATCGATCTGCTAGATCGTCCCCACCACTTGTAAGTTGCACTCATCTCTATCTGTTCAGTTTTAGTGCCAACAGCCCTCTTGGAATTGGTACTTTAGATGTCTTGTTGATGTCTTTGATTGTACTATTGAAGTTTATCTAATGAAGTTTCTATTTGATCCCAAAAAAAAAAAAAAAAAAGTTGTATACCATCTCATCATAATCCTTTTTTTTTTGGGGGGGGTGAAAAAGGGGGGATAAACCCCAAAGACTACCATGATTTTTTTTATTTTTATACAAGCGAAATCTATTTTATTGTAATTTAAACTATGGGAAGAGGGATTCAAACTCAAGTGCAAAATAGAGAGCACATCTGCTCTAGCTAACTTGACTCAACCCATGTCTGCATTTTTACAATGATTATGTCTTGTCGAAAGAGAGGCCTTTGGCTGCCAATGAGGGTTGGTTGAGTTGATAAGAATTGTTCTCTTTGCCATCCAATCCTAAGTTCAAGTCCCACTGTTGACAATCCCTCTTGTTGGGTAATATGTAAAAACCAAAAAAATGAGCTAATACCCAATTTGTAAGTCCTCAAAGAGGCCTTGGTATGTCCTGGCCTTAGGATGGTAGGACTTTTATAATGATGTGAATTTTTCTATGTTAAGGACGTCCTCCTAAGAAAAGTCCATGCATCATTCCCAGGACCACCTCACCTGAGACTTCAATTTCAGAGTAAACAAATCGATCATCGATGTATAAAAGAAAAGGACAACACATTACAGAGATTTGCCTACAGAACCCAGATAATGATGAAATAAATAAATATTTAGACAACTGAGGAGAATAAATTCAATTTGAATTGGTAAAATTAACTAGTACGATAATGTAATAACAGGAATGAAGCACCCAAAAAAAGGGGCTCGCAAGATTATAACTTGGATTGCTATTTTGAAGATACAAACAATAGAACACCTAGGCTACAGCTTACAGCTACAGATTATACAAGACATCGAATGTTGAAACTCCCTTCTATGCAGATGAGCTAAGGATGCCCCATTTGCAAAAGGCTACCTGTATTGACACAATAACTCAATAAAAATCATTCAACCAAAGCAAAGGATGACAAATTTAGAATCAATTAAAACAGAAAATGAGTTGTTTCCCCAGTTACAGATATTCTAAAAAAATGCCACATATGTAAGGTCCTAAGCATCACAAGTTCAAAAGTCTAAGAACCCAACAATAACAGCAGGGACGAATAAAAAAACTATCGATACTATCAAGTGGATTTATTGAACGGCATAACTTATTCAATATTACATCCACTGGTGACCAGATAATGATCAACAAAATGAACAAAGCTGGAATATACAATGGTGTAGTGCATCGCAGCAGTTTTCAGATACCTGATCAAAGAGACCATGATCGAGTTCCATAACCAAAGAGAATATCAAATCACCAAAAGAAAACATGCGCATAAGTCGATTAATGGGACACAGGCTGCAATAATCCTTTAAACTCATCATAAATCCATCTGCCAAAAAGAAAAGAAAATTTTATTCATCAAAGAAGAAGGTGAATATGATGGGAAGAAATAATTAGCAGAATGAACAATTAGTATCATCGTTCCACATACTGGGATAACAAAGGGACGCACCACACAAGCAGTGACCTACAAGTGAGTGCACGTGCACACATACATTGTGACTGCATGTGTGTGTGCGTGTGTGTCTGTGAGAGAGAGAGAGAGAGAGAGGATAATCTAGGCATCTGTGGCATTACACAAAAGTCAAGGCATATTTTATGATCCACACGTTTAGACAAAATAATCTTCACATTCTTCCTTTAGAAGACATGCACAAAACAATTATTTATTTGTACGACATGTAAGAATTAAGGAGTCATACTTGCACAGGAATATTGGTTGTAATTCATTATTTGCCTCAGGTCCTAAGTGGCTCCGTTTTTCACTTTCTTCGCTGAACTTAGTAGGAGTAAGAACTTCACATGGACCTTGAATCAAGCCCGCCATTACCGTGCTATCATGATTAGATTCATAGACCTATAACACAGAAACAATGCATAAACATGAACTTCCATATGGATATTATTGATCTTGTACTCTACATGTCAATACAAAATGGAAGAGAGGAACCATTAGATAAACAAAGTGTTAAATTGAATGACGCCACATGGTGTATACAACCATTAGAAAGATATATACTACGTGCATGTGTGCTTGCAAACATGCGCACTTCTTTACCCACATGACAAAATCAGGAGGCCAATTTTACTAGTCAACCAATATGCCAACCACTGAATTCAAATGTTAATTTGACCATCTTACAAAAGAGGGAAACACAAAATAATTCGTATGCAAAACAAAGAAGTTTACCTCATTGCTTTCAGGTGTAGATGGGCGACCAACAATCTCTGGCAAGTCACCAGGAAAGTAGCACCTGTTGACAATAACCCACTTTGACCCAGTTTTTCTATCCTCCCACATGGACTGCAAAGAAATCCAAGAGTTCATTATAACCCTTCTTAAAAAAAAAAGTAAAAGAAAAGGAAAAAGAGTTCATTATAACCATAAACAGATTAATTTGCTTCTACAACAAACAATAAGTGATTCCTCAAGACTCAGTGACAAAAATAACAGGCAGTTTCTAATACAAGACTAATTTCAGAAATCACATTATACAATTCTTCAAATGCAACAAGTATCAAGAAATGCATCATAATTTGCTTACTTGAAGCTTCGAGGGTATCAATTTTCCAAGACTAGACTGGAAAAGAGCATGATCTTGCAGCTTATACATTACCCCATCAATGCAACAAGTACAATAAAATAATTTTTCATCGTTAACTTGAACTGCATCGCCAATCCATTGAACAGCTTTCAAGCCATCTGTAGACAATCCAGAATGGTCTAAAGCCCTACCACTAGCTACAGAACTTTCACAAGTATTTGCTTGTGCACCTCCTTGGTCATCCCGTTTGATGTCGTATCTTAAAGAATAATCAGGATTTCCTCCTGAGTGAGAAATATCTGGGTCTTTCAAAGCATGATTATGGTCATCGCATTTCTTTGATGGAACTTCCGCACAGTTTGGCAGCGCTGCTCCATCCACAACTTGTGGGTTGGAAGAGGGTTGGGAATTGTCAGACTTATCAGTATCTTTGTTAGATGAATCAGCAGGAGGCTCTGCTTTTGATTCAGAAGGTCTCTCATCAGATCTGGATGATTCAGAAGTATCTTTTGGTTGAGATAACCGTTCACTTGACGAGCAACTTCCAGAAAAAGGTCTCTCATCCATATTTTTATTGCTCGATGGGAAATTATTTGGTTGACACTCTTTTGCATTTGAAATCTTCGAACAGTTTGGCAGCACTGCACCGTCCACAACTTGTTCGTTGGAAGAGGGTTGGGAATGATCAGACTTATCAGTATCTTTGTTAGATGAATCATCAGGAGGCTCTGCTTTTGATTCAGAAGGTCTCTCATCAGATCTAGATGATTCAGAAGTATCTTTTGGTTGAGATAACCGTTCACTTGATGAGAAACTTCCAGAAAAAGGTCTCTCATCCATATTTTTATTGCTCGATGGGAAATTATTTTGTTCGGACTCTTTTGCATTTGAAATCTTCAGATCCAATGCTGACTCAACATGGTTGCTGCCTCCACTACCAATATGAGCAGGATTTTGGAAAGCAGAGCTCCCGTTTGCAGTTATCTTCTGCTGATTGACCTTGGTATCCAAGGCACCCAGTTTATTCTCTGAGGACATTTGAATTCCAGCTGTGTTGGAAGGGATTTTTACTTGTATGTTACTTCTCATCACACGTCCATATTTAGGAGGCAAAGGTTTTCCATTGCTTAGCGACAAGCACCTCATGCAGTGCCACTCACCTCTAGGAATTCCTCTCTGATTAGCTGACTGTGCACACATTATGTGATATCCTCTCTCGCATGCATCACAAATAAGAACACCTTCTACCTCAGTGATGGTAATCTGGCAACTTTGGCAAGTCAAAGCCTTACTCATGTAATCCCTTGATGGAGGAATCCATGTAGGATGCTCAGGAGGCTGTGGTTGTAATAATTTCTGAATAATTTTCGCAATCTCATTGTGATTATTAGGAAGTGAAGGAGCTTGAACAAAGTGCATCTGTTGCAAAGGCTGCTGTACACCAGGTAAATTTCCAGAAGCTGTTTGAGAGACAAATGGCCTAATATTCTGATCTCGTGCTGCTACAGGAGTCATCTGTGGCATATTCATACCAGCATTTCCTTCAGCTTTGACAGAAGTATGATTTGGCACCTTGTATTCCGTTCCACTTTTAGCTGATTGAGTTTGCACTGACCAAGTTGGAGCATTCACTGGTGGATGATTTGCAGAAGAATTTGCTGCACGTGCACAAAGTATAGTCTAAATACTTAGATATACAGAGAGGAGATAGAAACAATAATAATAAAGTAAGCATATGCCAAAGAAAGACACCTTCCTATAAAAGTAAAGTCGAAGAACATCAGTTACCTTGTACTTGAAACGCATAAGAAGGCCCATTTGGTCCTCCATCTGATCTGAACTGTGCTCTTTCAACTCTAGGCAAGGCAGGGGAAGAAGAATCCCTTCCTAGATGACTGCTAGGCAAACCACTAGAAACCATGGATGCTCTAACTTCATTGGTGGGCAACTGATACTGTGCAGATGTAGGAGTTACTGTAGATACATGAACCACAGAAGAAGACACTGGGAAACCTCCGGAGATCGGTGCATGACTTGGTTTGTCTGTTGGAATCATACGAACAGTATGTGACATCCCATGGGTTTCAGCTGCTGCATTGAAGTTTGTTTTTAATGGGGGAGATGGATATGTAGCAGGTTGTGCAGAGTATTTTTTGGACTCTTCCATCTAGAAAAAGAATTTCAAGTTCAGAAAACATCAGTTTACAGTCCAAAAAATCCTAATTTGATAGTTCAGAATTGAAGTAAAATAGCATTAGCCATACAATTTCAAAGACAACTTCTTGGTCACAAGACTTTAACTTCCCAACGAGTCACTAATTTATACACTAGCATAACCACGCACATCCTCATAGTGATTTGAATAAAAGTGAAAGATTTTACAATTACCGAAGAGTATAACTACGCAGTTTACTGCATGTATGTCGCTTGTTAAAGTAACCAACAAGCCCAACATCTTCAAAACAACTAAGCTGAACAGTTGCTTTGTTAGTCCCAATCCTAGGAATGGGGGAAGTCATGAATCGGAGAAGTTAGGAATAGCTACTTCCTTAGTCAATCTAATTTGTGGTTTTCGGGTATTGAATTACGGGTTTTAATGTGAAATCCACAGAAGAAGTCAAGAATTAGACTAATTCCTATATACCCAGTTTTGATAAGTAAACTAAAAGTAATGTGCAATTAAGAAACGGTAACCAAAAATAACTTCTCCCATAATTTCTCCTAAACCAGACAAATATCCTTATTTGCATACCACATTAAAACACCCAAGTATATGAGTTATATTACTATCATCCCATTACCTACATTTGAAATTCAAAGTCAAAAGTTTCTTTCTTTCTTCATTTGTCCAACACTTTCCCATCAATCACACAAGGAGGCATACCAATTAAAAGCTAACAGAACAACACCTAGCCAGGAAACAAACTAAACCCTACCCAACAATCTCCAAGAACCATATCCAATAAAAAAAAATGACTCTTTACCTTCTTCTTTGTCAGCGAAAACTTCTCAGCGATGGTCAACTTGGTACCCCGAAACCCTAATCTCTGTTCCTTAAGCTTGCCATTAAGCCCCAAATCCTCAATGACAGCTCCAATTGCATCCCTAGCCACAATATCCTTAGGCGCCAAGCCTTCACATAACTCCACCAGCTTCGACCTAGCTTCCCCCATAAGTCCAATCTCGGGCTCCGTGGGCTTCTTCCCTCCTCGAATCTTGGCCATTGTCGACAAGGCCAACACAATCTCCGCCACTCTCCTGAGGTCCTTCTCCGAATTGGGTCCCAATCTGGGCTTCTTGTTGAATTGGGTCCCCAATTCTCCTTCAGCTCCATTCTGAATCGGCCTCTTTTCCGCGACTGAAACCGCTGGCGGCTCGGTAGCTCCGGCGTTCAAGGTCGGATCCATGATTGAAGGGGCGAGCGAGCGAAGCCTATGAACGACGCCGTTTTGGGGGTAGAGGAGACAGAGAGAGGGCGCGAGAGAGAAACCCTAGAGAGAGAGAAAGGGAGTGATGGAGAGGTTTAGCCGTTGGGGTTTGGGGATTTGAAAAGATGAAAACTTTGTGTGGGAGAATAAAGCTTTTTGGCGGGTAAATTTGAGGGAGGGGAGAGTGGGTTTTGTGTAAGTGATTAAAATTGATAATATGGTGAGTTTGTGATTTTGTGAGCGAGTCAGAGAGAGAGAAAGAGGAGAGAGAGAGAAGGAAATAGGGGAATGGGTTCAAATTCAATGGGGGTGGTCGAGAGCAGAGCGAAATTTAGAGAGAGACAATAAGAACGAGGGCTTTTTCGTCTTTGGATTTGGTCCTTTTAGATGCTCCGGTTTGGATATATAAAACCGGTTCGCTTATTTGGAACCGGTTACAATTAGAAACGGCTTTGGACCGTCCAATCTAATCAAGATTCAAAGCTAAATCCATACCATCTATACTAATATTTTTATAGATTGTCAACCAATTTTAATAAACTTCCAATTATACCCCTACTCACATTAAAATTTTAAAAGAAAATAACTAAAACTAATGAGATGAGGGTAAAACAATAATTATGTATGGCATTGGATTAACTAAAAATAAAAATAAAAAATATCCCCACGTTCGTAAAGAAATTTCCTCATCATCAACCTTATTGATTAAAAAAAATCTAATCAACTTTGAACAATTTTAGTAATAAATTCACAAATTACTGTTGATATAATATAGGATGTTATTTGCACGTAAAAAAAAAAAGTCGCCATGTACTCATGCACTTCTCTTACAAAAACACTAGTCTCTCTTCATAGGTATGTGTCATACGAATTTTTTTAATTACGCATGCTAAGCTCGTCTTAAAAAAATTTGGTGTCTTTTGTAATTGTATTTGTCAAGAAAAATAGTTTGCTTTTGCAAGTGCAAAAGGTTTTTTCTATTAATCACACACACTATGCTTGTTCTAAATTTCTTTTCATTGTTCGGGGATGACTAAAGTACCACAAAGTGCATTAGCAATTATTTTGAAGCAAAATTATCACAACTTTACCTATAAAATCAGATTAGGTATGTTCATGGTATCAACTAGTACATAATACGAATATATCCATTTGCAGTGAATTCCTAGCCTTTAATAGTCAACTAATAGTCAGCCACTTAAGACATAACGCATCATTTTTGTTTTTTTATAACAAAAAACAAAACTTGTGTTAATCTTCTTTTTATTTATGCCAAAGTTAGAAAGAGAAGGGGGAAAACTCACACTCGGGTTTCATGGGAAATTGAACCCACGACCACTTGGGAGCACACGAAAAATCTGGGCAAATCCAACTAACACCTCATTGGTAACTCACATTAACATAGATTTTCATTGATAATTTATCAAAAACCCATTTATCTATATATTTTTTTTATTTATAAAAAATGCCAAAAATTTGCATAGCACTTCAAAAGCTTTCTTCTATACCAAAAAAATTCAGAAGCGTATACAATTGGATCACATATTTTGGAGAAAGAAAGAGCCTATATAAGCATAACTCCGCACAAAAAACAAAAAAAATTGGTTGTTCATACTTACATTTGTGTATATAAAATATTAAACAAAAGAGACTAAACCTTTAACAAACATATAAACTCTAGGGTTTATATACAAACAATGATTGAAAACAAAATCCACCATGCTAGGAATCGAATAGTGAAATTAATTCACTAAATTATGAAAGTGGTGATTGTAACAATTGGTGACAGATACATGCCCGCGTGAAGAAGATTTCTCTCCCTCAACCTCATTTGTTTCAGCTTGCTCACATTTTTCTGGCTCTCCGTTGCCATTTGACCTAAATGACAAAACCCAATATAGATTAGCTAAAATTATAAAACAGTAAGGACTAATATATACTTATGTAAAATATCATGAATGAGACTAAACAAAAATTAAGATGATGATTATTAATAATGCATATGAAACTTGCAGCCTAGGCCATGGTTTTGTTAACAGTGGACAAGACTAACCGAAGTCTTCTTTGAGCTCGTCTTAGGTCGATTTCTAAGAGAAACGAGGCTATCCAAGTAAACCGTGAGACAACTACCAATGTTTTCAACTCCGCGAATTGACAGATCCCGAGAGCTTTCTTCATCAAAACTGTACATAACCAACCTGTCATCAAACACCATCAAGTCATGAGATTTGGTGCAGAAACCAGAATGTGATATGTCGTGCAATGGGATGGAGACCCTCATTTTAGTCCAAGACTCCTTCACTCCATGCTCCTTCATGACCCAAAAATCATAGGATGTTTGGCCATTATCATCACAACCATAATGTATTACGCATAACCATTCTCTGAAAACCCCTAGCTCTACCATATGAATATCTTCATCAATGGCATGTTCATGCGGCAGTGGAATTTCTCTAACCTCCTCCTTGTCCAAAAGGAGGGACATAATCGTGGAGGGAAGCTCATGAATTTCATCATGATCATCTTTATTCATCAGCCAATGGAGATCGCCATTCACATGGATCCCAAGCCTAGTATCGCATGAGACACAATTGAAGTCTTGGCGAATCACTCGCCAATAATTGGTTTCTAATGTGTAGACACAAAACTCAATCCCATGATCTCTATTGATCCGCCCACAAACCACCTTGTGTTCATCGGTGGAGTGATCAAATCCAAACCCGCATAAGCTCGAATAGCGGTAGGGTTTCGGTGTCCTTGGCAGTATCTTGGATTCTCTGGTTGCAGGGTTAACCAGATATAAATCCCATCTGTCTAACTGGCATAGCAACAGGCCATTGCAGTGGCAAATCAAGTAAACCAAAGTTTCTCTGTGCATGCTATGAACAAAGGCCAGCTCAGTGGCTGCCACAAGATCATCCTCACCAACATTATCAACATGATCATTGTTTAGATATGCATCATTACGATTGAGAAACTCATCGAGGTGCAAAGAGTAAAGGGATTTGTCTTCGTAAGCTGTAAGTATGACTGTTCGTCTTTGGTGCAATACATCTTCATTCTCAATGGCTTTGTTGAAGTGCACTTTAACAAAACTAGGGTGGGAGAGGAGAGAACGCCATGGCTTCGACACGCACTTGAAGCGGCATACGGACTTAACCGGTAGCCTTGCAAAAATCTTAATTATGATCTCGGATTGAAGGCCATTAGGGTTTCCCGTCAACTGGCCATGGTGTTCCATCTTCTTGGCTCGATTTCTTTACTATTTATACTTACAAAAACTAATTAGAAAAGCTTATATATGTATCAGCTTAGCCTGCAACATTGTTTGTGTATATGGATCAAAACAGAGAAAAACCAAAAAAAGGAAAAGTTATTTGGCTCAGGAGCTTGATGGTTGCAGAAAGGGAGGGGGGGTTATGAGAGACAATAATGGAGCTAGATTGGATGAGAATTGGTCATCGGGTTTTACAAGCATGAGTGGTCTTGGCTTGTAAATCTGGGTGGTTTCCTATCATTGTGGATCCAAATGTGCTGTGCGATCATGACCATCCTATGCTTAACCTCATCTCTAGGTGTCAATATATACATTTTGAGAAGTAATTAAGTTTGCCTGTAAGATTCAACACATCTATGGAGAAGAACACATAATGCAGCAAGTGTCGTTTTTTAACATATTCGAGATGTATCATTTTCTCGTGTCATGTAAGATTATGCTCAAACTCAAACTCAACTCATTTAATATATTCGAGTTGTATCATTTTCTCGTGTGATGTAAGATTATGCTCAAACTCAAACTCAACTCATTGACTTATCATGCCCAAATATATGAACTCAAACTCATTCACAAATTTTGCGTGTCGTGTCATGTTTCACCCATTTATGTGTTTCTCTTTATTTTTGGTCAATCAAACACCAAAATGTGAAATAATTAAATACACAAATATTACCATAAAAACTTATGCTAAACACATTACATAACATAAGTCCAATCATATTTCACCAAAAAAACATACATAAACAATAAGTTATAAGTTCCAATGGTTTAAAAAAGACTTTACAATAAAATAAAATAAAAGGTTTTTCAAAAAAGATAAAAACATATTTCACAAAGATAATGTGTCGTTATCATGTTTCGAGAATGAACACTGGTCAAACTCGTTAAATCATGTCACCTAACTATTTCAAGCTTATTAAGTACATAAGAAACTCTTAGAAAATTTGTAATCACACTTGACCCACTTTATGGTTTCGAATAAAAACATCAGATTCCCAAAAAACAAATTGTTTCTTCAATATCTTGTACTTTTGTCAAAGACTGAGGACGTCCATGCACCAATGGGGTATGAGAAGGCTCTATCATGTAAACCAGTAGCTGATAAGTTAAAACCGGTAGGAGAAACTCGGCCTAAGCTTTGAGCCTTTAGCTAGTCAAGAGTCAAAAACATTTGTAACAAACAACTTATGCAGCATAGTTTTACAACAGAATCATAACAAAACTTCATTACAACAAACGTTTTAAACTAATCTTTTGACTTTGCATTGGGTTCACTATTCTAAAATGATGTACAAAGAAAAACAAACACCTACTAGTATACAAAGTTTACATACTATCTTATTGAAATTAAAGGTCTGCTTACTGATGTCGGTGATCGTTCTGCAATCGCAACATCGCTGAATATCGTAAGCCTTGAATTGATGGAGACGATTTCAGAATTATGTAGTGTAAACCCATGAGGAAGTGGTAATGGTAGTCCCTTCCAGAGGTGTAAATTCACATATGGCACCACAACAGTTTTGAGAATTGTTGACAATACGGCCTGCAGTTTAAAAATCTTTCACGTATTGATATCAAATGGAGCAATGGCTCTATAATAAGAGGAGAATGTACAGGAGAAGATAAATTAAATTTTCCATAAGATACATTGTCATACACGGGACAAATTTGACATAAAAAATGCATTTTAAAGTAACTGTTGTCTAGGCTCTAGTCTGTAGACTATGTACTAGAATTCAACTTATAAATTTGTCACAGAAAAGAAAATTATAAACATTCTGCATAACATATCAAATCTCTTTTGCCCCAAAAGTTGATAGGGGTTCATGAGCACTCAAAGTTGGGGCTCATTAACAAGTAATTAAAGACCAAGATGCCCAAAAATTCACCTGCAGCTTGTACTATGTCTCTACACTACTTGATATAATAGGAAATGCTTTTATATTCAACTATGATTGACAGGCTGGCTCTGTTAACAAAACTATATTAACAATGCTATGTGACGTCACACAGAAAAAGAAAAAAAAAAGGAAGAAGAAAAAAGCTCTGTAAAGTGCATTCGGAGCTTAAAACAATAATTTCAATAATTTCATGAAACAAAGGAATGTACCTGAACAAGATGCATGTGAAGGTTACCAATTTTGCTCCACTTCAAATATGCAGTAACATGATTCAATTTAACAGTACCAGCTAGTTTATTTATCAAGACATCTGGAGAACATGAAGCATGAATCTCCTGCACCAACAAAAAACATATGGCAAATCAAAATGAACAAGGCGATATAAATGTGCATGAAACTAATGGGAGGATACAAACACTCCAAGGAAGCATACCAATGATATGCACGCAACTGGTATTACTTCATCAGCATCCATGACACCAATTGTCACATCAGAGTAAACAGTGATATTAATGCCATTGTTAACAACTGTCATTATTGGTGGAGAAGATACAGATATATTAAGCTCCATATCTTCATTGGGATACTGCTTGTACAGTTGAGGAACAATGTATTTCCATCCAGCAGTGTTCAAAAGGGACTGATCTGGTGTTTTGTTGATCACCCATTGCATATAATTTGCCTAAACGAATACAAGGGGAAAAATAATGTCTTAGTTTAACTATGTACTTGAATTCTAAAATATAAAGCTACAAGGGTACAAATCCGGCCAGGCGCAGGTCAGTTCGTTGTGAAATGGTGAAGTAAGATTTCGGTACACAGAAGTTTGATAACTATAGATAACATTATTGGAAGAAGAATTAAGCGAATTTCAAAAAAGGAATAAATGAATGATTATTGTTTAGTATTATCTGGAAAAAAAAAAAAAAAAAAAAAAAAACAGAGGTGAAAAGAATAAACTTACATTGAAGAAAACTAAGGACACTGAGCTAAAGACATTTTCATGTAATGATATCTCAACCATCTTAGCTGGAGCATTGAAGGGAACATGATCTAGTGAACCTTTATTGTACAGGCCGGAAGCAAAATCATCATTCGGAGCCATGAATAGACCATTGATCTGAAATTCAATGGAAGAATTACTCAATACAGGATTGCCCACAAATGTAACATTCAAAGCAGCAATGTCATCCAGTGCGATTTGTTTCGGAAGTGATTGCAGTAAGGAGTCAAGCTTCATTATTCCTTCTCTGATTTTCTTGGAAATATTGTCTTCAACTGCAGAAACTATTTGACCTTCAAAAGCATCCACTAACCTGAAAGAGAATGTCAGAGGATCAACTGCAATATTTGGGGTCAGAAAAAAGATTTTAAACATTTGGGTGGACCTTAAGTGGCCTTGGTTGATATAGATGCAGATCCAACTACAAAAATTGGGAACAGGGGAGGGGGTATGGAACGGCCTTTGACAGAAACAAAGAGGCACATAAGTCTTTCTCATAGCAAAGTTGATTAAGAGGATTGCATACCCTTGGTAAAGCCAAGATGCTCCACCATCTAACTTAATAGAGATATCTTTCACATAGCCGCCGCATTCCAAAACAGACAGCTTAAGAGTTCCTTCTTGGCCATTCAAAGCTAAGGTAACACCCACTTCCATACCTTCAACCTTTCTCAGAAGCAACACCACTTTTTAAAAAGGTAAAATCAAACAAATTGGGGAGAAAGAAGATTAAGTTTGCTAAGAACATTGTATCTTAGTTTAATTGATTCCAATCCTCTACCTCTTTCCTTTCAACAATTCAAGCTCAATGGAAATTTCTCATGACTCAATGATTTTGGAACGCACATAACATACTGCAGCTCATTACAGCATTTGACCACAGAAAGTTCACTATAACTGCACTTTTGTTTTACTGCATCATAATTTCATTTTCTATTCTACTTAACAAATCTGTTAAAATTGACTTATGATATGAAATTATGGGACGTATCGATTAGAACTCATCAAAAGAAACCAACATGAGACTTCCTAAGGATTCTAACTCATAGACTTAAATTCATTTGACACAGATCTTGATATTTGGAAACAAGACAGCTCATGGCACTCCAAGTTGGTCACTTCTCACCGTCCTCAAGAGGTAAAGAAAATGCAGAAAATGGCTAGCCAAGGGGTTGTCAACTTATCAGAGGCCTATTGGTTGCATTAAATCTATGTCAAGTCTAATTAGAAGTGAAATACCATTTTATGACAAACAATGACAACCCAGAAAAAAAAAAAGGAAAAAAACAGCTTCATCTACTGCATAATTCAAATGCCATTAAAGCAAGATCAAAGCAAAATAAAAGGGAACAAAAAAGTTTATAAAGAACAAAGAATAGCCTTTCTAAGTTGCTCTGTATACCTGAATGGAGGCGTCCCCATGATCTGAAATATCAAATAACCAAGTGCTATAAGAATAGCACCAATCCATACTCAAATTTGCGGTGGCTCCTGAAGCAATTAAAGCAATACCTGAGTCACCAGTCTCCACATATGAAGAAGCAATATCAACATTATAGATTGTGATATTGGACAGAACAACATGAACTTGGCCAACAAGTGGGATTTTCACAGACTTTTCAATCTGAGGCAGTTGAAGGGGGATTATAGAGGAAACAGCCTGCTCTATTAGCAAGTCCTTGGAAAACTCAAGACCCTTGCTGGATATGACAACAGATATGAATCCTTCTTCTTGGGTTCTTGTAGGAACAAGAAAAAATGATAAAACTATGAAGAAAACAGCAGATGCCATGAACTTTGTGAAGGAACCCATCTCAGAAAACAGTTAGATTAAGCTACTACATACAGCATGCACCATGGAACTAGAGAATTGCAAAGAGCATGGTCCTTTCGATACTTGGAGTGAAAAACAAGAATTTTTCACAAAAAACCCGACAACCCAAATGAAAAAACAAGTCGAACTTCAACACTGGCCATGGGAAACTCAAAAAACAAGAGAAGTGGATATGATGAGAAATCCTTAACTTGGGTTTTTTGAGAAAATTAATCCATCTTCGGTATTTGGTTGGTGTCGTGATGAACCAGTGAGACTGTGAGAGCAACAGGTGAGAATTGTAAGAGTTCGTGTGGAAGAAGTTAAGTAGTTGAGGTTTTGGAGTTTTCTTCATTATTTGAGAGGTGGTTGAAGTTGACACTTGGCCGGGATTACGAAGTTTAACATACTGTGGGAACCAGAGTAGCAAACGCAAGAATATGCTCCACCTCACATCATCGTGATTTTTCAAGGGTAAAAAGTGAGTTTTGGTTTCTGCGATTTTTCAAGGACACGTTACAAATTCCAACAAATTTCTTTCAATTTTGTCTATTATATCAAGAACACTTGCTTACTCTGTCAAAAAATTGGACAGAAATATCTCTTCAGCCTTCTTATACTGCGATAAAGGTATCCAAATAAACATTTGAGGATCCAATTATTACGTGATAGACAAAGAAATAAAAATGTGCTTATCATTATGGACGATATGGATAAAGTAGATCAAATAAAAACTTTAGCAGATGAGTCCTAGTTAGGTCCACATAGAGTGATTATGGCAATTAGAGATAAGCATGAGTTGGAGACGGGTGGACTACTTGCAGATAATATATACGAGATTGACAAGTTGAAGGTTGGTGAAGATTCTCAACTCTTCTGTTAAAATGCCTTGAAGGAAAACGATGCTCCACATGATTATAAAGAGGTGTCCAAAAATTTTGTAAAATATGATGGTGGTGTTCATTTAGCTCTTGTAATTTTGGATTCATACGGGAAAAAAAAATGTAACAGAATGGTCATAAGCATTTGAAAGACTTGATGAAGATCCTAAAAAAAGACATTATGAATGTGCTTTAAATAAGTTTTAACACATTAAAGGGAACAATGAAGAAAGTTTTTCTAGACACTGCATGCTTGCTCAATAGAAAGGATCAAGTTCACGTAAAAATGATATTAGAAAGTCCGCAATGAAATAGGTCGTGCTCATGCCATGCTCGGGCTAGGGCCCAAGACCGAGACCGGGCCAAACCATCCATATGATACCACCAAACTGTAGATCAAGTAGCAGAAGTTTTAATCAAGAACCAGTTTGATTTTATTTGCTTTGTTTTCTCTATTAGAAGGGAATCCACAAAAGCAAATGGTATAGTTTGCTTGCAAAAATCTCTCTTTGCAACCTTGATGTATTGCAATGAAGATATTTGTAATAAATATTTGGGGATCAATTATTACGTGATAGACTAAGGAATAAGAAGGTACTTATCATTCTGGATGATTTGGATAAAGTAGATCAAATAAAGGCTTTAGCATATCAGCCCTAGTTGGGTCCAAGGAGTTGAGCGATTATAAAATCTAGAGAGAAGCATGAATTGGAGACGTGTGGACTACTTGCAGATAATATATACAAGGTTGACAAGTTGAAGGTTGGTGAAAATTATCAACTCTTCTGTTGAAATGCATTCAAGGAAAACGATGCTCCACATCATAAAGAGGTATCCAAAAAAAATTTAGAATATGATGGTGACGTTCATAAAAGCACACAATGAAGAAAATCTCTCTGGATATTGCTTGCTTATTCAATAGAGAGGACCAAGTTCGTGTAAAAAGATATAACCAAGCCCAAAATGAAATGGGTCGTGCTCGTTCCATGCTTGGGCCCGGGGCCAAGATCGAGCCAAAATATCCATATGATACCTTATTCATTACTATGCAATTTTGAACTCTATTAGTTTAGGTACTTCACTTGAGAGATTCTATAATTATTGCTTTTGTTTGGTGAATGTATTGAACAATACTTTCAAGTATATGAATGAAGTTTGTTTTTGCTTTAATCACGATATAACAACATTGAGAATATGATGGTGACGTTCCTTTAGCTCTTGTAGTTATGGTTCATATTTGAGGGAGAAAAACATAACAGAATGGTGAGAAGCATTTCATAGACTTGATAAAGATCCTGAAAAATACATTATGAATGTGCTTGAAAAACGTTTTGATGCATTAAAGCACACAATGAAGAAAATATTTCTGGATATTGCTTGCTTCTTCAATAGAGAGGATCAAGTTCGTGTAAAAAAGATATAACCAAGCCCATAATGAAATGGGTCGTGCTTGGGCTCGGGCCCAAGATTGGGCTAAAATATCCATATGATACCTTATTCACTACTATGCAATTTTGAACTCTATTAGTTTAGGTACTTCACTTGAGAGATTTTGTAATTATTACTTTTGTTTGGTGAATGTATTGAACAATACTTTAAATTACATGAATGAAATTTGTTTTTGCTTTAATCATGATATAACAACATTGAGAATAAAGTCTGATATAACAACAATGAGAATATGATGGTGACGTTACTTCAGTTCTTGTAGTTATGGGTTCATATTTGAGGGAGAAAAACGTAACATAATGGTGAGAAGCATTACATAGACTTGATGAAGATGCTAAAAAAGACATGATGAATGTGCTTGAAATAAGTTTTGAAAGAAAATATTTCTGGATATTGCTTGCTTCTTCAACAGAGAGGATTAAGTTCGTGTAAAAAAGATATAACCAAGCCCACATATTCATGTTCATAATCCTCCTCTTCCTCCTCCTTCCTTGTTTTCTTCTTCAACTTGTTAATTTTCTCCTAGGACGTGCTGAGTTTCCGTCTTCTTCAACCCCTAAATTGTATTAGAGAACATGTTATCCACCAATCCACCAACTCATTATCCACCACTATCTTAGCTTTATGTTGTTAATCTTTGTATCCATCATGTACCACTTTGTATTGTCTCTTAGTTTATTATTATCTATCTTGTATAAATACCTCATATATGGAGATGAATCAATCAAGCAAAACATCATTCAATCATCAAATCTTTCATGGTATCAGAGCTAATGGCTAGCGCCAATTAGCGATCCTTCATTTGCCAATATTGAGAGTCGTTGGCTCTCCTCACCCGAAAGGGTGTTTGCTTCTGTATAGTTCTCCAACTTCTCCTCCCTTCTATAAAATGAATAATTTTTTTTTTCTTCTCTCAACCAGTCCCTACCGCTGCCATTTCCTTTTATCTTCCACCATTTTCTGTCAAGCTCTCTGCTCATTGATTGAGCCTTTATCCTTCACTCTCTGTATCTAGCTCTCTGTTGAAGATTGAGCCCTTTCTTCCTTCTTATGCTCTCTGTTGAAGATTGAGCCCTCCCCCCCTTGTCATGCTCTCTGAGCAATTTCTCCTTCTTATGCTCTCTGTTGAAGATTGAGCCTTCTCCCCTTTGTCATGCTCTCTGTTGAAGATTGAGCCTTCTCCCTCTTGTCATGCTCTCTGTTGCTGTCAGATTGAGCCCCTTCCTTTTATGTTACTTTTCTGTTCTGCGCTTGTGACTACTTCATCATTCACCGAAGCATTTCCTCCATCGAGCACTCCCGTGGAAACCTGCGGCTGCTCATCCATGTTCCTTAGCAACCATGCACGTGACCCTTGTCACTGCTCACTGAGCCCTCCTCCATCGAGCTCTCCCGTGGCAACCCACGACAGCTCCATTTATCTCTATTGGCCATGATGGCCCGATCTCAGTCTCCTCCGTGAGCCTCGTCATCGCTAACCGAGCCTTGTCTTGTCTTGTCCTAGCCGACCTTTGTACCTGTCCTGCCGTGCTCCACTGCCTCCCTTAACTGGTGTTGTTACTCTCTTTGCATAGCCACTTGCTCTCTGTGTGTTGCCGGCACTGTACCGGCTCCTTGTCTTGCCCATATCCCTCATGCCGCTTTGTCCTGCCGCAGTCTATCTATCTTTTGGCTCTCCGGTCTCTGCCTCTCATCGTTGATAGGCCACTTCTCTCTGCTGAGATCGCGCAGCACCTCCTTTTCTGTGTCTTGAGTACCCATTCTGTTTCTCTTGCTGCGCTCTCTCACTATTTCTCTGTTTATTTTTGTGCTCCCTTGAGCTGAGCTCCTTCTTCAAATATCTCTCTCCCTTGCTTTCTTTTTGTTAACTTTCTTTCACTTGGTTTCCGTATGTCTCCCCTTTACTGTTTTTCCACGTGATCTGTGTCTTCCTACTCCCCCTCTCTCTCTGCCTGACACCCACCTTAACTTCCTCTCCTTTTCCTCCTCTTTAGTTTATTTTAATTTTGTCTCTTGTTCCCCATACCTCCTCTTTCATTCCCTCTTCTCTCTCTCCACACATGCATACAACCTTCTGGCCCATTGGGTCCTTCCCTCTCCCATCTTTTCTTTCAAAATGATTCCTTTTTATTTTTATTTTTTAATTTGTTTTTAACTTCTCTTTTCCCACATGGTTTTTCTTCTCTCCTCCTTTATCATACTCTTCTCTCATCCTTTATTCTATTCTTCTTTTATTTCTTTTGTACTGTCTCTTCAAATTGCTTTTCTCTCTCTTTGTGCACGTCTCTCTCTCATGGCCTTTTCCCACTTGATAAATGGGTTGCATTTCTCTTTATATTTTTAAAATTGTTTTCTCTCACCTCACACCACTTCTTCTGACTGCCCACAACTCTCTCACGTGCACCCTCACTTTTTCTTTCTCTGAACTTCCCTTTGCTTTATCAAACATTTATGCTCTCCCACGTGCTCCTCACGGGTTGCTTCCCTCTTTTTATGTTTTTGACATTCCCACCTCTTTGTGTCTTTTCTGTTGTGTGTGCACATGTTTTGCACTCTCCTTTTCGATGAGCATTACTAGTGTTTTGTATGTTTGTGTTTTATTTCTCTTGTGAACTATGGGTTCTTCATTTTTGGACGTGCCTTCTGGACTACTACCACAATTATTGTTGCCATCTTCATCACCTTGATGTCTACGGACTACACAGCGCTTACAGCTTCTTCATCCAAATCTTGCTCTGCTACGCGCGCTCGATTTGCGGGGGTGTATTAAAGAACATGTTATCCACCAATCCACCAACTCATTATCCACCACTATCTTAGCTTTATGTTGTTAATCTTTGTATCCATCATGTACCACTTTGTATTGTCTCTTAGTTTATTATTATCTATCTTGTATAAATACCTCCTATATGGAGATGAATCAATCAAGCAAAACATCATTCAATCATCAAATCTTTCAAATTGGAGCATGAGGAAGCACCCCAAGCAATGACTTCATCTTCTTCATCTTCAACCCCTGACTGTTTTGGGAAGCATATTGCTCAAGACTTTTCAGTGTTGTTGTAAGCACTTTATTTGACTGTTTTGGTCAAAATCATCCTTCCCCGAGGTATTCGTCAATCGTGTTATGGCCATATCAATTGCTGGAATGCATTCAAACAACTTAACCATTTCCTCAAGTAATCTTTCACAAACTTGTTCATACACTCCGTGCATTGAGTAGTGCACATATCACCGAAAAACTTGGGTCTAAGGCGTGATTTCGCCCACGCATCTCGTTTTGCATACATCATTTGCAACCATTCCTTTTGTTTATGTGTAGTAACTATGTCATTCAAAAACTCCCATTTCTTTTCAAACTCATTGATTGCAATTGGTTCCAAAAAGATATGCTTGAAATGATCTTACCAATTCTTCATCCTTTAAGTTATTCTGTGTATTCCTTGCCACGTGCCATGAGCACAACCTCTAATTGCACATGAGCAACACATACTCAATTGCTTTGTGCACATCGCCTCATCCCCATCCGTCATTATTGATATAGGCTTCTTGCCTTTCATGGAGGATATGAATGTCTCCAATAACTACATTTATATTTCAAAAGTCTCGCCAAGCAATAGAGCACAACCAACACTCGCCCGATGATTGTTTGAACTAACAAATAACACTAGAGGTTTGTCATATATATTGATTTTGTACGTGCTGTCGAATATGAGGATGTCTCCAGAGGCAACATAATCCAAAAGTGAAGTAGAGTCTCTCCAAAATAAGTTAGCAAGCCTATTCTCCTCATCTACACTGAACTTACAAAAAAAATTTAAGATCCACTGATGATTTCGCTTTCATGTAGGCGAGTGTAGCTTCAATGTCACCGTCTAACAATATTTTCCTACGTGATGCATCCAACTTCTTCCTTAAGGATCCAAGTCCTCAATTTATGCATTGATGGAGGCTTAAATCCTACACCATATGCGACAATCTCTTCCAACATTGATCCACATAATTTTCGAGATTCCTCTCTTCCTCAACACTACCATTCATCTCTAATCAATCAAGATCTACTTCCCTTTATTGGAATAATAAAAACGAAATACCATTCTAGACCGTTTGCAATTGGGGTTAAGTAAAAAGTAAGTCAATTTCACACTCTACTCTACACATATCATATTATCTACACGCTTGATGGTTTGAAATTTACCTGTAAACACATGATGCTAGCATTGTAACGATTGATCTCCTTCCGTATAAGCTTCTTGCAGCGGCCCCACTCTACAAACTTTATAACTGCATTTAACTCTTTTAAAATCTTAATACCCCCCCCCCCCCCCCCCCCCCCTTAATCTCTTGAGTGTGGGTGATAGTTTAGTGAAATTTTGTTTTAAAAACGAAGTCATTTCTTGGCCTTGGGAAAAGCAATATTGAAAAGACGGGTTACTGTTATATATATATATATATATATATCCGTGGCAAAACATAGGGGTGGGGGCGGGAAGCAGAAAGGAGTAAGAAAGTGGTGCCCAAGGCTAAGTTTACGAAGTGAAATAAGTTAACTAAGAAACCAAATTACTTAACTAAAGTTCTCTCAAGCTATTTTCTTCTCCAAAACTTCTATCAAGCTGGACGGTAATGACCAGCTTGTTACATAACTAAAGTTCTAAAAGACAATTCAGTCAAAAGGATACATAAAGGTCGAAAATTACCCTATATTATAATACAAATAGGCTATTAAGAGGCTCATATATGATTCTCGGCCTTTGTGCCTCTTAATAGCCTTTTTTCTGGATGTTTAGAATAATTTTAATCTCTACACTCAATTAAGGTGGGGAGTGGATGAATGGCTGAGTTTGGTTCATAATTAAGCTGGGGAGTTTGGTTCAATTAAGTTGGGGAGTGGATGAGTTTGGTTCATAATTCAGTTTTCCAAAATTCAAGTTTTCTTGATTTTTTTATTTTTTATTTTTCATAAGAATCACCTTTTGTTCCTTTCCAACTTTTTATCAAAACCCCAATAAAAATCATAGCTAGGAATCCCCTTTTACAGCATTTATATATAGTTGGAGATATGCCAATAAAAATTGCAAAATCTAAATACAATTCACACACACCAACTTGATCATCAACCTAATTCCATAACTCAGGTAAGCTCTCTCTCTCTCTCTCTCTCTCTCTCTCTCTAAAAACTGAGACACTGAGCCAAGTCCTAGGCATGATTTTTCAAAGCTTTTGATGTAGACAATGATGGGAAAACCAATGTTGTTGAGCTTGGAGGGATTTTGGGGTCACTTGGGTACAAGACAAGTGAGCAAGATGTGAGGGAAATGATGCAGCAAGGGGACACAAACAGAGATGAGTTTCTGAGCATAGAGGAGTTCTTGGGCATGAACACAAAGAACATGGAATTTGGGGGGCTTGAAAATGTCCTCAAGAATGCTTTTGAAGCCCTGGATGTTGATGGGGTTGATATTGTGACTACTGAGGAGCTTTATGAGGTTATGGGGGATGATTTGGGTTTTGAGTTGTCTCTTGAAGACTGTCAAGGGATTATTGCTTCAATTGATATAGTTGGAGATGGGGCTGTTAGCTTTTAGGACTTCAAAATAATAGTCAATTCCCTCTGAGATTAACCCTAGTGATGTGTTTGGTCAATATAATTATATATGAGATACTACTATGATAATGGGTTAGTTCATGTAATCTTATCTTATAGATCTTGGCAAAAACAAAAGAAAAAAAATATATTGTCATATGAATCTTACCAAAAAAAATTCGTGTCATTTGAATTTCAATTTACACTTAAATTATCAAAGAACTTTATAAAAAAAAATAGTATGATCCGATGTTATCCGGAACAGCACCAAACACAGTATAACTTAGTTAGACTATTTATCCGAAACAGCACCAAACGCCTTATTATATTATGGATAAACAGTTAGTACTCTTTGGAACAAATTAATACCATTCGACTGAAATTAGTCAATACAGTCCGACGTACCAAACGAGTCCTAAACGAATCAATCTATCAATCAAGTGGTAGGTGTGTGTTAACCCCAAGTAAGCACTTAAGTAATTCAGGAATAGAATCAATATTCTTGAAGGCTAGAAGATGATCCATATCAATCTTATGAAATCTCAATTGTTGATGTAAAGCATGCAACTCAGTGGTAGTAAAATCTTGAGGATAAAACTTCCCATCAAGATTGCATATATCATCAACGTTAAACCGCTTAAATGAATTACGAGGATCCAATGTTGAGGTAAGATAAAGAAGTTCCATGATTTGCTTTGGAAATCTAGTATTTAACTCTACCAACTAAAAATCTATTACATTATCAATATGGAAATAATGCTCAACTATAATAGAATCCTTTTGTTGATAAGAACGACCTCTAACCATTTTATGATGAGCACTCATATCATGTACACTAGTGTCATGTTGTTCACCAAATGATAGCACACTCTTGATAAAATCATCCCAACCAATATTTCTCAACTCATCAAGCTTCATTTTTGTACTTGAAACAAGATTCAAAGTATTTACAATGTCTTGAGATTTGCTTTGAAGTGATTGATAAAGAAAATCTATGAATCCCATAGTTTTTTCAAATAAAAGTAAGGAAAAAATAAATTTAAACGACATAATGGCAATATAAATACTCTGAGCTTCCCCACAAAATTGTGATGTAGGTCCATTACGACCTATTTCATCAAGAAGTGTCTTGGTTGCACCAAATCAATCAATCAAACTTATGATAGTTTTAAAATAAGACCCCCAACGAGTAGTTCTAGGTCGTTGAACGAATTTGATTAGCCCTTGTACCCATTCCAAGTTTTCCAGCCTCTAACAACCTTTGAATTTCAGCCTTTCGAGATAATTTCAATTCAGAATGACATTTAGCATAAGCACCAACAAAATTCACAATATTATTCAATATTGAAAAAATTCTCCAAATGATTCCAACCTCTTTAGGTGCAACATTTAATGCTAGTTGGAGGCGATGAGCAAAGCAATGTATATAATATGAATATTGACAATCATTGAGAAACAATGCTTGTAAGCCACTCCATTTACCATGTATATTGCTAGCACTATCATATCATTGGTCATGCGTATTTTTAACTAAAAGAGTGTGTTTACCAAACACCTTACAAATCTCAGTTTTAAGAGTTGAGGAATTAGTATAATGAACACTTATAATCTATAATAAAATAAAAAAATAAAATAAAAACAATTCTCGAATAAACCCATCTCGACCAAAAAATCTTAGGATAATAGCCATTTGTTCCTTTTTAGATTCATCAAGTACTTCATCAACAAGAATACAAAATTTTCCAGCCTTTCCAACTTCCTCACGAATCTTCTTCCTTACTTTGTTTGCAAAAATATTTAGGATCCCCTTTTATATCGTTGATGCAATATATTTCACATTTCCAGAAGCATTCTTTAAGATGACTTTTTCAACTTCTACATTCATTCTTGAAACACTTTTATAAACTCAATGAAATTTCCCCGATTTGATGACTCACAAGATTCATCATTGCCTCTAAAAGTCATTCCTTGATTTGCTAGATACCTAATGGACTCAATTATGGGTGTAAGTCTCAACCCATTTTTTGTAACATCTTGTGGTGATTTCACCACTCTATCAATATATTGAGAAGGGTTGCTTAAATCCATCTCCTTTGCATAGCAAGATGATGTGGGGAATTTATATTGCCTACATCACTAAGGAAAGCACATTTACCAACTCTCTTCCAATTTTTAAACACATCTATAGTGAATGCCTTGTGTGAATGATCAATTTCAAAAACAAAACATGGAAAACAAAACCCTTTATCTTCATGAACAAAATACTTAAACCAAGGGAATTGTTTGAACCAACATTGTTGAAATCAATGATTTTGTTTCCCATCTAAGTGGCTTGGATATTCCCTTAATGTGGGTTGACATGGTCCTAAGAGAATATATGTTCTTCGAACATTATCATGTTCATTAATTGGATATATGCATATTTGATTATGTAATCCCAGATCACGTTCAAGAGAACTGGTATCAACTTGTTGATCACAATGGACTCTTTGAGACTCGACTCTTTGAAATTCTAAAGGAGGTTTCTCCCCACAAATTAGAGAAGATGAAGAAAGGCTAGAAGGCATGCTACTTAATGATCCATCATTCTTTTTCTAAAAAAAAATATACAAAATATTCTTCGTTCTCTTAGGATTTCGATGATGATCTGACATTATAATTATAACCTATAACATAAATGATGTATAGAACATGTAAGCATATATAATGTAATTTTGTAAAATAATATTTAGTAAGGTAAAACAATAAGGGACAAGTAGATAATACATGTAGCAATGTTTCTAAAATAGAGCAAACTCTATATGTGAGGCCAAAAATCCACAAATTAAAAAATATAATTATAACAAATCCCTAATAAAAACTAAGTTAAGAAAATTACCAAAACAAACAAAGAGAGGAGAAATTGGCTTGTAAATTTGCTGAATTGGACCAATTTGTGGTGTACCTCTTTGGCTGGCTTCTCTACGTTTTCACCTTCATGGACTGCTTGCTTTCTTTCTTTCTTTTTTCCACTAAATGATACAGCACAGAAGCACAGGTTTACGGATCGACAAACGTCTAAACCCGGAAAGATAAACTGAAATTCATCAGCAACTGGAATCCACCAGAAAATAGAGAAAATCTCTAAACTTTGATTAATAATATGATAAATCTGATTATCTCTAAACTTTGATTAATGATATGATAAATCTGATTAATACAATCCCATGAGTTGGCTTAAATAGAAAACAAAGAAACTCTAAAACCGTAAGAAACCCTAGGAAAAAGCAATTAATGGTTCCTCCAGATTTAATAGCGTCAATAACAACCAAAAAACAAAAAGGAAAAGGAAAAATCACATATTGTAAGCTGCAAAATGCAATTAGACCACAATTTCAATCACAACTAATCAACAATACAATCAATACAAATACTAATATAACACATAAAGCACAACCAAGCACATAGCAGGGGCAAGCACAAGGAGAACATATCTTGTAAACAAAATTCAATTAATTGAAAAAGGAAAAATAGATAACTCAAAATTAGCAAGTACAGCCATGGGAAGAGCAGAGAAAGATGAGTCTTGCAAGAACAGAGAAAGATGAGTCTAGATAGTTGAGACTCTTACCTTGATTGGAAGAGCAAATATTCTTGTCAAATTGAAAGGCAGATAGTATAAAACCTGGTTCCACAGATGAAAACAATCAATATAGCAGACAAAAAAGAGGCCAACGACAAGGAAAGAAATTGAAAACTGAAACTCACTGGCAAAACTCAGCAGAACACCATCAAACGAATACCCATGGTGCGCAGGCTTGTTCTCTTTGAAGAAGAGAGGTTATTCATGAAATTTTATCTAGGAGATTTGGCGGGCGGAAGATGAAAATTCCCTCTTTGTTGGGAATTGTACAATTCCGCATATTACCATGGAATTTCAACTCGGGATTTTAGATGTGGAATTCCCACGATATTTTCTGCGTGTAATTTGGCAAATCCTGAGTTGATTTTGCCAAACATTGAACTTTCCCTTTTCCACACTACAAATCCCGACTTTTATTAAAATCCCGAGTTATTGTACCGCATCCAAACACACTGTAAGTGACCAGGAGATAATACATGTAGCAATGTTTCTAAAATGGGGCAAACTCTATACGTGAGGCCAAAAATCCACAAATTAAAAAATATAATTATAACAAATCCCTAATAAAAACTAAGTTAAGAAAATTACCTAAACAAACAAAAAGAGGAGAAATTGGCTTGTTAATTTGCTGAATTGGACCAATTGGTGGTGTGCCTCTTTGGCTGGCTTCTCTACGTTTTCACCTTCATGGACTGCTTGCTTTCTTTCTTTCTTTTTTCCACTAAATGATGCAGCACAGAAGCAAGGGTTTACGAATCGACAAACGTCTAAACCCGAAAAGATAAATTGAAATCCATCAGCAACTGGAATCCACCAAAAAATAGAGAAAATCTCTAAACTTTGATTAATAATATGATAAAACTGATTAATACAATCTCATGAGTTGACTTAAATAGAAAACAAAGAAACTCTAAAACCGTAAGAAACCCTAGGTTCCAAAATATTCCTAAAACTTAACTAATAAGAAAATAATTTAAATCCTAATTAAAATCATATTACGAAAATAATATCCTGATTGATAACTTATTCTAGAAATGTATATATAATATAGATCTTCTCAAGAAATCAAGAAACCTGAAAATCCCAATGATACACCTTTCTTCTTCTTTGACCTCTTTGTCCATCTTTTCTTTGCTCGCCATAATTTTTGGTTGATCAATCTTGTAACCATTCTTTGACAAATATATATCATATTCAAAAGGAAAGAATTTTTTCACATGAAGTCTCTTCATCCTAGTCCAAGAAGCGATAGGATTTTGACCTTGTTGCTTCTATATTAATGTATCATATATTGCACAAATGTAGTGCGTTAATGATTAGATCGTATCATTATAAAAGAACATGTACCATATATGGATGGACTAGTTGACAATGATTAGATGAATCATCCTACGCATCTAATCATTGTATCGGAACATGTACTATATATGGACTAATGGACAATGATTAGATGTGTCTATGCTCAAAACTGGATGACCAATAGTGGGCCTAAACTTAGATGTGTGATTGTGATGGATGATCGATGAAAGTGAGGACCTTCAGTAGGTGTGAGAATTCGGTAGACAAGTTGTTGCCTTAGCAGGTGATGACAGAAGGAAAGTAAACATGCATACAAAAGACAGACGCACGTGGTTCACCCTAATGAATGGGTTATGTCCACGGAGAAGTATATTCTCATTTTAATAATGAGTGTTTACATTGTACAAGGGGTTAGACCCAATAGAAGAGGAAGAAGGCCGAAGGCTGAAGGTCAAGGATTAGCCTGAAGACAAAGAATCCAAGGACCAGTCAATGGGCTCATGGGTTAGCCCATGGGGGCCCAATGAGCAATATGGAGCTTAAGAAGCCAAGTCCCCTTCTTGAAAGAGAGGGGTTTCCTTTAATAAGTGAGGAGGAATCCCCTCTTCTTGTGTTTTGTCGATGTGGGACTCCCTTCCTCTTGCTCGAAATGGCTTGGGAGTGCTTGGCCAGATATGGTACAAATAAGAGTTCCTCAAGTTCACGATTAAGGAGGTACTTCTTGATTAGGGACTTGTAGTCTTCAATGCACTAGACGAGCAACACTTCAGATTCACTTCCATGCAGCACAATGCACCACCTCGAGTCCCCCAAAGGTAAATTACTAAAGGCATTGCATCGTAGGATGTGGTACCAAATGGCATCACAACGGACCGCAGGGTGTGGTGTCAACAACTCAATGCACCGTAGCGCATGGTGTCGATGGCATCGCAATACACCATAGGGTTGGTACTGACATTGCCACGCACCGTAAGGGTGGTTGTTGTCCACCTGAAGATTTTTTTTAATTTATAACACTCGCAAGCGCACAAATCGAGTGTAGAATAGATGTGTGTAAGTACGAGGTCGTTTCCGCAGGGAATGTGCGAAAATGATGGAAAACTAATCCAACCCAAGTTAATTCATTTGCTAACCTAGTTCATTCAAAGTTTTGATTTGTTTGTTGAAAAAGAAAATTAAATAAAGCATAACATTGAAAATGCAAATAAACTAGAATAGGGAGTAGCATGGAGTAGCAATCTAGAAATATAGAAATCAATGGAGTAGCAATCTCGAAATCAATCTAGAAATCCCATGGAGTATTCCATAAAACTCTAATTATTTATGTAACAAGTCTCATGGAGTAGCAATCTAGAAATCAATCTACTACTTTCTTAAGATATCAATTAAGCATGCAATTTAATGAATCTTAGTAATACAAAACTAAGGATGCATTAATAGATTAACTTAAATTCTTAACTACCACAAATACATGATAGGAGTGGTGAAAACAAAATTAACCTATTAATCATGTGAAGCCAAAATTATAAACATTGAAGAATATAATAGTTGGGAATTGAAATATAAAAACTAGAACTTTATTTCATAATAGTGTTTCCTCCTCAACCTTAGTCAAGGAGTTTAGCTAGACATAAGTGAAAATAAAAACAACATGAAAAACTAAAACATGGAGGAGAAGAAACTACATCATCAACCCTTTGGATCCCTACCTCACGACTCCCCAAGCTTCTCTCCAATTATATTACCATTTCTCCTCTCCGTTTGGTGCCCAAATTTTGCACTCATTTTGCACTTGCTGAGCTTGCTATTTATAGCATTATCATATTCATCATCTTCACGTGCTGGCTGTTGCATTACCTTTGCTTTCTTCACGCAGGCTTCCATATGGTCTTCCACTTGTGACTACTACATGTAGCTCAAGGTGCCATTAATTTAATTAATTCATAACACGTCCAACACTTTCATTCCTAGTTGCTTGAATAACAATTGGTCTTCATCATTTGTTGGTTCTTCACTTGTGCTTTCTTTTTTTGCCTAATTACATGTTTCCTCTTTTGGGAGGCTTTCCATGTTTATTTCCTTCAGCTACCGCCACATTTCTTTTTCTTTACTTTTGACTGACTGCATGTGGGTTTGCTGCCATCACCTGCAATATTCCCTCAAGTTGTTGGCTGGTTTTTCGCATAGGGGCTGCATTATTCTCTTTATTTATTTTTCTTTCTTTCTTTTGGTTGTTGGACATGTGCAACTCTTTGCATACTCATTTCCTTCGATGCTCATCACTTGGCTTCCTCTTTCATTTCTCATTGCTTTTCAGTCTTTGTGTGCTATGTAGATTTACGTGGGCTTCCCAACTCCAAATGAAGACTTTGACCATACTAAATTGAAGCCCAGAAAATGATCTTTCCAATGGACTATGGCCCTGTTGCCAATTCTCAATGAAAGCCATTGAAGAGATTGATATTCCTTGACTGCACAGTTATTGGCCAAGTTTGACAATTACTTCCCTGCAATATGCTCGTAGGCATGTTTTGGACTTGTTTCTCCTCTCAATAAATTCTTGAAAAATATGTAACTTGAAGCTCTATGTCCTATCTTTCCAACCATATGTAGCTCATCTAAAGAAAAAAATCAGAAACGCCTTCAAATATCCTTTTTGGTACAGTAATGCAGATGCTTCCAAATTTTACCTGTGGAGAAGTATTACCTAAGGTGCCGTTCCACAATTGGTGAGGTACCATTTGGCAATTTGGGGATGTAGCCCAGCGATTGATGAGGTGCCATTGGTGAGAGGTGCGTCACCTAAGAAGTGTCGTTGGTGTTGTTTTAGAGAGGTATCGCCCTGCAAGGTGCCATTTAGTAGTGTCATAGATGAGAGGTGTCGTCCATGAAGTGTTGTTCATGAGGAGCCGTAGGTGTCACCCATGAGGTGTCGTTCGTGAGGTAACATAGGCATTGGTGAGAGAGCTTGATTTCTCTGATGTTAGTGTTCGGCAAGCCATGAGTGTCGTTCGCAAGCCACGGGTGTCGTTCGATAGGTGCCTTGAGAGGTCTTCTAGCCAGATGTGCCGAATTGGAATGTCGTTTGAAGCTGCCGTATGTACTACCCATCGTAAACTAAAAATGGGAGCTGCCTTAGGTGCCGCGAGCTATAGATTGGAGTTGTCGTATGTACTGCGAGCGATCGATTGGAGTTACCTTATGTGCTTTAAGGTACAGATTGGGGCTGCCGTAGATACTGCCGTATGTACTACCCATCGTAACTACAAATGGGAGCTGCCTTAGGTGCCGCGAGCTATAGATTGGAGTTGTTGTATGTACTGCGAGCGATCAATTGGAGTTACCTTATGTGCTTTAAGGTACAGATTGGGGCTGCCGTAGATACTGCGAGCCGTCGATTGGAGCTATTGGAGCCATCAAAAAGCTTAATGATTAAACCATGGGTATCGATCAGGTCTCATGTTATCAATAATATAGTATATTGTTTAAATAATAGGTGTTGAGGCCTAAAAAATCCAAGGTTGGGCCCAAATAAATTCCCGGCCTAGTACAACACCTTATTAAGAAGGTATCCGACTTGGAGCACGCAAAGGCCCGGGGCTTGCTGAGTGGGTTGTGGTATGGATGGTAACGAGTTCTCATGAGGCCCATTGATGAGTCAAGAAATGGAAGTTTTTGGGTTACTTGGGAGCCCCAAAACTCAAACACATTTCTTGGGCCCAAATATGTGGGTAAGCATAAAGGAGAGAAAAAGGAAGCCCAATACTCTAGGAAAATCAGCCCAATACTCTAGAAAAATCAACCCAATACTCTAGAAAAACCAGCCCAATACTCTAGGAAAATTAGCCCGTCACCTAAGGAGATTAGCCCATTCCCTTAGTTGGCTAAACCATCACCTTAGGAAAACCCACACAGCCAAAATAAATATCTATAATCTCCAGCACATGGCTGGAGACAAAAGCCACGACAAAAGCCAAAGCTACCCAAGTATGTGAACCGCTGGGAGGCTCCAACACATGGGCAAAGCAAACCTCAAGGCAGATTGTTCAAAAAACCAGAGGGTATTGGCGCGCGCAGGGAAAAGAGGCAGCCTTCGGACCAGCCAAAGCTACCTATCTCCTTCCTTTCACCCTAATGAATGAGTTATGTCCACGGAGAAGTATATTCTCATTATAATCATGTGTGTTTACATTGTACAAGGAGTTAGACCCAAATAGAAGAGGAAGGAGGCCAAAGGATGAAGGTCAAGGATCAGGCTGAAGACCAAGGATCCAAAGACGAGCAATTGGGCTCATGGGTCAGCCCATGGGGGCCCAATGAGTAATATGGAGCCCAAGGAGCCAAGCCCCCTTCTTGAAGGATAGGGGTCTCTTTTTATAAGTAAGGGGGAGTCCATTGTTCTTGTGTTTTGTCAATGTGAGACTCTCTTCCCCTTGCTTGGAATGGCTTGGGAGTGATTAGTCAAATATGGTACAAACAAGTTGAATCATCCTAAAATTTTCTACAAATGTATGTAATTGATTTTAATTATAATACATATACCATATGGTTAAGGGTCATTCCTATAAATATATACTAGTGGATTTTTCTTAATCAATGATTAGAAAAATATTTTAAAGATGGTTTTTGGAAAAAGAAACAGAGAAGTGCAATAGGTAGAAGATGATGATGTACATTCAATCTCATCTGATGAGAACAAAAATGGGGATATTATTGAAATTACCAACATCAGTCAATCTCAATCCTTTAACAAAAAGTCTAGTCAACCGTCTATCAAAAGAGGTAGTTAGTCTGGTGAAATGGATGCCAAACCATTAGTCAATGAAGTGATTTTCATTGGTGTAACATCTGGAAAGAATCCAGGTGGTGCGAAGTCATGGACTTGCAAGCACTATGACAATAACTTTACAAGCACATATACTCCCATCCATGCTCAATTCTTGGGTCCTCAACTTGGGAAAAATTCTGATATGGATAGATGTAAAGCTGTGTTTTATAATCATGAAGAATTGGATAGAATAAGAAGAAAAGTACAAGATGCAAAAGTGAAAGGTGATTTTTGTTATATTTCCTTTGTTATTATTTTGTTTAGGTCGAACTATTTTCTTTGTTATTATATATATATATATATTTTAATCATAATACTTTTTTTATTTATTCACTTATTGTTTTTTCATCCCTCAAAACTTATACGTTGATGAGGCAACAACCTTCATCAACGGCAGGACCAATCCAAGACGCGTTCAAAACTATGGATAGAGACATGGTGGATATCAAGGTTATGAGGGGACTATGCGCTAATGCCATATCATTCAATGTACTACGTAACCCTCAATTCCATGAGATGGTTACAACCATTAACAACAATCCCAAGGGGTATAAGGTTCCTTCATATGAAAAAGCTAAAACTTCATTGTTGGATGCAACAAAAAATAGTGTTGAAAAATAATTAGCTCCAATAAAAGATACATGGTACAATCATGGAGTGTCCATTGTATCATACGGGTGGACAACTGTGAAGCATAAGCCATTGATCAATGTCATTGCTACCAATAGCAGAGGTGCTATGTTCTTGCATGCACATGACATGTTGGGGATTGAAAAGATTGGTAAAGAGATTGCAAGCCTCTTGCTTAAAGAAATTGAAAAAGTGGGGCCTTATAATGTTCTCCAAGTAGTAACCAACCATGCAAGTAATTGTGTCGAAGCTGAGAGAGAGAGATTGAAAAGGTACACGAGCATATTTTTTGGTCTCCATGTGTTGTTCTTACCTTAAATCTCATTTTTAAAGATCTTGTACAAAAATTGAGTGGCTTACAAATATTTATAAATATGGAAAGTCAATTGTCAAATTTTTTATAAACCACACACATACTTTGGCAATTTTTAAGAGTGTGTCACATTTGGAGTTACTGAAAGCAGCTAAAACAAGATTTGCGTAACATTATTAAAAGGTGTAGTTGATTGTAGAGAAGCACTACAAACTACTGCTATTCAAAGAGCATGGAAAGATTTGTTGGAAAATTTAGATGAAGGTAAAAAGGAATTTAGCGACTTTGGTTCAAAATATCGTGCAAGATGATAATTTTTGGGAACATGTTAAGACAATATTAGATTTCACAAAGCCAATTTATCTGGTGGTAAAATTTGCTGATGGTGATGGCCAAAAGATGGGTGAAATTTATGAAAGGATAGATAATATACTTGGCGAAATAAAAGATATTATGGCAAGTGGAATATATGCCGAATATTTTCCTAAGGTTGAAGATATTGTGCTTCTTAGGTGGGAAAATATGAATATTCCCATGCATTGTCTTGCATTTGCCTTAACACCGAGGTTTTATGATAGAGTTTATTTAAGTCGAATAGCATCAGGGGGTGTGGCTAGAAATAGCCCTAATAAAGACATATAAGTGATATGGATCCCATTAATTGGTGGTCAACATATGGTGCAGAAACATCAAAATTAGCAGAGGTCGCTAAAAATGTATAAATTTAATTTCAATATTTTTTAATTATTATATATATTAAGGTGTTAGCTCAACCAATATCAAGTTCATCAGCGGAAAGAATTTGGAGCACATATTCTTACATCCATAATGTTAAGAGAAACAGGCTGAATTTTGCAAGAGCTAGTCAATTGGTTTATATCCATTCCAATATCCGACTCCAATCACGTTTCGTTTCAAAAAAATGAGATATTGATCCAGAATCCTCTTTTTTTAGATGACTTTGCTCAAAAATTGGAGGAAATGAGATGGAAAGGGTTGAAAGGCAATTATGCAGGTGTTCACGGCCAAGCATCATACTCACCGTCCTCTATGCCTTGTCACTTTTCTCTTGGAGGGAGCTGAAGCATAAGGACTAGTGCAAAAGTGAAAGGGAAACGACCAGTTGGCTAAAGTTACTATTTTTAATTTCAAGTATTTTCAATTTCTGTTTTGTTTGTTTTGAAGTTTCAATAATAAACTTTAATTTTTGTTCCTGCATACAAATTTTAATTATGAGCTTATTTATTTTATGAATAAGTGGTTATTTATTTATTCAATAAGTTATGTGTTTTATTTGTTCAATGTATTGAAAGAACCGTGACTTTCCTTCTTCCTTAGCAATTCTTTAACAGTTTGGTTCTCCTGGACGCTAAGGTCCAATGAAGTTTTGATCACTCACCTTTGGATCTAATTTAAAGATTAAGAAAAGATGATTTAAATATAAATGTCATTATTTTATTACTTTTACTGTACAAAATATTAATTTAACTCAAACAAAAACAAAGACTTAAAAAAAGAAAAAATCACTCCAACCAAAACACGCACTCTCTCAGAAAACCAAGAACATGTTCTTCCTCCATTGTCATTCACAACTACCTTCAACTCCGGCGTTGCATACGAAAATCAAGAACACATGTCGTTTAAGATTCACCCTAATTCTTATTGGTTATCTATTTCATCTCTTGATTTAGATTCAAATATTCAATTTTTTCATAAACAAAAGAAAATTTATTGACTCAAATCCAGAGCCATCAAGCCATCATTTCACACTTTAACATGATTGAATTTTAAGGACCCACAACCAAGTCACTTTCATGTTTTTCTCTGCTTTTGTGATCAATTTTCTATTTATAAATGTTAGATTTGAATGATTCATGAATCAAGTTTGGGAAAACTTCAATTTTTTATAAATAAATTTTGGTTTTTTTTTTTTCAATTCATGAACCTAATTGGGTTTCTACAACTATATTGTATTTTTATGAAAGGTTCATGTTTTCTTTATTCACTAGGCGCAAGGAGAAAAATGACTATTGTCGAAGACGACAGTCTTAGATGCGGATGAGTTTTTTGTTAATGTTTTTCATCTATGATATTAAACTCTTCTTTTAAAAAAAAAATAGTTTTAATAACCAAAATAGTATTTTACTGCAATAAAAGTAAAATAAAAGATGACATATTGATATTTAAACCAGTTTTTTCTCAACCCTAGATTAGATCCAAGGGTACCCTTAGAGCACTTCCACCTATTTGCCATCGCAAAGGTTAAGGACAAGTAAGGGTGGGTACTGTTCACATGAATAGTATCTGCCATAGCAATTTGGTTTGTGCTTTTCCACCCATTGTCATGGCCAAGGTATTAAATGTCGATATTATCTCCGATATTATCCCAATAATATCGGATTTTTGGGGGGCCGATATTTTCGCAACAAACCATGGTGTTATCGTCAATATATCGATATTTTTATCGATATTATCCCGATAATATCGGGGAAGATAATTTCAACATTTTTATGCATGATTTGGGCAATATATCGCGATATTATCGATAATATCCTGATAATATCCCGATACGAAACCCAAAAATATTTATATACATGGTTTTTGTGAAAACCATTTTACTCATTCAACACCTTAACCACCATATCACTTATGTTTTTGTGAAAATATGCTAAAATATTTATATATATACATGGTTTTGTTTTGAATTCTTTTTGTAAGAAACAAATTTTAACATGAGATGAGAATGAATCTTTGACCATTCCTCTTGGGGATTACATGAGATGAGAAACAATTACATGCAAAACTATTTTGGGGATTTATCATTTGATGACTACTCTTCACAATATACTTACTCTACACATAGAGATAATAAAGATAGTGAAAATTTTGAACCTCATAGGAACTCTATGTGGTACTAAGTCACTCATGCAATGTAAAGTGTAAAATATTGTAGTAATTCATTATATATAAATGATTATGGTGTGTTTAATCTTCTTTCATTAATTACTACATATTTTCTACACTTACAGTGTTTGCCAGCTTGCTATATAATCAACTTAAATCAGTTAAATCCATCATGCAATGCATTTCCTTCCAATTTTTTGTGATAAACTAATAGATAATTGACTAAATAAACATCCTGCAAAGTTTCAATAAAAATTTCCAAGTTTTTCTTACAATTTCCGTGGTTTTTATTCAATTTTTACCGATACCGATAATATCCCGATATTTCCATCGACATTTCCGTGTTTTTGGACTTCCGATATTTCCGATGCCACCGATATTTTAGACCTTGGTCATGGCAACCCAAGAGCAATTACTATTCATATGGGTTTAATTTTATTTATATGTATGAAATTAATAAATAAAAATCTGAATTTTTTGGTAATTTTTCAGAAATTAAAAAAAAAAAAAATTCTTCACTGACGTCAGCCCTCAAACAGTAGCTGGGGCTATGTTGCCTTGGGCCTTGCCTGGGCTTGATGGAGCCCAGCTCTTGCCCGGGCTGGATGTCACCGCTGGAGCTGATTTTGGGAGACAGGGGGCCTTTTGCCTGGGCCGGGCTGTCCTCATCGAATCCTTTCGTCCTCCAAAAAAATCCTCTCCGAACCCAATATCTTCCTTCCCCTTATGCCAAGAGACCAATATTCAAACGTGGGCTCATCAGCTATATCACTCTCCCTCGTGTGCCCTAGATTGCTCGTCTGCTGTCGGCGGTGAGGTACTGTTCTGTGGCAACGACGTCGTCTATCAGGTACTGTTCTCGTCTCTGGAACTGAGTCGTTCAATCTTTCGTTCCAGATCGATACCGTACTGCGATTGGGTACGCACCTGTTCTGTATAGTTTTCCTGGTTTTATTCATATGTTTGATTTAGTAGTTACTTTTGGAGTGCTAATTTTGTTTGTTCTTGTCTAATTTGGATTTATTTGCCTTGTTCTCAGGTTGATCCCCTTGACTTACAACACCTTAACAAAGAATGGCTGACGTGGTCCAGTACCGGTTGGAGCGGATGATCAACGAGCTCGATGACCTCGAGCAACGGATGATCTTCACGCGCCGTGAGATTGCTGAAATCGTCAAGCAGCGTCGGAAGTTCGAGTACCGTCTCAAGCGGCCGAGCCCACTCAAGAAAGACTATCTCGCCTACATTGAGTATGAGACTCAGCTTGACTCACTCCGTCGCCTCCGGAAAAAGTCGGTGATGCGTGAGCTGCAAAAACAGGGGCTGAAGACCAATAAGAAGATGAAGAAGTCAGTCTCTGACTTCGCTGGCGTAAGGAGGATCGTTGATATATATAGGCTTGCGGTCATGAGGTTTAAGGGTGACATTGAGCTCTGGTTTCGGTACCTTGAGTTTTGTAGAGAGCGACGGCATGGTAGGATGAAGAAGGTAATACTCATTCCCCTAAAATGGCTCCAACTTTCTGGGAGTTGTTTTGTATCTGTGGGTTGAATTTATTCCATAGTTGATCACTGCATTTCTACATTTGCTATATAGAAAATGGTTGTTAGTCAATTGTACTCTCTCCTATTACAACGATCTATGAGAATTTGCATATAAGTAGAATGTTTGACCTGTTCATGTTATTTACTATTATCAAATTTTCAATTGTTGAAGGAGGAGTGCCTTTTTGCAGGTCCTGGCACAAGTAATCAGGTTTCACCCAAAGGTCCCAGGAGTTTGGATATATGCTGCAGCTTGGGAATTTGACCATAACTTAAATGTTGAAGCTGCCCGTGCTATCATGCAAAGTGGGTTGAGAGTCTGCCCAACTTCAGAAGATCTTTGGATAGAGTATCTTCGGATGGAACTCACATTCCTTAATAAGCTAAAGGCCCGAAAGGTTGCTCTTGGAGAGGATGTGGGCATTCTGGCCCCTGATCAGATAAGTGCCGATGAGAAACAGTGGAGAGATGAAAATAAAGATTTATACATGCCCCTTAATGAAGAAGGAGAACATAATGAAGGAGCAGACATCGAAAGTGAGAAGTCAAGGAAGAAAATCGACAAGTTTCAGGAGCAAGGTTTTAGCATTCTAAGAACCATATATAGCGGAGCTGTTGAAGCGCTTCCCTCTAGTTTTAGTATGAGAAAGCAGTTTTTGGAGATTTTGGATGCAACTGACTTGGTTAATTCGGAAGAAATGCATAAGGAAATACTAAGTGACATCAAGAGAGACTTCTCAACACAGCCAGAGTATTGGGACTGGCTAGCAAGACTTGAATACAATCCTGCAACCACACAGGAGATCAGTGAAGAAAATACCCATTCTCAAGTGGAAAAAGCAGTTCAGGTATAAATCCATGTGGACTGCTTAAATCCTATAGTAGTAAAATTATTTTTGTAGTCTTATATTGGCTAATTATTCGATAAATATGCTAGATGAATCTGAATAAGACACATGCATTTGCTAATATGTTCCTGTAACTGCCATGCTATGAGTAGGTTTATGAGGAGGCTGTAGAACTTCTGCCTTCCGCCATAATGTTCAACCAGTATGCAAAATTTTTTATGGGTGTTACTGCTCTTCTAAAAGGAGAAAACAAACCTTCTGGGTTAGCCGGTCAGTCTGCTAGTTATATTTCACATCTTTTGAGAGTCTATGAAAAGGCTGAAACAATGGGATGCATTGACGAGGATCTTGCCTGTCAGCATATCTCATTTTATTTGCAACTTGGAAGACTGGATGAAGCCCGGAAACTGGCAGAAAAGCTTTGTCGTGAAAAATTTTCAAGTTCAGCACAGTTATGTCTATTAAGGGTCTCAGTAGAAGTTAGGCATTTGACAAGGGATTCCACTTCGCCAAGTAAAGCCGAGCTGCTATCCATCTTTGAACTTCTAAAAGATGCTTTGACAAGAGTGTCGACTTCAGAAGCTGAGAGCCTGTGGCTAATGGTATGTTCTCTGCACATTTGAATTTTTCCCTCTCTTCTGTTGAACTCCATGTTTGACTGTGAGTCATTAGCTGATGCAGCATCTTTGTGAGGAAAGTTAACATTATCTCATATTGCAGGCCCTCAAAATCTTTGGAAATCAAAAGCATTATTTTGAAAAATTAGTTGAGATTTCTATTAAATCATTAGCTAAAGATGGTGGCACTGAAAATGGATTCTCTCTTTCTTCTGCTATCGTGAATTTTGTTCTTCAAAAGGATGGAGTTCGACATGCTAGGGATGTGTATAAGCGGTATGTCATTTTATTATGAGCTTGATTTTTCCCCCAAGGAGATTTTCACAACCATATTAACTATACATTTTGACTTCAACGAAAATAATTTGGTACATAAAATTTGATTATCATAGCTTCTGCAGTGTTCTCTCCAAGAAGTTTTTAAGCTTGTGTCCTGTTTGAATTGCAGCTTTCTAGCTTTACCGCACCCTGGGCTTGCTATATATAGGACCTGCATTGAATTGGAATCAAACCTTGCATCCAATGGCGATAAAGATAGTCTTGTTAATGCCCGAAAGTTATATGAATCTGCACTTAAAAATTACGACCAAAATCTGAGCTTATGGCGAGATTACTATTGTATGGAGACCAAGGTGAGCTTTCCTATGGTTTTGCATCTATTTAACAATGCGTTCATAAAGTCCATTCAGTGCATGCGTAAGGTTGGGGTTTTACTGTTTGATTAAATTTGGAAGCAGACCAACCATTTTGTGGTCTCTGCCTATCAGCGGAGCAGACTGGCCCTTTTTTAAATATTATCATTTTAGTTTAACTGGCTTTATATATAGGCATCTACTATCTAGAAAACTACCATTTCCATTTTAAAAAATAGTTCTGTTTCTGTTAGTGTCCTGACCTGAGACAGGAATTGTGAACACCGCCATGCCACTATCGTTTTTGTGCGGCTTTGTATTCAGAATCTATTTTTAATAATACTTGGTGTTCATTGTTTAATGACATTTTTATCATGTAATCTAAAAAAACCTACTGATAAGTTTAGCATATATTCCACAAATTTTACAGATGGGAACATCAGAAACAGCTTCTGCTGTCTATTGGCGTGCACGGAAGATTCTGAAAGACAGTTCCGCACTTGTTACTCAAGATTTGTGAAAGTTGTGTAAAATGCTATTCAGTTTTGATCTCATGTAGCTTCACTTCTTTGAATGTAGTTTCAATAGAAAATGGATAGTAAGCCATAACTCTGTTGCATGTGATGCCAAAGGAGTTGGGTAATGATTACAGGTTTTGTTTTTGTTTTGTTTTTAAACTTTGGTGCTCAGAGTAATCTGGACAATTGCTTAAAATATTTTGGCTTGCCCCTCCATTTGCTGCAGGGGCGCACTAGAATATCTCGTCTCAAAATCCTGCGTTTCATGTGGAACTGACTAATTTATGGGGCAACAAAGCATGCTAATTTATTACACTAACTTATTACACTAATAAATCACGTACTGAGGAATAAAGTATGAAGATGAAAAATGATTTATAACTTGAAACCAACCACCTAGCTTGTTTTGGCTTTGACCTTCAGTCAACTCAAAGAAGAAAAGAAAAAGGGAAACACGTCTTGTTTGAAGGTAAAAGAAGTCATTGTGTCGTTTTTTAAGAGGCCGACTAGGAAGTTCCGCTTTACCCTTGCTGCTGCCGGCTGCCGGCTGCTGGCTGCTGACTGCCGAGTGTTGACAAAATAAAAGCAATATATGTTCCTCCTCCTCCTTTCATGATGCAAACCTTCTGTTGAATTTACCCATCATCATGTTCATAATCCTCCTCGTCCTTGCTTCTTTAATTCTTTACCTTGTTAATTTTCTCCTCGGACGTTTTGAGTTTCCTTCTTCTTCAACCCCTGAATTGGAGCATGACGAAGCTCCTCAAGCAGTGCCTTCATCTTCTTCATCTTCAACCCCTGAAATATTGGATTTTGATGTCTTCCTCAGTTTTAGGGGCGAAGACACCCGCAATAGTTTTACGGACCATTTATATCACGGTTTGAAGCTGAAAGGAATCAATACATTCAGGGATGAAGAGAAGCTTGAGAGGGGAAAACCCATCGCACCAAATCTCCTGAAAGCAATTGAACACTCCAAGTTTGCAGTCGTCGTTCTTTCAAAAGACTACGCTTCTTCAACTTGGTGTTTGGATGAACTTGCCCATATTGTTAAATGCATGAAAGAGGGGAGACTAGAAGTGTTTCCGGTCTTCTACCACATCGAGGCATCCGAGGTAAGAAAGCAAACAGGAAATTTTGGAAAGGCCTTTGCTAAGCATGAAGAAAATTTTAAGAAGGAAAAAGGAAAGGTGAAAAAGTGGAGGAGAGCGCTGAGGAAAGTATCCGAAGATGCCGGATGGGATTTGAAAAATAGGTATTTCTAGTACTCTTCTTCTTCAATTGAAATTACAGGGTAGTCTTATCTTCAATTGAAATTACAAGGTAGTCTTATATTTAACTGTTTTAATAACATATGCCTTGCTTGATTAGATGATTATGCTTATTCATTTTGTTTCTTTTTCTCATTAAAATGTTTATGGTTCTCTTTATTATATAATCCCTATATAGCTATTCTTTTTTGTTTGATGCAGCAAATTGAATCAAAGCTTGCTTATAAATTTGATGCTTAAAAAGAAATGTCAACTTGTGGCCTTGTTTAATAAACTAAAATGGGAGAAGAACTTTCCTGTACCAGTTGAATACACTGATTCTCCCTTTCTCACACATCATGCACCTAAGTTGTGTGAGAAAGAGGGAGTCGGTGCACCTAATTTCCCATGTATTCTTTTGCAGGAAAGAATCAGAAGTTATTCAGGAAATAGCTAACAAGATTTCAAATATATTGAACGACAAACTCTCAAGTTCTAACAACGATTTAATTGGAATGGATTCTCGTATTAAGAAAATGGAGGAGTACTTGGCTCTTTGTAGGTCGGATGATGTTCGCACCATAGGGATTTGGGGGTTCGGGGGCATTGGTAAGACAACTCTCGCAAACGAAGTTTTTAAGAAGATCAAGGACCAATTTGATGCTAGCCGCTTCGTTTCCTTTGTTAGAGAGGAATCTACAAAAGTAAATGGTCTAGTTTGCTTGCAGAAATCTCTCTGTGCAACCTTGCTGCACTGCGATGAAGATATACAAAATGATGATTTGGGGATCCAATTGTTACGTACCAGACTAAGGAATAAAAGGGTGCTTATTGTTCTAGATGATGTTAATAAACTAGATCAGATAAAGGCTTTAGCGGATGAGTCTTGGTTGGGTCCAGGGAGTCGAGTCATTATAACAACTAGGGAGAAGCATGAGTTGGACAAGTGTGGACTACTTGCAGATGGTATATACGAGGTTGACAAGCTGAAGGTTGGTGAAGATTCTCAGCTCTTCTGTCGAAAAGCCTTCGAGAAAGAGGAAAATGATGATTATAAAGAGCTGTCCAAAAAATTTGTAGAATATGCTGGTGGCATTCCTTTAGCTCTTGTAGTTCTAGGTTCATACTTGAGGGGAAAAAACATAACAGAATGGTCAGAAGCATTTGATAGACTTGATGAAGATCCTCAAAAAGATATTATGAATGTGCTTAAAATAAGTTTTGACGCATTAAATGGCACAGTGAAGCAAATCTTTCTGGACATTGCATGCTTCTTCAAAGGAGAGGATCAAGTCCGTGTAAAACGGATATTAAAAAGTTGTTGTTTTTATCCAGAAAGTGGTATGCATGACCTTGTTGATAAGGCCCTAATTAAAATTAATGAAAGAAATGAACTGTGGATGCATGATTTACTTCAGAAAATGGGTCAAGACATTGTTCACAAAAAATTTCCTAATGAGCCTGGAAAGCGCAGCAGACTGTGGATTAATGAGAATGCCTACAAAAGCAGCAACAAATGCAGCAGGTCATGGTATGAAAAAGTACTCGTGGAGAATACGGTATGTGTTAATCCTAGTTAGTTCAAGCATAATTTTTTTCTTGAAAAGGAACCGTCAAATAGTAATTAAAAAAAATTAAAACCTTGAAGAACACAAATGTGGTTCCCTAATACACTTAGCGCAACCTGGCTAATATGCCAATAAACAAGTGTGCCCCATCGGTGATCGAATGGACCATTTAAGAGAGTTGACAGAAAAGGGCGAAGTGAGATAAATAGATAAATTTCAGAGGGTTAAGTGAGATAAAACGAGTTTTGTTAATAAAGATGAGATTAATATCTTAGTATGGGCTCAAACAATAATTTTTAAGCGTAAAATTTTAAGAAACTTGTTTAGTTATTGAAAGCCCATTTGGTAACACTTCCGTTCTTATTTTTGTGCTTTTAGTGTTTCTTTTATGGTTAAAGATAGAGGGAAAATGTATGGAAGGAATGAGGGAGGAAGAAAGGAGGAGGAATAAATGAGGAAGAACTAAAAGAGAATGTGTGAAATAAAAAACTTAAAACAAAAAACTATTTAAAATTGTTTTTAGCTTTTGTGTTTTGGTTTTCATACCATTTATCACTCATCCATCCTTACCCCGTCCCTCCTTCCTCTCCCTGCCTTTCTTCACTTGTTCTCCTTTACATTTTCTCTATGTTCTAGATAATAGATGTGAATTAATTGTTAGGTTTTGTTCATCTTATTGTCTAGCATGCTATGTCTTACACTTGAACTTTATCGTTTTGGTATAGGGAACAACTGCTGTCGAAGGCATATTCCTAAGCTTGCCGGCAAAGGAAGAGATACAGTTGGATGCTGACCCATTCGCTAAAATGTGCAACCTAAGATTGTTGAAGATTTGTAATGTCAACTTTTCTAGATGCCCTGAGTATTTCTCTAAAGAGTTACGGCTTCTGGAATGGCATGAATATCCTTTAGCATCTCTGCCATCAAGTTTTAAACCATGTCAGCTTGTTGAACTCAAGATGCCTAACAGTCGCATTACCCAACTATGGCATGAAAGTGTAAGATCATTTATATATATATATACACACACACATAAATTCTCCTATGCTGACGTATGAACGTTATTATCATGGGTTGTCATGTATTTTCTACTTCCCCTCACTGCTTTCCTCCCTATTTATAATGGCATCCGCACGATAATAACGTGTAGACATCCGGATGAGAGAATAACTAAACTGTAGGGTTGACGGGTGTTAGCACGATAGGTATATATATATAGTTATTCTCTCTTCTATATGTTTGCATGTTATTATTGTGCGGATGCCATTGTAAATGGGGAGGAAAGCAGAGTGGGGTAGTAGAAAATACATTGCGTTCGCATGATAATAACGTCCGATGTCCGCGTACGAGAATTTCTGTATATATATATTTCTTGCACCAAGTTAGGCTCACAGTTAGTTATGATAAAGTTAATGCTAGAATGCTTATCTTCCCAATAATTGCTAAGTTGTCTAATAACTCTTTTTTCTTTTCCAATTCCATAACAGTGTACCATGATGGAAAACTTAGTACAAATGGATCTTTCAAACTGCAAATTCTTGATCAAGACCCCAGACTTCAGAAAGGTCCCAAATCTTGAGAGGTTGATTCTTGAAGGTTGTGAAAGTCTAGAGAGCCTTCCCTACTCCATCAGCTTGAAATCTCTTAAAACCTTTGATCTTTCTGGTTGTTCAAAACTCAAAGAGTTTCCAGAGACTCTGGGAAACATGGAAGCTTTGTCAGAACTTTATTTAGATGGGACGGCTATAAGGACGCTGCCAGCATCAATCCGGAAATTGAGGGGGCTTAGTTTGTTAGGTTTAAGTGATTGCAAGAACCTTATGAGTTTTCCGATGGCCATTTGTAGTTTGACATCTTTGAAATATATATATATGTATAACTGCCCACATATACTAGTGCCGAAAAACCTAGGGATACGGTGGCAAGAGCTTGATGCCTGGAATACTGCTAGAAAAGAAGTGCCTGGGCCCGTTTTAATTCCGCATGGTTTGGTTCTTAGAAGGAGAGAAGATTGATTTTATTTATTCAACAATAAATGAGTACAAGGCTTTATAGAGCGCTAGGCTTATTGGCCTTCAACAACTAGAAACTGTTTACTAGGCTTATTGGCCTTTTCACTCTTTGCTGGCTTATTTGCCTTCACTCTTAGCTTTGTACAAGAGGCAACACCTATCTATAGACTAAAGCTGCCGCCATTGTCGAAGTTGGTGGACTTGGCCACTTCTCATAGCCACTAATTTACAATATAATATTACCTTATTATCTTATTGTCAAAGTTAATAGACATGTCCTGAGTTTTCTAATTTTTTTTCTAGAATTTTCTAAATTATTCAAGTGTGTATTAAATTTAGGGTAATGATTTCCCCACTCCAATTTTATCCACTTACACTCCTTTTTTAGTTATAAAATGGAGTGTAAGTGGATAAAATTGGAATGGGAAAATCACCCCTCTAAATTTAACACGAGTCTTGAACAATTATGTTTCCGCGGAGGTCACATAACATCGTGGACTCCACTCAACAAACAGAATCATGCATAAAGAGATCACATTGACATTCCTTTATTACCTGTGCTCCACTGAGATTATTATATACAACACTACGCTTTTGTTTAGATGCTCCATTGCTTTGTTTGTCTATATATTGTAGACTGATGTATCATTCAAAAGACAGTTAAAAATTTCAATACAATATTCAAGATAGTTCTATCTTTTAAATATTTTGTATCCACCAAAGCTAAATCCACGTATTTATCGCCGAGGCTGCCATTAAAAGTGGATTTATCCTCTTTGAAAACACCAAGTCCACCTCAAATGAAGAAAGTAGAAGGAGAAATTCTAGGTGATAACAATTTCTTGAGCTCACTTGAAAGCATCTCTCAAATTTCTGAGCTCGTCGAACATGGTGATAACAGCTCCTCTGAAAGCATCTCTCAAATTTCCGAGCTTATCGAACATGGCGGTAACAATTTATTGAGTCTTGTAGAAATTCACTCATCTGGGTTGAGCTCATTTGAAGGCACCTTTTCACCTTCCAAGCTTGTAGAACTTCACATCTCTCCACTTTCCGAGCTTATAGAACTTAGCTTATTTAGGTGTAGCAACCTTCAGACCTTTTCCTCTTTGAAAACATCAATATGGAATTTAGCCTTGTTTACACCCAAAATAAACAGCCAATAAGGGCAAGACACGTGGAGAAAACTGGGCTTGGTCAGAGGCGCCCTCGGCACTCTACCTACCGATCTCTCCATTAGGGCAACGCCCTCTCCTGGGACACGTGGCACGCTCCCAAGCGACGCCCACAGTCCCACATCGAAATAATCAACAAAATGCACACCTCCCAAGACCTATAAGAGGAGGCCAACCATCCCAAAATAGAGGTAATCAGAACTTACGGCATACAAGCCTATTGATCTGTCAGTTGAACTTTCTATTCCCGAACTTACTTAAGCATCGGAGAGCCTTCGGCTGGTACCACACCGGTGCCCTAGGTCTTACCGTGCGTTTGCTCATATTGCAAATCGCGTAGACTACCGAGGCATCAAGGATACCGAAGGCATAAAATTACTAAGTTGACCCTCTAAGTCAAAGAACCACTTTTTGGCGTCAACAGTTTGGCGCCGTCTGTGGGAAACGATAAAATCGACCCTTTATCCCAAAACACATGGGGACCAACTCAAAAGCTACGTTCCTACCGCAGGAGGGGATGCCGTTCGGCATGCCTAGCGGGGTTAGCCCAGCGCCGCCCCCATACACACCGGCAACTAATCCCCCTGTAACCCAATCCGCCGAAAACGCGGAGCTTTTAGCCCAAGTCGTGTCCCTTCGGCAGGACATGGCTAGGATGCGAGAACACAATAATCTCCTCTCGACCAGAGTGGAAGAAACACAACTGCTGCTGAACCAGCAACAAACGCAAAACATGCCGACAGATCGATCGTCCGAAAGCCTACAAACCCCCCGCCGGCAGAAGAAGGGCAAGAGGGCAGCAAAGGCAACGCCTGCGCCTGCGCCATCTAAACAATTGGTGGTCCCGGCCCCAAAAAATAGGCCCCACGTGCCGAAGAAGGTTTATTCCGATTGCCGCCATAGGTTGTTGGAACGGGAAGCCGAACGACACACCGAACGGCAGGAATCGCCGATCAGGATTAATGCCCGCCTGGACGATCCCCGACTGAGAAGCATGGGGAGGAAGTCTCCGATACGGAGGATACCGGTCCTGGAATCCACGGCAGAGTCTGACCAAGAGTACGTCCCTTCCGCAAACCGGTCATCGTCCTACCGTTCGGCAACCCTGACGAAGTTCTCTGAGGTCAATCCTGTTAGGTCCCAGCAGCGATCGGTGCATCAAACTGTGGAGGAGATACCGAACAGGGACCCTGTCATCCGCCTCCTCCTTCAAAGGGTACAGAAGATGGAGGACGATCGAACTCGCTCTCAGGAGCCGGACTAGGGAAGGCTTCGGCCAGGACCCTTCACCGAGCGCATAAGGCACTCACGGCAGGATAAGGACGTACAGCCCCTACGCATAACCCCTTACACAGGGGTGGAGGATCCACTGACGCACCTTCATTCTTTCCAATCGGCAGTGGGGTGCCGAGGGCTAAGCGACGAAGGCCTTTGCCTTCTGTTCCCATCCTCACTTACGGAAGCAGCTCTAAATTGGTTATACCGTTTGGAACCGGGGACGGTCGATTCCTTCGACGAGCTGAAGCAAATCTTCCTGAACCACTTCATGATTCAGACGGACAGACTGTACTCTGCCGATGACCTGTATACCATCCGGCAGAGAGATGACGAACCATTGCGTGAGTATGCCGCACGATTCAGCCATGAATACTCGAGATGTCCGGATACCGATGACAGGGCAGCCTACGGCGCCTTCAAGAGTGGCCTACGGTCCTCACACTTCCGGTATCTGGTACACAGCAGCAATTGGCGTACGTACGATGAACTCATGAAACAAGCGGCAATCCACGCCAAAGCTGAATACTTCAACTCGAGGGCCGAGCCCACGGCTCGGCAGAGCGAACCCGTACAGCGTTCTTCCACGGAACAGGCATCGCCGTTCGCACCGGTAGCGCAAACTACCGGGTACCTCGAAAGCCACAAACGCAAAGATGCCGGAAGCTCCCAAAAGGGGCATTCCAAGAAAAACAAGAGCAGGTACGGCAGGGACAACTACCGAGCCCCACTAACGGCACATAACCAGGGGACAGAGGTGTTCACCCTGCTCAACACCTCCTATGAGGCAGTGCTGATGAACGAAAACGAGATAATCCCGAAGCCATCGTTTAGAAAGCCTAATCGGTAGGACGGCAGGGATACAGGAAAATTCTGCCGATACCATCAGCAGAATAGCCACAATACCGAGGACTGCATAAGTTTGCGAAAAATCGTTGAACGGTTAATTCGGGAAGGCAAACTGGATCAATACATAGCCAGGCCCCAGCAGGTGCCAGTCCCGAACGCTAATCGGCAGATCAACATGATCAGCACGATCAGCGGAGGCCTAACCCTTGCCGAAGCATCTAACCGATCAATAAAGCAGTATGTCAGGGCGGCACAGTACCCCCAAGTCCTCGGCATTGAAAGCAGCCGGCACACAAAGATGCCGAAGGTCAGGTGGGAACCCATCACCTTCTCCGAAGAAGAGGAGGAAGGGATCATCTACCCACATAATGACCCTATGATCATCCGAGCCGAGATTGCCGAGTTCGATGTCGGACGAATCCTGATCGACAATGGGAGTTCGGTAAACGTCATCTTTGCCGATGCATTCAAAGAACTCGGGATAGATGACAGCCAGGTCAATCGGCAACTCTCGCCTCTCCTAAGCTTTTCAGGAGACCTGGTCCAGCCAATCGGCAGTGTCAGCCTGCCAATCTCTTTCGGCACAGCCCCACGAAGGACCATGGTCTACGACTAGTTCCTTGTGGTGGACTGTCCTACGGCGTACAACGTTATTGTCGGCCGAACGGCGCTCACGGCAATAAAGGCCCACTTGTCCCCCCACATGCTACTCATGAAGTTCCCAACCTGCTACGGCACTGGGGCAATCAAGGGCGATCAATTGAGCGCTCGGAACTGCTACGCCACAGCGTTGATATCGGCAGCTCCGCACAAGCAAAAGGAAACCTTCACGGTCGCAGACTTGCCGAACGGCAATGAACCAGTGGACGATCCAAGGGAGGAAATGCCCACCCCGGTGGCACAACCTGCCGAAGATCTCGAAACGGTGGCGCTAGACGAACGTCAACCGGAACGGTGTGTAAGGATCGGTACCATGCTGAACGCCACCCTCCGTGTCGAATTCATCCAGTTCCTTCGGCAGAATTCGGAGGTCTTTGCCTGGTCCTACAACGACATGCCGGGCATATCCCCTGATATCATCAGCCACAAGCTGAGCATCTCGCCAGCATTCAAACCGGTTAGGCAAAAGCGCCGATCCTATGATACCGAACGGTATGAAGCCATGAAGAACGAAGTGGACAAACTCATGACCATCGGCTTCATACGGGAGGCCATATACCCAGAATGGCTGGCGAACTCAGTCATGGTTCGGAAGGCAAAGGGCGGATGGCGAATGTGTCAGGACTATACCGACCTCAATAAGGCTTGTCCGAAGGATAGCTTCCCGTTGCCACGCATCGATCAGCTGGTTGACGCCACTGCCGGTCACGAGCTGCTCAGCTTCATGGACGCATACTCTGGATATAACCAGATCTTCATGCACCCTGCCGATAGCGAACACACGGCGTTCATAACAGACAAAGGCATGTATTGCTATAACGTCATGCCGTTCGGCTTGAAGAATGCGGGGGCGACTTATCAGAGACTGGTCAACCGAATCTTCGCTGAGCAGATCGGCAGCACCATGGAGGTCTACGTGGATGACATGCTAGTAAAGAGCCGAACGGCAGGTGAGCATTTGAAAAACCTATCGCTCATGTTCGGCATCTTGAAGAATTACCGAATGAGACTCAACCCGACGAAGTGCGCCTTCGGCGTATCTTCTGGGAGATTCCTCGGTTTCATGATCAGCCAGAGGGGCATCGTGGCTAACCCCGACAAAATCAAGGCCATAATCGACATGGAGGTGCCGAGGACACAGAAGGACGTCCAGAGCCTTACCGGACGAGTGGCAACCCTCACTCGCTTCATCTCCAAAGCCACAGACAAGTGTGCACCGTTCTTCAAAGCCTTGAAAGGGGGCAAACACCATATAGAGTGGACTGCCGAATGTGACAAAGCGTTTCAAGACTTGAAGGACTACATGGGCAGAGCACCGCTACTGTCCAAACCTTTTCCCGGGGAAATACTCTCCCTATACCTATCGGTATCCAACACTGCCGTCAGCTCAGTACTGATACGGATCCCAGAGAAGGCAGAGCTGCCGATCTTCTACGTCAGTAAGGCACTTCAGGGGGCAGAGTCTCGGTACCCCCCACTCGAGCAGCTGGCTTTAGCTCTGGTCGTTTCTGCCCGGCGGTTGAGGCCCTATTTTCAGGCCCACACCATCATCGTTCTGACCAACCAAACCAGAAACATCCGGAAGGCTGGTGAAATGGGCGATCGAGCTAGGAGAATTCGACGTACAGTTCAAACCCAGGCCTGCCGAAAAAGGACAAGCCGTGGCTGACTTCATCGCTGAACTGACACCTTCGGAGGCTTCAGAACCTGAAAAAACCCTTCCACAGGAAGGCCTACCGAACGGCAGTCGTCTCGACCAGTCAACTCCTTTCTGGATCCTACACGTTGACGGTTCGGCAAACCAACAAGGATGCGGAGCTGGTCTGGTACTCACCGCTCCCGATGGAGCCAAATTTGAATATGCCATCAGGTTTGGCTTCCGAACGTCCAACAACGAAGCCGAATACGAGGCGCTTTTGGCCGGCCTACGGTTCGCCAGAAGCATGGGGGCAATTCAGATCAGCATCTACAGCGACTCGCAGCTGATAGTAAACCAGGTGACTGCCGATTTCGCAGCAAAGGACGCGTCAATGACGGCTTACCTCACAGCAGCACACCAACTGCTAAACAAATTCCAGGCGTACGAAATTCGGCAGATACCAAGAAACGAGAACAGTCATGCCGACGCCCTCGCTAGACTGGCTTCGGCGATCAACGACAAAGTGGGTCGAAAGATCCCCGTCGAGATACTGACCCTGCCGAGCACCACCGTTGCCGAAATCTGCGCTATAGAGTACAACAACACATGGATGTCGCCTATTCATGATTATCTAACGAACGGCACCCTCCCTGCAGACAAGGCCAAGGCGAGACAGCTGCGTTACCGATCGACAAGGTACATTGTCATTAACGACATTCTGTACAAACGTGGCTACTCGACCCCCTACATGAAATGTATCTCCGAAGAGCAGGGCGAATATGTCCTTCGGGAGATCCACAGTGGTGTCTGCGGCGATCATTCCGGCTCTAAATCCCTGGCCCACAAGGCCTTCCGATAGGGATACTATTGGCCGTCAATGCATCTGGATGCAATAGCAATGGTGAAGAGGTGCGATAAATGCCAACGGTTCGGCAATATTCCCCACCTGCCTGCCGAACCCCTCACGCCGATCGTAAGTCCATGGCCGTTCGCCCAATGGAGGCTCGACCTGATTGGTCCAATGCCGCAAGGCAAAGGACAGGTCAAATATGCGATCGTTGCCGTGGACTACTTCACGAAATGGGTTGAGGCTGAAGCCCTAGCCACCATAACGGCGGCAAGAGTCGAAGAGTTTGTCTGGACCAATATCTGTTGCCGCTTCGGCATCCCCTATGCCATCATCACTGATAACGGCAGACAGTTCGATTCGGAGCTCTTCAGGAAGTTCTGCACTCGCCTCAAAATCAACATGTTCTTCGCCTCGCCAGCTCACCCACAATCGAACGGTCAGGTAGAAGCCGTAAATAAAATCATTAAGAAACTCTTGAAACGGCAACTCAACAGTGCCAAGGGCTCTTGGCCGGAGAAGCTTCCCGAAGCTCTGTGGGCCATACGAACATCCTACCGAACCTCCACAGGTGAAACTCCCTTCAGCCTTGCATTCGGCTCAGAAGCCGTTGTCCCAGTTGAGATCGGTGAGTCTTCTTACCGAACGGAAAGCTTCGAGCCAAAGGCTAACGAGGCGGCACTCGCGTTGAGCTTGGATCTGATCGAGGAACGCCGAACGATAGCCAACCTTCGGAACGAGGCTTACAAACAGCGCGTCTCTCAGTACTACGACTCAAGGGTCAAACCGCGTTCTTTCAGAATCGGGGACTGGGTCATGCGCAAGGTTTCGCTTGCAACCAAAAACCCAACGGAAGGAACCCTCGGACCTTCCTGGGAAGGGCCCTACGAAGTCATCGGCATCCTACGTTCCGGTACTTACAGACTCCGAGGCACAGATGGGAAGACCCTCGGTCACCCAGGGAATGTGGATTACCTCAAGAGCTATTTTAAGTAATGTCCCCTAGCTAACGGCAGGGGCGGAATTTGTATTTTTGCCCACGGCATAAATATATAAAACGAGATTATTCAGTTCCACATATTCAGAACGTCATATCCTAGCGGTATTCGTTCAAAAAATTGTTTCGGTAGGGCTCACCAAAATGAGCCACAGTAATATTGCCTACGGCAATTAAAAGCTACACCACTACATGCTTACTGCCGATTCCAACTTAGCTTGTCAATTTTTATTTCAAGTTAATACAGTAGGTATGAGCCTACGGCAGTATAATGCCCCAGAATTACCTACGGTATTCTCATCGCGCATAAGCTACAAAACTATACGGTACCCTAGACTTGCCCACGGCATCTCTATGGACGAAAGGCTAATGGGGCCTTGTTCCTTTGGTTTTGTCTACCGATAGTGGAGACACTTTGGCTAAATCCAAAGCAAACAAATTCCTAAGTGGCCAACGGCCCAATCGGTAATTATCCTAAAAACAGTTATTAGCCTACGGCAGTAACAAATATGGATAAAAGTCAAGTAAAGTAAACAAAAGGTAACTTGAATTAAAAAGATGCCCTCGGCATCAATATGTTCAGACATCTTGCCAACGGCAATTAAAATACATAAAAAAAAAAAACTACAAAAAAAATGGCTCAGGCCTCGGCAGCCCGATCTCCCTGGTCGCCGGTAGTCTCCACCACGGCATCAACGGTGGCATCAGGGGCACCCTCGGCATCTTCAGGAGCGTCCTCCCCCTCATACTCCTCGATCAGCTCTTCTGTAATGCCTTCCGATAGGTGAGGGGGATCGGCAGCGAAGTTTAGGTTCAGCTTCAGGCTCGGGTTAAACCGCTTGAAACGGTAGATGAGGTCCGCCATCTCCGAAGCCACTTCATTATCCACCAGAGAGGTGAACTCAGAGGAGGAACGGTATCCCCTGATGGCTTCATTAACAGCAGCCTCTATCTCCGCTGCTTTCGACCGCTTGGACGCTTCCAGTGCCGTCTGCGCTGCCACCTTCGCACCTTCGGCATCCCTGACCGCCTGCTCAGCACCGTCCAGAGCCTCACTCATCTCGGCAAGCTTTGCCTCGTGCGCTTGAATCTGCCGTTCGGCAGCATGCATGTCCTGCACCAGGTTGGCGTGGTCCTGGAGTGCCTTCGTGGCGTCGGCGACCTTAGAGCGGCCTTCTTCGTATAGCCGTTTAGCGCGTTCGGCAGCAGCGATGGCTCTTTTCATGCACAGCCACATGTCCATCGACGCCTGAAAAATGAAGCCACAAGTCAGTACCGAACGAAAGATAACAACAACAAAAACACAATGGGAGCCAGAAGCTTACCGTGGCCTGGAGACGGAAGGCGCGCCCCGCCTCTTCCCGAAGAGCCCTCTTCTGCAGCTCATCGATCTTAGACAGGTCCATCTGCGAGCCCACGATCATGTGGTTCGCAAACTGGACCGTCTTCGAGGGACAGGCCAGGGTGACTGCCTCGGTAGGGCCCTCCTCGTCCTCGGCCGCAAAGACGGCCCTCGGTGGGTCAGAGAGCCGCACCCTTTTGGGGGTGGAGGCGACATCCAGGTCTACCGTCAGTGGCCGCTTCCCGGAAGCCTTGGAAGAAGCGGCATCGGCACCCTGGCCCGGGTGGAGGACCGGCTCACTGGGCGGCACCCTTCTACTCACGGGATCGGCATGGCGCTGCCTCTGCGGTTCGGAAGGAGGCTGCTCCTCAACGTCAGCCTGTGCGACCCTCTCTGCCGAAGCCTCTGGCTGCCGTTTCTGCTTTTTCCCTTTTGCCAGCACTTGGAGGCGCCTCTTCGAGGTCTCCGACATTTTCTTTGCCTCGGCAGTCTTCGTGGCCTCTGACACTGCAAGAGCGGAACGGTGGAGTTAGCCGAAGAAAAAAAAAAAAAAAAACTCAAGTGCACTTACTCTCGGCAGGGTTCGCAAGGCAGGCTTTGATGAGGTTCTCGGTGAAGAGGAACTGTGGATATTCCCTGTCACTGGCAGGAACCTTCAACCTCACTCTGTCGATCTGCCGAAGCTCTGACTGGATTGCCGTTGGCTGCTTCAGTTTGCCTGCAAAAGTAAGGAAGTCAGGTCAACCCACTGAACAAAGAAACCTTTTTTGACCTACCGATCGGCATGGTAGCAACATACCGGCAATCTGGAAAGTGGTTGGGATGTGAAAACGAACGGGAACTCCCGAGGGCGACTCCCAATCGCCAGAAAGAAGAACCCGCCGATTCCTCCAGGACTTCTGGGAGGTTGGCACGGCCGCAAGAAAGTGGCCCCTTTCGGAAGCCTTGAGATAGTTCGCCTGAACCCAACCACCATGATCGGTACTCTTGGATTTGGTGATGCTGTACAGGTGGGAGAACTGCTCATATGAAGGCCCCTCCTCATCGGCAAGTCCGAATGCCGTTACAACCCCCATCAGAACGGCCCAGAAGTTCGGATTGAACTGCCCTAGGGCATACCCAATATGGGCCAGAATCCGTTGAACTGGAGGCTGCAACGGCAGCCTGACGCCCTGCTGAAGGACATCGGTGAAGAACGCAACCTCGCCGTCCTGGGGGTTGCTCAAGGATTCGGTAGGGCTCGGGATCCTCATCCCTACCGAATCAGGGATCATGAACTCTGCCCTAATCCTCGCCAGCTCACGGTAGGTCAGCTTATTGGGCGGAAGGTAATCTACGTCGAAGAGATGCTCCCTCGGTACCCCCATAGGTACCCTTTGGTTCCCTCTGCTCACTATTGTTACCCTCGGTAGGGTAGCTGGTTCGGAAGACTCCTCACGGCCGGAAGTGGAAGCCTCCTCACGTTGACTAGAAGATGCCTCCGGCATCCAAGCATCTTCCATCTGAGGTTCGGAACGCGGACCCAGCCCAGCTTGACGACCGTCGCTATACACGACCGCCAACGGTAGGGGCTGACTAGTCATAAGCCCCTTACCGATCCCATGAGTGGGCGCAGGTCTGAACCTCTCGCCAACGACCTCAACCTCAGAGTCACTATCACTCTCGGTATCTTGGCCAATCTCCTCACTTTCGGTATCCCTTCGCCTATCTGGGGACTCCTCCTCAAATGCGTTGGGCTCACTCTCGAACCCTGACTCGCTATCAGACATCTACAAAAGCAACGGAAGGAAACTAAGGGCCATGCAATGAGCTATCCTACCGATGCCTACGTCTCTATCTATGGCAACTAGACTACCGAACCACACCCCACTTGCATAAAGTTCTAAGTCTAGTTCAAACCATGGGAGGACGTATGCACAATGAAAGAAGAAAAAATAGCAAGGTTACCAAACGGTACCTTATGTGGATTAGAGTGTAACGATGAAAGTCGCTTCGCCTTCGGAATGACCTCGCCGGAAATCGCCTGGGTTACCGATTGATCACGCCGGAAATCGCCTCTGTTATCGTTAGCTCTCGTCGGAAATCGCCTGGACAGAGCTCTCGCTTCACTCACAAATGCAAAGTGAGTTTTGCCTTAGAGACACCTCCTATTTATAGGGCAAAAATTGCAACGGCGCCTTGAAATACCAAACGGCGCATTAATGGCGCCGCTCCGCGTGATAAGACACGCCACGTGTCATGCGCTGAGTGGGATCTCTGACAGCACGCTGGGTGCAGAAGACGAAGCGCCATTCTGTCCCCTCACTATGCACGAGGTCGCATGAGAAAAGATCAAACTCGCCCAAGTTAACAGAACATCGGCAAGCGTCTCTCGGAACCCCTTAACATACTAAAACCTGCCGAACGGTAACCCTCGAAGTGGCGACTCTTGAGTTTCCGGGCAAGTTTTTAACGTCAATCGGCACCAGGACAAGGCCCCAGCGCGCCTCCTTGACAATCTACCGAACGGTAGATTAACCGAGTGGCTACTGAAGGACATACAAGTCCCCGACCAAGAAATCTCGCTCGAGAACTTGGGGGACTCCTGTTTACACCCAAAATAAACAGCCAATAAGGGCAAGACACGTGGAGAAAACTGGGCTTGGTCAGAGGCGCCCTCGGCACTCTACCTACCGATCTCTCCATTAGGGCAACGCCCTCTCCTGGGACACGTGGCACGCTCCCAAGCGACGCCCACAGTCCCACATCGAAATAATCAACAAAATGCACACCTCCCAAGACTTATAAGAGGAGGCCAACCATCCCAAAATAGAGGTAATCAGAACTTACGGCATACAAGCCTATTGATCTGTCAGTTGAACTTTCTATTCCCGAACTTACTTAAGCATCGGAGAGCCTTCGGCCGGTACCACACCGGTGCCCTAGGTCTTACCGTGCGTTTGCTCATATTGCAGATCGCGTAGACTACCGAGGCATCAAGGATACCGAAGGCATAAAATTACTAAGTTGACCCTCTAAGTCAAATAACCACTTTTTGGCGTCAACAAGCCTCTTTGAAAACATCAATACTGACTGAGGTTATCCTATTTGAAATCATTAAGCCTGCCTCAAAGGAATATAGTAGAAGGAGAAATTCCAGGTGATATTTGATTCGTCCTTCCCTCATTGCAGCTTCTAGATTTGAGTGCAAATTATTTTGTGAGCTTACCTGAGAGCATTTCTCAACTTTCCAAGCTTAGAGAACTTCATTTATTTAGGTGTATCTGCCTTAAGTCGTTGCCAAAACACCTTCCATTGAGTATAAAGCCGAGCTGCTATCCAGCTTTGAACTTCTAAAAGATGCTTTGACAAGAGTGTCGACTTCAGAAGCTGAGAGCCTGTGGCTAATGGTACGTTCTCTGCACATTTGAATTTTTCCCTCTCTTCTGTTGAACTCCATGTTTGACTGTGAGTCATCAGCTGATGCAGCATCTTTGTGAGGAAAGTTAACATTATCTCATATTGCAGGCCCTCAAAATCTTTGCAAATCACAAGCATTATTTTGAAAAATTAGTTGAGATTTCTGTTAAATCATTAGCTAAAGATGGTGGCACTGGAAATGGATTCTCTCTTTCTTCCGCTATTGTGAATTTTGTTCTTCAAAAGGATGGAGTTCGACATGCTAGGGATGTGTATAAGCGGTATGTCATTTTATTATGAGCTTGATTTTTCCCCCAAGGAGATTTTCACAACCATATTAACTATACATTTTGACTTCAACGAAAATAATTTGGTACATAAAATTTGATGATCTCCTTGAAGTTTTTGGCTTGTGTCCTGTTTGAATTGCAGCTTTCTAGCTTTACCGCACCCTGGGCTTGCTATATATAGGACCTGCATTGAATTGGAATCAAACCTTGCATCCAATGGCGATAAAGATAGTCTTGTTAATGCCCGAAAGTTATATGGATCTGCACTTAAAAATTACGACCAAAATACCGTACCTCGAGGGATTTAGTCTCCGCAGTCGCGCGGGGATACCCTGGGAAACCAAAAATTACGACCAAAATCTGAGCTTATGGCGAGATTACTACTGTATGGAGACCAGGGTGAGCTTTCCTATGGTTTTACATCTATTTAACAATGCGTTCATCAAGTCCATTCAGTGCATGCATAAGGTTGGGGTTTTACTGTTTGATTAAATTTGGAAGCAGACCAACCATTTTGCGGTCTCTGCCTATCAGCGGGGCTGACTGGCCCTTTTTTAAATATTATTATTTTAGTTTAACTGGCTTTATATATAGGCATCTACTATCTAGAAAACTACAATTTCCATTTTAAAAAATAGTTCTGTTTCTGTTAGTGTCCTGACCTGAGACAGGGATTGTGAACACAGCCATGCCACTATTGTTTTTGTGCGGCTTTGTACTCAAAATCTATTTTTAATAATACTTGGTGTTCATTGTTTAATCACATTTTTATCATGTAATCTAAAAAAACCTACTGATAAGTTTAGCATATATTCCACAAATTTTACAGATGGGAACATCAGAAACAGCTTCTGCTGTCTATTGGCGTGCACGGAAGATTCTGAAAGACAGTTCCGCACTTGTAACTCAAGATTTGTGAAAGTTGTGTAAAATGCTATTCAGTTTTGATCTCATGTAGCTTCACTTCTTTGAATGTAGTTTCAATAGAAAATGGATAGTAAGCCATAACTCTGTTGCATGTGATGCCAAAGGAGTTGGGTAATGATTACAGGTTTTGTTTTTGTTTTGTTTTTAAACTTTGGTGCTCAGAGTAATCTGGACAATTGCTTAAAATATTTTGGCTTGCCCCTCCATTTGCTGCAGGGGCGCACTAGAATATCTCGTCTCAAAATCCTGCGTTTCATGTGGAACTGACTAATTTATGGGGCAACAAAGCATACTAATTTATTATACTAACTTATTACACTAATAAATCACGTATTGTGGAATAAAGTATGAAGATGAAAAATGATTTATAACTTGAAACCAACCAATTTGACCCCTTTGTTATGCAAAATGATTTATAACTTGAAACCAACCACCTAGCTTGTTTTGGCTGTGATCTTCAGTCAACTCAAAGAACCAAAGAAATATAAAAAAAACACGTCTTGTTTGAAAGGTAAAAGAAGTCATTGTGTCGTTTTTTATGAGGCGCCTAGGAAGTTTCCGCTTTACACCACACGTTCTTTCACCTGCTTTTTCCCAAAACGCGGAAATTTGAAAAGCTGCTTGCTCGGTTGCTGCTGCCGACTGCCGAGTTGGACCAAATAAAAGCAATATATGTTCCTCGTCCTCCTCCTCTCATGATGCAAACCTTCTGTTGAATTTACCCATCATCTTGTGGCACTAGCAGAGGGGCATTTTGAGGCACCTCCAAAGCTTTTCCGGAGAAAGGACTGTAGATCCGCCAGTTATCATGTTCATAATCCTCCTCCTCCTCATTCTTTGTATTCTTCTTCACCTTGTTAATTTTCTCCTAGGACGTGCTTCAACCCCTGAATTGGAGCATGAGGAAGCTCCCCAAGTAGTGCATTCATCTTCTTCATCTTCAACCCTTGAAATATTGGACTTTGATGTCTTCCTCAGTTTTAGGGGAGAAGACACCCGCAATAGTTTTACGGACCATTTATATTACGGTTTGAAGCTGAAAGGAATCGATACATTCAGGGATGAAGAGAAGCTTGAGAGGGGAAAACCAATCGCACCAAAACTCCTGAAAGCAATTGAACACTCCAAGTTTGCAGTCATTGTTCTTTCAGAAGACTACGCTTCTTCAACTTGGTGTTTGGATGAACTTGCCCATATTGTTCAGTGCATGGAAGAGGGGAGACTAGATGTGTTTCCGATCTTCTACCACATCGAGGCATCCGAGGTAAGAAAGCAAACAGGAAATTTTGGAAAGGCCTTTGCTAAGCATGAAGAAAATTTTAAGAAGGAAAAAGGGAAGGTTAAAAAGTGGAGGAGAGCTCTGAGGAAAGTAGCCAACGTTGCCGGATGGGATTTGAAAAATAGGTATTTCTAGTACTCATCTTCTTCAATTGAAATTACAAGGTAGTCTTACATTTAACTGTTTTAATAACATATGCCCTTCTTGATTAGATGATTATGCTTATTCATTTCGTTTCTTTTTCTCATTGATGTTTATGGTTCTGTGTATATAATTCCTGTATAGCTATTCTTTGTTGTTTGATGCAGCAAATTGAATCAAAGCTTGCTTTTAAATTTTATGCTTAAGAAGAAATGTCAATCTGTGGCCTTCTTGTTTAATAAACTAAAATGGGAAAGTTCTATTTTAAAACATGTATTCCAACTCAAGATACCAGGATGCCTTAATTAGGAGAAGAACTTTTCTGTACTAGTTGCATACACTGATTCTCTCTTTCTCACACATCATGCACCTAAGTTGTGTGAGAAAGATAGAACTGGTGCACCTAAGTTTTTTTGGCTTGACTATACAATATTTATAGACATCATCGAATGAACCATGTACCAAGATATGCAGAAAGCATGTAGGTGATCTGATCGGAAATATCATGTATGTGGCTGATCTCTGACAAAATATACTGTTCTTCGGAGATATTGATTTTGATCCTCTGCCATTAGCATCCCTTTATTTATGTGTTTCAAACAATATGAAACATTAGAATCGAATGGAGTTTAAACGGTCCATGTCATATTAGATTAAGGCTCAGTTTGGTATTGCTTAACTTAAAAAATAAGCAGTTTTGAAAAGAAGTTTTGGAGATTTGAGTGTTTGGTAAAACCAATTCAACCTGCTTTTTTTATAATCTGCTGTCATTCACAGCCAAAAGTAGAAGCAGCTCACACCCTGCTTCTAAAAACTGCTGCGAGGAGAAGCATGCGGAGGTTTAAATGAAATTTTCAAATTGCCCATATTGCCCTTATTTGTTTCAAACAATTACATGCTATATCCTTGTAATCCCGAGTTCGAACCTCCCAAGTGTCGTTCCTCTTTGATTTTCTGGATTGCTCAACTCATCCTCTCTTTGCAACTTGCTCCCCTTCCTCAATCCGTCAAAGCTACCATCTCAACCCAAAACCTCACCAACCCACCTCCCTATTTTACAGACCCAGAATATCTTCTTTCCCTCCAACTAAAAAAAACCCCAACCTTAGCTCCACAGTTTATCATCTCTACAGCCACATAAAATTCAACACCCAGATTACCCACCAATTATCTCCTTCAGCAAAAGAAAACCAAACCCCCAACTTCCTTGCCTTCCCCACCAAAACACAAACCCAATATTATAATCCTACTATTCACATCCATAAAGCAAAGAGAGAGAGGTGGGCATGTAGCATTGACGTCCCAAGCGTCATCGCCAAACCCAAATACCAACTTTAAAAAAAAGCAAGGTCTGGGAAGGAAGAAGAAAAGAGAGGAGGAGAAGAGGAAGAAAAAAAGGGCGAGAGGTGGGGGGCCTGGGAAGGAAGAAGAAAAGAGGAAGAAAAGAAAACACTGGGAGGGGAAGAGAAGAATAAAGAAAGGAAGTGAAGAGGAAGAAACAAAAAAAAATGAGAAAAAGGAAAAAAGAAAGGTGTCAGCTGCTTTTGAGTTTTTTTTATAAAATTTTTTATTAGTTAACTTAAATCATACATTTTTTTAATTTTTTTAATTTTAAACTTTTATTACCCTTTTTCGTCATTATACACTCTCACAGCACTTTCATATAAAAGTTTACCAAACACTTTGACACTGTTTTTCATACTCACAGCACTTTTACAAATACATATTACCAAACACTTAGCTGCTTCATTTTACAGCTGTTTATTTTCGCAGCACAGCAGAAGCAGTTTTTTTTAAAAGCAAAGCAATACCAAACTAAGCCTAAACTTATCCTTTCCACCTTTGTGATTTTCTATATTTGAACCCAGCAAATACCCAATTTCACCCCATAAATGTTTTTAACATAGGAACATGCGGTGAGGAGAGATGACATGAGAGAAAGGGAAAGCGAGGGGTTAGAGGTGGAGGAATTTCTGGTGGTCGGAGGTCAGGGGTTGGACATGTTATGATAAAAAATAAAAATAAAAACATTGTGGGCTGTTATTAGCGTGGTTTTGAAAGGCGGTGGTGAGGTGCGCCTAGAGGCGCACATTGGGGAAATGTAGGAAGCAATTCCAGATTTGGATATTTATCAAGCAGCAGCAGTGGGGTTTTGAGCAGTTGAAATCGTGGGGCTGAAGAGAAAGGAGGAAGACCGAGAGAGAAGGGAAAGGAAATAGACAGAGAGATGGGTTAGTATTAAGGTGTAACATGTGAGTTTTAATCTAACCTAACGTGGAATAATCGAACTCCATTATGTTAATCAAATGGTTCAGATTGTTTCACAGGCATGCATATCATTGCACGGATGCTAACGGCAGAGGATCTAAGAAGACCTAGTCTGACTCTATAGATTCGTAGAACAGAAGAAGAGCCCTTACTTGATATTATATTAGTAAAGCGTTAGCACATCCACATGAATTAAGTTTAGCTAGCTAGAACGTGATGCATTTGATCACCACAGAACGAAGGAAACAGGGAAATTGAGGGGCCATGCAGTCAAAACTACAAGATTTGTACCCTTAATGCGGTAGCACTAGATCAACCCTCCCTGCACCTAAGTTCTAAGAAGTCCCCAAAGGAAAAATCAATTAACTGGCCAAAAGACCTAGCTTTCAAACATTTGTAGAAGTCTTTGGTCCATGTTTACTAACTTTTATAAGGTATTGTTGGCTGTCACTACACTCCAGATCTCTGTCTGGTTTTGGTAGATTTGTTTATGGAACTCAACCTACTGAAAGGGACTACTTTTCATCTATCAATAGGCCTGGCTGACCACCAAAGCAAAGCTCTGACGTCAACATTTCCGACACATCAATTAATATTTCTAATTTCTTTATTGCATGTCACTTGTGGCCTGCTAACCACAAAATAGTTATTGTATTCTCTTGCAGGAAAGAATCAGAAGTTATTCAGAAAATAGCTAACAAGATTTCAAATGTATTGAACGACAAACTTTCAAGTCCTAACAACGATTTAGTTGGAATGGATTCTCGTATTACGAAAATGGAGGAGTACTTGACTCTTCGCAGGTTGGATGATGTTCGCACCATAGGGATTTGGGGGTTCGGGGGCATTGGTAAGACAACTCTCGCAACTGAAATTTTTAAGAAGATCAGGAACCAATTTGGTGCTAGCCGCTTCGTTTCCTCTGTTAGAGAGGAATCTGCAAAAGTAAATGGTCTAGTTGGCTTGCAAAAATCCCTCTCTGCAACCTTGCTGTATTGCGATGAAGATATACAGAATGATGATTTGGGGATCCAATTATTACGTACTAGACTAAGGAATAAAAAGGTGCTTATTGTTCTGGATGATGTTGATAAACTAGATCAAATAAAGGCTTTAGCAGATGAGTCTTGGTTGGGTCCAGGGAGTCGAGTCATTATAACAACTAGGGAGAAGCATGGGTTGGATACGTGTGGACTACTTGCAGATAATATATACGAGGTTGACAAGCTAAAGGTTGGTGAGGATTTTCAGCTCTTTTGTCGAAAAGCCTTCAAGGAAAACGATGCTCCACATGATTATAAAGAGCTGTCCAAAAAATTTGTAGAATATGCTGGTGGGATTCCTTTAGCTCTTGTAGTTTTGGGTTCATACTTGAGGGGAAAAAATGTAATAGAATGGTCAGAAGCATTTGATAGACTTGATGAAGATCCTGAAAAAGACATTATGAATGTTCTTAAAGTAAGTTTTGACGCATTAAAGGACACAGTGAAACAAATCTTTCTGGACATTGCGTGCTTCTTTAATGGAGAGGATCAAGTTCGTGTAAAGAGGATATTAGCAAGTTGCTGGTTTTATCCTGAAAGTGGTATTCGTGACCTTCTTGATAAAGCCCTAATTAAAATTAATGAAAGAAATGAACTGTTGATGCATGATTTACTTCAGAAAATGGGTCAAGACATTGTTCATAGAAAATTTCCTAATGAGCCCGGAAAGCGCAGCAGGTTGTGGATTAATGAGAATGCCTACAAACGCAGCAGGTCATGGCACGATAAAGTACTCGCAGAGAATACGGTACGTGTTAATCCTAGTTAGTACAAGCATAAATTTTTTTTTTCTTGAAAAGTAAACCCTTAAGATAGTAATTAAAAAAGAAGGGCTTGTCTAATATAGATCACTACATTTTCTATTTCCTAGACATATACCCATCACTCTATAAATCTATGTGTAAAACCCAATTTCAAATTTAAATGACCAGTAGGATATAAGAGGTCGTAGTATTCCTATATTTTTATATCGTTGCCACCAAACTTCATATTTTATTTATAATTTATTTCAAGCATTTCATTAACTTTCATAATTGTAATTAACACTCCCTATTAATAGCATATCAATCACCCCTTTTCTTTTGGTTGTCATTCCCTCTCACATACCGCCCCCTAAAATTGCAAACCAAAAAAAATATATGTAAATTACATATCCAATAATGTACCTATAAAAAATATAAATATAAATATATACATATAAAATATAGGTATATTATTTAAATAAAATATAGGTATATTATTTACCAAATTTTTGTTTAAAAAAAAAACTAAGTCAGTTACTTTGTAATTGAAATTTCCGTACATTTTTCATAAATTAAAAATAGGTACACAATAATTTATAGAAAATATAGGAACATTATTTACCCATAGGTAAATTATTTTACAATATACCTATAAATGTGTATAGGTACATTATTTGGAGAGGAAAAATAGGTTCATTTAAAAAAATACGTACATTGTTTTACTAGGTATATTATTAAAGGAAAAAAATAGGTACATTATTTGGAGAGAGAAAATAGGTTCATTTAAAAAAATTGTTTTTCATAAAACAAATAATAGGTACTTTATTCAGAGAAAAAAGGGTACATAATTTAGAGAAAAAAAATAGGTGCATTATTTAGAGAAAAAATAGGTTCATTTAAAAAAAAAGTTTTTCATAAAACAAACAATAAATAGATTATCAAAATATTTTTCAACATAATTAGAATGTACACTATTATTCATAAAACTATAATAAAATAGATTACTAGTAGTATAATTCATAAAAGGAAAACAACAACACAAATTTATTTAATAGACCAAAACGTTTTTTTTTTTTTTTGGTCATAAAATAAACCAAAACGTTTCTAATATGTTAATGTTGAATTTAATATTTAATTTCAAATAAGTTTCTAAATTAATTCCTACATCCATTACAACCATTTTAAGATCTTTCCAAATTCAACGTGTGTCATTAGTTACACCTCCACATAACACGTTAACTTGTAAATACGGATAGTTTTGGAATCCGAAAAATAGAATAAATCAAATTTTAAGCTAGATTAGGTAACTTGCTTACTTGGATCCTAGTCAGCGGGTTTTACTTGAAAAAATTGGGTATTTTAAATAGAAAAATAAAGGAAAGGGTTGTAGGTGATTACAAATGAATTTTATGGGTCTAAGCTCAATTTACTATAATAAAATAAAAATAAAAAAACCTTGAAGAACACAAATGTGGTCTCCCTAATACACTTGGCGACAACCTGGCTAACATATCAATAAACAAGTGGGCCCCCCACATGTGACTTCATGGACCCTTTAAGAGAGTTGGTGGGAAGGGGGGAAGTAAGATAAATAGATAAATTTTAGAAGGTTAAGTGAGGCAAAATGAATTCAGACAGGTAAGATAGATTAATATAATAGTATGGGCTCAAACAATAATTTAAGCATAAAATTTTAAAAAATTTATTAAGTTATTAAAAGTTTGTTTGGTAATACTTTTGTTTTTAGTTTTTCTTTTATGGTTAATGATAGAGGGAAAATGTATGGAAGGAATGAGGGAGGAAGAACTAAAAGAGAATGTGTGAAATAAAAAACTTAAAACAAAAAACTATTTAAAATTGTTTTGAGCTTTTGTGTTTTGGTTTTCATACCATTTATCACTCATCCATCCTTCCCCCATCCCTCCTTCCTCGCTGCCTTTCTTCACTTGTTCTCCTTTACATTTTCTCTATGTTCTAGATAATAGATGTGAATTAATTATTAGGTTATTTGTTCATCTTATTGTCTAGCATGCTATGTCTTACACTTGAACTTTATCGTTTGGTATAGGGAACAACTGCTGTCGAAGGCTTATTCCTAACTTGCTGGAAAAGGAAGAGATACAGTTGGATGCTGACCCATTCGCTAAAATGTGCAACCTAAGATTGTTGAAGATTTGTAATGTCAACTTTTCTAGATGCCCTGAGTATTTCTCTAAAGAGTTACGGCTTCTGGAATGGCATGAATATCCTTTAGAATCTCTGCCATCAAGTTTTAAACCATGTGAGCTTGTTGAACTCAAGATGCCTAACAGTCGCATTACCCAACTATGGCATGAAAGTGTAAGATCATTTATTCTCTCTTCCGTATGTCTGCACGATATATATATATAATTATTCTCTCTTCCGTACGTATGTCCGCACGTTATTATTGTGCGGATGTCATTGTAAATAGAGAGGAAAGCAGGGTGAGGTAGTAGACAATTAGTTATGATAAAGTTAAAGCTAGAATGCTTATCTTCCCAATAATTACTAAGTTGTCTAGTAACTCTTTTTTCTTTTCCAATTCCATAACAGTGTACCATGATGGAAAACTTAGTACAAATGGATCTTTCAAACTGCAAATTCTTGATCAAGACCCCAGACTTCAGAAAGGTCCCAAATCTTGAGAGGTTGATTCTTGAAGGTTGTGAAAAATTATCTGAGGTTCACGCAACAATTGGGGATCTCCGACATCTCGTTGTATTGAATATGAATGGCTGTGAAAGTCTAGAGAGCCTTCCCTACTCCATCAGCTTGGAATCTCTTAAAACCTTTAATCTTTCTGGTTGTTCAAAACTCAAAGAGTTTCCAGAGATTGTGGGAAACATGGAAGCTTTGTCAGAACTTTATTTAGATGAGACGGCTATAAGGAAGCTGCCGGCATCAATCCAGCAATTGAGGGGCCTTATTTTGTTAAATTTAAATGGTTGCAAGAACCTTACGGGTTTTCCGATGGCCATTTGTAGTTTGACATCTTTGAGATATATATATATGTCTGGCTGCTCACGTATTGACATACTGCCGGAAAACCTGGGGAGTTTGGAACAGTTGCAAGTGCTTGATGCCTGTAAAACTGCTATAACAAAAATGCCTGGCTCCATTTTATTACTTCCGAAGCTTAAACGATTATGTTTCCGCGGAAACAAAGATGTGGCAGTCGAATCCTCTGTATTCGATGAACATAAAGACGAGCTTGCAGAATCCTCTGTTTCCACTGAGCATAGAGATGTGCAAATGGAATCCTCTGTATTGTTCAATGAGGTGGCAGAATTCTCTAGCATGCTATATCTTACACTTGCATTATTAGGTTATTTGTTCGTCTTATTCTCTAGCATGCTATATCTTACACTTGAACTTTATCGTTTGGTATAGGGAACAACTGCTGTCAAAGACATATTACTAAGCTTGCTGGGAAAGGAAGAGATACAGTTGGATGCTGACCCATTAGCTAAAATGTGCGTCAACTTTTCTAGAATCACTGAGTATTTCTCTAAAGACTTACGGCTTCTGGAATGGGATGACTATCCTTTAGGATCTCTGCCATCAAGTTTTAAACCATGTGAGCTTGTTGAACTCAAGATGCCTAACAGTCGCTTTACCCACCTATGGCATGAAAGTGTAAGACAATTTTTACTTGATTATGTATATTTCTTGCGCTGAGTTAGGCTAACCATTAGTTATGATTAAGTTAAAGCTAGAATAATTACTGACTAAGTTGTCAAATAACTCTTTTTTCTTTTCCAATTCCATAACAGTGTAACATTATGGAAAACTTAGTACAAATTGATCTTTCCAACCGCAAATTCTCGATCAAGACCCGAGGCTTCAGAAAGGTCCCAAATCTTGAGAGGTTGATTCTTGAAGGTAGTGAAAAATTATCAGAGGTTCACCCAACAATTGGGGATCTCCAACGTCTCGTTGTATTGAATATGGAAGGTTGTGGAAGTCTAGAGAGCCTTCCCCACTCCATCAGCTTGGAATCTCTTAAAACCTTTAATCTTTCTGGTTGTTCAAAACTCAAAGAGTTTCCAGAGACTGGGGGAAACATGGAAGCTTTGTCAGAACTTTATTTAGATGGGACGGCTATAAGGAAGCTGCTGGCATCAATCCGGAAATTGAGGGGGTTTATTTTGTTAAATTTACGTGGTTGCAAGAACCTTACGAGTTTTCTGATGGCCATTTGTAGTTTGACATCTTCGGAACTGTTGCAAGAGCTTGATGCCTGTAAACCTGCTATAACAAAAGTGCCTGTGTCCGTTTTATCACTTCCGAAGCTTAAACGATTATTTTTCCGTGGAAAGATGAGCTTGCGGAATCCTCTGTTTCCAAAAGTGCCTGTATCCGCTGAACATAAAGATGAGCTTGCGGAATCCTCTGTTTCCACTGAGCATAGAGATGTGCAAATGGAATGCTCTGTATTGTTCAATAAGGTGGCAGAATTCTCTAGCATGCTATATCTTACACTTGCATTATTAGGTTATTTTTTCGTCTTATTCTCTAGCATGCTATATCTTACACTTGAACTTTATCGTTTGGTATAGGGAACAACTGCTGTCAAAGACATATTACTAAGCTTGCTGGGAAAGAAAGAGATACAGTTGGATGCTGACCCATTAGCTAAAATGTGCGTCAACTTTTCTAGAATCACTGAGTATTTCTCTAAAGACTTACGGCTTCTGGAATGGGATGACTATCCTTTAGGATCTCTGCCATCAAGTTTTAAACCATGTGAGCTTGTTGAACTCAAGATGCCTAACAGTCGCTTTATCCACCTATGGCATGAAAGTGTAAGACAATTTTTTACTTGATTATGTATATTTCTTGCGCTGAGTTAGGCTAACAATTAGTTATGATTAAGTTAAAGCTAGAATAATTACTGACTAAGTTGTCTATTAACTCTTTTTTCTTTTCCAATTCCATAACAGCATACTTTGATGAAAAGAATATTTAAACCACCTCAGCTTGTCGAACTCAAGCGTCTAGATTTGAGTGGAAATGGTATTGTGAGCTTACCTGAAAGCATCTCTCAGCTTTCTAAGCTTAGAGAACTTGGGTTGTTTAGGTGTAGCAACCTTCAGTCGTTGCCAAAACAACTTCCGTTGAGTATAAAGTTCATAGATGTACGTCATTGTCCTATGCTGCCAATTTCAAGGAATTTGACAGTATGGACTGCTATTAACGGTTTTAGTTTCATGATTTGTGAAAATTCCGATGAGGATGAAGATAGAACAAGGCACCAACTTGCGGTTCGCGAAGAACTTCATGATGAACTATTCTTTTCTAAATACATTGAGGTGTTGACTCTCTCTCTCTCTCTCTCTCTCTCTCTCTCTCATATTGAACATCTTTAATATTGTTTTTCTCTTTGGTTTTAATTTTATTTTTTTGTACAGGACCGAATTTATCATGAAAAGCCATTTGAAATTCGCGCTCATTTTCCTGATAGTACGAGAGTTCCTAACTGGTGCAGACATTGGATGAGTGGGTCTTCTGTAATAGCCAAACTACCTATTGATACAGAAGGTAGTAATGGCAGGTGTATGGGGTTTGCCCTATTTGTTGCTTTCGAAATCGTTGAGAATGAAAATTTTCAGAAAAGTTGGGAATTGGAAAAGACTGTTTGCCATTTTTCCACCCGTGAAGGTCGTCTTGAACATCCCATAGTCTTTCAAAACTTTGAAAACTACAGGGTTGGGTCGTCCTATGGACTTTGCTGCTACGAGCCTCGAGGCGGGGAGTTTGCAAGGCAATTGAATGGGGTGAGTCGACAATTTGAAGCTTCAGTTACAACGAATCGACCAGACTTGGAAGTAAAATGGTGCGGGATACATTTCATATGGCAGCAAGATGTTGCAGATTTTGTTAATAATTTAACATCACTTGCTAGTCACCGTCAACACCCAGGATTTGAGCTTTGGTCTACATTGGAAAGCTCTGGTGCTGAGATGGTACGTGTGTATGATCGATCCATGGGAACCTCAATGAACTTTCCACTCTGAATGAAGACAGCTACAAACACTGGAACAATTGCAAGGTTTTGTCGTCTGACCACATAATTGTCACTCCAAACATTGTCGTTTTGTCATCATTTACATATAATGGCCGAGCCTGAGACGCAACTCTATGGTCGACCTAATTTTGCAGACCGGAAGAGAGAACTTGAGTTTGTTGCTTCAGTCTTAAAGGACACATTGTTTCTGTTTTAAAGCACTTCAATCCTTCTTCCACATAAAATATTTGTTTCCGTCACAACTTTTAAGGAACAAAAAGATATCGTACACAAGTTTAAGGAACAAAAAGATAATCATAACGAGCTTTTATTGCCCAGAAGGACAAAAATAATTGTTTTACTCCTCCCCTTTGTCCCTATTTCAATCCAATCCTTCTATTCAGGTTACCATGGATAGAAGCAAAAGCCTCCGTATCCAAGACCCTTTGTCTCTCCCTCCTCTAACAATCACAAGGAAAAGGATTCTATAATTCACATGGTAGGCTAGGCAATGCACACTACTCATACATGTAAAAATGAAAGATGGTAGAAGCAGCAGGCATACAAGAAAAGCAAAACCAACAATCCAAACCGGCGACGAACAGAAAAGTACAACTCTTGCTGGTCATTGGAGGAGCCAATCACAAGACACCCACCACCCATAAATTTCTGTGTACCATGTGATGCATCCTCCATCCACCTTGTGTCTGTATAGGCTGCCCATGAATGGCCTTGGATAATAACAGGAAAGCTTTACCAATCTCATAGAAAGTAGTCTGGTGCAGGTTTCTTGGCAGGTGTGCCTCTTGATTCCTGCATTTTTATCACAATATTTCAGAACCAAATATAAGGGAACGGAAACACGATGTCTGGAGGGGACACCCAGGTATTCACCAATGGCAAAGGTTAAAGAGGAAAAGAGGACCCAAAAAAAGGACAATGTACTCAGGGTCCATGCATTGAATTGAGTGTCATTCTTTTGTGCATTGGTGAAACGCAAAAGTTGTTACTAAGAATAACCAATGTTACTATTTCCATATAATCATTCATAGTCAGCATCCCAACTCTTTCCAAATTTTATTGACAATCATATCAAGTAGAATCCTTTGCTAAAAGAACCAGTGCATTTCATCATTGGACGCATGGAACCCCACATAACAATGGAATGTGAACACGAACAAAGTTAGGTGCTGCTGCTCAAAATAACCAAAGCAATTTCAAGAAAAAGAAAAGGTGATCAATTGCGACTTAATTTTATGTACAAACCTGTGGCGCAGCATCGAAGACACGAAACTGCTTATTAAGATTTTCATCCAGCTCAAGAATTGCAGCTACATTACCACATCTGAAACAGACCCATCATTGATAATATAAACCTTCAAATTCCAGAAAAATGGGGGAAAATGTTAATTGCAGATTGCTAATTTACCTGTAACAGTAATTGGGTGCTGACCAGACTGTAACTATCTGGTTATTAAACATCCATTTATACCCTTCCATTACCAACTGATGGGCGCGACATATATAGTCAATGTTGTTTGCATGGTTAAATGAAGAAACAACACTGCCACCAAAGAGGAAACCAGCACCACGAGGACTCAAACCCCAACCATCCACGATATCTTCAGGATCTGACCATAGTAGGTCACACATGGCACCATCATGTGGTACTTCTTGCTTCCGGTCAATTGTTCGTATCTGCCAAACAGAACATGTGAGTTGGTTAGTATATAAAGGATTGAAGATTACAATTTAAATCAACATAGTAACGATGCAACTCAAACTGGATTATCAAACCTGATCCAGAGTTGAAATGGCAGGAGAGAGACCACCATGTACGCTAAAAATCTTATTCTCAATGAGAGCTGACAAACTGCATTAAGCCGCCATCAAAACTCAAAAGCTGTAAAAGAGAAACAACATAATATACCCAAATTTTGTTTCTCACTTTTTGACCTATTGACTTCTTTTTTGTGCCAGATTTCCACCTGAATTTTTTTAAAACCCTAAAAGGAGTTTTTGAAATTTTTTTCCCCAAGGCTTAAACCTACAATTTCTGGGCAATTCGGCACAAAATGAAAAACTTTGGGGTGGCAATCTGGCACAAAAAAGTTCAGGTGGAAATCTGAAACAAAATAGTGGTCATGTGACTCGCATTTGACTCTTTTCTTAACAGTCTTGATGGTATGTGGTATTTTGGTGCAAAAAGATTTAGTTACAGGTGGTAAATTGTCAATAAAAGATAAACTCAGGTGGTCAAGTGTCACAAGTGGCAAAGTTCAGGTGGTATTGCTAAAATATTCCCAGAAACAATAACCTGCCATCACCCACTATGAAACCAAGTTTCTGTGTCATAATATTTTCAGCTGCCTAGCCTTAAACAGACAGAGTTTATGGGATAGAAAAGGGCAAACCTTAGGTAATCAAATATATCAGTGCAATATCTCCAAACATTGACAGATCCGTACTTTCGTAGACACTCATCATAGAATCCATACACCTGTCTAGAGAGGATAACTCAGTAAATATTCTGAATGGGTAAGTAATAAAAAAATAAGGCACCAGTGAAAGAGACTTAACCTGCGTGATTTGACGACTCTCGTGGTTTCCTCTAATAAGTGTTATCCGATCTGGATATCTAACCTGAAGTATAATTATTAGTTAAAAAAATAAACTTATGAATAACCATCAAAGGCTTAGATCAAAATGAGAATAAATGCACAATCTATATGATGGCCAAAATTCATGATCAGCCACTGGGAATTAAGATGGTATCATAAACTAAACCTAATCAAATAAAAGGAAGATGATTCCAGTTATCTCCCTTGACTTTACAAGAACTTAAATGGAGCCTAGATGGATAAACAAATGAGACTACTCCAATCAAATTATAAATTAGCTTTATCTGATTAGGTTTTTCCCTTTTTCTTTGGGGGACAAGTGATAAGTTTTTCTTGTCACTCTATCTACTAATCATACATTGAGGTCATACTCCCTAACAAGTTGCATAGGCCTTTCCGTTTCCCCTGAGTTTTTCCCTGTTTGTTTGGACAGGGTGATGACTCAAAACGTATCCCTGTGACTAGATATGTTCCTACTAATTCAGATAGCAAATTCGTAGCCATAGCCTTATGTGTGCTAGCAAATAATGCAGTTCTAAACCACGGTTTCTTAAAAATGAAATAAAAGGTATCTTTTTTTTTTCCTTAAACCATCATGAGTTAATGTGGCATTCAATCCACAATCAATTTACAACTTTAGAGAAAACTTTTCAGCAGTTCAACATCAAAGACTCCTGAAAAGTCCAGTGAAGTAAGATAAGCCCTTAAAGTGGCCATAAAATTTTGCAAGAAGATCTTATCATCTAGAAGAAATGCTAGTGGAAGGAAAATAAACTGTGCATATGAGTATCTATTATTTCCTAGGTATTTCCATGATAGAACAAAGCATGCTTGCATCGCACTAGTACAAGAAGGGGCTATGACAAACAGCCTTTGTGATGCAGGAAAACATAGGTGGGTGTTGTCTACGACTTTTAAGAAATACAGGGATGGAGAAGAAGGTAGAAGAGATACAAACACACCATGACTTCATCAACACTTAATTATCTTCCATTTCAATCTGATATGCTTTACAACAGATAGCCTTGTTTTTGGGTTTCAAATAGAACAGTTAAGGGTAAAAATAAAAAGTATGATACTAAAAACTCACTACTAACTTTCAGACATTGCGTGTTCCTAAAACCCAAATAAGTAGACTCTAAATAACACTTGACCAAAATCAATACTCTTAATAAGACTTGGCATAAACGCTTATACTGACACTTTCATTTACTATTTTTACTCTATGATTTTATTTTCTTGCACTATCATGGACATCTTACTTAAAACTCAAAAGCCTTAGTTTTCGAGTTTGGCAAATGAGAAGTCTTGGGCTACTTCTTCACTAACCAAGTTGTAGCTACTTCATCACCTTTGGTTTCCAAGGCAGAGGGTGCAATATAAATAATTGCCATGGAATTTGGTGTTCCAATCTTTAAATTTAGGGTTGCGTTTTAAAGCAATAGAAACAACACTTGTACTAGAACCCCTGAAGAAAATGGCTAAAACATCAAATGAAATGCAGGTAAAAACTATTAATCTTTTTAATGATCTAAAGAGCAAGTAGAGCATATCTGAAGGCTCAACAAATCAAGCCAAGTAGAGAAGTATATAAGCCTATCACCTTGAGTGCAAGTAGGAGTAGAAATGTCTCAACGGAATAGAATCCTCTGTCAACAAAATCTCCAAGAAACAAGTAGTTAGTCTTTGGGCAATCACCTCCTACTTTGAAAAGCTCTTTCATGTCATAAAACTGCCCGTGGATGTCACCGCAAATCTATGTAACAAAGTATACAGTAACAACAATAACTGGTTAGCATGCAACCCGCAACATTTAGGATTTGAACCCTACAACATGTATTTCGTTCCCAATTCCTAATTCCCTACAACATGTATTTCTTTTAGCCATATGGTTTTCCCAGTAAAGAAAATAAAATCCAATTGAAGTAATATTATAAAAACCTTATCTATTCTCTGGAATCCAACACCATTTCAATCTTCTTTATTCACGAAATTAATATTCCACAAGTATTAACAAATAAAGACAAACCCACTTGTCCGAAACAAATAGAAAATCGAAATCATAGCTAAATCAAATCCATAACCCAAAAATCAACCAAACCCCAAAAACAAAATATGAACTATTACATCGAAGACTACCCAGCAAAATCAAAGAGTTCGCAAGTAGATAGATAGAGAGAGAGAGAGGAAATACAGTGACAGGAGCATCGACCCTCTGAACGTTGCTCTCTTCGACGAGGATTTCCATGGCCTTGAGGCAGAGAGCCTTGACCTCCGACTCTTTGAGAGGCTCGCACTTCTTGAGCTGCTCTATTTGCCTGTCTAGGTCTGACATCTCTCTCTCCTTCCCTACTTTCTCTCTCTACCCTACCCCTCTTCTCCTTCCTCACACCCACACCACCACCACCACCACCACCAATCCCCTCTCTCTCTTTCACTCTCTCAACTTAAACTGTGGGATTGTGAATCTGTGAATATCTCTCTCTCCGCGGCCTTTGTCTTTCACTCTCACTTTCTCTTTCTGCGGGCTCTCTCTCAACTCTCCAGATTTTTGCTTTATTTCAGTTTTACCCCCGTTTTCAATTTTCTTCTCGCAAAAATGCCCATCCCAATTTCAAACACTCCCAACGACATGTCGTGTACTCACACGACAAGTCGTTCCACCCAAAAGTCACCAAGCGAATAAAAACCTTTGGCATAAAGAACCTGAATCTTCTTCTTCATCCTTGAGCTGAAGCGAAGAAGAGAGAGAGAGAGATTGAGAGAGTCTGAAACCCAAAAGACCAAGAAAATGGCATGGAGAGGAAAGCTATCTCAGAACTTAAAGGAGCTTAGGGTTTTACTCTGCCAATCTTCCCCTTCAAGCGCAACCACCAGGTCCTTTGATTCTCTCATGCCTTTTATTTCTCTTAATTTTTTTTGTTTATTGCTTGTAACATCAATAACAATGATAAATCTTCTTTCTTTGTATGTGCAGAACATTTGTGGAGAAGAATTACAAGGATCTCAAGAGTTTGAACCCCAAATTGCCCATCTTGATTCGTGAATGCAGAGGGATTGAGCCTCAATTATGGGCTAGATATGGTATTTCCATTCTTCCCTAGCTTCTTTTTCTTTTCTTTTTCTGATGGTTTTTTACATTTCTCAATGTTTTTGGAATTTAGAATGCTCAAGTTCATGAATATATTATGATTGGTTTAAGGTAGATTTCAACTCATGCTGCATTTTTTTGTGTGCATATGACCAAGTTCGTTTTGTGATATTTCGCTTCCAGTCTTTCTGTTGGTTCATAAGATAAGATGCTATGCCAAGGACACACACACGCATGTTTACTTTTAACTGATGGAATCTGCTGATGTTAGGGCCCGTTAGATAGCAATTTTCAGTTTGGTTTTTACTTGTAATGGAAGATAGAGAATGAGAAATTAGTGAGAAGAGAGATGATAGATTAGAAAGTTTATATGTGATGATTGATTAATAAAATTAAAATTAAAAACCAAAAACAATTTCATATGGTTTGTTTTAGTTTTATGCATTTTGCCCTCATTTGTTCTCTGCATCTCTCATATCTCATCTTCCTCCCTCCTTTCTCCTATATGTAGTTCCTCCATCTCTTTAACTAAAAAAACTATAAGGCAACATAAACAGTATGAATTATCAGACTGGCCCTTTAACTATCAATTCTTTAGAGCCGATAAACAAAAGGAATTTGAGATTTCTAAATCTGGGGGCATTTCAAGATGTTTTTGCTCTAGACTTGTGATAATACCCTTTTCAATTAGGAGAGTAATTATAAAATGTTACCTATAGTTGTGAAAGCTGCTAAATGACGGAAAGGAGATGCAGCAGTGTTTGTGAGTTGCTCCATAAAATGCATTGAACATTTTAAAATTAATTGGTTAAAACTATTTAGCATTGTTTGTTAAGTTCAGCGGGGAACATGAGTTTTTATCTTTCCTTGCGTGGCCTAGGATATAGTGACAATTGATTTATTAACGAGCTTAAATATGCACCTGTCATGCGTTTGTTTTCTTCGCCATATCATGTCTATGAACGAAACTGTGTATTGAAAGCCTTTTTGAAAATGTCTAATAAAGATGGTAATTGATTACTTTAAAAATAAGTTAATGCCTAAACTAACTTTTCAAAGATGTAGGGTTTATTCAAGCAACAATTTATGTAAGAAAAAAGACAGATGTCTCCTCTGTTACTCTGATGAACTTATAGTCGTTTCAGTTGCTGTTTTGATTGGTGGTGCCAAATTTATTTATCTTGTTTAAGTTGAAAATGAAACCAGAGATCAAGAGTGGGCAAAACTTAGGTTAGGGAAATTAGAGGAGCATGATTTCTGACAATGGAAAATGTCTTTGTTAGATGGCCAACTATGATTGTTCTAGCTAACCTCCAGCAAATGGTTTTCAGGATTGTTCTATATTGGAGCCAAGCTTTTTTCTGCTTTTCTTCTGTAAGAGATGCTCTTAGGAATCCCAAAGTTTTGGCTTTGCTTCTATTTTGAAAAGTATTGCAAATGTGATGGGGATGCATGGCCTGAGTTTTATAGGTCATTTTAAAATTGTAACTCTAGTATGGAGAAACTTTGCAACAATCAACATTAGAGATACCCGAGTCTGCCTGCTTTCACCCGAGTGGATAATGAAGTTTAGCTATCTAGTTGTCATTTTAGGTGCGGATTAACAGCAATGTAATAGTTCTGGGTATGAGTACTTGATAAATGGTAAACAAGTTCTCTGTTCACAATTAGGTGCAAGTACTTAATACGTTCTATTATGCTTAATGGCCTGATATTGCTCATGTTTAACGTACATTTATTCAAGCTACGCAAGTTCTTTTGTTGGTTCTTTAGTCCTGTGTTGTTAACTTGAATGTTGCACCATTGCTCCATCTACATAACCTTTGATTATTAAACAGACATGGGTGTTGAGAGGGGCGTTCGTTTGGAAGGTTTGACAGAGCCACAGATCTCAAAGGCACTCGAGGAACTTGTTAAAGTGGGGGAGTCTCTTAAGGCCTGAGGATTGACTGTATGAGATGAAATAAATGTATATTCATGGGAAAATCTTTCCTATGATCGCCTGCCCTTTCTTTAGATCAAGTATGTGTTGTTGTGTAAGATGATTCTTTGGGGTCATTACTCAGTACCGCGTGTTTTGTAGTTTGAATAATGCATGTATTTCCATCTTCCATTGAGACAACAAATTTTCCAGAAAGGGAGTTCTTTGCTGCCTATGCACTTCCTTTCCAGTATGGCCGGCTTGGCTTATTTATGAAAATGCAAACAAAGCCAATATTTTGAGGTGCAAAATTGGCGCCTAGAGTTTTGCTGCTAAAAGCTCAAAATGAACATCATTATTCAGACTTCCTCTCCTGTTGCCACATAAATAGAGTAGGAATGAGCCCTAATTAATAAAATGTTGAGCTCTTACTTGGTATATGGATGAGTAGCTCATTCAAATGGTTGAAAATCTTCTATGTAATGTCTTCTAACAATCCAAGTACTTCCTAAATGAGTGATTCTCTAGAAATTGCTTCTATGACCTAAAAGCACTTCTAAATTTTTCTGCCAAACATTGTTAAAAAGCTTTTTTATCATTAGAAAGCCCCAAACAAGCCCTTAGTAATTCTAACATTATTTTTTAGAGTTCTTTTATTTTAACCCCACACTTTTCTTTGTTCATCCCAATACTTAAATTATTGAGCCCTTGAGTTTTTTTTTGTGTAAAAAGACAAAAAAGGTCCTTCAACTTAATACTTAACCCTAGTACATCTATACACACACCCCACCACTTTCCATATTAAGTTTTAGAAACACAAACTCCTCTACACCCTATGGCCAGATTACTCCTCTTTCAATCCAAGAAACCTACTACACTCTCTACCAATGTATACTTTATACTAAAATCTCATAAAATCATGTTTGATTATTTAAGTTGTAAGGAATATAAGCTGCCAAAAATATCATTGAAAACATTAGTATTTCAAAAGTTCATTTTTCATAATGAGTGATTTTGATAGAAAACAATTTTTCAAGTATAGATTACTACATATCATACTTGAAAATTTGTTTTCTCTCAAAATTTGACTAAGTATGAAAAATAGACTTTTGAAGTACTAATGTTTTTAATGATATTTTTGACGGTTTATATTCCTTACAACTTAAATAATCAAAACGATTTTATGAGATTTTAGGATAAAGTATACATTGACTTATTGAGGTATCAATATTGGTATAAACTGTATCTTATACTAAAACTGGATTTCATATTTTGATTTGTTGAGAGTTTGATTTTCTAGTATTTTTTATTGAATTCAAATGGGGGGTACTTTCTTGTTTATATCGTAAATTTAAGTAAATTGAGTAATATAAAAATAAAATGGCAATGCAATATAAGGCCAAAAAAAACAAAGGCAATGGGCGGCTCATGGGTGGCCTAGCCCAGCCCAGAAAGCCTCCCTAGGCCCAGCCTTATGAGCAAGCTCGAGTTGATCCCTTTTAAACCTCAGACCGACTCGAAAAAAGAAAAAGGCCAATAAAATCCAGCCCAAACTCAAAAATTTAGAGTCAGCCCGACCCAATAACGAACCCTACTTTTAACACATGTAGTTACATGCTTTGAAGGTGGAAAAGAAGGATCCGGATCCTCTGCTCTGATTTTCTCTGCCATGATCTGCTATACTTTTGTTCTCCATACGCCACATCATTAAAATTTAATCTAACGGATTTAAAAGTTGACACATCAAAAACTCAATTTACTCCTAATTAAAAAAGAATAAAAAAACCCTAACACCCAACTAACTGTAGTTAACGTCCTCCTCTTTTTTCTTTTTTTTTTCTCCTTCTTGCTTCAGGTTCTGTGCTCCTCTCCTTCTTGCTTCAGGTTTTGTCCTCTTCTCTTTATTCAATAGTTAACATCCAAAGCTCTTTTTTTTTCTTCTTCTTCTTTGTTCTGTCCTCCTCTCTTTTTTTTTCTTTTTTTTTTCTCCCATACATATTAATTAGGAAGAAAAGGATAGAATTCTTGTCCCGAGGACCCAATACATATTAAAGCTAGATTCGATACACTTACACGGGGGTGAAAAAAACAATTAAGAAAAATGTATTAACCAATAACCTCATGCTGGGTTCGGGGGTGAAAAAAAATAGAAGGGATGAGGGGTCTGTTGGGTGGGGGATTGGCCTGGGAGTGGGGGGTGGTTGTCATGGGGGAATGGGTGGAGAAGAAAACGGCAGGTGGTGGGGAGGGGTGGGTTTTGGGAGAAGAACAGAAAGTGAATAAGGAGAAGAGAAAAAAAAAAAAAGCTGGAGGACAGAACGAAGCAAGAAGGAGAAAAAAGAAAAAAGAAGAAGAAGAGGGTTTAGGACGTTAACTACAGTTAGTTGGGTGTTAGGGTTTTTTTATTCTTTTTTAATTAGGAGTAAATTGAGTTTTTGATGTGTCAACTTTTAAATCCGTTAGATTAAATTTTAATGATGTGGCGTATGAGGAACAAAAGTATAGCAGATCATGGCAGAGAAAATTAGAGCAGAGGGTCCGAATCCGGAAAAGAATTGGTCCCAACTCGTTAATTAGGACCTTCACGTTTCTTTGCTGATCTTGTTGGTATGGGAATGTATCAGTTTTTCATATCAATATATATAAATACTACTCACACAAAACCCTACCCTCACATCTCCTAATTAGATAACAACAAACGTGGATGAGGTCCCCAAATATATACTAGTGTCGTCGGAGGATGTGATAGGCCATTGCCTATGGTACAAGAAGAGCTTATAGAAAGCAACTTTTTGCTCATCTCCTTCTCATGATAGTTGGGTCATTATGTGCCATAAGCAATGGCCTCTCAGGACAGTGACACCCATATTTGGCTAGCTTATCGACACGTTTCATGTAACATATCTTTTTCATGGTTTCTAATTTACCTTAATATAAAATGATCAAAAAAGATATATTGAATTGTGAAACAAATGTAATTTTAATAAGTACATCCAACTCACTATATTCAACCCTAATCAAATGTAAGTGAAAACCCCTACTTCCAAAAACTTTAGAATTAACTCTAACAATTTGTTTCATCGTTATTTAGTAAATACGAATTTGTATCCTATATGCCGATGAAAGCATTAATCATGCAAATTTGTTACATAATCAATTATGTTCCTTGTACTACCTAATTTGTAGACAATGATGGTTTACACAATTTTTCATGCCAATATATGAACACATGCTTATAAATTATAGTTTTGTTGATTGGAGCCATTGCTGCAGTAGGGAATGGAGTCCTTTTACCTATTTGTAGCTCTTTAAAGCCATTAATATGTTCTATCAACCTTATAATGAGCTAGGAAATGACTCGAAAAAGTGGGCAATAGTGTTTGCATGTATATGGGTTGCATTGGTCTGGGCTCATAACTTCTTCTTTGGAGTTGCAGGTGCGAAATTGATAGAGCACATTCGTTCCTAGACATTCGAGATGGAAGCATTGGAAGCACAAAAGATTTCAGTTAAACATATTAATAGTTCAAAGCTCGTAAAAATGATTTGTTCTTTTAACGCACCTTGAGAAAAATGAACTGGCATAAGCTTCTCTCCTTCCCTAAATCTCCCTATCTTATTACCTGCTAGACGCAAGCCGCCGCCATCGTCGGCGACCAATACTCTCCACCAAAGGAAACTCCAAGTCTAATAACGTGAATCCGAATCCGAATTCGCACTTCTTCAACACGCAGCGGTTTTCATTGAACTTGAAGTCCAAGGCTGCGATTATTGGCCCCAACTTCCTCCTCAGCCACAAGTTTTGTGCATTCTTCATTCCTCGAATTTCTTTTGCTTTTGCGGATGATTGGTTGGTGTCTAAACGAGAAATTTGAGAATTAGAGTTGGGTTGCATGGAAAATATAGGAAAGGCACCCGGAGTAATGCGAAGGTCTTGGTCAGGTGGTGGGATGGGCCTATAGGGACAGGATGGGTTGTGGTAGGTGGTGGGATGGGGATGTGGGAAAGAAGGTGGGGCTGTTTTGTTTTTAATTATAAATTTATAAATGTTTTATTTATTATTTATTTATATTTATTTTGATTTTATGTATTTAACTTTTATTTTATTCGAAAATATAAATATACCCCTAATATTAACGGAGAAGTGGATGAAATTATCTAAAATCTAACGGAATGTGTGAAATTGGAGAAGTACTATGCTACCTGCTGCAATTATAGCTCCAAGCAGCAAAACTAGAAGCTCAAGTTTGCTCAGTCTGCAAAGAAAGAGAGAGGGGGGCTAGGATTTCTTCAAGAATAATTATGTTCACGACTTGTTTTACACTTTAGCCTATGTCATTCAATTGAATGACTCATTTTACACTCTAGTCTATGTTATTCAATTTTACCAATCGGGCAATACTAGAATTACCACATTTTTATACTACATTATATACCAACTCTTTAATAGATGTGGAATCCACCAATATAATGGGGCCCATCTCTATTAGAGAGGATATACATTGTGGTATAAAAATATGGGAAGCCTAGCATTTTCCTTTTTATTATCAATATTAGATTTGTAGAACTTAATTGCTAATTAAATGAAACTACAAGACTAAATTTTTATTTTTTTTGGTTAGAAATGATACTTTTACATGACTAAAATTGTTAAAATTGAAATGACACAAACCAAAAATGCGTTTTGGCCTTATTTCTCTCTCTAGACCAATAGAGATGGGAGGAGATCCGCTGTTCCTATTTTTCATGTCCCTTTGGTTCTTTGTATAATTTGTTGACACGTATTCATCCACTTAACTCCAATAATAACATTGTTAACTTTCAATAAATAAAAAATAAAATTAAAGAAATTAAACCCTAAACAAAACAATAGTAACACTGTATAATTGTTGACACGTTTCTGGGTTTCATTCAATTGAGAGTACTGTATATGGTGATTTTGAGGCTGAGGGAGGAGGTCAGGGAAGGGGAAGGGGCATGAAGGTCACGAGGGGTGGTTGCTGGCTTGCTGCTATGGTGTTGGTTTTTACTTTCTAAATTTTATTAAGTTAACGGTGTTAATTCAGGGTTAAGTGGGTGGACATGTGTCAAACATTTAGACAGAGAACACAAGGAGACATGTAATTTGGGGACTGCAGATCCGCTCCCGATAGAGATAAAGGCTTCGGGTACTCCAACAATAATAAAGACAGTTGGACGGCTCAACATTTATAGAACCGAGTGTGAAATACACGTCGGGCTCGGACAAAGACTTCCCTGTGTTGGTTGTGCCGTACGGCGTCGTCGCGGTCGCGGTCGCCTCCAGCTCCAGCTCAAACCCCTTTTCATTAATCAATTTTTAAACAATTAAACTGTCTCCCTCATCTCCCTTCTCATCTCTATCCTTATACGACCCCGTTTCGTCACCACCAAATCCCATTCTCCGCGACACACGATCGCAATCCCTAAATTAGGTAATTCCTCACCCACTACATTGGGATCATCTGTATTGGAATCTTGTTTTTCCAGTCCTTTTTACGTTTGAGATCAATTTCGTGATTGGATTTTACAATCGATCATCTTCTCTTTTTTTTGGCGAATTATGGATTATTTTGGATCGTTTAGGTTTGTTTTTGTTTTTTTAAATTAGTACTGAATTTGTTTAAAAGTTTGCATTCGAATCCATTTTTACATGCCGAATTTGGGTAAGAGTTGCTTTGAATTAACATTTACTTGAATTGGTTCTAATTGTTTTACTTAGCTTGAATTCTGGGTTTGTTGATTTGAAGCACTAAAAGAGCTTGATTTGCGGCTTTTGACTTTGATAATCTTTTTTACCTTTGTTGCTCTCGATAGAGCAAAATTGGTGCAAGAATGTGCATGTAGTCCACTCAACTTACTTAGAGTTAGGCGAATTAAGAGCTTAGTTGTGGCTGGTGTTGCCGCATTTGGGAATAAAAGAATGAATAGGGTTTTCATAATGAGCTGATGCAATGTATTTTATAGCCTGTTTCCTTGATTTTTTTGGGTTATATGAGCTAGTGGGTGCAAGCTGGAGGTCCTTTATATGGCGTTGGAGATTTGTGGTCAACTGCTGGGAGAAAGTGGAATTATATTGCTTTTCTGGAAGTAGCAATGTTAATGATGTATGTTCATGTATAGGTTGCTTCATGGATATTGTAGTTTTTTGAGATTTGGTAAGATTAGACTATCTATACAGAGATGCTATACAGATAGTGGTGTAACCGCATGCTTTGCTGAAGATGCACCAAGTAGTTTTGGCTGAATCCATAACTAGTTGACACTGCTTTGGGATCGGTAGGTTAAGTTTATTGGAAATTAGCAGTAGGATCACAGAGGGAACTGTTGATTTTGATTTGAGTTTATTTTGTTTCTTAAGCATTTATCAACCAAACATATTCCGCTCGTGCTGTGCTGCACTTACCAAAATAATCCTTTTGGGATTTAACTTAAGGTCAAGAATAGGGTGGTTTAGTGGAGGTATTGGGAAAGAAAATTGTGCTAACCAGAATGATGAAATATCTTTGTATGATCCTATTATAGATGTAATCTTGCATTTTCGCTTATATCTACTGTATATGTTTAGTCTTGTATTTTTCTTGTTATTGCCTTTTTATAATCTTATGCAAGGTCCAAGTATATGCAAAGATGTTGTGTTTATTTGTTTATAAAGAATTCTCGAGTATGTTGTTGATGAATTAGTATGCCTGATATATTGCAGTTCAATGGCATCTTCTTCGGACTCATGGATGAAGGAATATAATGAGGCAACAAAACTTGCGGATGATATCAATGGTATGATATCTGAACGGAGTACATTGCCTGCATCAGGTCCAGACGCTCAGCGTTATGTCTCTGCCATACGGAGGAAGAATACAATATTAGGGACTAGACTTGATAGCTTACAGTCCCTTTTATCAAAACTCCCTGGAAAGCAGCCCATGTAAGTCATCTTAGGTGAATTGTTTTACTACATAAAACAACCTGCCATTGGAGCAAATTTGTCTAGAACTTAACAATGTTGTCAACTCTTCTTTCCTTTCCTTTGTGTGTTTGTCAATGTCATGTGAAGGGGTTTATTCCCATATTATGAGTTTTTTAAGTTGGTTTTCATGTGATCCTCTTTTGTGATAAAAGTTCTTTAAACTGTTGATTGAGCATGGTTATTGTAAGATAGTCCTTCGTAATGCAAAAATGATTCTGGCTGTCATCATATGAAATTTTGTGTGCTGCCTATTGTAATACTCAGATCAGAGAAAGAGCTGAATCGTCGGAAGGATATGATCGGAACTTTAAGATCGAAAGTTCTACAGATGGCGTCAACGCTGACGTCACATACTGCGAACCGAGACAGCTTGCTTGGGCCAGAGATAAATAAAGCTGATGCCATGGGAAGAACAGTTGGTCTGGACAACTATGGCCTTGTTGGTCTGCAGCGACAAGTTATGAAAGGCAAGTTCCTTAATATTAAGTTCTAACCTTTAACAGTCTTTAATCTTCTTTCACATGGTTTGGATTTCACTATATTGATCTTAACATGGTATGCCTTTGAAGCAGAGCAAGATGAGGGGCTTGAGAAATTGGAGGAGACTGTAGTAAGCACAAAACATATTGCATTGGCAGTCAATGAGGAACTTGACCTACACGCTAGACTTATTGTATGTTCTTGCATCCAAATCTTTTTGTCTTTGGCTCTTCCATCTAAAAAGTAATTACTTATTTATCTAAAATGAGTTTTGCTTTTCTGACTATTACATATTCTTTCTGGCACAGGATGATTTGGATCAACATGTGGAAGTTACAGACTCCCGGCTACGGGTAATGTTCTAACTCATGTATTTTAAAATAGCTTGTCCCCTTGTTTAGCAAGTCACTATTCTGTACCCTGACAAGCAAAAGGTGTGTTCTGGGTGGATATTTCGTGTGATTTTAAATGCATTGTGATCCGTTCAGTCTTAGTTAATTAATTCTTGAATTTCTTAGGAAAAACTTATCAATAAAAGTAAGATCGACACGAGGAAAATAGATGTTATGGAGAAATTTAAAATAAATAAAAAAAGATATATTAAAGATGTTTGGAATGACTCTGGTATATGCCTTTTTTTTTAGTTGTCAAATTGTGAAGGGAAAATTATAGAATGCATACGCTTATTCACTAGGGAAATAGAAGAAAAGAAAAGTAAGGGGTTTTGAGTGATAAATTTTTCTTTTCATCTTCTTGGCGGTCAATGGTTCATTTTTTATATATATAACTCTCAAGGGTCTCGACTGAGATCGTTACAGATGGCGTAGGGTTTGGATAGCTCTTAGGCTAAATCTTACCAATAGAAATTTAATTTATTGGAAACCTATATTCTCTTTTGGAAATAGGTGCTGTTAACTTGAACTGACTTCAGCACTGATATTTGTCATTAAATTGCATTGAGGAGGCTATAAATGTGCTCAATGCACAAGAATCATTGGGTTTTATCAGCTTAAAACTCAAATGTTAACATAAATCAATTTATCATACTTTTGTTGTAGAATGTTTGGGAGTCCCAGTTGCATTTCTTTATGCCGCTATGTTGGGCTTTGAATTTCATATTCTATTGGTTGACTCAAAAGAAGGGAAAAAGGAAGAAAATGGTTAGGTGACTGGTAAAAGAAGAAACTATTCACTTCATTTGTCAACAAAACTAAACTTCAATATTGTGCTGCAACTACTTTGGGTGGTTTCTGCTTTATTAGAAAAGGAAAAACTAACAAAACTAAAATAAGATGGCATCTGATCTGAGTTTGTAAGTGTTGTTACAGTTAAAAAAAAATGCATCTGATTCTAAATTGATATGAGGTTTTCTGCCAAAGCTGTTGGAGCATGTTGTAGGCATTGTAGGATATACCGTATCATGCCGAGGGCAGTCACGGAAGTTAAATTGGATTTTTTGATTTTTCTGTTTTCCATTTATTAAGAATTAAAATATTTTATTGTGGGGAAACAGTAATCACATACTATTTTGTCCATCTGATATTGTCAAAACAGCGGGTGCAGAAGAACTTGGCAGTTTTGAACAAGCGCACAAAGGGTGGTTGCTCCTGCATGTGCATGCTTCTATCTGTTGTCGGGATTGTGGTTCTGGTGGCCGTGATATTTTTGCTGATCAAATACTTGTAATCTAATACCAACTATAAGTCTGTACCGAACACAAAGACCTCCTGCTTGTGTGTCTTGTTGTGGAGTGCTGTCTTGGTTGTGATGTTGCATTCGGCTTTCTTTGGTGTTTAGTTTGTGAATTTGTGTGGTGTTAAAATAATTGTAAATTGCATAACTCATTGGCGCCTTTAAGTATGATCTTTTAATTGTTGGAGGTTCCGGAGCAAATAGACCACCAAAGTTCAAAGTTTCTAACTCCCCATTTTTCACTAGCGTGCGAGAGAGAAAATTCCAGTTTCTTTTCTATTGCTAAGAAGTCCGATGCTGCTGCTGCTTGGAAGGGGATTTTGCAAACTATTCTCATCTTTTGGTGGAAGGAGACAAAAAAATTCCTTTCACGATTGTGTTAACAGGAGAGGAGATCTGATATTTTATTAGTATTATTTTTTTCTCACTCCCGTCCAATTGACTGTCCATAAATTAATGGAGGCAGAGCTCCTCTCTCTATAAAAACAAACCGATAAATTCACGCGAGGACATTGGAGAACTTGAGAAGACGAAAATATTCGCTTGTCATGAAGTCCTATAATTTAACGGAAAAATGGAATTAGTTTGTAATTTTTCTTTTTCAAGTACTATTACAATAAGTAAGAGCTCCTATATTATTGTCACTATCTGTGTGATATGTGTGCAGAAGTTTTTCTTTTTATGTTTTTGATGAATTATTTTTTAATATGTGTCAAACTGTGATTCGTAGAAAGAATGAGTATCTCCTTATGGGAAAGAAGGCAAGCAATATCCTACACTAATTATTGTTTATGTGTTTTAAGTAATAAATGACATGTCAATATTATACTGGAGTGGCTAACAACAATTGTCCGAGCACCTAGCATTCCGAGTTCGATTCCTAACACTATTTATTTTTAACAAGTAAAATATCCACATGTGCACATATATGATGAGAAAATTAGTGATAAATTTAATGACCATTGTATTAGTCTCGTAACTATCATACGATCCGAGTTCGATTTCTAAAAAAATATTTATTTTTTTCTATTAAAAGAGGTTGCAAATTATAAGGGGCTAGCTCAAGTAGTTAATCGCAGTTATCTCTAGATCCTGTGTTTGAATCCACCTCCCCAAATATCGCTTATACTAATTTTTTTTATTTTTTGTCCCAAATCTCCTCCTCCTACTGATGAACAAATAAAAAAAGAATTCTTTCCTTGTAAGCCCAAATTGGCTTATGTATTCTCATTAGTGTCCAGTCCGGTAATTAATGACTGGGTTCTTTGACTGTTAGGCCTATAAATATGAGCCCAGTAAACCTCTTTCTTGAACTGACAACCATGGCTCTAAGCCTGTAACTTCCTCACCGGACCTCGTCGTCCATTATTGACAGTCGACCCCAACTCGGATTTGGCTTGCCATTTTCAGGTACTTCTTTTCAAAATTCTCTCTCTTTACAGTTTGAATTGCCTGAGCAATATGTAGACCTATATTGGTATACATATAAATATATAATCATCAAGCTGACCGAACCCAGATGAGTTTTTGCGACTTTCTTTGTGCCTAATCTCAATTCCATGCATATATTGCTTGAAAATAGCATACCCAGCTCCGTAACGAAGTAGGGTTTTACTTATTATTTTAATAATTGCTTTGCAGAACCAGTGGGGTGGCCTTTGGTGCAAGAGCTTTATGAAGTAATTAAGCAAAAAAATTGCCAAACTAAAAAACAATAAAAATGAGCAATGTGCCTAAAGAAGCGATAGAGGTCGTAGCACAGAGCATTGGCATTTCCAATTTGTCCCCCGAAGTCGCGCTTGCTCTCACCCCAGATGTTGAGTACCGGGTCCGAGAGATCATGCAGGTATTTGCCTGGTTAATGCGGTTACAGAAAGCTTTTTCTTAAATTTTATTTAGTTATAATTGGCATTTTGTAGCTCTATGGAGTTTTAAACCTTTAGTTGTCACAAAAATGGAAGAACTTGCTTTAGTTTACTTGCTAGGTTTGAATAGAGGAATCAGACATATCCCCAGTGTTTTAATGTGTAAATTCTTATCTTTCATTGTCAAATATAACCCTAAAATCTTAATTGTGTAAAATATCCCCTGAACTTTTTTTTTTAAATTATAATTTTTTTTAAGTTGTAAATTAAAGTTAAGGTAAGATTCAACTACAGCAGCAACTTCTTGTTTTCTTCATTAAGGTAGATTATGAAGAAAATATTAGGGTTGAGCTCATTATGTGGTCTATTCTTTCCATTTATATAGAGCCTGTGAGGAAGGAAATAAATGGTTGCCATTTTAAAATCGCAGGAGGCAATTAAATGCATGCGACACTCAAGGCGAACTGTTCTGACTACAGATGATGTGGATAGTGCACTTAAATTAAGAAATGTGGAGGTAAGCTGTGTTGTTATTCAGATGTGACTACCTTTGTGGTGCTCGTTTAATTCTATGGTTTTCTTTGTGTTGGAAATGCAAAATTGATTTTCCTTCATTCTAAACGCTTATTAATATTTCTGTTTGTTTTTTTAAACTCTGTTAAGTCAAATGCTTTGAGCTTCTTTGTTGGAAGCTGTTGTTTTATGCATTTTGTTAGTCTGTAGCATGATTAGTATTATGATGTCCGTGCGACTGAGGACACATGTTAGAACTTGTCTTTTTGGGAAGACCCTCTGGAATCTTCACGGAAGTAAGTCTGGACGGCAGAAAACAGAAAATGATTCCTGGGACTTGTAATATAAAGTATATGGGAAAGGAATGTTAGAAGGATTAAGGTAATCAGTACTCTAATAAGGAATGAAATCTTGAGACAATCTCCTAAGGGTGACATTGTGTGATGCAGTCTGGTGTAGTGTGGGACGGGTTTCACGTGATGGGTAGAGTGGTGGAGAAGAAGTGCTCCACATGTCTTTGTCAACCGTTGCTCCCATTTGCTTTTTTAGGGGTGTGTGCTTCGGTGCTTCCTTGAGCATCTATAAGTGTATTATGTTTGTCTCATATGTGGATACTGTGCTGACAAGGTCTAAGTTTGAAAAGCTTGACCTTCATTCATTTTCCGATTTTGTTTGTTTAATTTTGTGTCCAATCTTCATATTTTTCTTTATTAAAAAAAAGAAGATAAAATATTACTTGTCTTCTACCTGCTTTAGCCGATATTTGGCTTTGCCTCTGGAGATCCTTTGAGGTTCAAGAGAGCTGCGGGACATAAGGATTTGTTCTACATCGATGACAATGACGTGGAATTTAAAGATGTAAGAGCTTATTGATGACTTTAAACATGGTTTTCTATGCTACATTTACTAGTTATATTTTGACGTTTCATATATTGCATGATATTTATAGGTCATTGAAGCACCTTTACCAAGAGCACCTCTTGGTGTATCAGTTACTGCTCACTGGCTGGCAATTGAAGGTGTTCAACCTGCAATTCCAGAAAATGCTCCTATTGAAGGTATCCAGCTAAAGTTACGTGCAAGATTGCTTGGCTAAACTAGGGACCTGATCTTTACCAAGTTCTTATTCTAGCCTACCATGCTGAGGCAGGCATCATGCATTGAATTATCATTTGCATATCCATTACATAAAACCTGTTTAATCATGTTCAGTTCTGATTTACGATGATATGATCCCTGTCTAATAATTTACTTACAGTTTGCAATAATCCTTGTGTTGCATTCTTATGTATGACCTATTTTATTTGAAATTTTAACTTTACAATCAATAGTAATTTGGATTGCCATAATGCTTTGCTTTGTAGCACTGGCAGCGTACTCTGATGTGAAAAAATCTGAATACAAGGAAGATGGAATTCCTGTAGATATTAAATTGCCTGTTAAGCATGTACTGTCAAGGGAACTTCAGGTATATTATTTTCCATGTTCTGTAAGCACCTTGTGTAAAATACTATTAAATGCCATAATTTCTCTGTGGTTGCCTCTGCAGCTTTACTTTGAGAAGATTACAGAGCTTACTCGCAGGTCTAGTTCCTCCCTCTTCAAAGAAGCATTAGTCAGCTTGGCAACAGATTCAGGACTCCATGCTTTGGTTCCTTACTTCACATGCTTTGTTGCTGATGAGGTAGTCATTCTGATGGTATCTTGGTCTAATTACTTTTTGTTACGCATTTTACATTATGTTTTCCTGCAATCATCTCAGGTTACACGAAATTTGAATAGTTTCCCCTTCCTATTTGCTTTGATGCGCCTTGTCCGGAGCCTTCTTCAAAATCCTCACATACATATTGAACCTTATGTAAGCATTTAATTCTATCAGCTGTTTTAAGTACATAGGTTTTATAGCCATATAACCTTTCAGAAGAATTTATAGTCTCTGTCTATCTGATATTTACATTTTTCATTTCAAGTGAGATTTTATCTATCTAATTTTGTAATTTGTTCCAGCTACAACAATTGATGCCATCAGTTATTACCTGCCTTGTTGCCAAAAGATTAGGGAATAGATATACTGACAATCACTGGGAACTTAGAAACTTTACCGCAAACCTGGTTTCTTCAATTTGCAAAAGGTGAAGATTTTTTTATTTTGTTAAACCTCTTTCTTTGTTTAAGGCAAAGACACATGCAACAAATATAACAATGTTGTGCTATATATGTATTTGAAAACTATCAAGTAAGATATGTGTACCAAAAAGAAGAAAAGTTTATTATTAATTTCAATTTGGTTTATCATGTCCACTGGGTCCTGGCAAATCTTGTCCATATTGCCCCAAGGTCATTCTTGTAACAGAAAATTACACATATAGAGCTAAAGGGGGGCATGTGTATATGGCATTATTGACTAATTATATGGTCTAACACACGTGCAGTGTACATTTTTGTCAGGGCTCCATTTCCATAGACCAAGAACCATGTTTCAGCTAACCTAGCTGACTTGGCCTGTGGAATTTATCATTCTAGTAAAGCTTTGTCTGACACTGTGACCAATTACCTTTGGTAATTTAGTTTGCTAAGTAATTTGGCAACACACAGAGATATCAAGACTCTTTAAAAACAATGAGATACTGAGCATTATAAAATTTACGCATTACATCGAGATACTTCAATCTTTTTATTAGCAGTGTATTTTTGCAGATTTGGGCATGTTTATCACAATCTTCAACCACGTTTGACAAGGACTCTGCTTCATGCTTTCTTGGACCCAACAAAAACATTACCTCAGCATTATGGTGCAATTCAAGGGCTAGCAGCCCTTGGTCCTAGTGTGGTATGCTCTCCTGCATGCTTTTATATTACATGGATTTTCTAATAAGGCTGCAGTCTTGGTGTTGGACATAGTTTCTTAGCACATTTGCATCTAGTTTTAGTTGTGGCTGCCTTTGTTGTCTCTGTGTGTTTTTCTGCTTAACCTAGTGGAAACATATTTTTTTTTTGTTTGATCTAATTGCCATGCTTCTCAACTTTGAGCAGGTTCGTCTACTTATACTACCAAATCTCGATTCATATATGCAACTTCTTGAACCAGAAATGATACTAGAGAAGCAAAAGAATGAAATAAAGAGGCATGAAGCTTGGCGTGTCTATGGGGCCTTGCTGGTGAGTTCATATTTCAAATCGGAATTTTGTTTTTATGTTTATAGGTTTTGCTCTTAAATTGACATGGCATGGAACTAACAAAGCCACTTCCAGAAAGCGGCTGGCCAATGCATGCATGATCGGCTCAAGATGTTCCACAGTTTGTTGTCTCCTCCAGCTCATGCCATCTGGAAGAGCAAGGAAAGGGTTGCAACAACAATGACAAGTATGCCTTCCTTTAACTAGTTTAGTTGCTATGCTACATGCCTGAAGATACACTGATCCCCTCATAGTGCTCCTGTGTGTGTGCAGTGATTTGCATCCAGTATTCAGGGTTATGTCTACATTACACACAGACAAAGACACAGACACACACACACACACACACACATTGGAAAAACTTAAGAAGAGGGTTCCTCTCTGATTAGAGAAGAAAGGGATAGCGTTTGGGCCCAACACACACACACACACACACACACACACACACACACATATTGGAAAAACTTAAGAAGAGGGTTCCTCTCTGATAAGAGAAGAAAGGGATTGCATTTGGGCCCAACTCAATGCAATCATGTAATATAGGTAAACACAGTGTTTTTGAGTGCGGTGTCAGAAAAACTTAAGAAGAGGGTTCCTCTCTGATAAGAGAAGAAAGGGATTGCATTCGGGCCCAACTAAATGCAATCATGTAATATAGGTAAACACGGTGTTTTTGATAAACACTAAAGTGATCGTGATAAAAATTGAATTACAATGCAGAGTGAGGCCCCAAGGCATCCCCCCTTCTTTTGCAACTAAAAAAGGGAACCCTATATATATTATATATATTCAGAGTTGTATGTGTATTTTACATTGCTGTGTGATGCAAGATCGTATTTGTGGATGTATTGAAAAGAGAGTTTCTAATGGCCAGTAGTGTGACTTGTAAGTTGTCTTCCTTTGGAAGATGGTTGAAGGCAGGGAAAGGTGATGCATGTATAGATGTATGCGCTTATGGTATACAGTATGTAAGCCACCCACATGATGAGGCCAAATATACCTTACCAAAAAGATTGTGATTGATGTGTTTTGTGGCAAGTTCATTGAAAATTGACGTCATGGCCTATAAACGTGGGGATGTCAGATGTTTGCTTTAAGTGTAATTCTGACAGAATCGTTATATCGCATGCTTCTGTAGTTTGCATGTAGGTTGAGTGTGTTGGATTTTAGATTTGGTGTTAGTTTGCTTCTGTTTGCCCTAGGTATGCGCATGCCGCTTGTGTGTGTTTGTAGAGTTGACAAGAAATACGGTGTGTTTAGAAGAAACTTCAAAATGGTATGAATTACCTGTTGAAGCAGTGGCACTGGCCCCCCCAGTTTTTCATCTCTCCTCTAATATATCATATAATACATACAACTAGTAATAGACAATTTTTAATTTAAGTTAATGGCCCCTCTAAAATAAATTAGACATACTAAGCTAGAAATATTTTAGCTCTAACACTTAACTCTTGAAAACTTATGTATTTGATATACTTGCATTTTCTATACCTGTAACTTTGATTGAATACTTAAATCTAAAATGCCTCTTTTATGTTATTGGAAGCTTTCTCTCTTTGTGCACGTGCATACTGGTCTCTGGGTGTGCGTTTGCATGGGTCAAACATATGCAACTGTATAATTGAACTTGTATTGTTCCTTTGTAAGAGCAATCTGCTTACATATGTAACAATATACAGCACATTTGTTTTTCAATTCACATGGTAGCTTTAGCCTCTATTGAACAAGGTTTGCAAATGGTGACGAGATTTACCTCATTTAACTTGAATATCTACTTTGTCCCATATCATCCTTGTGATTAACCTCTTTCTTTTCATTCAAGATAAACGCAAAGCAAGCACAGACAACTTGATGCAGCAACCACCACTCAAAAAATTAGCTTCCGATGGCACAGGGGGAGCAATGCCAATGAACTCGATGCAAGTTGACATGCAAGGGGCTGTAGGTGGATTTTCCTCATCTGTTGGGGGTTTAAATGTTGGTTTACCATCCGTATCCCACCAGTTACCAAAGGAACACATGTCAGGAAGGGAGGTCAGTGGTAAAATGGTAAAGGGTTCTACAGTTCTTGCTCATGCGTGGAAAGAGGAGACGGATGCAGGACATTTACTGGCATCACTGTTTGAATATTTTGGTGAAAGTGTGTTCACCTTTATGCCCAAATCAGAGTTGTCTCTTTTCCTGTGATTAATGTGGTCAGTGGTACTTATTGTTATCAAGAACGTGTAAATCATATGTTTTACTGCTCTGATTCTTTTGTGGAAGGAAAAAGAAAATCTTGTAGGTTAAAGATGTGTCCATACCAAAACTATTTGGTTTTTACATTGGAAGTAGTCTGTAGGTTCCAGTGGCTGTACTTGTATCTCAGGCCCTAACGGTTAGATAAATTAAACTTACAGACCTTGCTTGGAATTTTGGCACCATTTTGATACTAGAATACAGCTAATGGCCATTTGCATACCACAATCATAACGTTAAGATTCACAAAGTTCCCATACCCCAGCAGTATGAGCATTAAGGTTCTATGCTGTCGAATGGTGCTGAATCGATGTGCTTGACAGTATGACATAAGTTTCACCCTTTTTACTTAAAAGAAAAAAACACATTTTTCTTCTTATTTTCATGAGGAAAAAGGATTGAAACATCACGGTTTTACTTATATTTGTAGCTACTGATTGAGTCACCTTACAGTTTCTGGCCAAAAAAAGGAATTCAGTCACCTTACAGTCACTAGTTGCGTTTCTTCAAAAGGTTTATTAATCGCGCTAAATATTGGCAAGGTAAATGGATAAAAAGTAATCACATTTCATAAATCGGAGCTTCAATATCATTACAAGGCAAATGCACAAGAGACTAAAAAACACCAAACTGATTTAAAAGAAGAGCTTTCTGGGAGATGGCTTTGATGGACCGCTGGGTGGCGAGGTTGAGGACTTCAGGGGAAGGGGAATTCCCCTGCTTTCTTGACCCCCTGCTACTTTGTCCAACAGCTTTGCTGCCTTCGGGTCTGTTAGCAGTGTCTTCTGAAACGACTGTGAAAAGCCTGTTGCAATAATAGTCACATGGATCTCTCCATTGTAGCGGTCATCCACAACAGCTCCAAATATTATGTTAGCAGCAGGATCTGCCAAACTCGTCACAACCTGAAAATTTACATTAATATGCAAACTTCATTACACTGCAAAGGGAAAAATAAAAAACTCTCACCAGCACCAACCACGAGCAAAAATTTACCACTTCCCCTCGTTTTCAAAAGTAAAAACACTGAAATAAAAACACTGAGGTAGGACAATTCGCAAAACTAATTGAGGAGCACATTGAACTTATTGCCTTTTCTCTTAAGATTTGGGGGGAAAGACTGACATTTTATATCACATACACTGATGACAGGTGCATAAATACGCTAAACTTTTAGAGGAAAGGAGCATCCATACGAGAACATGCACTTCTCAATAAATTGAATGCTCTCGTTACATTTTTAAATAAACAGAAAATTATAAGGGCTTTTGAGATTAAATATTCATAAAACACTGAAGTGTACCTGAGACACTCTGTTGACTTCCTGCAGGGTTATGTCCTTTCCTCCAGTGATATTATACACTACGCCAGTAGCTGATTGAATTGAAGATCCAATCAGAGGAGCCAAAGTCGCCTGTTCAGCTGCTTCTTCTGCACGGTTTTTGCTGGAGGAAACCCCTACTCCAAGCATTGCAGTTCCTGAGTTTTTCATAACTGCTTTTACATCTGCAAAATCCACATTTACCAGTCCGGGAATCTACAAATAAAGGGAGCAAAACTTTAATTTATCAGAATATGGTGACTACTATGATTCAAATCCAAAAGTATGCAAATAAAGCTATTCTAAAATAATTGGAATAGTTTCAGCATCTCACTCCTTTCTTATTCACAAATCATGATGTATTTAATCGATTATAATATAACTATTAATAGTGCAAGGCTATGCTTAATTGAATTTAGTTGTCAATAAATTTGAACTTCTGATATGTTTCTGCATCTCAAAAAAGTACTCACCGTGATTATGTCGGAAATTCCTTGCACTCCCTGACGTAAAACATCATCAGCAAGAAGGAAAGCATCCTGAAGGGGTGTCTGCTCATCAGCAATATCAAGAAGGCGATCATTGGGTATCACTATAAGAGTATCAACATTCTTCTGCAACTTATCAATGGCCTCGAATGCCTGACAGAAGCAAAAACAAGACAACAATTTTTAAAAATTTGGATGACAAAGAAAATGGCACTATGTTTTAGATAATGCCAAACATTTAAAAACTGATAATTCTCTCCAACCCATAATACTGGTAAACAGATCATCTTATCTATATGCATGTCAATGATAAACGGAAATACTGGTTTTATGTCAAATTTGGAGCCTGCAAACACACCATCCTGACGCCAATGAATGCATGAAAGAATTCTCCTCAATGCTCATAATGGATGGAAAAAACAATCAATAACTGAATAGAGTTTAGTTAACTTTAGATCATGTAAAAGCTTTCAGTTATGATTTAGATATAGGGAAGTAGGATACTATTGTAGTTCGGCCTAAGGCCCAAAAGCACTATTAAAGAAGAACTAGGGTCACATCAACTTCCATGGATTTTTAAACTGGTCAAGATGACATGAAGATCTTTTGATTCTGCTACCCCCTGAATCAATTATTTAACTAATGTAAATGAAAGTCTCATAGAGTGATTTTAAAGAATACATCATTCAAAACAACATAACAACAACAGGCTAAGAAGATGTGAATGCTTAGTGAGTAATAAACTCATAGTATAAATCAACTATCTAAGGATATTAGGAAAGGAAACATTTGATTTATACAATTCAAGAAAAAAGCATCAAGTATTTACTAATATAGATCCCTCGTAAGCACTTATGAAGTTGCCAATGTAAGATATAAAAGTAAGGACCAAATTGACACCTGCCTGCAAGGATCTTTTACGCCCTTCAAAGCTGAAAGGATAGGTAACCACACCAACAGTCAAATAACCTGCCTCTTTGGATATCTGTGCAACAACAGGGGCAGCACCAGACCCTGTGCCTCCACCCATACCAGCTGTTATAAACACAAGATCTGAGCCCTTCAGAGCATTTGAAATGGCCTCTTTTGATTCCTCAGCTGCTTGCTCCCCCAATAGTGGATTCCCACCAGTACCTGCACCTCTATCAAATGATTGAAATCAAAGAACCTCATAGAGTATACAACAAATTCAGATCCGTGATACTGCAAACACCACCAGATGTAGGTGCAAACATAAAATGCAGTGCTACATTACTATACTATATTCATACATACATCATGAATTGACATATATATGTACACGCCCACATAAATTATGGAGATTTCCTATATCAAAAGGAGAGTGCCCGACCTAGTCCACGAGTCAAAAGCTCTCCAATTTGAAGTGGGTACTCAGCAGCAGACTGTAATAGTGCTTGAGCATCCGTGTTTATGGCATAGAAATCAACACCCTAATGTCAAAATAAGCAACATACCATCAGTAATCAAATCATTGCAAGTAATCTTCAAAGCATTGCTAACAATACTTTCAGAAAATTCCTTTTTAGGCCTAAATTACCATGCCATGCTAAAGTTGGTTACTCAATCAAGCCAATCCAGTACCAGCAACAAATAAGAAAAAGAAAAATCAAAGTCTTTAACAACAACTATGAAACAGAAGTGGGTTTGTACAGTAAGGCAATTATAACACATTGCAAAACGAAGAAGAGATACATGTTTAAAATACAAACAATGTACAAACCGAGATATATAAACAGCAAAATTTATGCACAATTAGAAATGGGCTTCAAACAAAATACCCTACTTTCCTGTTACAGAGAGAGAAAAGTTCAAACTTTGAGCAAAGACCCAGAAAAAGTAAAAGGAAAACCCACATTTAAACCGCTGCCAATCATGCGATTAACGGCATTGTTGCCACCGCCACCAACCCCAACCACCTTAATCTTGGCCGATTCCATGGGTGCAAATGAACAGCTCACAACTCCAAAACATCGCCGTTTCAGTGCACTTCTTCTTTTGCTACTCAGAGGAATGCATGTCCTGAAGGAGGGCACTGCCTTATGGTGGTGAAATGCTGTGGGAATTGTCGACGACGTCGTTGAGATTAGCTCGTTTGGGTTTGTCCATGTAGCCATCGTTTTCGTGTTTGGTTCTCACAGTCAAGGATTTACAAATGGGTTTTGGGTTTTTAGGGTTTTACAAAAATAGAATGCATCGTTTTCGTTTCCGGAGTTATTTCCAGGTCACTTTATGCATAAAACAAACAAAAAAGTAAAAGAAGCTAACAACTCCACAATTTGTTTCACCAAAAACACTTTTATCTCTAATTCTTTTGCCATATTTTATTTTATTTTTCAAAATTCATCTTTCATTTTCTCATTCTACTTTTTTTCCCCCTTTGAGTGCTTTAAAAATAATAAAATGATTACTTTTGAATTATAGAATGACAAATTGAGAGTGGAACTATCATCTACCTATCTTTTAAACAAAACTCAATTTTCACTTTACAATCCCATGCCAACACAATCACATCCAAAACATACTTATCCAACCTTCAAAGCAAAGCTGAACTCAAACAACAATACTAGAGTTATAAAAAAAATATAGGGTTTCCTCAATTCTGCCTATGATATAGATTTTTTTTACTTCTGTTTTGGTAATATAGCATTACTCGATTTCGAATATGTGGATTTTATGAAATAATTGTTGATTTCTTTTAAAAGGATCTTCAAAGTATGTGTTGGGTATGAAATTGAATCTAAAATGACAATCAAGGGAGGGTAGGAAAAAAATAACATAAGCCTAAAGCATCATTCATAGGCTAAAGTTGGCAACACGAGTACATCAAACTTCTCAGCTCATTCGATCTCTATAACTTATTACATTCCAATCACATTTATACTTTTCTTACTGTCTGACAGTGAATTCTAAATGAATGAGAGTACATATAACATTTAATAGCAGGTGATGTAGGGCAACAATGCCAAACAAATTCAAAGTTGACACTCCAACATTTACATACAAATCCAACACCAGAAGATGCTAAATAATCAATTGGACTAGAACTTGCTGTTCTCTGAAGATGATACATAATCCGATTGGCACGTAACCAATATGGCAATCTATGCTTTTAGAAACAGAACTTCACTCTCCTTCATTTAGAATAGGGACTATGAGTGGTTTCATTTGTGCAAGATATACAATTGCCCACCTAACAACGCCAAAGAATAAAATCATGTCAGGAAGATTAAGGGTGAAAAGAAAAGGACATTACACTGAGAAATTGTATCAAAGATTAATAATGTTAAAAACACTCATCAATACCACATAGTAACAGATTAAACAAAATAAGAAAATACATAAACTCAACAGGCACCAATTCATTGAGTCTTTACATCTTCATATCAAGGCAGGAGAGGAAAGAAAGAAAGTTAACCTCTTAGGCAATAGCACTATCAAGCACAATGACCAACTCTTCCTAAGCTATCACTGTAACAACATAACTGCCGCCGCCAGATTCATAACGAATCAGGGAAGACATGGGGTTTTTATTTCATGTCACTTGAAACAAGAAGATTCAGTTTTTTCCTTTCTCTTCCCCTTGAAACTAGGAAGGATGACAGACAGCACAAGTCCTCCACCATGATGTGACACAATGTCACTGCTGGGGGTGGATTGGCTGTTGCAATGAGTCAAATGACTATATGGGCTAAGCTCTATAGGCCTCTGAGGAGGAGGATTTTCAATGTGAAGCATATAACATACACATTGTTTTTCCAATATATGCAAAGGCTTCGTTAAATATTACGGGTGAGAACAAAATGGAAATAATCCAATAATTGAGCATAACTGCTTGTTTCGGGCCATACACCCTTTTCTTGCACTCAAACAGGGATGTATAAAGCACAGCTTAGATGCAAGACAGCAAAAATGAAGTCCAAAGATGCTCAACTACAAATTTATATAGGACATTTGGCACAAATTAATGTTCCACTACCTATTGATTAATGAAAAGCCTTCTTAATACCGATGAAATAAAAAAGAGATACGATATACATCTTGCACAAGAACTTACATCATCCAGCAGCACATTGTTGCTGTAATAACCAATGTTAGATGGAACCTGCATAAGAATATAAAGTTCAGTATTTTACACAAGAAAAGCATGAGTTTAGATAAATAAGGAAGCAAAAAGAAGTATTAACAAGGAGAAAAGTATCAATATAAGATAGTCTCTTTGTATACAAAGAAACATATGTCACTTTCATGAGTTGGTGGTGTAACCAAATCAAACCACATATTTTCTCAAACCATTCTTAGACGCTGAACAATAAACTTTCAAGAACTGATATTCTGAATTATCATATTCGTAAGCAGACATAACATACAAGATCAGCTAGAAACTGTGAAAGCAAATATATTAAGCTGAATTTTTTATTTTCGCAAAACAAAATAAGACTACATATTTTTATAAATTCAATCACATTCAACAAAACAAAATGTCTTAACAAAGAACTAAGAATTGAACAATCCAAGGCCAAGGGCCTTGAAGGCCCCCGCGCCAGTGACTTAAAGATGGCCCCAGGTGGAATGAAGGTTTCGAGTTACATCTACACATGAATGGGTCGGAATCTACAATCGAGAGTCTTAGTACACACAGATAAACCACTTAATTGTAATATAAAGCAAACGAACCAACTAACCAAATTCACCCAGTTTCCACACAAGTTCCCCAGTATAAAAAAGCTCTTTACATTACAAGAAGTGCATAATTCTCCAAAGTCATATATAAGCATAAATGAGTAGTTATTCAACCAATTAACTTGTAAAAAAGCATAAGCGCATCCCCTAATACTGCAACTAATTCAATAGCAAAATCCCTAATCATATGTATGGTTGAAAACATCTAAGCACATTGACATGAATCAAATCCTAAGCTCCCCACTACCAAATATTTCTTAAATTGTAAGACTAGTGTGATCTTAAAATTAACAAATTCAGCAGCTAAACACATATTGTACATAAAGAAAAAAACCCAACATATTTAAGAGCTACAACCAAAAACAATAAAAGAAGAAATGAGAAAGAAAACAGTGAAATTGGATAATGAGGAAACGTACAAATTAGTAGAAGGTCCTCGGTTGCAGCAAATTCTGGTACACAGAGAAGCAATGATCCCAATCACAAGGAAAATTAAGGTCGTTACCAAAAACCCCATGTTGGATTTCTCCTCGATCTCGATGCACACAACCAGAAAAGTTCAATTTCTACAATACAAAAGAGAAACAAAAAGCAATTTGAATAATTTGAATAATTTAATTTAGCTAGATCAGAAAAAATGAAGGGCAAATAATTCAGAATGAAACAAGAAATGGAAACCCTACCGGTCTGTTTGGCTGCCGAGAAAGTGTGGGAAAAGAAATTAAAAGAAACGAAAAATATTTGGGGATCTTACACTCGATTCCGATTTTTGGAACGCCGGGTCGTGGGTCCATCCGAAGGATAGAGGTCGTTTTTGTTGATTCAAAGGAAAACAAACTCGGACCTAAGATTTAACCCAAATATACTTTTGGGCCAAGAAGTGCAAAACTCCGTTTCAAATGGGCTTATCAACGTTTAGTTTTTATTGATGAAGCCCATGGTCCAAAGTTCGTTGGGAAGCCCAACTTGAATGGAGCTTCGACAACGACGGGTCTGCGTTGAGCTTGATGAGGTGTATTGAAGGGTTCAATCCTCCACTAGCCCCACAAAGGCAAATATAATGGTTTACGCGGGTAGATATTCTTCGACCTTGTCAACCTTATTAATGAGTCTTAGTTGGCGGGGAACCTGGTGGAAGACATTAATGGACGTATATCTTTCGACTTCAAGCCTAAAATGCTGTGGTTGATAATTTGTCTTACTTTGCTTTTCGTGAGGTATAACAATTTATTTGCTTTTCCTGAAATTGGATTGGAGTCCTATTACATGTCATTCATGTGTTTATAAAGGATTCGGGAACCAACCCTATATCTCACCTGGAATTCGCATAAAATCAGTAATCACATTTGTGTTTTTTTTTCAGGAATGTGACTACACAAGATACGAGACACCATGCAGGCCTAGGGGAGGTGGTATTGTGATTACTCAAGATATGAGCAACAAGAAGTGCAATTTTTTTATGGGCTTTTTAGATCTATGTCCAAAATAATTAGTTGTCATTAGGCTAAGTCCTCGCCGTTTTGGTTTTAGATGTAGATTCTTTGACTTTTATTAATTTTTTTGTTGTGTCGATTTTACCCTTCGTAGTAAATAAGGAAAAACATTGAGAATCCAAATTTAATGCATTATTTTATTGTAATTGAATTTTAGAATTTTAGAATTTGTATTATTTCCTTGTGAATATTTACCTAATATATGGATAAAATATAATTTAATCAATAAAAGTAAAGACCCACATATTATACTAATCGATGCGGCAAACACCGATATGAAATTATGTACTTATGCATCAGGTAAACATCCAAATATAGAAAACACAAGATGTTTAATACTTATCAAGTTGATTCGTGGTGTTTAAGCATAGCAACAAATAAAAAACAATATAAACAAGAGAACTATTGATGATGTTTTTATGTACCTAATATATAGGTACTATGAGCTAATGTACTTTATATTAATATATATATATATATATATATTCTAATGTACCTGGTTACTAGGTAAACAGTGGCGGACCTATGCAGGCGCAAGGAGGTGCACCTGCACCTCCGGTCGCCGGAAAAGTCCACTAGAGCAGCTGGAGTTGCACCTCTACTTCAGACCAGAGACGCACGCAACATGTTCGACGAAATGCCCAAACCACCTGGGCGCTGCGATGCAGCTGCTGCCCTCTGCGCGCTTGTATTTTTTTTCAACACAGCCTGGCCAATACGAGCGTTTTGGACCAGGGTTTTTAAAAGAAAAACCGAAAAAAATAGGGAAACTGCAAGACCTCCTCTTCTTTTCCTTCAACTTTCGTTAAGCCAACTTCTAAAACCCCCTTTGCTTCACTCTCAAAATGCACACAAAACTTGTACTCGATTGGGCTCTACAGAAGCTCAAAGTCCTTACCCAACTGTCAGAAGAGGCAAAATTCCATCTGGGTATGCTGCATTTCTTCCTCAATGACGTAAATTACATTAAACTTTTAGTTGGTCCAATTGGGTTCTTCTCTTCTCTAAGCAGTGTTCGTTAGGAAATGCTACTATGAAACTTTGGTTAGAATATTGGTTTTTTTCTCTTTTCCAGCTGGGTATGTTTGATTTTGCTCCAATTAGTGAATTTTGGTATGTGTAATTTTTTCCTTTAGTTGTTATTGTTAGCTTGTGGAACTGGAAGTTTCTACTTGATTATTATTCTGAAGTTATGCTGCAATTATGACATTATGTCAAGGTTTGAAGGACTAATATAGGGTAAGCGGTTAATAGTAGGCAATCCTACTTTTGAACATGTCAAAGCAGCAAAAAACTAGTTAGAAGCTTGATATAGTTGTACCTATTTGCTTTACTGTGGAACATACAAATAGAAAAGAGAAAAAAAAGCAATTTTGGTGTCTATTTATAGATTATACTCCCTGTCCCTTGTTGCTGATTTTGATTTTGATTTTACATGTGTTAGCACTTGATTCGGTTCCATATACACGGTTGCATATAGATCTTGGAGACTGTAGTTTATGAGACTCAAGCCCTTTCTTTTTATGATATGAAACCTCGTCAGCAACAATTGTAGGTTAATTGTAATGTTATTTTTTAAATTTATTATGAATAATATTAGTATTGTTTAAATTACAAGGATGTTTAGTTGTCTATTTTTTTTTTTTTTTTTGAGCTCTTAGCTTTTGAAAATTGCACCTCTGCTGAAAAATTTCTGGGTCCGTCGCTGCAGGTAAATATAAGATTATATACCTAATTACTAGGTAAATGTAAGATTATGTACATAACTTACTAGGTAAATATAGGATTGTACCTAATTATTAGGGGAAGTATTAGATAATATATAATCTACCTGGCATATAGATATTTTGTTATTTTCAATATACCTTTTTTTTTGGTTTCTTCAATTTACCTAATAAAAAGGTCGTAAACAATAAGAAAGAAAGCCAATGATTTTTTTGGGTTGAAAGAAGAAAAAATAAAGACAACGTTAATATACAAAATCATGGATGCAATTAAAAGAAGAAAAAAAAAAAGGCAACATAATTAATATACCAAAATTATTGTGGTCATAAGCATTTAATTTGTTAATTAATTATGGTCATAAACAATTCTTTCTTGTAATTATCACATAAATTATAAATTATAGTTACCCGATTCAAGGCATAAGGGGCAACATTGAAACAAAAAATGATTTTAAAGTAAAAATAAAAATATTACATCAGAAAATATTTAAAAAGGAATGTAATTTTTTGTTGCACAAAAGTCAAAGGACTTGTATCAAAGTCACAAACTCCTAGGATTAAAACCAACTTCTCAATGGAAATTTGAATCTATATCTAACTTTTCTATTTTTTTTAATATACCTAAACTACCCTCATCATTTTCAAGATATTCTCAACTCTAAGTACCCTCCTCCTATCTTTCTCCTTCTTCCCAGTCTCATCAAAACCCATCGGAGGAGCTTCTGCCCCCTCATCATCCCCACCCCCACAATAGCCCCATCCTCATCCATGTAGCAGCCCCAGCCCCCTGCCCTGCCAAGGGTAGCATTCATATGCTCAGTCAATGCTTGAAATGGTAAAAATGAACAACAACAAAATTAACGATATAGTTTGCGGTTCTATTTAATTCATTCTCCCTTTCAAACCAGTTGAGTAAAGGCCATCAGATCCGTTAAAAGGGTCTAGTCTCGTGGAAAATATTCTTAACTTACAAACTAATGGTCTCATGTTCGAACCCCCATGGCACCTTGACAGTGTGTGTGAGAAAACTGCCTCCTTATTCTTAACTTTGGCTAAAAAAAAAAAAAAAAAAAATCATCAGGCCATCATATAAACTCATCTTGTTGTTTGATTAAAAAAAAAAAAAAACCCATCTTGTTATTTTTTATCTCAAAATTACTTACGTGTATTATTTTAAATAATCACATGAATGCTTAGAATAATATAATAATGTAAATATATTGGATTATTTATCATTAAACATCAGTAAAATTTTAAAAATATAGAAAATAAAATGTTATTATATAGTATGATGTAGTTGATATTTTAAGTTTTTTTTTTCTACTAGTAAGTATACAAAACATATTTTATTATGTACAAGGCATATTAGTAATCAAATTGATTTTGATTCCTATTACTGAATACTTATATAAGAATGATATAATAATTAGTGGAAAAAAAAAGGGCCTGGCTTCAGACAAAGTACTAAACATGACTGGGAAATCAATAACGCTACGGGCACCAACTTGTTTATCAACTTTTGGATACCAACACATGTGGCACATGACATGGTAACCCATGTCATCTGCCATCTCATCTATTTTAATTACATAATTTGTTATATAAATAAAATAATTTCACATCGAAAAAAAAAAAGAAAAAAAAAAAATAAACCCAACCATTTAATATTTATGGTCCTTTCCGTCTTCCTCCTTCGCCCCCCGCTCTTGAAAAACCCTAGAAATGCAACAGTCCTTCCATTGAAGAATTGAAGCTCTCATCGCACCTAAAAGAATTTCACACCGAAAAAAAAATAGATAAATAAATAAATAAACCCAACCGTTTAATATTTATGGTCCCTTCCGTCTTCCTCCTTCACCCTGTTGCATTCCTAAGAGGACACAAATTAATGTGCAAACAACCAATTAAAAATACCTGCAAGTGCACGAATCTATTGAAGTATAGATTATGTAAGTACGGGGTCGATCCCACGAAGAACTTGTCGGCTTCCTATAAGTTCTAATTTGAGTACGTAAAGAACACTTAATTGACACACCACAAATGCACAAATGCAAAATGGAAACTAAAAACGAGTAAAGAAGTGTAAAAGAAATCAAACAACACAAGAAAACTAAACAAAAACACAAACAGCATTTTCTATCGCCATTTTATCACCACTGCATCACCTGTGAACAGTGCCGTGAACAGTGCGACCGGTCGTGAACAGTGACGACCGGTCGTCTAAACAGTAACGACCGGTCGTTTTTGGCAGATTCGTTTCTCTGTTTTTCAGTTTCGACCTCTGTCCAGTGTTTTGCCTATAACTTTCCAACCGTACGTCCAAAATTCACGTTCTTTATACGGTTGGATTCAGCACAGAAAATGCAAGAACACATCGCGGACCAAAGGTCCAAAACAATTACGGAAACAGATAAAATTTAGTAACAAAGACACATAACGTGTCAAACACGCAACTCACACACACATTGGGGGGGGGGGGGGTTTGATTTGTTTGAAGTGACCTATTTCTATTGCATGAAAGTAAATGGACTTTGAAATTAAATGAGAATGGCAGAGATGAATTATCAAAGAGTGGAATCAAGATGTAACAAACACTAGGGTTTTGGAATCCACCCTAAACAATTCTACCAATGTTCATGGATACTCAAGTGATGAACTCTAAACGTGTTGATGAAGATGTTCGCAATCAAGACCATGGGTCGTGGCTCAAGACGCATTGATTCTCTCTAATATACGTAAAGTGCATGGTTCGTGCTACAATACTTGTGCCCTCCCCATAACCGAACCTAGGTATGGTTCGTACTTCGATTCAATTACAAGGAGAACCCATTAAGTTCAAAGAGAATATGAACATCACAAGAATCCTAATAGCATGGTGTTTACATTAGGTATTCAAGAAACCAAATCACATGGATGATTCTTACTTCATCCATTTATTGCTTAGGATAACATGAAGATACACATAATCCCAACAATCTCAAGAAGCATGCTTTCAAAGATGGCCAACCAAGGAAAAACACACATCAAGGATAGATTAATTTGGTGAATTGGAATTCATCAACAATATCTAGAAATTCATACACTCAAGCATCAAAACAATAAGGTAATCATGTTTAGGGCTTCAACCTAAGCCCTAGCTATGGAGTTTAGTTGCTCATACTTATTCCAAATACAAACTCAAAACAAAATTAGAAAGAAGTTACAGATTTTGTGAACATGGGAGCTCAAGGTCTTCAATGGTGGAAATCTCTTCCACTCTTTGCTTTGTTGCCCTTGTCTTCCTCCTTGAGCTCCCTAGCTCCAAGCTTCATCTCCAGCTCCAAAATCTCTCCAAATTGTGGAATAATAGAATGCAAAGGTTACCCACGTTCAAAAGCCTCTCATACTTCAGATTGCACTCACCTTTCCCTTGCCCATCAATTTACAGCTCACACTTTGAATATAAAAGTCATTCTTTCCTCCAAAGCCTTCACCCATTGTCCCCTTGCCATGATGAAGCTTTGTCCTTGAAAATATGCTCTTTGCCTCAGAAAATATCTCTTTCACTAAGGTAAATTCTTGTTACCAAGTGTTATGGTAACAAGAAGAATCAAGTGACACATTGGAGGTAAAAGCTGGACTACTTCGGATTTCCAGAGCTGTGGTAACATGCTGGATTGGTTGGATAGGCAATACTTGTCCAATGGAGCTCAAATTTGGATATGTTGTAGTTAACATCCATTGGAACAAGTTTCATGAAGATCATGACCTCATCCGAGCACCAGAGCATGTTGATCCCAGGCCAAGAAGTTGACCTACGAAAATGAACAAAAACAAAGTTTATAACCAATAATGCACTTTTAGCTCATTTTCATTCCAACCAAGGTAAAATCTAAGAAAACACAAAAAGGAAGTAAAAAGCTATAAAATGTCAAGAACTAACTCAAAATAGTGGGTGAATAACATGAAAAATCATGTGTAAAAATGAACCGAACACACCCCGCCCCCTTTAAAAACCCTAAAAATTCAACAGTCATTCCATTGAAGAATTGAAGCTCTCATCGCACCATTCTCCACAACCACAATAACGTCGTCGATAGGTTCGTACTTGAGCAATTTTTTTATCACTTGGGTTTTAGTGTTCTAATACTCATATTTTATGATAACTAAAAAACAAAACAAAAATTCTGCATAAATTGCTCCAGCAATCCCGACACAAGCCTTGCGATCATCACAAAAACGAAAAATTCCCTTTTGAAAGAACAATAAGTGATTCATGTACAAATAGACATGAATATATGCGGATAGGTTCTGATGCATACGCTTATTCATAATGACATAAATACGCCTAAATCTTTTTGTATAAATCTTGATGACTTGATAATATATCCTTTGCTATGCTACAGGTCCATGCTAGTGAAATATTATCGACGACGTTATTGTGGCTGTATAGAATGGTGCGATGAGAGCTTCAATTCTTCAATTGAAGGACTGTTGAATTTCTAGGGTTTTTCAAGAGGGGAGGCGAAGGAGGAAGACGGAAGGGACCATAAATATTAAACGGTTGGGTTTATTTGTTTTTTTTTTCTGTTTTTTTTTCGGTGTGAAATTCTTTTATTTATATAACAAATTATGTAATTAAAATAGATGAGATGGCAGATGACATGAGTTGCCATGTCATGTGCCACATGTGTTGGTATCCAAAAGTTGGTAAACAAGTTGGTGCCCGTAGCGTTATTGGTGGGAAATATACTAAACACAATAACTTCTGTTTACTTATGTTACTCCATTAATTAAATAATATATTAATTTTTAGAGAAATAGGGATCAAATTTCCTAAAACTCTTGCTATATATTTCTGTCCTGAAAGATTTAAGGAGCCTCAATTTTGGATATTGCAACTACTTGAGACTAATTAGATTTTAGAGAACGGTTAGGATATTGAAATCTCTTTGCAATTTTGGATATTATATATTCTTTCTCTACTTTATCTTAATGACTCAAAATTACCACATTAGCACTGTAACACAGCTTCAAGTTGAAGCCATGGCAGAGGCAAGGGAGGGAAGAAAGACTTCTATAATGTTATCCCCGATTAATAACGCTATAACATTTGTGATAATACTTTGATGTGGCATAACATTATTGGCCAAAAATAGTAAAACAGTACTATTCCCATTGCAACTAAGTTTTTCTCCGTAGGACTCCTCTTGGGCCTATCTAGTCTTTAGAATGCAGTTGAAGAATTAATTATTATGAAAATGACGTGAGAGAGGGAGGGGGTCATATATTTTCAGAATAATTTTGCTAAAAAGCGAAAGCAGAAGAATTAATTATTATGAAAATGACGTGAAATAAAACCACAGGTTGTGTGACATTGCCGTACATGCAGTCGTACATGCAGTCGGTAAATTGATATTAAGTATTCAGTGGGCAGTTGGTAGGTACTTTGTAGCTATCGAGTAAATATTATATGAGTTATGAAGATCAACATTAATTATCTTCATTTTTGCTTGACTAATAGTTTGATGCTTAAGGTAAATCCAATACAATTAGTGTAAATGTCCTTTTACTACATAATTAGGTAAATCCAATAGAAAATAAATCTTTAATTTTGAACATATTTATACATGATATAGTGATTCTATGACTCACAAAGAAAACCTACGGATGCATTTGTGTTTCTGTTTAATCTCATTTTTCTCTTTTGTAATTCCATCTATTTTTCATAAGAATTTGTTTGAAATAACTTATATATAAAAACTACCCTTGTTTTAGATGATTATTGCATCAGGATGAAATCAACAAAATAGATAAACACGGTATTTCAAGAAAAGACTATAAGAATAACTATCTAATTGAATGATCAAATGGTTTCGGATTCAAGTGATAGTTGCAGAGATGATCTTTGAGAAAATATCTAAACACTAGATGGTATTGGATTATTAAAATGTGCGGTGAGTCTTATAAGGGTGTCCCTCAAATAAACTTATTTGAGAAATCTCTCAACTAAAACTATATCAATCCCTTCTAAGAATGCTAAATTAGGCATGAAAAACCTCTCATGATCACTCTACAAGATTGTGACCTGAAATGATGAATCAGAAGCTTAAGTTAGCCCATTTGCCACATACCTTGAAAATATCCCATCCAATTAATCACAAAAAAACAACTTCTTTTGCTGTCCCGCCTCTAATAAAAGCTTACTTAATGCGTAGTCCCATCAACCCTACCCATCAAAACCAGAAAAATAGAAAAGAAAAGAAAAAGCATTGCTTGATAAAGTCCAAAAGATGAAAAATAGGGGTTGAATTTGGCGCTCTATAAATAGGGAGAACCAAGCCACATTATGCTCACTCAGCAATCGTCTCGTGCATGTTGTTAAGCAAAACATGGCATCCTCAAAGGCTTTTCTTCTTCTTGGTCTTGTCTTTGCTGTTCTCCTCATCTCCTCTGAGGTCTCAGCTGCTCCAACTCGTGAGCTTCTCGCTTTCTTAACTAAATCATATATATTAAATTAGTAATTGTATCTTTCTTTCCAGTAACGACTTGTGAATTTAGGCACATTTTAATTAAGGTGCACTAGTCGTGAAAATGATTATGCTTCGAATTTGTACTAGATATATATAGCATTTGTGCTCCAAAATATATTAATTCTGAGAATATCTCTGGATGTTATTTACTCTTTCTGCATGGAGGGCTAGTGGCTGTTGTACTTGCATGGCTTAATCTATGATGGTTAAGTGATGTATATTTTAGAGACTAATGCTATTTGTACCACATTTATTGATCACATTGCTGATCACCTCACTAATATAGATGGATCCCACATACACTGGTGGGGCCACCTCTATTAGAGAGGTGGTCAGCAATGTGATTTAGTAAATGTGGTCCAAATAGCAAAACTCTATTTTTTTCTACATCTTTTTTTGAGTGTTGATTTTTCCACTTCCTTTTTGGTTTTTTAATACTTTTTACTTTAACATACAAGGGAGTATAAGTTGACAAAAAATGAGTGAGAATATATAATTTCCAACAAAGGGGATGTAAGTGGATAAAAGAGGAGTGAGAAAATCAACTCATATATATATAAAGTTTTCGTTTGTTCTATCAGAGGAGAGTGCAATCAACTACGGTGACAATTTTCTTGATGACCACGAGCATGGGCATGGGCATGTTCATGACCACAGGCATGTCCACAGCCACCACGGCAAAGGGGGACCTGGTGCTGCTGAGACTGAAACCGAGAATTAGATAACTTGTTAGTTTCTGTGACTTAATTATGTTGCAGGTGTGTCGTAAGGGTAGTAGTATGCAATAAAGTTGTATTGGTTTGAGTAATATCTATAAACTCTCAATCATAGGTTCGCCCTTCAGCTTGTTCTTGTGCTCTCTGTCATGTACGCGTTGGATCACCTTGTTATGTACTAAAATGTGATTTAACTTGCTGAATACATATTATGTCAAAAATGTCTAGTATGGCTTGGCTACTTAAAATTGAGGAGGACATCCTCACAACAAATGAGATTTTGAAACTTGTTAAACTTCAAAAGAAAAAAAGGTTAAGGGAATTCAAAAGAAAAAAAATTAAAGGAATTGAATTTGCCAAGTTTCAAAAGTCTGTTTGTTTTGAGGACGAACTCCTCCTCAGTTTTAAGGAATCTAAGTTTTTTCCTAATATTAATGGAGTTTCATATATGACTCATTTGTTTTGTGCGATCACCATTTGTTGGTTAATGAGTTGTGCACCTAATCTAATGAAGTGATTTACAATTGATTTTATGTGAACATTGGGAGCGAGAGTAGTGTTTCCACCGTTGACAAGGGATTGGAAGATCTAGCTTGATGGAAAAATAAGGAGTAAAACTTATAGAAGCATGCCGTGCATGTATTGTTGTTATCATGCATGGTGATACTAATTTGGCAATTTCTAGCTTGATGAAAAAAAAGAAGATAACTTAACATCTACTCGTTTACCCATTTGAATACATATGTCTTCAGGTAATGTTTTCATTTTATTGGTAGGTACGGTTTGTTTTTACATTTTTAAAAAGAGAACGGGAACTACTTGAAATGGTAAATGAACAACAACAAAATTAACGATATAGTTTGCGGTTTTATTTAATTCATTCTCCCTTTCAAACCAGTTGAGTAAATTCTTAACTTGCAAACTAGTAGTTTCATGTTCGAATCCTCATGACACTTTGGTAGTGTGCGTGAGAAAACCCCCTCCTTATTTCTAACTTTGGCAACAAAAATAAAAAAAAGTCATCAGGCCATCATATAAACTCATCTTGTTGTTTGATGAACAAAAAAAAAAAACTCATCTTGTTATTTTTTTTCTCAAAATTACTTATATTTATTATTTTAAATAATCACATGAATGCTTAGAATAATATAATAATGTAAATATATTGGATTATTTATCATTAAACATCAGTAAAATTTTAAAAATATAGGAAATAAAATTTTATTATATAGTATGATGTAGTTGCCATTTTAAGTTTTTTTTTCTACTAGTAAATATACAAAACATATTTTATTATGTACAAGGCATATTAGTAATCAAATTGATTTTGATTCCTATTACTGAATACTTATATAAGAATGATATAACAATTAGTGGAAAAAAAAAAAGGGCCTGGTTTCAGACAAAGTACTAAACATGAGTGGGAAATATACTAAACACAATAACTTCTGTTTACTTATGTTCCTCTATTAATCAAATAATATATTAATTTGAAGAGGAAATAGGGAACAAATTTCCTAAAACTCTTGCTATATATTTCTGTCCTGAAAGATTTAAGGAGCCTCAATTTTGGATATTGCAACCATTTGAGACGTTAATTTTTTTTGGTGAAGAAACGGGGCTAACGCCCAACAAAGAAATTATGGCTCGAGGCCTACAAACGCCAAGTAAATCTTCACTAAGTAAAGACCTAATACTATCAAGAGGATCATGGAAGGTTGACAGACCCAGCTCAAGACATGAACCCAATTCAGCTAATCTATCCGCCACCATATTGCACTCACGATATACATGATGAATAGAACAAACCCAGTTTTTGTTTATATAGTCTTGGCATCCCCACAACATAGTAGCAAGAGGATGAAGGTCTTCCACATTTTTGTTTAGCAGGTGTACCGCGATCGCTGAGTCAGACTCAAGCACAACTGCACTGCAACCTATATCCCAAGCAATTTTCAGTCCAAGATAGATGCCCCATAACTCAGCTTCTAAGACTTGTCCTACACCAAGATTAATAGCAAAGCCTCTCATCCACTGCCCAGAACTATCTCTTAGTACACCTCCAGCAGCAATGCGTCCATCCTCACCTTTTCAGCACCCGTCGGTATTGATTTTAATCACTCCTTCATTCGGATATTACCAAGAGAACGCAGCAAGAAAGCGGGTGGGTTTCCTAGTTTCCTAGTTTTTTCTGTAACACAGCTTCAAGTTGAACCCATGGCAGAGGCAAGGGAGGGGAGAAAGACTTCTATAGCGCTATCCCCGACCAATAACGCCATAACATTCGTGATAATACTTTGATGTAGCATAACATTATTGGCCGAAGATATAGCAAAACAGTGTTATCCTCGTTGCAATTAAGTTTTTCTCTGTGAAGCTGCTCTTATGCTTATCTAGTCTTTAAAATGCAGTTGAAGAATTAATTATTATGAAAATGACGTGAGAGAGGGAGGGGGTCATATATTTTCAGAATAATTTGGCTAAAAAACGAAAGTAGAAGAATTAATTATTATGAAAATGACGTGTAACAAAACCACAGGTTGTGTGACATTGCCGTAGATACAAGTCGGTAGTCCACAGATGACCATGCATTTGTTTTGCGTCAGATTAAGCAGTTAATGGGGGCACAAGTTGTCCATCTTTATATGACCCAATGACTTAAGATATCTTTATATGAGATATGAAGATGAACATTAATTATGTTTGTAATTTAGTAGCTATGCTTGTATCTGGTCCTGATTTGCATATATATATTATTAGGTAAGATACTGTCGATGGATTGTCAACAATGACAGTGTGAACGACTTTTCTTCATGGTGTGCTTTAGCTACATCTTCTACCCTTCTTCGTTGGTCACATGACAAATGAAGCCACGTACCCCAAAGGCTACCAAAACTTTAATAACTGTGGTCCAGAAGGAAGCAGTATATAGGTCCTACTACCCGTGCAGTTTTGCTTGACTAATAGTTTGATGCTTAAGGTAAATCTACAATTAGTGTAAATGTCCTTTTACTATACAATTAGGTAAATCCAATACAAAATAAGTCTTTAATTTTGAACATATATATACATGATATAGTGATTCTATAACTCACAAAGAAAACCTACGGATACATATTTGTGTTTACGTTTATATCTCATTTTTCTCTTTCGAAATTCCATCTACTTTTCGTAAGAATTTGTTTGAAATAACTTATATATAAAAACTACCCTTGTTTTTAGATGATTATTGCGATAGGATAAAATCAACAAAATAGACAAATACGGTATTTCAAGAAAAGACTATAAAAACAACTATCTAATTGAATGATCAAATGGTTTCGAATTCAAGTGATTTCTGCAGAGATAATCTTTGATAGAATATCTAAAAACTAGAGCTATATCAGTCTCCTTCTAAGAGTATATATATATACACACCACACCTTTTGTGAAAATCTAAAAATGCTAAATTAGGAATGAAAACTGACAGTTAAAGGACTCTCATGATCACTCTAGAAGATTGTGACCTGAATGATGAATCAGAAGCTTAAGTTTCAGCCCATTTGCCACATACCTTGAAAATATATCCCACCCAATTAATCACACAAAAACAACTTCGTTTGACTTGATCACACAAGACAACTTAGCTAGCTTTTGCTGTCCCGCCTCTAATAAAAGCTTACTTAATACGTACTCCCATCAACCCTACCATCAAAACCAGAAAGAAAAAAAGAAAAAAAAAAAAAAAAAAAAAAAAAAAGCATTGCTGGATAAAGTCCAAAAGATGAAAAATAGGGGTTGACTTTGGCGCTCTTTAGCCTTTAATCAGCAGAAGAGTCACAAATTCTTCTCTTCTCTCTCCCTTATCTTTCCAACCCCACTGATATCTCAAAAAGGTCTATAAATAGGGAGAACCAAGCCACATTATACTCACTCAGCAATCATCTCTTGCATACTTTCATATATACATTATCGTGCTTGTTGTTAAGCAAAACATGGCATCCTCAAAGGCTTTTCTTCTTCTTGGTCTTGTCTTTGCTGTTCTCCTCATCTCCTCTGAGGTCTCAGCTGCTCCAACTCGTGAGTTTCTCACTTTCTTTACTAAATCATATATTTTAAATTAGTAATTGTATTCCAGTAACGATTTGTGCATTTAGGCACATTTTAATTAAGGTGCACTGGTCGTGAAAATGATTATGCTTCGAACTCTTTTTCTGCATGTAGGGTTAGTGGTTGTTGCACTTGCATGGCTTAATTTGCACCTTATTAAATACAAACCGATCTATTATTGTTATAAGTTATGTATATTTTTTTTGCTTTATATATGAAGTTTTTGTTTGTTCTCTCAGAGGAGAGTACAGTCAACAGTGATGATTTTCTAGATGACCATGGCCACGGACATGGAGGTTATGGCCACGGACATGGAGGGTATGGCCACGGACATGGAGGGTATGGCCACGGACATGGAGGGAATGGCCACGGACATGGAGGAAATGGCCACGGACATGGAGGGCATGGCCATGGCCACCACGGCAAAGGGGGGCCTGGTGCTGCTGAGACTGAAATCGAGAATTAGATAACCTGTTAGTTTCTGTGACTTACGTTGCAGGTGTGTTGTAAGGGTAGTAGTACGAAATAAAGTTGTTTGGTTGAGTAATCTATATGAACTCTCAATCATAGACTCGTCTTAAGCTTGTTCTCGTGTTCTCTGTAATTTACGCAAATGTGTTCTCTTGTTATGTGCTAAAATGTGATTTAACTTGCTCAATACATATTATGTCAAAAATGTCGGGTATATATGGCTTGACTCCTTAAAATTGAGGAGGAGCACATCCTCACAACAAATGAGATTTTGGTACTTGTTAAAATTAAAAACAAAAAAAAAGAGGTTAAAAGAATTCAAAAGAAAAAAAAATTAAAGGAATTTGCCAAGTGTCAAAACTCTATTTGTTTTGAGGAGGAACCGGAGCCAAACTTTTTCCTAATATTAATAGAGTTCATATATGACTCATTTGTTTTGAGTGATCACTGATCACCATTTGGTTAATGAATTGTGCACCAAATCTAATAGTATACGGATCCTAGCTATATGATTTTAGTGCCCCAATAGGATGGATCGTACTTTGGAGCACATGTGGTAGTTCCTACTCTCACTCACAAATACATATTGGTTGGTCCATTAAAATGCAAATATCACGTCTCTTATCATTATGCGAACATTGGGAACAAGAGTAGTGTTTCCACCGTTGACAAGGGATTGGAAGATCTAGCTTGATGGAAAAATAAGGAGTAAAACTTATAGAAGCATGCATGCCGTGTATGTATTGTTGTTATCATGGGGATACTAATTTGGCAATTTCTAGTGGGTGAATTAAAAAAACATTTTTAATCTATATATGTAAAGTAAAATATCCTTATAGTTAAATTTTAAAACAACTCATTTAAGAATTTTTTCAAAACACAAGTATTAATTCATTGTGAAAGGACAAATACGTTTATTAAATAAATAATAATTAAAAGCTAAAAAGGAGATAAGAGTCTATGTCCAACAAGAATTCTATATAGATTATTATTGGGGCCCAAAATGTCACGAGAAGCTCAATGATATTTAAAGTTCAATATAACATATAATGTTGGTCATGTGTTAATCCAAACTGTATTTTGGGAATTAATTCATTAAATAAATATAGAAATAGTGTACATGTCATTGCCAAACAAATAATACATTTTCCTATGCTAAACCACCCAACAAGTTTAAGTGGACTCAAGTCACATATATGCCTGGGACTTGTTGAGCGGATTGTGGTGTGGATGGTTACAAGTGTTCATAAAGCCCGTTGAAGGATCAGACAATGGAAGTTTTAGGGCTACTTGAAAGTACCAAAACTCATACCCACTTTCCTGAGCCTAATTACACGGGTAAGCAGAGAGAGAACTCCCAGCCTCTTCCAAAACTCAAACCCACTTTCATTACTGTGCATACAGTAATTACTGCACACTTATAGAGAAACCAACTGTTGAGCAATGTACACTCACGGATCCTTCCTTACACAATCATTCTTCAGCCTATAATTAGACCTTCATCCCTCCTTGCAATACAAACCGAAACCGGAAGAAGAATGGCAGGAGGCAAGCTCATCTGCCCACTGCCGTAAACACACAAAGTCCAAGCCTTTCTCCATCATGCTTCTTTTCTTTCATAACACCACTCCAAGCCCTGAACATCACACGAAAAACCATCCCAAACCATCCCAACTCCTAGAAACACCACCTACATCTCACCTCCAACATCTTATTCCAACCCAAGCAGCAGAGGCACTCTCTTTTACTAAACTTATGGAGCCTTTCACCCACACCATAAGCCTCTCAAGCCAAGCTTCATATTGATTTACAAAAGCAAGCTCATGCCAAGCGTACAGTATCAACGTAGCTACTCTTCACCAGAGACCACCTCCTCTAGCATCTTCTCCAGCACACTATTAATTCCGTTACCTGCATCACATATTTCACTTCAAGAAAAGCACTTCCAATACAACAAAATCAAGCACAATCATTCTAGTACCTGTTGTACATCAAAACTTTCAAGGAGCCATTAAAGATAACCAAATCACTCCCTAAGTCTTAAACTCTTTCAGAGTGCTTTGGGGCCTAGTGCTGCAAACTCAGAAAGAGTAAAGGAGAGCTCAGTCCACCTTATATCAGTCCAATAAGCCCATTGCATCTTTCAACAAAAAAGACCTTGGCATAAATGGCGACTCTACTAAGGACTAGGCCATTATTCTTAGAGTGGGTCCTCCACAATCACAAACTTTGTGATTTGTAAGTTACACCACTCTGGGCTTCATGCAAAGCAAGTTTTCCGTTGCCTTCAAGTTCTTCCTGCAGCAGGAAAGAAGAAATCGTGAATTTTTCTTTGTATTCAGTATTTATTGCTAAAAAAAAAAAAGTTCTTTCAATCAAGCAAGCTGCCAAAAAAAAAAAAACGAGTCAAGCATCCAGGAGCTGTTGATTTTAGTTTTCTTCCTGGAACAATAAGAGAAAAAACACAGAACCAAATTCTATACAACCATATTTGCTGACCCAAGTGACTTGGGGGCTTTATGCCAAGGAAATTTAGAAAAACAATATAACTATCAGAGAGAGTGAATCACTCAAACAGAAACCAAAATACCCAACATCAAATATCCATCTGCCAACAATATTTTAGTCCTCCATGATTCTCCTTTTCTTATCAGATAAATAAAAAATGAACGAAAAGCAAAAGAGACAGAATACAAAAGCTTATGTGAAAGCATCTTCACTTGCTCTGCCCACAGCTCACCAATCGTGGTCACAAGCACAACATATGAATTTTGCCACCAATGCCGCAAGGGTTGAAACTAAATAACCCCTCGCTATCACCTTTCTCACAGCGAAAGGAAGATTTTCTCTGCAAATACACAGGTCGACCACCACCATCGCTGCAGGACCAGCCAGCTCGCAATAAACAATGCATGAATCTACACGTACGGCACCCACTTCATGCGCCAATATTATAATGTTAGCCGTGTATTTTTATAGTGAGAATGAGACAGGGCATACAACTACTCGCTCAACACAACTCACCCTGCGCAAGATTTTTCTTATCTTTGAATTATTTGGTTTTCAGGCACCTAAAGCTTAAAATAACTTATATTCTTTGAAATTTTTTATAGGAACTAGTTGTGACAGAGGTGATGAGTGGAACGCACCAGGTTAATTAAATAAAAAGAAGGCTTAAATTTCAAATGGTCCATGTATTTTACCAAATCGGCCAATTTAATTCTCCTATTATCAATTTAGCCAATTTAGTCCGCGTGTTTATATATATTAGCAAAAGTTGATCCTTTCCTTCAAAATTCTGTTAAAACTGAAGAAAAAAAATATTTAAAAAAGGGAATTAATTATTAAATATTCAAATTCAATCTAAAAATGGAATTAATAAAAAAAAAAAACAAAATTTGCCTCCCCCAATTTCAGACCTCAACCAACCACCTCCCAACCCCACCTAAACCACCATTTTTTCTCTCGTGCCTTCCTCTCCGGCAAACTGCAAAGAACTTCGTAGCCAATCATTGCAGCCTTCTTGGCTCTGCCAGTTCATCATCCTTGTTGTAGCAAAAGTCAGCGACATTCACACAAACAACATGCACACTGCAGATTCCATAGCCCACTCGAACCCTCGTCGTTTTCGCACCAAGACCACCCTTGAGCTCGATTGTCCCAACAAGATTTGCACTCTGCTTCGTCTGGGCGTTGGTCAATCCGAGATGATAGTCTAGGTTGGAATGGGCTACTAGGTCCAGGTGGTGGTGGTCTGTTGGCGAGTCCTTATTTAGTTAGGATTTTGGTTCCTTATTTAATTAGAATTTTGGTAACTTACCAATTATTATTTAGTCCTATTGTAATAGAGATTTACTTCCTATTGTAATTTAAATATATTTCCTATTTTGTTTAGGGTTAACACATCTTTGTACTTGTATAAATACCTCCATATTGGAGAAGAATAATAATATGAGCAAATATGAGCGTATCTGAGCATAACCAAATATTTGCCCTACTTTATTTGACATGGTCTTCTTGTATTGGGTTGAAAAGGTGGGTCTGGGTTGCGTGCTGGTGGTGGAGAAGGAAGGTAATTGCAGCAAGAAATTAACTCAATAACTTTCTTTTACTACAGAATGAAAGAACATGACTTTTAATAATAAGTTTTTATTATTTGAATTTGGATATTTATATTTTTTTTCTTCATTTTTAATAGAATTTTGACGGAAAAAACCATATTTGCTAAAATATACAAACATATTGACTAAATTAACAAAATTAATAACACGAGCACTAAAGTGGCCGATGAGTTAAAACAAAACAACCATTTCAACATTTAAGCATGAAAAAAACATTTTGATTATGTGGACCGCTTTCGCAAGAGATAAAGATAACCTCTTTTTCTACAACCTAGTGATTTATAATAAAATATTATTTATCTTACTATTTCTATTGCATGCTGCCATAAGCCTTATATTTTTATATTGTAATAGAGGTGAAACGCGTCACTCAATGACTTTCAGTATGGACAGTGGCAAAAATATTAGAATTTAATTTATGCATATGCTCAGTGCTCAACCTTGGGTGCTCTGATCAGACCCATGTCGTGGCTCTGCTAGCGGGCATGAAACTTGCTGCTGACCTGGGTATTACCCATGCAAACTTCGAAAGTGGCTCAAAGAACCCTAAACCCTGGAAGCGCGACAACCTTGGGTGCTCTGATCAGACCCATGTCGTGGCTCTGCTAGCGGGCATGAAACTTGCTGCTGACCTGTGTATTACCCATGCAAACTTCGAAAGTGGCTCAAAGAAAACTGTGCTTGCAGTCAGGAAAGCCAGCTCCTTTGACTCTCCTTTAGGTGTCCTCTTTGCTGATTGCGGGGCCCTCTTATCTCATTTCCATTCGGCCACTGTGGCCCACATTCCAAAAACTTGTAATAGAGTAGCTAGTAGGCTCTCTCACTTTGCTTTAAGCGTGAGCCAGGATTGTCTCTGGCTCTTGGAGCCTCCTGACTTACTTCAAGATCTCCTTTTTGAGGAGTGTATCCCTGGTTTTTAACTTTGTTTAATGAAACTTTCTTCAAAAAAAAAAGGGATGAAGCCACGTGAAGATTTTGTTATATAAAAACAAAAAGAAGCAAAAAAGAAAAATAGAAGGCCACCCCACGTGAAATGGAGAAGCAACGGCTACAATTACAAAGCAAACAATCAACAAAGAAATAAAAAAAGCAAAAGGAAGCATCCAATGCAAATTATATATAAAATAAAAAGTAATAGGAAACCGTGCGAATGCCAGTCTTCATTCTTAATAGCTACCATGCCAAGCATATAAAATGTAAAATATAATAGTAAAGATTATTAGCTAAGTAACAATATCAATTTACGGTGCCTAATACATTAATTAGCATTAATCGTTAATTTTTTGATACTCTAACGATAATATTGATAATTAGGGGTGTATCCAATTCAAACTTTTAATGAATTTTATAGAGTTTAAAAGTTTGGATGTATTCAATTTAGATTTTTAAAGAGTTTATAAAATTCTAGTGGTATTCAATTGTGATTTTTTAAAAGTCGTTAAAAGTAGTAAAAATTTGGTGGTATCCAGTTATGACTTTTAAGAAGTCTTTAAAAGTTTGGTGGTATTCAAAAAGTTAATGACTTTTAAAAAACTTATTAAATGAATGACTTTTCTGTACTTTTAAGGCTAATTGTTAAGAGCAAAAGTCTTGCTAATTTACTAGTGACTTTTATAAACTCTATGAAAGTATTTAAGAATTTGTTAACTCTATGAAAGTTATTCACTTAAAAAAAGTCTTTATAAGTATGAATTGGATACACCTAGTGTTGAATTCATAATATATCATGTACTATAAATTTATATTCCTTATCAGGCGGTAAGTAGCTACATAGCCATATTTTCGAGTAAATATTATATGAGCTTTGAAGATAATTAACATTTGTTCTCTTTGTACTTTAGTAGTTAGGGTTGTATCTGGTCCTCATTTGCATATCTATTGTTTGGTAAAGTACTTTTGAAAAAGCACAAATCATCAAAGTTTGAGGACATGAGAGAGAGATTACTGTGGCTGGATTGTCAACAAAGTGTGAATGGCTTTTCTTCATGGTCCTTTGGCTGCATCTTCGACCCTTATGCGTTGGTCACATTCATGTAATCTTATAAAGTAAGCCACGTGCCACAAAGGCTACCAAAGGCTGAGTTGGAATCCCATTCTAACTAAGGATTCTTGTGGTTCCGGAGGATCTAGTTACATGAGAACCAGAAACAGAGAACTTTTCCCCCTTATCAACTTGACTCTTTGGTCTTAAGAATGCTGGTTTTAAGAATGAATGATTGCCCTTCCCCGACCCTTACTGCCCAACCTAAAAGCAGACAACTAATGCGGTCCACTTATTGATAATTATTGTAGATGGATATATATTAAATTGACCTGTATTACAATATAACTTTATACACAATACTAGATAATATGGTAGAGAGATTCAGAAACTTTAATAATTGTGACCTCAAAAGGAAGCATTATAGGTCCTACCTGTGCATTTTTTCCTGCCTAAACCCTAAACACCTTTTGTTTTTGCGATCATCTAAAAATGCTAAATTAAGAATGAAAACTGACAGTTAAAGGACTCTCACGATCACTCTACAATATTGTGATCTGAATGCTGAATCAGCAGCTTAAGTTTCAGCCTATTTGCCACATACCTTGAAAATATCCCATCCAATTTCATGCAACTAATCACACAAAAAACAACTTCTCTTTTGACTTGATCGCACAAGACAACTTAGGGCCTGTTTGATAACCATTTCAATTTTAGTTTTTAGTTTTTATTTTTTGTGTTAGAGTACAAAGGAAAAAGAAGGAGAATGAAAGTGAGAATGAGAGTGAAGATGGGATTGAGAGAGAAGATGAAAGGAGAGGATGAGAAGAAGGAGTGACACAAGTGAAAACAAAAACTAAAAACTGAAATCTATTTGAAATTGTTTTCACTTTCAAGTTTTTCTTCACACTTTTGTTCCTCCTCCCTCCCATCCTCCCTTCTCATCATCTCCCTCATCTCAATCCTCACTCCCATTCTCACTTTCATTTTCCTCTACACTTTAATTAGCACAAAAAATGAAAATAAAAAACTAAAATTGAAATGGTTATCAAACAGCCTTTGCTTTTGCATTCCCACCTCTAAGAAAAGCTTACTTAATACGTAGTCCTATCAAAAGCAGAAAAAAAAGCATTGCATGATAAAGTCCAAAACCAAAAGATTAAAAATAGGGGTTGAGTTTGGCACTCATACTTATCTTCTGATTTGAAAAAAAAAATCACAAATTCTTCTCTTCTGTCTCCTTATCTTTCCAACCCCACTGATATCTCAAAAAGGTCTATAAATAGGGAGAACCAAGCCACATTATACTCACTCAGCAATCATCTCTTGCATACCTTCATATATATATCGTGTTTGTTAAGGAAAACATGGCATCCTCAAAGGCTTTTCTTCTTCTTGGTCTTGTCTTTGCTGTTCTCCTCATCTCCTCTGAAGTCTCAGCTGCTCCAACTCGTGAGTTTCTTACTTTCTTAACTAAATCATATATATTAAATTAGTAATTGTATCTTTCTTTCCAGTAACGATTTGTGAATTTAGGCACATTTTAATTAAGGTGCACTAGTCTTGAAAATGATTATGCTTCGAATTTGTACTAGATATATATAGCATTTGTGCTCCAAAATATATTAATTCTGAGAATATCTGGATGTAATTTACTCTTTCTGCTTGGGGAGCTAGTGGTTGTTGGACTAGCATGGCTTAATCTATGATGGTTAAGTGATGTATATTTTAGAGACTAATGCTATTTGTAGCACATTTATTGATTATATTACTGATCACCTCTCTAATATAGATGGGCCCTACATATACTGGTGGGGCCACCTCTATTAGAGAGGTGGTCAGCAATGTGGTCAGTAAATGTGGTGCAAATAGCAACACTCTATTTTTTTCTACATATTTTTTTGGGTGCTGATTTTTCCACTTCCTTTTTGATTTTTTAATGTTTTTTACTTTAACGTACAAGGAAGTGTAAGTTAACAAAAGATGAATGAGAACATACAATTTCCAACAAAGGGAGTGTAAGTGGATAAAAGGGGAGGGAGAAAATCAGCTCCTATATATTGATAAAGTTTTTGTTTGATCTATCAGAGGAGAGTGCAGTCAACTACGGTGACAATTTTCTTGATGACCACGAGCATGGGCATGGGCATGGGCATGGGCATGACCACAGGCACGTCCATGGGCATGGGCATGACCACAGGCATGTCCATGGGCATGGACGACATGGCCACGGCCACCACGGCAAAGGGGGACCTGGTTCTGCTGAGACTGAAACCGAGAATTAGATAACCTGTTAGTTTCTATGACTTAAGTTGCAGGTGTATTGTAAGGGTAGTAGCATGCAATAAAGTTGTATTGGATTGAGTAATATCTATAAACTCTCAATCATAGGTTCGCCTTAAGCTTGTTCTTGTGTTCTCTGTCATGTACGGTTTGGATCACCTTGTTATGTACTAAAATGTGATTTAACTTGCTGAATACATATTATGTCAAAAATGTTTAGTATGGCTTGGCTCCTTAAAATTGAGGAGGACATCCTCACAACAAATGAGATTTTGAAACTTGTTAAACTTTAAAAGAAAAAAAAAATTAAAGGAATTTGCCAAGTTTCAAAAGTCTATTTGTTTTGAGGACGAACTCCTCCTCAGTTTTAAGGAGTCTAAGTTTTTTCCTAATACTAATGGAGTTTCATATATGACTCATTTGTTTTGTGTGATCACCATTTTGTTAATGAGTTGTGCACATAATCTAATGAAGTGATTTACGATTGATTTTATGTGAACATTGGGAGCGAGAATACCGTTTCCACCGTTGACAAGGGATTGGAAGATCTAGCTTGATGGAAAAATGAGTGAAACTTGTAGAAGCATGCCGTGCATGTATTGTTGTTATCATGGTGATACTAATTTGGCAATTTCTAGCTTGATGAAAAAAATAAAGATAACTTAACATCTACTCGTTTACCCATTTGAATACATATGTCTTCAGGTAATGTTCACATTTTTATTGGTAGGTACGGTTTGTTTTTACATTTTTTAAAAGAGAATGGGGAAAATACAAGGGAGAAGCCTCTAGGGCATCTTATAAAAGAAAAAAGAATCCCAAACAAGCATGAAAAGCATCTGATGGGAGAGAATGTATCCAAACATGCGTGTTTCCTATGTCATGGCCCTAGGAGTGCAAGTCGGATTTTCCAATCCGATTATAACCGATTCCAGTAAGAATATTTCCACAAAAATCCGACTTTGATAAATTCGATATTCGAAAATGTCGAATTCGATATTTCCGATAAATGCCGAAAATTCCATAAATCCGATCTAAAGAAATTCCGAAGTTCTCCGAACCTATTCTGATCTGATTTTTCCAAATGTTTTTGGAAATTTCCGAGTTTCTAATTTACTTGCATTATTTTTAGTATATAGGTCTTATATCTGTTTTATTTCTTATTTGTTATATTTTAGTACGTATTTTTTAAATATTTAAACTATCTTTATTTAAACTTTTTAATTATAAAATTATTTTATACACCACATATAAGATAAGTATATTCATTGGAACTTGAAATTTGTAGTATTCCATTTGTCTAGAGCATTAAAAAAATTCTGATGATCAATTAATGCTGAACCAAGGTGGTTGGTGTGAGTGGTTCGGCACTCTCATTCCTTAAGAGAGGTCAGAGGTTCGATCCCTGCTCTTGTACGGAGTCACCACTTTGACCAGCACTTTACCCCTTACGGGCCGATCCGGTGTGAGCGGGGATTAGTCTGGGTTGTGGTTAAGCCTTAAAGGTGCCATCCATAGTTGGGGCCCATCCAGGACCACCTCGTGGTTCAGACCAAAAAAGTAAAAATAAAATAAAATTCTGATGATAGTGTGAAGGCAAGAATTCTCACATCGTGTGAATTGGCTTATGACACTTGATCTAAAGTCGAATATATAAGATAAAATTAGCTTCTCGCATAACATGATTAGAATATTCTTATGATAGTGTGAAGGCATAAAAAAAATTCAGACTTGGCGTTTATGGCATCAATTAGTGTCTGGAAATCACCTTCAACTTCTAGTCTTCTCTTCTGTCTGCTGGCAACAAAGGATAAACAATCTTAGCAATAAGCACATTAGTGTCTACAGTATTTCGAGCTCATGAAAAGAGAGGGTTCCCATACAAATAATAAACCTCGACGGTCCCTGACTGGATCTGAGCACCAAACCATCAAAGTTGAGCTTATAGCATGTGGGGGAAGGCGGTTTCCATTTACTGAGGGGATGCTCTCCCGACGTGTCTCGCAGAGTTTATGACTCTGATGAGCGGGTGGAGTTGGAGTTGCTTGAAAATCCATTTATTTCTGCATATCCCGAAGTTGTAACAGATAAGAAGTACTTGAATTATGGTTGAAAGGTATTAGCCAAACTTCGAAACGTGGAAGCCTAGAGATTGTATCCAAGCTGGCAAATCATTTGGTCCCAAATTAGAAAGACATGGTTCCATACTTGAGAAGACGAAAAAAGGCTGTTGTTTATACCATAGTCAACCGATCTCATTCGCTAACAGACACGACAATGAAAACCAGACATGCCGAAGGCTTAACCATCATAATCGACCGAAGTGTTAAGATGAAGAGAAGAACAAAGAAATGAAGAACAAGAAGATGGAGCGGAGAGAGAATCTTAGGAGAAGAATTAGATTTTCTGTATTTCGTTAACGACACGTTGAGCACAATTACACACACTGAGCACAATTACAAGCTTATATCATCGCTACAATAGCCTTAGCTCACTTCTATGACTATCCTAACTGCCTTGTAACAAAACTTAACAACTCACTAACAAGCTTAACAGCTCACTAACAATATTCTAACAGCTCACTTCTTAATCTGCTGACACTTGGCACTATCATCATCGATCATGCATCAAACAGCTCACTCCTTACTCTTACACGAAGAACGTCCTCTTGACTGCAATAACCACGCAAGCCCACAACCAGAGGATTGTCGATGGAAGACCCTGCCGATTGGCGAGGCACAATTCACCATCGCCGAACGACAATAATGACCATAAAAAACTCTGAATATGCTTCTCAACCACTCGGCATGCTACTTGCTGAAGAAGGATACCAAACAAGGCTGTCGTGTCGACTTTAGGACACGTTTCATCACCACAACGATTGACAAGAATTCCCACATCGAAGAAAATGTGCAAATATCCCCCCGCCCATTTGTCTATAAAAGGAGCACTATTCCTAAAATGGAAGGTAATTAATCAATGCTAGCCATTACTCTATGAAAATCATTTTAGACTTCACACTTAGCTGACTTAAGCATCAGAGAGCTTTCGGTCGGTACCAGACTTTTGCTAATGTTTCACCAATCATCTTCCTTAGAGCACTTCCACCCGTTGTGCAATGGCAAAGGGCAAGTAAGGGCATACACTATTCACATGAATAGTGATTGCCTTAGCAATTTTTTTGATGCATTCCCACCCATTGCCATGACAACCCAAGGGCAAGCACTATTCATATGGGATATGAGGAGAGGAATTTGTATGGATTTTGGTGTGGGAAGTGAAGAACGTGGCTAGGTATTTATAAAAAAAAATTCTGAATTTTTTGGTATATTTTCCTCTCTTTTTTCAATTTTTTTGATATTTAAATTGGTTGCTGACGTCACACTAACATCGACTTGCCCAGGCAACAGCCCAGACAAGTCTTGCCTTCGTGCTTGCCCAGTTTCATGGTCCACTTCTTGTCATGACAATTTTTCCTTGGGTGGAGGTTGTTTTTGGAGCTTAGGTCCCCTTTTGCCATGGCAAAAGGAGATGGAGTGGAGGTGCTCTTGCACGTCATCCTACGTTTGCCAAAGGTTGCCTGAGGCAAAGTTTATGAAGAAATGGTTGAAAGATTCAGTTTTTGTCTCACATTAAGCACACATTCGATTTGCATAGGGTAAAAAGACACTATAGTATGTTCTAGTGTTTAAATGATGTTTCACCAAAAGCCAAGCAAAAAATTTGTGTTAGATAAGTTTTAGCTAAATTTGATTTTTGGCTTCCTTCGCTATTACAAAAAACACTTTGCGCGACGAAATAATTTTGTTGTGCAAAGTAAAATTTCGTCGCGCAAACTTTGCGCGACGAAATTTTGGTCGCGCAAGGTCTGTCGCGCAAAGATCGTAAAGAAAGGTTTTGCGCGACAAAAATTATTTTTTGTCGCGCACAGATACTTTGCGCGACGAACTATAACAACTTTGCGCGATGAATACTAACGTCGCTAAAAGATACTTTGCGCGACGAATTATAACTACTTTGCGCGACGAATAGTATCAACTTTGCGCGACGAAATATTCAATTTTTTTTATTTTTTATTTTTAAAATTTTTTTAATTAAAATTAACTAGTTTAATAGTTTGCGCGACGAAATATTTTGTTGCCCAAGGTTTTTGACATTTTGTTTTATTATTTCTTTTATATCAATTTCATTATATTAATTTTTCAAATTTTTACTTTTTAAATTTAATTTAATTGTATGATTTTTTTTATAATTACTTTAATTTAAATTGACATATTCAAAATAAAATTACATATGAAAAATAGTGGTCAAATTATCCAATATATATATAATATTCAAAATGTACACATAAATTAACAAAGTACAATAATAAAATCTACAAGCCTATTGTGGTGGTAATGGCGGAGGATATGTTTCGATAGCGTCCAAATCCTCAACTTTAGCCGGCAAAGTCTCGACGATTCCCTACAAAAAAAACAAATATTGTCAAGATTAAACTTTGGAGAGAATATACCTTTTGGCAAAATTTTGAGTGAGTGAGAATGAGAGGGAGAAGTGAGTGTGAGAGAATAGAGAAGATAGTGAGAGAGAGATGAAAGAGTGAGTGAGAGTGAGAGATGATGAAAAGAGAGATAAGAGAGTGAGTGAGAGTGAGAGATAGTGAAGAGAGAGATGAGAGACTAAGTGAGAGGAGTGAGTGTGAGAGAAAGGGTAAGATTTGGGGAGAAGGAAAGAGAGAGGAGAGGTAAGAGTAGAAGACATTGAGAAAATGGTGGAGGTGTTATTTTGGTTTTAAAAACCGTATCACTTTGCGCGACGAAACAATATATTGGTCGCGCAAAGTCTTAAAAAAAAATTTTAAAAAAAATTCCCATTTTTGGTGCGCTCCCAAATTTTTAGGGTTTTGCGTGACGAAATTTTCGTCGCTCAAAGTTTTGCACGACCACAATATTCCCGCTTCCCATTTTTGTACCCGCCCAAATTTTTCGGGTATACTTTGCACGACGAACAACTATATATTGGTCCCGCAAAGTCGTAATTTTTTTTTTAAAATTCCCATTTTTGGTACCCGCCAAATTTTTAGAGTATACTTTGCGCGACGAACTACTATATATTGGTCGCGCAAAGTTGGAAAAAAAAAAATTTTAAAATTTCGCATTTTTGGTACCCGCCCAAATTTTTAGAGTATACTTTGCGCGACGAACTAGTATATATTGGTCGCGCAAAGTTGGAAAAAAAATTTAAAAAAATTTCGCATTTTTGGTACCCGCCCAAATTTTTCGGGTATACTTTGCGAGACGAACGACTATATATTGGTCCCGCAAAAATTTGCGCGACGAATTATATATTCATCCCGCAAAACTTTGCATGACGAATTATATATTCGTTCCGCAAAGTCGTAATTTTTTTTTTTTTTAAAATTCCCATTTTTGGTACTCCCCAAATTTTTAGAGTATATTTTGCGCGACGAACTACTATATATTAGTCGCGCAAAGTCGTAAAAAAAATTCTCATTTTTGGTACCCGCCCAAATTTTTAGAGTATACTTTGCGCAACGAACTATTATATTGGTCGCGCAAAGTCTTAAAAAAAAATTTAAACCTACTAATAAATATATATACTATTCAATTTCTTAAGTGTTATACGTACAAAATAAACAAATTTAAAGCTACTCAACGATCCAACCGTCAAACTTATTTGTTTATACTTCGAGATCATATACGCCAAAATTCGGAAAAAATAAACATTAAGAGATCAAGTAATGGGACAAAACATTTCGACGGTTATAAAAGAAAAATCAAGATTTAACGGTTATTTCAACTCTGATTTTGATGATTTTTTACAGCTACACTCCTTGACCCTATATGAATACAATGACTGTATTCGATCGTCAATTTAAAATATTGACACTAGTGGATACCATAAAATCTTATGTTATATTTAATGAAAGTATAAATAAACTCTTAATTGTTAGTGAATATATTGTTTTGATGGCATACACATTCTATGAAACTAGTTTCAACGATCCAACCATCAAACTTATTTGTTTACACATCGAGATCATATACGCCAAAAATCGGGAATTTTTTTTTTTCAGAGATCAAGTAACGGGACAAAACATTTTGATGGTTATAAACGAAAAATCAAGATTTAACAGTTATTTCAACTCTGATTTTGATGATTTTTTACAGCTACACTCCTTGACCCTATATGAATACAATGACTGCATTCGATCGTCAATTTAAAATATTTACACTAGTGGATACCACAAAATCTTATGTTATATTTAATGAAAGTATAAATAAACTCTTAATTGTTAGTGAATATATTGTTTTGATGACATATGTATTCTATGAAACTAGTTTCAACGATCCAACCGTCAAACTTGTTTGTTTATACTTCGAGATCGTATACCCTAAAAATCGGAAAAAATAAACATTCAGAGATCATGTAATGGGACAAAACTTTTCGATGGTTATAAACAAAAATCACGATTTAACGGTTATTTTAACTCCGATTTTGATGATTTTTTTACAGCTACACTCCTTGAACCTATATGAATACAATGACTCAATTTGATCTTCAATTTAAAATATTTACACTAGTGGATACCACAAAATCTTATGTTGTATTTAATGAAAGTATAAATAAACTCTTAATTGTTAGTGAATATATTGTTTTGATGGCATACGCATTCTACGAAACTAGTTTCAAAGATCCAACCGTCAAACTTGTTTGTTTATACTTCGAGATGATATACGCCAAAAATTGGAAGAAATAAACATTCAGAGATCAAGTAATAGGACAAAATTTTTCGACGGTTATAAACGAAAAATCATGATTTAACGGTTATTTCAATTTCGATTTTGATGATTTTTTACAGCTACACTCCGTGACCCTATATGTATACAATGAACCAATTTGATCGTCAATTTAAAATATAATACATTTAAAATATTATATTTTTCTAACAAAATAATTTATTATTATTATTTATTTTTATTTTTGTAAAGACTTTGCGAGACGAAGTTTATAGATTCGTCGCGCAAAGTCATGCAAAGATTTTTATAAAAAAAAATTATTTTATTTATTTTTGTAAAGACTTTGCGCGACGAAATACTCTTCGTCGCGCAAGACTTTGTGCACCGAATTTTATTGTTTCGTCGCGCAAAGTCATGCAAAGATTTTTACAAATAATTTTTTTATTTTCTTTATTTTTGTAAAGACTTTACGAGACGAACCACACTTCGTCGCACAAAGGTTTGTCGTGCAAAGTGACTTTGTGCAACGATTTGTGTTTCGTTGCGCAAAATTTAGTCGCGTAAGGCTTTGAGCGACGAAGTTTCATTTTCGTCGCGCAAAGTCACTTTGAGCGACGAATTGTGTTTAGTCGCGCAAAGGGTTTTTTTTACTAGTGCTTGGACAAGATTATATTTTGTTACTGTAAATCATCAAGCTCAAACTTAATTAGTCTAGGTTAGTTTTGGTTGAAGAAGACTTCAATGACTGAGACAAATTGCAGCTCATGGCAAATTGGCTCAAAGGTAAATTATGCATTTCATACATTAGGATGACTAGTCATCTATTGAGGTATACGTGTACTTCCATGCCATTTAAAATTCTCATGTGAGTCTCACACTTGCCCAACTGTAGGTTTTCTGTCCTAACGAATTTTGTCTTATTACTGCCCCAATCATTAGCCAACAACTCATTAATTATGACCTAGCTTTTTGGGGGGGTAAAAAAAGGGAGTCTTGGCTCTAGTAGTTGTCACTTGCACAATGAGGAATATTGAGAGCTTCTTCATCTTCTTCTCTGTGTTTTTCCTTCACTGTGTGAGGTCTACATATTTTTCCAAAATGAGATTTTCAACATGCTTTTGCAATCTGCTTTGGTTCTTTAAAATCTGCATCTAGAATATACTTTCATTCATCATTTATTTATAGAACAAATTTTAGGATTAATTACTTCAAGAATGATTTCTTGAAGAAATCGATCTCTTGGTTGTTGAATCTATAGTCCACTGATATGTTACAGTCCGGAGTTGAGTTGCGGTACCATGGGGTGAAGAAGCTGATGGATTAGCTGTCATTTCCATGAATGACAAACTACTAGCTCAACTAAATTTGGAGAAGAAGCTTGCACATGGAGGTAGTGCTCATTTTCTTTATAGATTTAAGATTATATGAGCTGGTGATTACTTTTACTTGTAAGATTCTTCTTGACTTAGTGGATTGCCTGGTCAGAGTGATGACCCATAGGGGTTTCTGGGTGAACATTTATTGTATGTTGATATGATTGATATGACTAGTCATACTATATATGTTATCTATGTAATGTTGATGAATCTTCACACACCTCTCACTCTAGTTGTTGCTCGTACAGGGGATGCCTAGATTGAAGGGTCCTTTTGAGTGCCTAGGTTGTCACTTAGGCATCTTTTAGGTTTGCAGGGATTTGAATATTGATTGATAAGGCCATCTCCAACCCTAGAGGACTCAGACGCAAAATTTTATCCTCCAAAATACAACTATTCATGTATTGCCCGGACTCAATCAGTTTTCCCCCCCACCCTTAGACTTAAAATTTGAGTCTCAAACTTTATTAAATTCTTTAAAAGTATGTTACCTCTAATTTTTTATTGTGGTTAATTTTTCTTGAGTTTATTATTGTTCATACCTTCACGATTTATATTTTCAAACATTTTAATATAAATTTTTTGAGATTTTCACTTAAAATAAAAACTTACAACCCGCGTCCGTCTACACCCGTTGGGAGGTATTTTTGGCCTTAAATCCCAAATTTTGGGCTAACCATTTTCAGCCCATTTTCCACTTTCCTTTGAAATTCCATCTTAATATGCTAGCTATTAAGCACGCTATCTAACCAACTTTTGACTTAGCTATTCGTCATTTTCATAATCAATCGTATAAACAACCACACTCAAACCGAACTCGATTGACTTTAGTTATTGCTCCTTACATTTTGCGCATAAGGAAAGAGCCATCTACACCAATCTGACCGCATTCCTTAATACGTAGTCTTATCAACCTATCAAAATCAAACAAAGCATTCTTGACAGAGTCCAAAAGTTTAAGCTCTCCTCTTCACTCGTTACCGCTCCATGCAATTTAAACTAAGTTTTTTGTTGAGAAAAAAAACCTAAAGGTCTATAAATAGAGAGCCAAGTGCCACATTATGTTCACTCAGCAGAAATCATCTACCCTTCATATATTATTTGTGTTCACCTTTTGTTGATTACCAGAGCATGGCATCTTCGAAAACTTTTCTTCTTCTTGGTCTTGTCTTTGCTGTTGCCCTCGTCTCCTCTGAGGTCGTCTCAGCCCGCGAGCTGGTTCCGACTACTGCTCAAACCCGTCAGTTTCTTTCTTTCTCAAATAAATCTTTTGTTTCTTTTATTCTAGTACGGATTCGTAAACTTTTCGAGGCACATTCTATATGTGGTGCAGGATAGATCATGACAATTTTTAATGCTACGAATTAATTTGTATTTATATGAGACTTGTAAAGAAATGAATGGTTAAGATTCCTTTAGCTAAATGATGTACCTGCATGGCTTAATTTGCAACTTTTCGACATCTATAACGTTTTTCTTTTTATGTTATTTTTCTTTTTCTTTTTTTCTTTCAGAGGAGAATGTAGAGATGGATAACTATGGTGACCATTTTCACGGCCACGAGAATGGACTTTGGGAGCACGGGCATGGCCACGGACGTTGGGAGCACGGCCATTGCCACGGACACTGGGAGCATTGTGGCCATGGCTGCCACGGAAAATGGGGACATGGTGCTGCAGAGAGTGAAATAGAGAATTTGATATAACCCTATAATTTGCCTGTGGTGATATATGTTGCAGGCATGTTATAAGGTTCATAAATAAATCTTTGTTTGTCAATAAAGCAGCATTAATTGGTTGAGTGGATCCATAACTCCCAATCACAGCTGGTTTTTAGGGTTTATTGATCCTCTTATATATTCTCAGTAATATGTACGCCTTAGATTTGCTACAATGCGCTTCGATTTGCTAAGTTGATGTTGTGTCGAAAGTGTACTGTTGAACTTTGGAATCTATCCTTGTAAATAAATAAATTTAAAGTTTCTTTTTTAATTACTGTGTTCCAGTGAATTGAAGTGCTTTCAATAAAAGTATATAACAAAAACTCTCTATGCGTGGTTGGTTTATAGATAGAGTGATAGAAATTTGTACAAGTGTTCGATTGTACTCGGGCCACGTGTCATGTGATGATATGGCTGTTAGCCTGTTTGATATGATTAGGGATTGCTTAATAGTTAGTTTGGAGGTTAGTTTTGGCGGCAATTGATGATTTCGGAAAAATATTGTATTCTTGAATTTTAATAGCACAAAGTTCTAGTTAATATATCTTCGAGTCAAGGTTGAGGATAAACTGGGTCCTATCATAGAAACAAAATTGCAACCTTCTACTGGATTTCAAATTGGAAAGCCTCTCATCAATCAGACTTCACAGAAGCTCACGGCCCAATACTTTATCCAGCACTGGAGAACTTTCTTGAAATCCTTGCTAAAGTAGTGCATATAAATAGCTTACTATATATAATTCCCTTTTTCTTCATTGTTCACAGTCTCTTTCTCTCCCACATTTCTCTCTGTCAAACCATAGAATGGAAGAAGCTTGTATAGTTTGGGATGGGTTTTTTTATTGATAAAAAAGAAATGTGCTCTTACGTCATCCAATATACGTGTTAATTATGTGTTAGGCTTCAATCATGCTACACATGCAGAAGTATGTTGTGAGTATTTGTTCCACATTGAAAAGTTAACTCAGCTAGCATAGGCTTATAAGAAGTTGAGATACTCTCCCACTGCCAATTGATTTTGGAATGAAACATTAATTTTCTTATAAACCAATGATCCTAACTGCTAAGTTTTTAGGTTCTTTTTCAAGAATTATTCATGCAGAAAATCAACTAAGTCAGAAAATTATTATAGCCATTTGATTATCCACATTTTTGTTTTGGTTTTATTTAACGAGTTTCCACATTTTATATGACCAAACAACTTTTGATCTGAATGATTTCTTTTGCATGAATAATTCTTGAAGGATGATCGAAAAAATATACGGTTTCAATTGTGGAAAATAAATTGTTGGGTAGCCAAAGGAAGGACGTGTGCATTTTTGTTACAATTATGACATCCTTAACATAGAAAAACTCTATGTGTATATGTATATTTTCTTTTCGGGTCATGCTAGAGAGACCAACTTTAGATACTAACTTATGTACCATCTCTCTAATAGAGGTGGAGCCCACCAATACAATGGGTTCCACCTCCATTAGATAGATGGTACACAAGTTGGTATTTAAAGTTGGTTATACTAGTGATTTGCCTCCTGAACTTATACATCATTTTCAATTAACCCCATATCCTTTTTGGTTTTTAGAAAATTAAGGATATGAACTTTTTTAAATGAGGGCAAAAGGGTCATTTATACTTTAAAAATAAATAAAAAATTAAAATTAAAATTAAAAACAGAATTTTTAAAGAAAAAATGAAAAATAAAATGAAAAATAGAAACTCTCACTCTCTCTCTCTCTCTCTCTCTCTCTCTCTCTCTCTCATCTTTGCTCATTCACTCTATTCAAATCCCACTCTCTGCAAATCCCCTGATTCCCAATTCCCATCTCTCTCTCTCAAATCCATTTCCCTTTTCTTACAACCAAAAGAACAAGGAAATCGAATCTCACTCTGCAATTCCAATTCACTTTCAGAGAGATATATAGATCTGCTGTTCTCCTATGGCTTCTTTTGGGAATCCAAATCCACCGCCCCAGCAGCAACCCCAACCCTTTAACATGCAGAAATTCTTTAAACCAACAAAACCCAACACCACTCTCGCCCCAATCCCAAACCTAGAACAATTCAAACCAAAACCCTAACCCTAATTTGAGTTCCTCTTCTTTCCCAATCCCACCCACCTCTTTCCCCCCATCTTCTAGCCCTTACTCGTACCCTCCCCATATGGCACCGTTTCACCACCACCAATTCCAATACCATCCTCACCCTCAGCCCCACCCCCACAGTAACCATCCCCAAATCCCTTACTCTCCTCAAGACCACCACTTGCTCCACCAGAGGTCTCTCTCATTTCCCACGCCACCCTTCCAACCCCCCTCTACTTACAACATTGCCACGGCCCCTTCCAACCCTAGCAGCAACAACAATAGCACCTCCAATTCGAACCCCAATTCGGGTGCTCGAATCATGGTGCTTCTCGGCCCCCCATATGGCAATCTAGAGTTGTCAGCTACTCAGCCCAAGTTATCTGTCCCCCCCAGGGGTCTCGATCGTGCCCACTATCCCTATGGGGATTCCACCCACTAGCCCCGCTCGAATGCCGAGCAATAAGCTCCCTAAAGGCAGGCATTTGATTGGCGATAATGTGGTTTACAATGTGGATGTTAGGTTGCAGGGTGAGTTTCAGCCATAGCTTGAAGTTACGCCGATTACCAAGTATGGGGGAGATAGGGTTGCTGGTTCAGTGTCTTTTTTTTTTTTTTTTTTTTTTTGGTGGTCAATTTTCTTTAATTTTTAAAAATAATTTAACTGAAAATTTGATGAAATGTTGAGGATTTAGACGGTAGGGGGGGGGGGGGGGGGATTAGTTGTAAAGACGACGCTTTTACTACAAACCGTCGTCTATTAATTTTAAAGATGACGGTTCTTTTAGAAAAACCGTCGTCTATTCATACTAAAGACGACGGTTCTTTTAGGAAAACCGTCATCTATTCATATTAAAGACGACGGTTTTATTAAAAAAAAATTGTCATTTATTATCTGTAAAAATGACGTAGTGATTTTACATATTTTAGCTTCTTTTTGTTTTGTTTTTGGTTTCCAATAGTTCTCCACAACGATTTTAACTAGAAAAACAACCATAATGCTTTTTGAACAATAAATTTAGGTCCAAAACACCCACACCATACATATATATGCTAAAAATTTGTTTCTTTCATAAAACTTGAAGATTCAATAGTAATTACATAGTTTACCAATCTGGATTCCTACTATATCCATACAAAATACCATATCCATAGCATTAACCTATAATTACAAAATACCATATCCAAAGTATTAACCTATAGTTGTTGTATCTCCCACAATTTGTACTTATTCTCCACATTCAGCTGTCCTCTTGGAGTAGTGTTCTTAGTCATCTTGGTCAAAAGGATCTTCAATTGATACAATAGGGTACTCACTCACAAATGACTTGTAGTGGTCCTTGAGAGCATTTCCTGAGATGTTTTGACAGGACCCGCCCCGAATTCCTCGAAACTCGTGACGAATCCTGTGGAAATTTTTCGACATCACACCAATGCCGGGCCCACTTACTAAAAGTTTAGCCTCTTTTCCAAATTAAGGGAAAAGAGCACAAGACTTTCTGCCGAAATTTCGACAGAGTCTCCCCTGTAAATTGAACATTCCCCAAAAAATTCCCACCTGCATAAAACACATTTTAAAACACCAACTGACAGCATGCACAAGTTAACAACATGCAATCACATAATAGGCCTCTAGCCTTTAGATAATTCAAAACCAAACCATTCATGATCTCAAACAATTATACGATTACTCCCAAAAATCATTAAACTGGATTCAAATCCATTAACCACATCAAAAATCCGATCACACATTCAGAATCAATCAAACCTTTTAAACGCAATAATATTCCGCGGCTGCACCTGGTGAGACCCCAGGCTGCCTACGTACCCTTGGACAAGGGATCAAGCCACACGTAGTTCTCATCTCAACAGTCACAACTCCGATAATATACATTTTAGATTTATCACTACTCCCATTCCGACAAAACACAATGAACACATTATTGATTTCATCCCTTTATATCAGTTCATTCCTGCAACCATACCCTATCCAAGGCGTATGTTGCCGTACAACACTCCCCAATCCAGGGCTTACACATTCATGCATGTACAGAGTGCTCACAAAGCACAATCTCATTGATCTTAATCCAAATCAAAACCACATATACATATATGTAATATGTATGCCTATAAATGAGTATATATATGTGTATATATAATAACACCCACCTCTCACCATCATCATGTACTGGGGAAAACAATCCAACAGGGGATTATTGACTAGCTCACAATTATCCGGCCCTCAAACGTCCATGTGGCTAGGGATGAGTCGTCCAACTGGGGGACTGATACTCTAACCAGCCCGTACGGAAGAAGAATCAAGACCCGTAAGTCTGAAAACCGTCCTACGCGCGCAGACTACCCAATCAAGGGTCTACAGCAACATCCCGTCAAGGATGCCTCGGGTTTCGTCATATCCAGACCATATCACAATTTCCATATATCAGTATCCAAGGGGAGGTACATATGCTGATGCACATCATGTACTGGGGGAAACATCCCGTCAAGGATGCCCCGAGTTCCATCATATCCAGACCATATCACAATTTCCATATATCAGAGTGTCCATATCCACTGATTCCAAGTATCATCATCCAAGGGGGAGGTACGTATGATGATGGAGTTCGTAATCCTTATATAAATATTATAAAAATAATATTCCCTTCCTTAATTCAATTTTTCCCAAGGCATTGTATTAAGAAGGCATCCGAAGGGCCTGGACAAACTCCGACGGGCCTGGGCAAAATAAATCATCCGAAAGGCTTGGACAAACTCCGACGGGCCTGGGCAAAATAAATCAAACTCCGAAGGGCCTGGACAAACTCCGACGGGCTTGGGCAAAATAAATCAATCTCCGAAGGGCTTGGACAAACTCCGACGGGCCTAGGCAAAATAAATCAATCTCTGAAGGGCCTGGACAAACTTTGACGGGCCTGGGCAAAATAAATTCTCAAACATAAAATCCATAACCGGGGAGGTACCTAAGGTAGTGCTAATAACACTCAAATTTAACATTCTAAGTACCCCACACATAATCAACAAAGATAGTACTTTCTCAAATATTATATATATGACTCAAGATACTCGAATATGTCAAACCCACATGTATCACCATTACTTTACAAAAATAAAGAATTCAACTATTAAATATAAACAGAATTTAAATAAACTATTAAATTCAAAGGCATAAGATTTCCATCACAAAACCACAAAAATAATCTCATAGACCCACATAAATCAAATGACGGTCAAGACTCGTCCAAAAGGGTCGTTCTAGTACTCCTTGAAGAGTGAAACTACCTCGGAAGACTCATGGTCAACCGGGGGTCAAACTGCCCAAACTTGGTCAACCGGGCCCGCGGGGCCCTCCATTTTACGATCAGAAAGTTCCTATGGGTTCCGCAAGGTCTAGGATACACGTCCTGCAAGTTTGGTCCAGATCGAACGGTCGGATTGCTCACGATCGCACGATCGAACGGTTACTGAAACCCTAGCCTTAGGGTTGGCATTTCCGGAGTATCCGGGACTCCGTTTCACGATCCGTCGAATCCTACACGATCCTAGAAATTCCTAGGTCAACATATAATAAATTTGAAACGATCCAACAGTTCTAACACATCGAATCCGGAAATCACACAATATGTAAAATCCGTTCGGGGTTCAAACGTCATCCGAATTGAGATCCGCAAATTCCTATGCGCTCGTGGCAACTAGGAGATTACTTTAGGACAGAAGGTGGCTCAACCACACTGGCCACGCGTCGGCACACGCGCTGGCAGCGCGTGGGTGGCTTGATAAATTTCCGACGGCTGGAAAAACTCTAAACCAGCGGTCAAGCTTCCTACCCTAGGTAATACACCTAATTTGGAGCTACTTTTGTTCTTGGACATACCCCAAAAAATCGACGGAAGTGGCCGGAATCGGAGGCCGAAACCGGCAGATTTTCTATCGCTTATTTCAGTTTCAAAACGCAAGAATTTCTCAAAACTAACACAACCAGCAGCAAGAACAGCTTGAGAGGTTCAAGATCCATACCTGGATCGCAAGATTTGGTGGCCGGAGGCGTCTGAACGAGCTCCCGAAAGTTTACGAAAAATCTGTCCAACACCGCCTGTTTCGTGGCTGTTTCCGGCGGCCACGACGGCGGATCGGGTCGGCGATGGGACGGAACTGGAAGAGGGTCGTGTGGTGGTCCTTTTGGGACCGGTGCCGCCCCAAGTGGAGGCGTGTGGTGGCGGCGGTGGAAGAGAGAAGTCGCTGCCCATCACAAGAAGGGGGGGGGGGTCTGTTTCGCAGAGAGAGAAGGGAGAGATCGTGAGAGAGGAGAGAAGGAGAATCAGATTTTTTAAAATCTGCTTTTTCTAAATTACGATTTTACCCCTCGGAGTATTTAGATCGTACTTTCCTCGTTATAACTCCGATCCGAGCCCACTACGTGTCTACGGACTCGTTTCGACGTGCTCTACGCACCGGTACAATCAAAATTCTCAAATTCCTTCCCGAACTTAAAATGACCTTTTTGCCCCTTTTATTTTATCTTCAAAACCCTTAATTAATGCAAATCCTTTTATTTTTATTGTTTATTTCAATTTATTTTCTCATTCAAATTTATTTCCTCTTAATTTAATTATTTTATTTCCTTTTTCGGACCGGGATGTTACATGTTTTGGGATGGTATTTGAGAGCATTTCCTATGGAAGACATAGCCAACCATTTGAGAAGTAAGGCAGATACTCAAAAATTTTATCATCAATTCCCGAGCACAATAAGGGACAGAGAACACCAACAAAACGTAATCCCTCATTATGTATCGTAGAAGAGAAGGATAAGGACATACCTCCTTGAGAATTGTCATGCTCCTGCTTTTACTGAACACAACAAACATATGGTTTGAGGCTATGGGACTGAAGACCATATATTGTTATCAACTTGGGAGTATAACCCTCTACTGTTATCAAGCCAGTTTGAAATAGAGCAACAATTGCCATATCAACAATTTCCTGATACAAAGAGAATGCTATTTGGTAACTAATAACTTTGGGGAGAATAATTGCCAATGTTAAGATTTAAACATTACGCAGCAGATAACAGAGTGAATTTATTTGAAACTGAAAACAGGGGCATTGGGGCTAAATCAAGTTTTCCTATTTCCTACTCAAACGAAACACTTACCTACCAATGAAATTGACAGCCCTAAACATAGGAAAGTGTGAGTAGATCTGAGAGGTTAAGAAGAACTTACAGCAACAATGGATTTGTTGTTTGGATGCTCCTTCTTGTACTTTCTCTGAAGTCCTCCCTATATTAATCACAAATCAAAGTGAAAAAAATCAGGAAATTAAGATTAAGAAAAGTAAAACGAAGATAAAGTCAAATCTCAAACTTAAACCAAGAGAGAGAAAAAGAGTTGACCGTACATGAAAACAAAGAAGGCACTAGCAAGTCTCTTAGGCTTGTTTGGATCCCTTCCAGCTTTCTTCGCTGGCTTCTTGCTCGCTCCAGAACAGCACTCTTACTCTTCAACCTAAAAAATTCAATCACAAGAAAAATTTCAAAATCCATAAGCACAACAGAAATCAAAGGAGCGAAACATATAACAGATCTACGAACTAATCATCAAAATCGGAGCGTATTCTCAACAAGACAAGCAAAAACTCACTTCGTATCACTTCGTTTGCGAGCAGCTACTCTGGCTTTACCCATGGCGATAATTTTGGCAACCTCAGTCACCTAGACGCAAGGGATATGGCGACTGTTGTGAAAAATGGACAAACACTTTCACTCACTCCCCTAATGATCTTGTTGTTGATGGACTTTGTGACACACACAATGATGGATGAATCACACACACACACTTGAGACAACAACCAAGCACAAAGTGACACAAGAATTTATAGAGGTTCAGCAATTGCTTACATCCTCTTGGTGATCCCCTTGAGAAATTCACTTCATGAAAGAATAAGTTACAACTTTGGTTTTACATAGAAAACCCCCTTAGAACTCTATTCTCTCCCCAAGCTCTCTTTTCTCTCTCACCCTTTGCTCAACACTTTGATGCACTTGTGAACACTCACACAACCCTTGGTGTTTCCCTCCTTGGTGTCTAGACTCTCAAGACCCCAACTCAGCTCCTAACTTGAACTGATTGCTCTCCCTCACGTTCTCCCTTGGTGAGTTAACCTCCTTTGAACACAATAGCACCCAGCTACTTAACCACCTTGAGATTAACCACACCTATCTTCAACTTGCTTTCACAACTTATAATGTCTTGCTTTACATCCCATTACTCACACAGACCAATGGACACAAGATAAGGCACATCTTGTCTTCCACGTTCCTTCCTTTAGTCTCCCACTTAGACTAAAGATCAGATCATGCAAGTAAACAACTCCCACTTCAGCCACCTTCCACTAAACCAGAAAATGGAGAGTGAATCCTTCAAAGCAAGACAAACAATTGGCAATGAGTGCTCTCCCAACTATCCAGCAGGTAGTCAACCTTCTTTTAACTCAGAAGTGACCCATTAAGCACCTGCAATTAGTTGGAAAGCGATAGCCACCGAAAACACAGTTGAAAACACGTAAGAAAACATCAGCACAGCACAGGGGCGACCGGTCGCTGATACCTTGCGACCGGTCGCTACGACCATTTGGATACATAGCGACCGGTCGCTGATACCTTGAGACCGGTCGCTTTCTGCGAATTCTTCAGACTTCGAATCTGTGTAAAAACGACCGGTCGCCCAAACCTTGCGACTGGTCGCTCACTCCTTCACTTGCATACTAAATGTGAGCCATTTTTCCAACAATCTCCACCTTGGCGAACCATTTAATCACCCCATGAACCATTGTTGACCTCTAGAACCTCTTCAACCTCTTAGAAATCGTTCTAGTAATTTCCAAGAGCTCCACCATGGCAATACACCTCTTTGCCTCAATGCACCTTTGGTGGAAGGTGCTCCTCCCAAGCCTAAACTTGAGTAACATGGACCTCTTGTGCAGAAAAGAGTTCCCCCTTGCCAAATTCGTTGCTCCTTGCCTCCTTGGAACCTTGAATCTTGGACTTCCCTTGATATGCAAACCACATACCAAACCTTTGTTCACTAAATCCCCACTTAGCACTCCTTGCTCTTGGATTTAAGAACACATTTCTTTTCATCAATGCACCTCTCCAACTTTCCCGCTTCATGCTCCCTATAACACTCCGAAACGTGGCTGGATCTTCTTGGTCCATCCATCCAAAACCTAGGGAAGGTTTGATGGATTCCTTGGGCTTGGACCTTGCACTTGATGATGGCTCCACCTCAAGTAGAACCCCTTTGTGAGTTTGTTGTTGTTGCCCTCCTTCTTCAGCCCTTGTGTCAAGCTCCACCTCAAATGGAGACTCCTCCATGACCACCTTGGCAAGAAGTTTCCTTTCAACAACATCCTCCCCATCATTCCTTGTCTTGACTTCACTTTTGTGGAATTTCCTCTCCACACTTTCTGCACCTTTGAAATCAAGCACCCTTGATGATGAACCGTTAGTCATACAACCTTGACTAACCTTCCTTGCCCAACATCTCTTGAGCACACTTGCAGCTACATCATGTTGGACCGGCTCCTTGACATTAAGACTTGTTGCTTGCTCTTCCTTGGTACAAATCTCTGCACCACCCAAAAGCTTGTATGTGTTGTTTGGTTGAATCTCCCCTCTCATAACCACCACAGAACCTTGTGTGACCATGAGCTTCCCTCCTTTGGCCTTGTAAGAGCAACCTTCTCTATCCAAAGAACCAAGAGAGACTAGATTCGTTCTTAGTGCAGGTACAAACCTTACCTCACTAAGAGTCCAAACTTCACCACCTTGCAACTTGATCTTCACAGTCCCTATGCCCAAAACTTCACATGTAGTTTTGTCTCCCAACATAATCTTGCATGCATCCTTATCCTCATATGTGTCAAACATCAACTTATTTGCACACACATGATATGAGCACCCGGAATCTAAAATCCAACTTGAAGAAGAATCCTTACACGAAGAACTTGCCATGACTTCCCCGTTACTTTCATCCGTAACCGTCAAGAGTTCATCACATGTGTCCTCATCACACACGTGGGCTGAACTTCCAGCTTTCTTCATCTTGTTCAGCTTCTCCTTCCATACCGGACAATCTCGTCTCCAATGATCCATAGATCCACACTCGAAGCACCCTTCATTATCCTTGGACTTAGTATTCCTTTTGCTGCCCTTGCCTTCTTGCTTGCTTGAACGCCTCCCTGCGAACAAGCCAGCATCTTGAGAGTTCTCCTCCGAACGTTGAGACATCCTGTGATGCGTCATCACATCTTGCACCACCTCCTCAAAATTCAAAGTACTCTTCCCGAACATTAGTGTAGTTCGGAAATGCTTATAAGACGGAGGCAAGGATGTTAGTAACATGAGTGCCTTATCCTCCGTATTATACAACACATCCATTCTTTGCAAGTCAGCAACACATCTATTGAAGCTGCTCAAATGCTCCATTAGATTACCTTCCTCCGCCATCCGAAGATTTAGGAGTTCCTCCTTGAGGAAGAGCTTGTTGGTCAGCGACTTCCCTGCAAACATCTCTTCGAGCTTCTCCCATGTTTGCTTCGCTGTGTCCTTCATCACGTTGATGAGCACCTCATCGGAGATGAAGTTCTCGATGGCTCCTCTAGCCAACTCATCTAGCACACCCCACTCTGCATCTGTCATGGTAACCGGCTTCTTCTCTTTGCCTTCCAAGACAACACTGAGATTTTGTTGTGTAAGGGCTGACTTCATCCTCCTTTGCCAAAGTGTGAAGTTCTCCTTCCCTGTGAAAGGCTTCAACTCCACCTTCATGCTGACAGATTGTGGTAGCCTCTGATGCATAGAGCTACTTCCACCTTCAGCTTCCTTGTCACTTTCCATCTTCAACACACTAGCACTTGCTGCTCCAACACAGCTCTGATACCACTTGTTGTGAAAAAATGGACAAACACTTTCACTCACTCCCCTAATGATCTTGTTGTTGATGGACTTTGTGACACACACAATGATGGATGAATCACACACACACACTTGAGACAACAACCAAGCACAAAGTGACACAAGAATTTATAGAGGTTCAGCAATTGCCTACATCCTCTTGGTGATCCCCTTGAGAAATTCACTTCATGAAAGAATAAGTTACAACTTTGGTTTTACATAGAAAACCCCCTTAGAACTCTATTCTCTCCCCAAGCTCTCTTTTCTCTCTCACCCTTTGCTCAACACTTTGATGCACTTGTGAACACTCACACAACCCTTGGTGTTTCCCTCCTTGGTGTCTAGACTCTCAAGACCCCAACTCAGCTCCTAACTTGAACTGATTGCTCTCCCTCACGTTCTCCCTTGGTGAGTTAACCTCCTTTGAACACAATAGCACCCAGCTACTTAACCACCTTGAGATTAACCACACCTATCTTCAACTTGCTTTCACAACTTATAATGTCTTGCTTTACATCCCATTACTCACACAGACCAATGGACACAAGATAAGGCACATCTTGTCTTCCACGTTCCTTCCTTTAGTCTCCCACTTAGACTAAAGATCAGATCATGCAAGTAAACAACTCCCACTTCAGCCACCTTCCACTAAACCAGAAAATGGAGAGTGAATCCTTCAAAGCAAGACAAACAATTGGCAATGAGTGCTCTCCCAACTATCCAGCAGGTAGTCAACCTTCTTTTAACTCAGAAGTGACCCATTAAGCACCTGCAATTAGTTGGAAAGCGATAGCCACCGAAAACACAGTTGAAAACACGTAAGAAAACATCAGCACAGCACAGGGGCGACCGGTCGCTGATACCTTGCGACCGGTCGCTACGACCATTTGGATACATAGCGACCGGTCGCTGATACCTTGAGACCGGTCGCTTTCTGCGAATTCTTCAGACTTCGAATCTGTGTAAAAACGACCGGTCGCCCAAACCTTGCGACCGGTCGCTCACTCCTTCACTTGCATACTAAATGTGAGCCATTTTTCCAACAGCGACCTCAGTCACTTGGACGGCGAGATCTGTGACCTGGATGGCAAGCTCGGTGACCAAGATGGCGCGATGGAGATGGTGTTTCAGAGATGAGAAAGGGAGTTGAGAGAGAAAGAGAGAGAGAGAGAGAGAGAGTTTTCTAAAAAGGTCGCGAGAGAGAGCTGCCCCCGTGAAAATTTAGAACTTAAAGGGAAATTTTTGTCCAGCGCGTTTTAAAACACGACAGTCTTAGAAAAGGAACGGTCGTAATTTTTATCTCCGCTTTTAAAGCACGCACGACACGACAGTTTTAGAAGGAACCGTAGTTGTTTTTCATGGTTTTTTAAAATACGACGCTTTTTAGTTTTACCGTCTTCTAATTCCAGTCGTGGTTTCCCATAATTGTAGTAGTGTTAATTTTCTAAAAAAAAAGGATAAGGGGTTAATTGAAAATTAGGTACAGGTTCAGGGGGCAAATCACTAGTATACCCTTTAAAGTTGGTCTCCCTAACATTTTCCTTTTCTTTATATATATATATATATGAGTGCTCAAGCGCTAATTGGTTAGTAAGATAATATGATGCTAATTATTCATTTGGGCTCACTCCACAACGTCATCTCATGATCCAAACCGATCATTTTTTAGTTCATCATTCAAAGATCACCTTTGCAAAAAGTTAGCCAAATTAGACAACATTTTGTCATTTAGGTGTGATCAAATCAATACAAACATAATATTTTTTAAGATTACGAAAAGAAAAACTGCAAATTATAGAAGTAAAGAAAACCTGCTAAAACAACCCAACACAAATTAAACTACAAAATAAACCAAGAAAACATACAAAACAGCAAGAAACCAAAAGAACATAGCGAAAGCACAATAAAACACAAAGAGTCTAATAATTAGCAGACTCTATTAGCGGGATGCCCAAGTAAGTTCCCTTCATTCTCTTTGTGGGACTCTCTAATTATTTGAGAGACACCTTTTAGGGTGCTCTACGAATTTTTTTTTCAACGATTCAAATTATTTATTTTTTAAGTCTACATTCATAGATCATCCTTGCAAAAAATTAGACATATCGGAAACCGTTTCGACATCCAACTGTGTCCTACAAAATCAATGAACACGGTGCTTCAAGAAACTACTAAAATTTCAATAATTCAATTGAGTGGTCAAATGATATCGAATTCAAGTGATTTTTTGTAGAGATGACATTTGAATGAATATTTACAACATAGACGGTTTGGATTAGTAAAATACAATACAGAGTGAGCCCTACAATGGTGTCCCTAAAATAAGAGAATCCCTCAACTAAAGCTCTATATATAGAGTGGGTCAAGGTCAGGGACACATGCAAAGCCACAATTTTTGACACAACTTCATAGCCTTTGGATGTTTACCTATCTTATTGTTGAAAATGCATCTGACGCCCAAAAAAAATCATTTATTAAAATATTTGCTTGCTACACCAACACATTCCACGAGATGTCCATCTTCTCCACCTCTTTTAATTAAGGATTTTTAGCCGTTTTGCCCCCTGAACTATAATGCAATTCGAGCTTACCCTCATGAATTATTTCGTCTACCGATTTAGTCCTTCTTCAATTCGTTTAAAATAGTCAATATGGGACCTGTCGTTAGATTTCTGGATATTTCATCCATATTTCCGTCTAAGGTATACTAGTGATTTACCCCTTGAACTTGTACTTAATTTTCGATTTGCCCCCTATCCTTTTTTTTAGAAAATTAAGGATATAAATTTCTTTTTTTTCGCCAATTACCCCCCAACCGTCTAAATCCACAACATTTCATCCAAGTTGCCGTTAAATATGAGGGCAAAGTGGTCATTTTATAAGTTAAAAATAAATAAAAATGAAATAAAATAATTTGAAATTTGAAATAATAATCAATAATGATAGAAATAAAGTTTTCATTAAAAAAAGAAAGAAAAAAGAGTAGAGAAAATGGCATCCTCTGAATTTTTGCTTACCAGCCTCATTTCCTATAAGCCTCATACCAACCCCATTGTTCCCCAAAATCAAACACATCCCATACAACAACACCAAAACCTCCACCATATATTTGAACAAAAAAACCCATATGCACTTATTTGAACACATAAAAAAAACCCAGATCCAATTGATCAAAAATCGCACAAGGGGCAGAGGGGTTGTGGTGAGGTGGGTGATTTTGTGGGTGTCGGGGATGGACCTGGGGTTTGGGGGAAGAGAGAGAGAGAGTGTGTGATGGTTGTGGGGTGGTGGCTGTGGGAGGGTGAGTTGTTGAAAGAGAGAGGGAGGCTGCGATGGGTAAAGGGGTGGTCGTGGGTTTGGGGGTGTGTTGCGAAAGGGGAGGCAGCGACGGTGGAGATAGGGGATGGGTTGCGAATTTGTCTTGGAGTGAGTTGTAGGTGGGGAAGAGGGCGAGTTGCAGGTGGGAAATGGGTAGCCATGTTGGGGAAGAAAAAGAGAAAGGGGAGGGGGGGGGGGGGGGGGTCTTTGGGTAGGATAGGTTTTTGTTTTGTTCATTTTTCTTTAATTTTTTCTAAAAAGATAAATTTATTTTTAATGATTTAACTGAAAATTGGATGAAATGTTGATGATTTAGACGGTAGGGGGGAAATTGGCCAAAAAAAAAGTTCATATCCTTAATTTTCTAAAAAAAAAGAATAGGGGGTCAATCGAAACCAAGGTACAAGTTCAGGGGGCAAATCACTAGTATACCCTTTCTGTCTAAATGGACACGTGAGGGGCATGTGTTTCAATGGTAATGTGGATGAAATCCTTAAAAAACTAACGACAGGTCCCATATTGGCTATTTTAAACGAATACAAGGACTAAATCGGCAGACAAAATAATTCAGGGGGATTAGTTCGAATTGCCTTATAGTTCAAGGGCAAAACGGCACTTTATCCTTTAATTAATTCTTTTCTTCTCTCACGGGTTTCTCTCCTCCAAACTCTCCCGTCTCCATATTTCTTTCACAAAACTTCATTATTCATACGCAGAGATATGAATCTAATCACTTCCAAAATCCGGATGCAAAATCGTATGAATTTCACTCTCCTCAAATGCCTCATGATCTAGAACTGAAACCCGAACAACTTCAAAACTGGGCCGCCTCTCCTATAAAACTTTTGGTGTGTAACATTGCAACTGGAACTGATTTTTTGATCTAATAAATTCTGTTTTTTCAAAAAAAAATTCCTGATGGAGTTCTGATATGGGAAAGCCTTTATTTCTTTTGTGTAATATCATGATATTGAACCCAAATGAAAACTTCCTTCATGGTTCTCTTTACATTGTCACTATTGAAATTAGGTTTTTAAAGCTAGCTTATGATTGATGAGTCTAACTTCTAACAGTGACCACCGTATACGATTTGAATCAAACCAAAGAGAGACCATTCTAACGAATTTTTCAGATTAATGATTTGTCAAAGTCTCAACAAAAAGAAAACAGAAAAAGGAAAACTTGATATGCAGATCGTATGAAGATTTCCAATCCCATTCCGCTGCAAAAAGAAAGGCTGCAATGTTTCTCTCTCTGTCCTTTTCTTTCCTGGAAGTGTTAACAGCATAAAAACTTTTATCATTTGCTGTGAGTCGCATAGTTTGCATGACATCATTGAAGCAACATCACAAATCGTCATAAATTGAAGAACAGAACCTAAGTAGAGAATTACTCATATATTTATATTGAGGAAAAGAAATATATAAAGAAAGTAGATTTTGAAATAAATAAATAGTACTCTTTCTACTTTAGCTTGATTTGCATGTCGGAAAAGATTGATAGAAAAGCGACAAATCCACAATACATGTGAGAGTCAACATGGCACTGTGAAAAGTCTTTCTTCTAATTTCCTTGCAACCACATCCTTTGCATTTGCCTTAATTTATTATAATTTTTGGAATGCTTTTAACTTTATTTTTATTTTTATTTCTTTGTCGGAAATGTTATTTTGTCTTAATTATTGGATCAATGATAAGATGAAGCCACTGCAAACCACCATAAATTATAAAGTCGGTGAAGATATAGACAGAAGCAACATATAGGTAGTGGTCCTATCAGTGCCTACACTTTTCTTTATCCCTTTTACAAACAGAAATTATTGTATGGTATTGGAGTATGATCACGTGGTATAATTTGTACAAATGTTATAATATGGTTGGATGACACAGACCAATTACATACAGTTAGATATATATACAAAAGTACCTCATCAAATTTACAAAATAAAAAGTTAGGCACACATGTCAAACTGTGATTTGTTTATAAGACGGAATGACTCCTTGCATATGCAATGAGCCAAAGATTTTCCTTAATCCGTCTTGGCCTTTGGCTGGGGCTCGATCAGCTTGACCACTTGCAATTGTGGTCTCACAATGTCGAGCTTTTCTCCTACAATCATGTCTATCATTATTGCATCTTGGGTCATGCTCCAACCTTCTTTTTCACTAGATTGTAGGCTATTACATCCCAGGATGGTTGCCTTGGGTTGGACCATATTGCAATTTTCATTGGTGACCACCTTTTGGGTCTTATCCCTTTGGTGGACTCATTTTCCTCTACCAATGTCAGGTTCTCAATAGGAAGGTCGCCTTGAATATTCGATTTTAAGGTCATCTCACCCACCTCTTTCTCATTCTCACATTCTCTACCAACCTCATTTTCCTCTAGAGGAGTAGGTGGAACGAGTGGCCGAATTGCAACCATATGAGGATTTTCCTCTTGTGATTGAGAAACAAGGTTAGGGTTGAGAGTTTGCCCCTCGGCTCGTTGGCTAAGTCGAGATGAAATCCCATGCAAACTTTGGATGGAAAGGTCGTTGGAAGTTTGCAATCCGTCTAAGAACTCTTTTAATACAACTTCCATCTTAGATGTCATCTCATTTATATATTCTTTCACCATGTGGGTATGGCCACCAGATGGCATCTCACCCACTTTGAGATTATATTGGCTACCATAGCCAATGGGATGATCTGCTTGGTGGGAATAATAATTAGGCTCATTGTACATATAGGTGGAACCATCTTAGCAATATGGGTAAGTATATTGCCCCCATGCCACTTGATTGGTTTGGCCACCATAGCCATGTTGATCATTCGAACCATTTTGGTCACCAATATAGTTGTACCCACCATATTGGCCACTTGAGTCATATTGGTTGTTAGACCCATCTTGATGGGCGAAACTATATTGGCCATAGTGGTTGTGGTCACCATGTTGGCTGATGGATTGGCTACTTGAGCCATAAGAATCATAGCTGTTTTAGTTCTTCGGCTGATAGGAATGTTGTCATTCCTTTTGGTTGCTCATATAGTTTTGAGTCCCACTAGGCATGCCAAATTATGTTTCCCTATTTTCGGCCGAGGTGGCTGTTAAGCTCATAATTTCATACATATACATGCCCTATTTACTTACTTCTTTTGCTTAGTTTCCTAGATTTCTAAGTGATTTGCCTCCCTTTGTGTGTTTTGTAGGCCAATAGAGCAAGAGAGCATAATTCATGCAATTCAAGCATGTTAAGGCCTAATTTGGATGAAGGGAAGAAGAGCTTAATGACAAACTCATTTTGGCTACAGCCCCCTGCCAGTCCAGTTCCGTAGGTCATATTGCAAGCTTTGTTTCAACAACCTACATAGCTCGAATGAGGCCACATTCTTCATGAAAGTTGTTCCAATTGGTGTGTAATATAACATATCCAAACTTCAGCCCCATTGGATAAATCTGGAGTCCGTTACCTAGAAAACACAGAACCATGCTCAGGATGGATCTTATCAGCGTGGAAAATGAGTTAGCAATTTGTTTCGGCCTTAACTTCTTCCTCCGACCTTGGATTGGCCCAAATAACATATGGCTGGAAAGAAGACATTCTGAACTTCAATTTCGAGTGCTTAAAGTCCTAATTTGATTAATAGAAGCCCAAGTTGTAAGCCCTTGAAGTTGCTGGTCATGCTGACCTCAACATGTGCTGGTTGGATGCTTGGTCATGGTGAGCTAGGTATGAGCTATCATTTCTGGTTGGAAGCTTGGTCATGGTGACATGAAGATGAGCTAGGGCTGCTGGTGGGATCTATTGGTGAAGTGCATCAACCAATTCAAGATTTTCTAATACAAGTGCATCACCCAATTTAGATTTTCTAATACAAGTGCATCAACCATTTCAGATTTTATAAAACAAGTGTTGTATGCATTAGCCATATTGAATTCAGATTTTCACTTCCCCTAGGCCTATAAATAGGGAAGTTCTCTAAGCTTGTAAACACACCCCAAGGGGGGGAGCTCTCAAACACTTCTCTAGAGCTCCCTTCCCTTCTCTCCCTCAAATTCTCTTAGTTTTCCTTTCTAGTTCTCAATTGATTGTAACAAAAATCCTTTTACTAAATTTTCCTTTAAGTCTTTCCAAGTTCTACTTTAATTTTCATTGTTATGTAAATTCTTTTCTTTAGTTTCAAGTTTGATTAGTTTCCAAGTTTCAATTATGGTTTTTGTTCTTATTCATTATGCTTATAAGTTAATATGCTTGTTTGAATGATTGATCACCATTTAGGCTTGCATGTTAGCTATCTTGGTTTGAATTAAGAGTATACACCATGCTTTAATTCGAATTGAACTATGAATAAGAAGAGTATGTATGGACATTCGACAACAGGGATTAGATACATGCTTGGTTGTTTAAATTGTTCTTCTATGCTTAATGGGTTCCTAATGCTTAATTTTAGGTTAGACAACAAATGATCAAATTAGGGAATTAGGAACACAAGGTTATGACCAAACACCATGGCTTAATCATACATTAGCTAGAATCAATCCGTTAATCTAATTGAACTTGGGAACTTATCTACTTGAGTTAGTTATTTTCTTTCTTTCTTGTTTTATTTATTTCCTTTCTTTTTCATTTCTGTTTTGTGTAGGGAAATGAATTGGATCATTCAATCACCAATCCTCGTGGGATCGACCTCGCACTTACATATGCTATACTACTAAACGGCTCGTGCACTTGCGAGTATCACAAGTTGAGGATGCAGCTGAATCCATTTTGGTGCAGCTGTATCTACGCAACAGTGGCCGACTGAAGGAACTTTTGGTCTTTCTTCTTTTGAATGCGGGGCGTGCCACCACTAAGCCATGAACTTGGGCTTGAATGGAATGTGAGTAGATGGATATGTTGCTCTTCTAACTTCTTATCAAACGATTGATTGGCCAAGCAAGGAACCTCATCTTGGCCTAGGTTCTTTCACTTCCTCGGGCTTTAGGATGGTTAGGCTTCGTACATATGTTTTTGTGATTTTTAGGTTTTTAAGTAAAAATAGTGCAATTAAGTTAAATGTGCGTTTAAATGTAAAGACAAGAATTAAAGTGCGATAAAATAAATAAAAGCGATAAACAAAGCAAGAAATAAAAGCGATAAGAACGATAAACTAAAATAAGCTTGAAATTAAACTTAATAAAAGTGCGATAACAATGAAAAGTAAAGCAACGTAAATAAACTTGAATTTAAAAGACAAGAAAATGTAATTTGAACAAGAATTTAAACTTACACTAGGAAAAGGCTCGCTATGCTAGGTGCTTGAAAAGTAAAATCATAAGTCTAGGAAAAGAAAAGTGCAAGACGAAAAATAGGTTTGTCTGCCTGATGTTGTGTGTCTTTTGCCTTCGTTTGGTGAAGTTTATATAGGGCGTCCGTTGGCCCATCGGCTGGCCATTGAATGGCCAAATGTCAACTCTTTTAAAATTCTTTTCTCCGTGGATCACGTTGGCGGAGATATTATGGTTGCTTGATTTTCTCTAGTTTTGGAAAATTCCGAATCGTTATCAACCTCCTTGATTTTTTTCCTTGTGAAGCCTCCATCACGTGCACATTGACCTCCAGAAATCTTGGGCGTGAATTCGTTGAGTTGGCTTGGACCACCTAGATTTCATCTTGACATCTGGTGGAACCTCGCGCCTTTTGAGTTTTTAGAATTCTAGAGTTGGCTAACCATCCACCAAGGTGGGTGGTATGGGAACTCCAAATATTTGGATGTTGGGCTTGGCCTGTTGGACTATCTTTGAGTTTTCAAAATATTCGAAAATTGGGAACTCGGCGGACATACCTCTTGCCGAATTGCAACTCCCTCGGCAGAAATACTTCCCACTAACTCCCTCGGCGGAAATACCTCCCGCAGAACTTCAGCTCCCTCGGCCCAACTTTGCTTGCCCAAGTGTTCCGAGGAGGGTGCCCGAGTGCGTAAGGAGAAAATCACCCCCCTGCCTAGCTTTTTGCAAGAGGAGTGGCCGACCAAGGTATTTGAGGAGTGCTCGGCCCAACGTTTTGAGAAGTGTCCGTCCACTTTTGCAAAAGAAAGCGTTCAACCAATTTTGCAAGGATATTGTGAAACCCTATATATATATATTTTAAATATGTACACTAATATTTCATGGAAATTAAATATTTAAAATTAATAGTTTTAATAATATATATAAAAGTTGCATGACAAGCCACGTGAAAGCTTTTGCTATAACCTATCAAATCTATTATATGGTTTTAACTATGCCAATTCACTTCAATCTTATATAATATTTTTACACAAGTGTTTAGAAAAGTTTGACGTGTTGCTTTTTTAGAGTCCTCAAAAACCACAATAGCATGAGGTGGTGAATATTAACTTGAGGTGTAAGAATAATAGGAAGCGTGTAAGAATAATAGGAAGCCTTGTATATAAAAATGTAATTGGAAAGTGCTTACTAAGCACTCTCTGGAGCCAGCACCTAAAGACTAAATGGGGTGGCAGTTTTATCTTCAAGCCACCCATGTAATCTATAAATCCTAGGATGCAGTCTAGAAATCCCTAGGTTAGTTATGTGGCACAATGTTAAAGCTTCAACCAAATTTTCTTTACCGACTCTAACTACTATAAATAGTCCTACATAATAGCTTTGGATCATAAGTTCTTCAAGTTATAGTAGTTTCCTTAAAAAAAAATCGTAGACAAAAGAAAATAAGAGAACTAAGTGTTGTGAGGTTTTGAAGAAGTTCAAGGTATTTGAGCTTACAATTGGGAGTTATACAATAGCTTTGGATTTGAGGTAGGGGTTCTTTCTTGGGGAGGTTTGGCATAAATTGATTTAATTAAATATTGTGAACACTATATTATGCCTGGTAATATTGTTTGATTATTATCCTTGATATTGGGTGTTCACATGATTGTCAATTATCATTATAATTTGATTAATATTGACATGTTCATATGTTGTCAGTGGTGTTTGAAATTCTTGGGTTGACAAAGAAATTATGGAAAATAGGGTAATGGAAAGGTTCTTTTGTGTAGTTGAGTCTGACCATTGTAGGGACCAAGTTCAGGCGAGCTCGTGTGCACAGTAGATTAGGAAATCGGCGGTATAATTGTCGATTGGGTGATTTGGACTTGGAGATCAATGGTATGGACAAGATGACTAGCAAAAGGGGAATTATGGGATAATTGAGATGGGTGTTAGTTTATATAATGGGGCATTTGGAATCACAGTGATAAAATGCATGGTATGGGACATGCAGATTTGCTTGCCCTATTATACAGATTAACGGGTTGGGTAGAATTGAAGTTCATTCATGCATTGCATAAATTGTACATTAATAATCTCACTAATCACATAAGACATAGGACTCCTATTGAGCATGTAATGCTCACCCCTTAATGAATTTATTGCGGGTTTTGAATATGAAGTTTAGTTGTGACAAGGAAACAAGAAGAATGAGTTGCAGATAGTTTTGGATGTTTTGTTAAGAGTCTGTATTTTACTGAAATTTTGCTAGTAAAATTACAATGTAAATTACTTTGGTTTAAATAGAAGTTTTATGTTTAATTCTCAAGTTTCTTGCTATTTAAATTTTGTAATTTTAGTTTTTCTTTTCTTTTCTTTTACCTCACACTCTCAATAAATAAGTAAATAAATTGGGGTGTGACAGATATGCTCGGCCACTTTTGCAAGGATACCCCCGACCACTTTTGCAAAGGAAAGCGCCCGGCCATATTTTTGAGAAGGCACCATGGCTGCTAGGATTTCCTGGCTAGGAATTTGTTGCATTCCTAAAAGGACACAATTTAATGTGCAAACAACCAATTAAAAATACCCGCAAGTGCACGAATCTATCGAAGTATAGATTATGTAAGTACGGGGTCGATCCCACGAAGAACTTGTCGGCTTCCTATAAGTTCTAATTTGAGTACGTAAAGAACACTTAATTAACACACCACAAATGCACAAATGAAAGAGGGAAACTATAAATGAGTAAAGAAGTGTAAAAGAAATGAAACAACACAAGAAAACTAAAGAAAAACACAAACAGCACTTTTTATCACCCTTTTATCACCTATGAACAGTGCTAAAGAGACCGGTCGTGAGGCATAAGCGACCGGTCGTTTTTGGGCAGAGTCGAAACTCAAATTTTGACGTTAAAAGCGACCGGTCGTCAGGTAAAAGCGACCGGTCGTTTTTGGGCAGATTCGTTTTCTCTGTTTTTCAGTTTCGACCTCTGTCCAGTGTTTTGCCTATAACTTTCCAACCGTTTATCCAAATTTCACGTTCTTTATACGGTTGGATTCAGCACACAAAAACGAAGAACACAACGCGAACCAAAAGTCCAAAACAGTTACGAAAATAAACAGAATTCAGTAAACAAAACACACAACGTATGAAACACACAACTCACACACACATTGGGGGGGGTTTTGATTTGGTTCAAGTGACCTATTTCTATTGCATGAAAGTAAATGGACTTTGAATTTAAATGAGAATAGCAGAGATGAATTATCAAATTGTGAAATTAAAATGTAACAAACACTAGGGTTTCGGAATCCACCCTAAACAATTCTACCCATGTTCATGAATACTCAAATGATGAACTCTAAACATGTTGATGAAAATGTTCGCAATCAAGACCATGGGTCGTGGCTCAAGACGCATTGATCCTCTCTAATATACGTAAAGTGCATGGTTCGTGCTACAATACTTGTGCCCTCCCCATAACCGAACCTAGGTATGGTTCGTACTTCGATTCAATTACAAGGAGAACCCATTAAGTTCAAAGAGAATATGAACATCACAAGAATCCTAATAGCATGGTGTTTACATTAGGTATTCAAGAAACCAATTCACATGGATGATTCTTACTTCATCCATTTATTGCTTAGGAGAACATGAAGATACACATAATCCCAACAATCTCAAGAAGCATGCTTTCAAAGATGGCCAACCGAGGAAAAACACACATCAAGGATAGATTAATTTGGTGAATTGGAATTCATCAACAATATCTAGAAATTCATACACTCAAGCATCAAAACAATAAGGTAATCATGTTTAGGGCTTCAACCTAAGCCCTAGCTATGGAGTTTAGTTGCTCATACTTATTCCAAATACAAACTCAAAATGAAATTAGAAAGAGTTTACAGATTTTGAGAAAATGATGAAAGCTTCAAGGTCATCAATGGTGGAAGCTTTCTTCTCCACTTAGCTTGGCTGCACCTTGGCCTTCTCCAAGCTCCAAGCTCTCCAAAATCTGCTCTCCTCTGTGTAATCCCTCAATGACTTCCTTCCCCACGTTCAAAAGGCTCCCCAACTTCAGATTGCAATTCCCTTTTGCTTCCCTCTCTCCTCCTTTCCAGCTTTTACTTTTAGTATTCTAATGCAAAGTCTTCACCCATTGTCTTCTTGTCCCCTTGCAAATGATGAAGCCTTGTCCTCACAAAGATGCCAAATGCTTCAGAAAATTTCTCATCTACTAAGGTAAATTCTTGTTACCAAGTGCTATGGTAACAAGAATAATCAAGATAACACAATGGAGGTAAAAGCTGGCCAATTCCGGATTTCCAGAGCTGTGGTAACATGCTGGATTGGTTGGATAGGCAATACTTGTCCAATGGAGCTCAAATTTGGATATGTTGTAGTTAACATCCATTGGAACAAGTCTCATGAAGATCATGACCTCATCCGAGCACCAGAGCATGTTGATCCCAGGCCAAGAAGTTGACCTACGAAAATGAACAAAAACAAAGTTTATAACCAATAATGCACTTTTAGCTCATTTTCATTCCAACCAAGGTAAAATCTAACAAAACACAAAAAGGAAGTAAAAAGCTATAAAATGTCAAGAACTAACTCAAAATAGTGGGAGAATAACATGAAAAATCATGTGTAAAAATGAACCGAACAGAATTCTTCGACAGCTAGGAATTCTCGGCAGCTAGGAACTTCGCCGCTAGGAATTCTCGGCAGTTAGGAACTCCGCCGCTAGGAATTCCTCGATCGTTAGGGATTCTGGGCCGCGAGGAGTTGCGCCATTAGGAATTCTCTGTCACTAAGAATTCCTCCTTAGCGGATTGGGTGAATTTTGACCACCCCAAACAAATGTTAATTTCTTTTGCTCATTGTTCTGGGTTTCTGTAGGTTTATTGTCAAATTTTTGTATTTTCTAGAAGCCTCATCCAAAATTGTATTCCACCCCCTAGCTGTATGAAGGGAAAACAAATAAGGTTCTCCAAAAAAACATATATTGGTTGAGACTTACTTTTTCTTGCTGAACACATGTATCACGAGTCAACCTACTTTCTTTCTTTCTTCTTCTTCCTCTTTTCTATTTTTTATTTAATTTTTTATGTTTATTTTTAATTTTTTTCCGTCCCCCTTTTTCTTTTGTGCATTTACACGTTATACAAACTGATATAAACAATTCATGATGATTAAATGGGAGCTTTCCAGTTCTTAACTTTACCTTATCTTCAACTTTATATCACATATTGTACTAATCCTTTTAAAAGCAAGACACTTTTGTGTGTACATTTTCTTTTGACGATACGTTCCTTTGAAGTGATCTTGATGCTTGTTATCAATTTTGTGCATAATTAAGTTAGTTTCTTGGTATTTAACTCTTTTAATTTTTTATTTAATTATAAAATTTAATTTGCCTTCCCGAGTATACATGTCAATTTACTCTTCAATACAAAGTTTAACTAATTTAATATGATTTTCCCGACTTCAAATAGTTAAATATAACTGGGTGATGTGGAGTTGTTGGGCTCTGATATCATGAAGCAAGTTGAGTTTCCATTCCAAAATTAATTGGGAATTGAGGGAGTGACCAAACTTCTTATAAGTCATTTGTGAGATTTCTTAACTTTTCAACGGAGGATATTTCTTCCCATTCTCATATATAAATGTATAGAATTAAAACTTGCTACTCTAGCTAGCTAGCAGCTTTCTCAATTATTACATTTAGAGATGAATAATATGGCATTAAAGATATGATAAATATGTATAATTATTATCACACCTTTTGTCAGATAAAATGGTGTCTAGAAATGTAAATATAGAATGAAAACTGAAATGAGAAGGACTTGCATAATCACTCTACAGTGAGGCATGACAGATGAGTACGGAGAGGCCAAGCCAAATTAAAAGATGAGTGAGAAACTCAGGGTGAATTTCTCTGTCTCTCCTCCACCACCCAACTCTATCTTAAAGGGTCTATAAATAGGAGAGCCAAGCCCCGTTAATTATAAGCAAAAATATGGCATCCTCGAGAACTTTTCTTCTGCTTGGGCTTATGTTCGCTGTTGTCATCCTCATCTTCTCTGATGTCTCAGCTCGTGAGCTAGCTGAAACTACTAATCCACCTAGTCGTGAGTTTCTCCCTTTGTTAACAAAAACATATAAGTCTCTTTTATTCCTCTGATTTATGAATTTAATTAAGCATATGCATAAGAGATATCATGACCAGAACATATATCAATAATTTATGCATGACATCTATCCTTTAGTTAACGAGACGTAATAACATATCAATAATTTTTTACGAATCTGGATGTTTCATCATTTTGCATGTACATACGTATAGGTCGACGCATACTTTTTATATATTCTTTTATCTTATTCTCTCTCTCTATATATATAAAGATACTGGTGGAAAAGGAGGCGCAGTGTCATGTAACCGTCCAGGCGAACTGTGCCATGGCCGTGGACAAAACGGCAACCCTGAACGAGAGCATTGTAAACATAATCCAACTAGCAGACAGTGCCACAGGAATGGAGGTCATGAACGTGGAGGAGAGGAAGACCCTATCCATAAAAGGCATGGTCATGAACATGGAGGAGTAGCGGTTGAACCCATCCATGGAGGGAAAGGCCACGGTCACGAACGTGGAGGAGAGGGTAACCCTAAACCTGGAGCACATTGTAAACCTGGAGAAAACAATAGAGCGTGCTACAGGCATGGAGGTCATGAACGTGGAGGAGAGCAAGACCCTATCCATAAAGGGCATGGCCATGAACATGGAGGAGTAGTGGTTGAAACCATCCATGGAGGGAAAGGCCACGGTCACGAACGCGTAGGAGAGGGTGACCCCCGCAACAAAAGACCAGGACAACCAGGCACCACTGAGACCAAAACAAAGAATTAGATAAAACCTTGGCCCGTGTACGTGTGTGGAAAGTTTGTTTTTCAATAAAAAGGTCCATTGGTTGAGTAGTTGTAAACTCTCAAGCAAAATCTGACCTACTATGTAATGTAAGGGTTATCTTTGTACTGTTACGTAAGGTAGTCTTGGACCCTGTTTGTTATATGTACTTAATGCATGTATTTTAATTTTCTGAATTGATATTGTGTGTGGAAATTGTCTAGAACTTCAAGTTTACCTTTGCTTGCTTACTGAGTTCCATTTGAAATCTCATAATTTTCTTTTTTGATTTGTGTCATGAATAAATAATAAATAAACTATGAGAGGGACCAAATAGAACTAATGCACCCACACACACTACTACATTAGTGAAATACAATTGGCCACAAAAAGTATCAATTATGGTCAATCAATCCTCCCACAAAGCTAGTTCCATTTAGAAGCTACTTCATCATCCTCCCACACAAAGCTTCACTACTTCCTTCCCATACTCATCTATTACTTCCCTGAAAAAAAACATACACAACTCAATCATCACACAACACAAAGAAACATAAAATTATGTTTAAAATAAAAGAAAAGGTATTAAAAAAAAAGGGGGGAAATTCGGAGTGTGACATTGAGTACAAAGGTAAATAATACGTCTTACTTACTATACTCTTTTTCCAAGCATACAATAGATGATTTGAATTTAATGGCACGCGCCTACAAATTTAATTACCATGTAGGATATGTGAGACAAAACTCAAGAAAAGTATAAATAAAGCAAGTAGGAATGGTTAATGAGGAATAATAAGCAAGAGATTAAGACAACAGGTTAATGAGGAATAATAAGCAAGAGATTAAGACAAGCTTCTAAATATGGGGGGTTACTAGATGGTCACGAGAAGGTCCTCACAAATTTTATTCGGTGGCCATCCCTAAATGTTAATTGTCACTAAAGAGTGACTTGCTCGCTCTCAACGAAAATTCCACTAGTGACCACCAGTTTAATCACTAAAAGGCATTATTCGGTCACTAAATCAGTGTGTCAATTGTATAAGTCTAATCAGCTTCATCGGTTTTTTCTGTCAAAGCATGAATTGCATTAAGAGGAGTTAAAAGCTAAACTTAATGAGGTCGAGGATGAGTTAACGCTCCAATACATTGTGAACACCAAAAAACTTTGGAGGTACATCCTACAAGTTAAGACCATCTCCAACCATAAAAGGGTTAAACCTAAATTTCCACCCTCCAAAATACAACTATTCATGTATTGCCCAGACTCAAACAATTTTTTTTTTTTTTCTCAAATCATGCATACTCAAAATTTGGGTCACAACTTTATTAAATCGTTTAATAATGGTTAACTCATTTTTTTTTTGTCGTTAATTTTTTGTTTAAACTTTCATAATTTTATTTTCCAAACATTTTACCTAAAAAAATTGAAATTCCGAAATATAATAGAATTTCACTTAAAATGAAAATGAGTACAACAATATAAAATTAAAATGCATACAAAAAAAATATAATTGAGGCTATCTTCAACAAAAAAGAAAGGAGAGTGAAAAAAAATTAACAATGCGAGAGGAAAAAATTGATTTTAGTGGATTAATTAACAAATGGATGGTTATTTATTGAATTTGGAATGAGTTTTGGGATTGGATATGATTTAGATAAAATTAAAACAAATATTTTGATAGTTTAATTTTAATTGAGCCGCTGGATCAATTTTTTTTTCACATGGAAATCAATTTGAAAAAATATGGGTCATTAGTTTTTTTGCCTGTTGGTCGCTGGGTTTGATTGGAAGAAAAAAAAAATTAAAAGGTTGTTTGATTACTGCCGTTGGATTGCAACGGCCGCTTCACCTGGGCATGACATGTGGAAGAAAAGCCGCCGTCAGTGGCTTTTTTGCTGGCGTCAGTTGGGCCCGCTCCCATTTCCAGACCACATCGACTCCTCTTTTTGGGCATAGTGGGCTCCACCATTTATTGCGTGGACTGGAGTTTTGGGCCAAATACCGCCCCATTTTCTAGTAGTCTAAAATTCCACCCCTCCCTAGACATGAGTGGGAGATGGTTTTGGGCTAAATTTTAGGATTTTTGGGATTTGGACCCTATGGTTAGAAATGGTCTAATTTACGAACCTTATCCAGAATCTCGAAAGGTCTCACAAATTTGGGAGATAACTTTTCTTGCTTTTAACCAAGTCTCATTACTCCCTTCATTGATGAAACTTTCAAGAATACATGATCACCAACCTCAAATTCAACACTTCGCAGCTTCAAATCAACATTACTCCTTTGGCGACTCTGAGCAGTACAAATTCTATCCTTGATGGAGAAATCTTCTCTATATTCTTTTGTACTATATGAGGATCCAACTCCTCAATATTACCCACCTCAGTCCAATATATAGGTGACTTATAAGGTCTATCATACAACGCTTCATATGGTGCCATGCCAATACTAGAGTGATGCACGCATGCATTGAGGCTAGTAAAGAATAAAATATTTGGTTTGTTTAATCTTAGCAATTCATTGTAGTTTAATCTAATAGTTGAAAATTTGTGTCAAAATTTGTGTAAAAAATATGATGCCATGAATTTGCCACCATATATATATATATATACACACACATAAACAGTTATTCTCTCATTCAGACGTCCGCACGTTATTACCGTATGGATGCCATAGTAAACAGGGAAGAAAGCAGGGAGGGTTAGTAAAAAATACATAGCGTTTGCACGATAATAACATTTGGACCGTCCAATAGAAAATAAACATATTTGAGGTTCACCCTTGTATGGCCCACTACACATTATATTTAATGATCCGAACGGTCTAGTTTTTAAATATTCCCTCAAAGATCATGTATGCAAAAAATCATTTGAATCCGAAACCATTTGGCTACTCAACTATATAGTTGTTATTATAAACTTTTTTTGAAGCATCGTGTTTGTGTATTTTGTTGGTTCCAATTAGATACATTTTTTATTTTTAATTTACATGATTTTTTTGCAAGAATGATCTATGAATAAATGTTTAAAAAACAGATGGTTTGGATCGTTGAATTTTTTTTCGTAGGGTAACCTAAAGGGTGTCCCTCAATAAAAGAGGAATACATATTAAGATTTAATGGCTTTTCCTTAAGCAAAGATAAAGTACAATCGTTATCCATTTATTAATCCTGCTCTAAATGTGGAATTCTAATAAAGTTGGGTGCATTAGTGTTTGTATGATATTATCTTTTCCTTATAAAATAGTTTCAATTACATCATTGTAGGACATCGCATAAGTCATCATAATTTGAGAAGCCGTTAGATTAGATCTAAGAGTAGGTGATCACAAGTCTCTTAGACCATATGAGTCCAAAAGAATGGGACTGCATGTATACGGAGGAAAAGAAATATATCAAGCAAGGATATTGTTCAAAACTTTTTTTATTTCGGTTAGAGAGGAGGGCCTAAAGCCCAATACGAAAACACTAACTAATAATTAATAAACGTAGGTGTAAAATCCTACATAAATCATTAAAAATTAATTGGTCGATAGCAATGGAGCATCCCAAATATGGAAACCCAAGGGCTTAATAATTTGCCCAAAAAAAAAAAGAAAAAAAAGAAACCAGCATATCAACAACATAATTGTTTTCCCTAAACACATGATTGACACATACCATCAGACACATGATGAGCATTACGACCTAATTTTTTAATATATATATATTTTTTGTAGGAATGCCTTTTAGCTTAGTTAGATCCATAATAAAAGATGAAGCCATTGGAAACCACCAAAGTTTATAAACTTGATGAATATCCTTAGACAATGGTCATTTTCCTTCTAAATAAATAAATAAAAAATATTAAATTTTAACCTGGTGATTATTTGTTTATATCTAATCTCATTTATTTTTCAACTAATTTTTTTTAATTAGTAGTGTATTAGAAAAAACTATTAATGTGCTCAAAAACATAAATTAATTGATGAACGGTCTTTCGAGGATCCTCCTTATAATTTTAGTTTCCATTTAAAAAAAAAAAATTAGTTGAGACTACAATTTTTTTTTAAAAAAAAAAAATTAGTGAACACATGAATCATGAGTCAACCTACTCCCTTTCTTCTTGTTTTCCTTTTTCTTTGGTGCATTTACACGTTATACAAACTGATTTAAACAATTCCTACACAACAGCTATTTGATGATAAAATGGAAGCTTTCCAGTCGAGCTACTTTCTGTTAATTTGTCTTTAACTTTATGTCACATTGATCTACTAATCCTTTTATGAGCAAGACTTTTCTTTTGTTCCCTGAGCTTTGAAGTAAGACACTTTTGTGTGCATTTTCTTTTGACGATTATGTCCTTTTTAGGTCATGAGCTTGAGCTTGTTTATTAATATTATCTGTATATGTTAGTTTCTGGTATTTAATGTTTTTTTTCTTTGCAGACGTGAATTAGGCCAGTTGATTTAGACAATGAGTTATAGAAGAATGTGCAGCGCATTGTAAAGGTACAGAAAGAACGTGCTACAAGTACAGAGGAAAAGGCCACGGTCAAGATGGTGGAGGAGAGCAAGACCCCCCATCCATAAAAGCCATGGTCATGAGCATGGAGGAGAGCGTGACCCCATCAACCGTGGCGGGAAAGGCCATGGTCATGAAAGCGGAGGAACTTTTGACCCCATCAACCGTTGCGGGAAAGGCAACAAAGAAATACCAGGACAACTGGGACGACCAGGAGGACCTGGCACCACTGAGACTGAAACAAAGAATTAGATGAAACCTTGGCCTGTGGTTTATGTATTGCAGACCAACCTGTGGTGTAAGACTGGTAGTACTTATGTTTGTTTGTCAATAAAAAGGTCTAAGGTTGAGAAGTTGTGAACAATCAAGCAACTCCCATCTAAAGCCATGATATCTTGCTAATCAAAGGATAATTCTAACACCTCATCCTTACTAAATCCAACTCATGTTAATTTTCACATGTAGTTGAATGAATGTATCCATTTCACTATGAAGACTGATGCCACGTTTTCAAGTTAAAATAAGGCTTATTTATGTACATGTCCCTTGTGCTTTCAAAATTGCCTCAGATTATCACATGTTCTTTGAAACGTCTCAAAATACCACCTACACTTTTAATAACTGTCTCACATTACCTATTTCGTCAGTATTAAGAGATGTTCCATTACATGATGGGTTTATTGAGTAATTTAGGGTCTGTGTTGGTGGTGGGTGGAGATTTTTGGGAGAGAAATCTTCTGGAGGCTGTTGTGATGAGTGGGTGAGGCTTGGTTGTGGGTTCAAAGGTTGAGAGGGTGAAGAAGAGGAGGGTGATGAAAACCAAAGGGGCACAGATGGAAATTGTGGATTGGGCTTTGGATAGAAGAAGATTATTGGAATTGGTTCGTCTGAAAATTGTGCATGTTTTTTTTATGAAGAAGAAGAAGAAGAAGAAGAAGGAGATGGGGAAGAGGACAATTAAGAAGAGAAAAGCTTGTTACTTTTGTCAACAATGGTTGTGCCGTTGTCTTCTGGAAAGAAGACTATAAGCAAATCCATACCCCAAGAAGTGGGGGCCACATAATGTAATGGAACGTCTCTTAATACTAAGAGAATAGGTAATGTGAGACAGTTATTAAAAGTGTAGGCGGTATTTTGAGATGTTTCAAAGAATAAGTGGTAATCTGAGACAACTTTGAAAGCACAGGAGGCATGTACACAAATAAGCCTTAAAATAATTTTAATTATATATATATATATATCTATAATAAAATAGAAAACTATTTAATCTTCAATATATATGTACTTTAAAAAAAAAAAAAAATACGGGTCTTCACAATCTACCCTCTTTAAAAGAAATTTTGTCCTCGAAATTAAAACTTACTGGATTAAGAGAACAACTCTGGGTACTTCTTATGGATTTCGGTTTCTAATTCCCATGTAGCTTCTTGTCTATTTCCATGTAACCAAAGTACTTTGACCAATGGTATTGTTTTTGTTCGTAACACTTGTTCTTTGTGATCCAAAATATGTATTCGTCTTTCTTCAAATGACAGTTCTTCATCTAAATTGAGCTCTCCTCAATCTAGAACATGGGTTGGATCAGGCTCATACTTCCGAAGCATGGAAACATGGAAAACATTATGTACATTCGAAAGTTGAGGTGGTAATGCTAACTTATAAGATACTTCACCAATTCTTTCTAAGATTTCGAATGGTCCAATAAACCTTTGTGCTAATTTTCCAGTCTTTCCAAATATTTTTACTCCTTTTCGCGGGGAGATTTTAAGAAACACATAATCTCCCACATTAAAACTTAATGGTTTCCTTCTTGGGTCAGCGTAGTTCTTTTGTCGACTTTGAGTAGTTAAGAGACGTTGCTTGATAAGTTAACATTTTCAGTTGTCTCTTATACCAAATCAGGTCCTAGCAACACAGTTTCTTCTACTTCAATCCAACATACAGGTGACCAACAATGTCTTCCATATAAAGCTTCATAAGTTGCCATTTGAATACTAGATTGATAGTTGTTGTTGTATGCAAATTCTGCCAACACCAAATGATCTTCCAAACTTCCACCAAATTTGAATATTTCTCTCTGATTATCCATCAGTTTGAGGATGAAAAGAGCAACTAAAATTCAGTTGGGTACCTAATGCTTTCTGTAAGCTTCCCCAAAATTTGGAAGTAAACTTGGAATCTCGATCAGATACAATTAAAATAGGAATCCCATGTAATCTTATTATCTCTCGAACGTAAAGCTTTCCAAGACTTTCAGTGGAATCCATTGATTTGACTGGTACGAAATGTGCAGATTTTGTCAAATGATCCACGAAAACCCATACTGCATCATGTCCTTTTGGAGATTTAGGTAAACCTGTAACAAAATCCATGGTTATATGATCCCATTTCCATTCTACTACTAGTAGGCCCCATTGGATTGGTGGGCTCCATCTCTATTAGAGATGTGGTATAAAAATGTGGTAAGTCTAGCATTACCCGTTGGTAACAGGGAAACTGGACTTGAAATTATTGTATGGTATTGGAGTATGATGACGTGGTATAGCTTGTACACATGTTATAATATGAGTGGACGACACAGGCCCATTACAGTCAGATACATATACAAAAGTACCGAAATCAAATTTTCAAAATAAAAAGTTAGACACTTGTCAGATTGTGATTTGTTTATAAGACGGAATGACTCCTTATATATGCAATGAGCCAAAGATTTTCCTTAATCCGTTTGGATGGAGGAACATAACTCCGAATTTAGCTAAAAGTCGGGAATTGAAGAGGAGAAATTGATATTAAATGACGTATGGGGGTTGAGATTTCTGATTTTAATTTCCACCAAAAAATGTGTCATTTCACAATTTCTATTGAGCAAGAATTTGTTTTCCAATGTAGCTAGTTTTTGTCATTTACAAAATTTGACATACATAAATCCAAACACCAAAATTATTAATTGCCAGAAATTTAAACAATGAAGATCTAAATTCCATCATTTTAGAATTCTAAGCAATTTTCAATTCCTTCATCCAAATTTGGCCCCGTTTGGTTCACGGAGTGGATTTGATGGGAAATCATTTCCCATGTCATTTCCCAAAGGATAGGAAATGGTGATTCCTTTCCCATGTTTGGTAATGTCGGGAAAGAAACCCGGAAATATTACTTTATTTCCTTTCCCATGTTTGTTTTGAGTAGGAATGGAAAACTAATTTTGTGTAGTTTCCCAATTTTACCCCTATTAAAAATATGTTATGAATTAAAAAATAAAAAAGGAATACCAATAGTTGTTGGATAAAACTATAATTATAAATTATTAGTAAGGACAAATTAGTCATAAAAAGGTGCATTTAATGCTAGCCTTACTTTCCTATGAGAAGGGAAAGTAAAACCCAAGGAGGGAGGATGGCTTCACTTTCCCCCCTACTTTCCCATGTGCAAGGCAACGATTTCCTATACCTGACTTACCAAACATGGGAAAGAAATTGATTTCTCATCCTCAAGTTTCCTTTCCCATGAACCAAATAGGTAAGGGTAAACAAATGCCCTAATATATTAAGTACGAAGAGTACCAATACAAACCCACTTAGTGGACACAAATACACGTGCTATTGTTGACCTTTTTAAGTAGAATTTATCTTCTCTATTTCTAGTGTGGTGATTATTAACAGGTGGAATTGGTTTTCACGTATCTCGGATTGGTGTAGGCTTCTAATGAGTTGGTTTGTAATGTTAATTTCTTTGCTCATTGTTTCTGGGTTTCCATTGGTTTATTGTCAAATCTTCGTATTTAGCCCTTGTATGCCTCCCTCTTTCTCTCTAGTCGGTTGGTGGTTCTGGGTCCAAACTGTGTTTGTAGCTCCATCAAGGTCTCCTTCGTACACTACCCGACCCCAAATTGATTAATCATTTATCATGTTTTGGGTTTCTAGGATTTCTATTGAAATCTCATAGGGTTTTCTTTTTCTTTTGTTAATTTCAATTTGGGAATCTAGAGTTTCTTATTTTAATTTCAATTTTATTTAAATCTTAAAAATAGTTTAGAGTTCAATATCAAATAAGTTTTTAGATCTTAAAATCACTATTTGAAAACTCATCTTTTTTTAAAAAAATTATAATTTTTGAGTTTATTGTTTTGAGTAGGATACCAAACAGGGCATAAGGTTCTCCAAAAATAAAAAATAAAAAAAAGTTGAGACTTACTTTTTCTTGCTGAACACATGTATCACGAGTCAACTTTGCTTTCTTTTTTTTCTTCTTCTTCCTCTTTTCTTTTCTTTTTTTTTCTTTTTTTCTGTCCCCCTTTCTCTTTTTTATGAGCTGTAAAATAAGACAATTTTGTTTGTGCAATCTTTTGACGATACTTTTTGTTTTTGCTTTTTTTTTTAAGGACATTTTTTATTGAGAGGGGCGATAGTATGCTAAACTCACACACACTACACGGATGCTAGGACTCGAACCCAAAATCTTTTCTCGGGATGCTAAGACACGATACGTCCTTATCTTGGGCTTGTTTATCAATTTTGTACATAATTGAGTTAGTCTCTTTGTATGTAACCTTTTTAATGTTTTTCTTTATAATATTTAATTTGCCTCCCCGAGTATACATGTCAATTTACTCTTCAATATGAAGTTTAATTAATTTAATATGATTTTCCAGACTTCAAATAATTAAATATAACTGGGTGACATGGAGTTGTTGGACTATGATATCATGAAGCAAGTTGAGTTTCCATCCCAAAATCAATTGGGAATGGAGGGAGTGACCAAAATCCTCATAAGCCATTTGTAACTTTTCAATGTAGGACATTTTTTTACGTTCTCATACACACACACACACATATATATATATATATATACAGTTATTCTCTTATCCGGATGTCCGCACGTTATTATTGTGCAGATCCTACTGTAAACAGGCAGGAAAACAGAGAGGGGTAGTACAAAATACACGGCGTCCGTACGATAATAACGTCCGGATGTCCGCCTAAGAGAATTTCTATATATATATATATATATACTATAGTAATGTATAGAATTAAAACTTGCTACTCTAGCTAGCAGCTTTCTCAATTACACATTTAGAGATGAATAATATGGACAGACTACAGAGTTGAGCATATATATGATAAATATGTCTAATTGTTATCACACCTTTTGTCTGATAAACTGATGTCTAGAAATGTAAATATAGAATGAAAACTTTAATGAAAAGGACTTGCATAATCACTCTACAGTGAGAGGGATGAAAGATGAGTGAGAAACTCAGGGTGAATTTCTCTGTCTTAAAGGGTCTATAAATAGGGAGAGCCAAGCCCCATTAATTACGTTCACTAAAAAATCACGTCTTATCTTGTGTTGTTAGTTATAAGCAAAATATGGCATCCTCGAAAACTTTTCTTCTGCTTGGCCTTATGTTTGCTGTTGTCATCCTTTACTTCTCTGAGGCCTCAGCTCGTAAGCTAGCTGAAACTACTACTCATCAAGCTACTCGTGAGTTTCTCGCTTTCTTAACAAAAACATATAGTTCTCTTTTTTTCCTCCCATTTGTGAATTTAATTAATCACATGCATACAAATGTGCACAAGAGATATCATGACCAAAACATACATATAGTGAGATTCTTTACGCATGCCATTTATCCTTTAATTAATGAGACATACCATGGGGAAAGTGGAAAAGCTCAACCAACTGAGCTATATAGGTTTTGAATATCTAAGCATATGGGGGGAAGTGGAAGAGCTCAACCAACTGAGCTATATGGGATTTGAACATCTTCGCACATTGGGGGAAGTGGAACAGCTCAACCAACTGAGCTATACCCCACTAACATATATAGAGTTGACTGCTTGAAACCTAGAACCTATAACATATATTAAGATTGTTCTATACAATCTTGGAACAATCTTCCTGCAAAGGTATTATTCTAACATTTAAGATAAGTTCTTATAATTAAAGAGAATGTCTCAACTCAATTAAGAAATATTTCTGTTTTAAGCCCCTATTTCATTCACAAATAATTACTAATATTGGTTTCCAATTTAACGATAATGATCAGTGCCGCCCCCGGGAAAAGCAGCGTCATGTAACCGTCTAGGAAATCATCAGTGCCAACCTCAAGGAAAAGGCAATCATCCAGCACATTGTAAACCTGGAGAAACCAATAGAGCGTGCCACAGCTATGGAGGTCATGGACGTGGAGGAGAAAAAGACCCTATCCATAAAAGTCATGGTCATGAACGTGGAAGAGAGCATGACCCAGACCATAAAGGCCATGGTCATGAACATGGTGGAGTAGTGCTTGAACCCATCCATGGAGGGAAAGGCCACGGTCACGAATGTGGAGGAGAGGGAGACCCTAACCATGGAGCACATTGTAAACGTGGAGAAACCAATAGAGCGTGCTACGGGCATGGAGGTCATGAACGTGGAGGAGAGGGAGACCCCTTCAACCATGGCAGCAAAAACAGACCAGGACAACCAGGAGACCCCTTAAAATCAAATTTACATCTTTGTCAAGGAAAACCAAAAATTTAGTTAACCAAAACCTAACAATCCACGACCACAACCCAAACCACACGCAATGAAGCGACTTCACGCTACAACCTAGGAACACATACACATAGCATAAAAACGACGCGTTAAGGCATGGTCATGGTTTTGCTAAATAACGAAAATTAACCTGTGTAAAGAGCACAAGTTTTATATTATTTTCTTTGCCAAATAAACAAGTGATATAGTAGTATATTCTTTTTTAAAACACACAAAGATAAAGTGAATCAATCTTAAATAAATATAAGATTAAATAAACTGTGTTAGCATATATATATATATATATATATATATGTTTTCTTATCCCAACGTATGGACGTTATTATTGTGCGGATGCCATTGTAAACATGGAGGAAAGCTAGGGGGTATAGTAAAAAATAGGGGTTCTTAGATCTAGGTCCAAAACAATTAGCTATCATTGGGTCTAGTCCTTGTGTTTTTGGTTTTAGATGTAGGTCCTTTGACATTTATTACTTTTTTGTTGTGTTGATTTTACCCTTTAAGGCAAATAAGGAAAACACATTGAAAATCTAAATTTAATGCATTATTTCCTTGAAATTGAATTCCAAATTTTGAATTTTGAATTTTTTTTCCTTGATAATATTCCTAATATATAGATAAAATACAATTTGATCAATAAAAAGTAAAGACTCACATATTATACCAATCGATTAGACAAGCACCCACATTAAATTATATACTTGACATACAGGTAAATAATGTTAATACATACAGGTATATATGTACCTACCTTACAGGTAAGTGTTTTTTTCTTGAGTTTTCTTAAGCAGTTTTTTCTGGAGGTTCATATTTATATACATACGTACATGTCTTCCATGTAATAGTGTTTTTTTTTTTTTTTTCCAAAGAAATTTTGTATGGATTTTTATCTTAGTTGAGTTTAAAGATCCATACCAAGATATTATATGAGTTCAATTAGCTGGGCTAGAGGGTATAATTACCTAGACTATAGGTAATTTATGGATTTAATTACCTGGACCAGAGGTAATTTATGGGTTTAATTACCTGCATACTGCATACGAGGTGTATGCATAGGTAGCTTACCTATTGTTAAGGTATGAAGTTTTTATGAACTCTTATTACAAATTTTGATGTCGGTATACCTTGGGAAAATTTCAGAATTCAATAAATAGATTTGCAATTAAATTCAAATCAAATATGATAATTAATATCCTACAAATCAATAACTTACCAGTTTTAGGAATTCATAATTTACCTTATTTATGTTTTAGGTGCATAACTGGAACAAAAAATAAAAAATAAAAAAAATTAAATATCAATAAATTGAAATAGGCATGTAATCTTATGTGACGCAAAAGTCAAAGGACTTGGATCAACAACAATTTCTGCGTGGATTGCACACAAAATCTCTCCTCATAATTGGACTTATGCCAAATTTTCTATAAAAAATATACGTCGTTCGTATGGTAATAACGTCCAGATGTCTGCATAGAATAAAATCTGTATATATATCGTATATGTCTATATATATTAAACTTTTTGAGAACAAGAGTTCATTCATAAAACCAAAAGGTATACGAAGACATTTGAAACTTATTTACTGAAGATATATGTGTAGACTTGATTTTCTTCTCTGGTCGTTAAACGGTTTACAAAAGGAGACAAACCGTCAACGTTTATGAAAAAAAAACAAGAAGGACAAAAAGAAAATGAACGTTCCTCCACAAGCAAGCTAAATGTGAATGGGCATGCAAAGACTTCAAAGTAAGTCTTTTGTAGACACAAAAAATTGGAAAAGCAAAAAAGAAGAAATCAACATCCGGACATGTGTGGTCCAACATGACTTTTCATACGAAGACTTGAAAGTTTGGACTCACATATCTTAAATAAAATGAATATGAAATTTTGAACTGGTGATATATTTGTATATTTTTTAGTGTTTTTTTGTCAAATTAAGTCCACAAAATGTGATCAACTAGGTTTAGTGTTCCTCTCCCTTTTTTTTTTTGGTCGTAAGGGAAACTTCATTGAAGGGAAAGCAACCCAAAAGGAACAGACCCGCCCAGGAGCAAGCAGAAAAAAACCACACAGACAGGCTAGAGAAAAGAAAGCAGAAAGTAACAGCAACTAGAGGGACACGTCAGCCACTGCATAGAAATGGAGTTAATAATAGTAGAGACCATCAAAGTATCATCTCTTGTGCTTCCATCGGTGGGACGGATGATAGGATTGGCAACACAAGGGAGCCATTTATCAGTCCAAAGGTGAACTCTACTACCATCAAGAATTTGCCAACGAGCTCCACGAAGGAAGAGATCTCTTCCAGCAAGCAAGCTGGACCATGCCCAGGAAGCTTTGGCACCTTTAGGAGCCAGGAGAAAATCACAGTTAGGAAAGTACCTGCTTTTTATCATTTTAGCCCAGAAAGAGTCAGGCTCAGTTAAGAGTCTCCAGCACTGCTTAGCCAACAAAGCTAGGTTGAATTCATGCAGGTTTCGAAACCCCATGCCTCCTTCTTGCTTTGGCATCCCCAAAGCCCGCCAGCTAATCCAATGGATCTTGTTTTTGTCCCCAGAGTGACCCCACCAGAAATTGGCCAAAATACCATCAAGCTCACTTAAAGAAACCCTTGGGAAATAGAAAAATTGACATGGGATAAGTGGGAATAGCAAGAACAGCAGATTTGATGAGAGTTTCCCTTCCATCTTGTGAAATGAGGCCTTGCTTCCATCCTTGAACTTTGCATAATAACTGATCCTTAACAAAACTAAGAGCATCCTTCTTGGATCTGCCCCACATGGTTGGAAGTCCAAGGTAACGGCTAGGGTCATCAGTATCCGTCATTCTCAAAATACCACAAAGCTGCTCCCGTAAATCATTAGGGGTATTAGGACTGAAAAAGAGATTAGATTTCTCAAAGTTAACAAGCTGCCTAGAAGCATGACAGTAGCAGTTCAAAATTCGGTCAAGAACCCGACAATTATGCTCAGTGGCCTTGAGAAAAAGAAGAGAGTCATCAACAAAAAACAAGTGAGACAAGGTTGGTCCATCTTTATTAAATTTGATACCATGGAGGAGATGATGATCAACGGCACAGTTGATCATAGAAGAAAGCACATAACTGATAATGATGAAAAGGTACGGAGAGAGGAGGTCACCCTGTCTGATATCTCTGGTAGGTTTGAAGTTGATACCAGGAGAACCGTTGACAATTACAGCAAACTCCACAAAGGTTATGCAATGCATCACCAAACTAATCCAGTCACCAGAAAAACCTAGTTTCTCAAGAACGGCAGTAACAAAGTCCCATTCAATCCGGTCAAAAGCTTTATTCATGTCGAGCTTGAGACCCATCTCAAAAATTTTTGTGTTCCTTCGAATTTTAAGGGAATGGAAAGCTTCATGAGCCATAAAAATATTGTTTTGAATTTGCCTACCAGGAATAAAAGCACATTGCTGAGGAGAGATGAAGTTGCCCAGCAGGGGTTGGAGACGATTTGCAAGAATCTTCGATATTATCTTGTAGGAGTAGTTGCACAGAGAGATAGGCCTGAACTGAGAAACCCGTTCAGGATTTGGAACCTTGGGGATCAAAGCAATTTCAGTTTTGTTTATAGCTGTAAAATTATCATGCCCAGCAAAAAACCTTTTCACCATACCACATATATCTTCTCCAATAATTCCCTAGAAATTATAGTAGAACACACCTGGAAAGCCATCAGGACCAGGGGCTCACAAAGCACCCATTTGGAAAACAGCATCCTTAACTTCCTCCTCTGTGACTGGATAACAAAGAGTATTGTTCATCTCAGCAGAGATAACAGGTGAAACAAAGGCAAGAATGTCATCCCATGATCTAGGCGCATCAGTTTTGAACAAACTTTTGAAATATGAGTCAATAGTGCTGCAAACATGCATTTCATCAGATTCCCAATTTCCATCATGGTTGAGGATTCTGGTTATTTGGTTTCGCTGCCTACGTTGGGCAATACAGTTGTGTAAGAAAGCAGTGTTAGAGTCACCCTTCTTCAGCCATTTGATTTTTGAGCGTTGCTTCCAAAACAGCGCTTCACGCTTCCACAAAGTGCTTAACTCAAAGCCAATTTGATTAATTCGAGAGCAATTTGCCGCCCAATTGCATTGTAGCATATCGAGCTCAGTTAAAAGCACCTCAGTTTGCTTCTTGCTATTCGAAAATTTGATCCTGCTCCAGGCTTTAAGGTCTCTGCTGCATCTTCTCAAATTTGTCCCCCAAGATGAGGAAGAGTTACGATTCAATCTGTGACTCCCGATCCAGCTCCTGGCCACCACACCTTTGCAGTCAGGATCCCGAGCCCAAAATGCTTCAAATTTGAAAGGTCTACAAATGGCAGGCTTAGCTAATTCCAGAGCCACCAGTAAGGGACAGTGATCAGAGCCGAGCATAGGTAAGGGCGTAAGGAAAGTGCATGGCCACCTCTCTTGCCATTAGATATTTATGAGCCCACGATCAAGTCGTTCACGAATCAAAACACCATTAGTTCTTTTGCCACACCAAGTATAAGCCTGACCCTGAAAGCCCAAGTCAAGAAGCTCATTGGTGTTCATAAAGTCAGAGAGGTGACGACGTTGGGTCGTACAAAATGCACGACCACCCTGTTTCTCAAAGGCCCAAAGAATCTCATTAAAATCTCCAATGCACAACCATGGCAAATTATTGGATAAGATGGAGGTAGTAAGCCACATCCAGCATGTATCTTTATCCTCACGGTAAGGGGTGCCATAAATCCATGAAGCATGAAAAGAAGTACCAGACCCCATCATGACCACCTTAGTGTCAATCAAGTTTTTAGTGAAGAGCAAAACATCAACATTCATAGAGTCATCCCACCAGAGGCAAAGTCCACCAGCAGCACCAACGGGGTCAACATAGAATTCAGAAGTGAAACCCAAATCCTTACCAAGCTTAGTCAATCTATTGTGCTTTTGCTTGGTCTCCATTAGAAACACAATAGAGGGCCGATGTTTTTTAATGATCTCTTTCAGAGATCGAATTGTCAGGTCAGACCCTAGACCTTGACAATTCCACGAGAGAAAATTCATGGCGCCCCTGTGGCTGCATTTGGCCAGCCACCACCACCATTGTTATTTGCTTCATATCCTTGAGTCAATGTTGTGTATCCTCTAGGCATATCAGTTTCCAATCCAATTTGCACATCAATGAGCCCTTCATAAGAGAGATTCAGAACCCTGGAATTTGAGCTTCCAACCTTTTGTTTCCGTGAAGTTTTGTTGCTTTTAAAAGATCTGTGGGGCCTAACATTGCCCACCCCTACATCATCAACAAACTTTGAACTCTTATCCCCCTTTGGAGACCCCGTCCAAACTGGGTTTGCCTCACGTTTGAGGCCCAAATGTTCAAAAGCCCCATCAATCTGCTGCACATTGGGTTGGCGTTGGACTCCAGAGATAGGACCAAAAGGGTTTTTGAAAATGGGCTCAATATTAAGGGGTGTGTCATAAGGGCCCAGATTACTAGGCCCAGGATGAGTCCAATTAGTAACATAATGTTGGCCAAGACTTAGTCGAGAGCGGGCCCATTTTAGCCTTTCTTCAAAGGGCGGGCTAATTTCGTCAGCAAATGTCACACCTCTATGAGCAAGGGAGGAGGAGATGTCCCCTTTGTCAACAACGCCCCAGTCATAAAGCTGAAGTTTAGAACTTTGCACCTGATTGTGAGTTGGCTCCTTGCCTTTGTCAGTGTTGGAGTTGCTACCTTGTCCATTACATGTAAGAAGAATAGAGGTCTGTTCGGTTGGCACTAAAGAATTTGAAGACTTAATTCCCAGTTCCCCACCAGTCCTAGTTGCACCTTGGTAGGTGTGCCTAGGATTGTCAGCCACATCGCCACTTGTAGTCTCAACCATATTTGGCTGAATAAGATGTGCCACCTGGGATCCACGGTTTACAATTTTGGTCTTGCCAGCTCTCCGTCGGACGCCCCTTAGGATATTCAGGTTTAGTGGAGGTCGTTGACCTCATATAGCTCTTGTCTTGAGCCAGTCGCCATAGCTAGCTGAGCGTTGAAGATTACTCTGATCATGCGGCATTTGACACCCGTTTTGGTTGTGACCCAATCTTCCACAAGAAAAGCAGAAATCCGAGAGCCTCTCTATCTTGAACTCCACCCAAGTATCTGGGCTTTCACGTCTGGGCAGCCAGAAGCCAAGGGGAAGGGGTAATCTGGAATCAATCTGAACATGAATGCAGAGGAAGCCCCTAGGGCCCTTCTGCTAAGGATCCTCAACTTTCACAACAGTGCCTAGCTTTTCACCAATCTCCGTGGCATTTCCAGTTGTCATGAGGTTCATTGGGATACCATGGGCCTGAATCCAATAGGATACAAGGTGGAGTGGCATCTCCTCAATAGCCAAGTTGTCTTGACATCTTTGTACTGTGAAACAGCAGCCCATAACTGACCATGGCCCATCATTGATAACATTGTCTGCCATGCTTTCGTCTTGAACCATGATAGTGAAGAGATTGTCTTTCATGTAGGTGATTTTTGCTTTACCATAAGTTTCCCATGCCTATGTGAGGATGTTTTTGATAGCGCCTCTATTGGGAATCTTGTCAGCTATGATAACACCAATCAACTTTGGACCACTTTCCAGTGTAGAGATTCCTAGGGATTCCTCAAGTTTGATAACCAACTCGTCAGCTCTTTGGTTAGTCATAATGAACTCAAAGACAGAGATGAGAAGAAAAGCTCCCCACAAGGTAGTCGCAAGGTATATGAGGGTCAAAAGAATCACTACGACAAAAATTGAAATAGACAATGGGAAAAAACCGTCGTCTTTTTGTTTTGAAAACCGTCGTGAAATTGACCGCCATCTTTTGAATGTCAAACTACGGTTTTTTTGACAGAACCGTCGTCTATTAACTATAAAGACAACAGTTTTTATGAAGAACCGTCTTCTATTAACTCTAAAAACAACAATTTGTTAAAAAATCGTCGTCTATTAATTCTAAAAACGACGGTATGGTTGGAAAAACCGCCGTCTATCAATTGTAAAACTGGACGTAGTAATTTGGCATTTTAGCTTCTTTTTTTTTTTGTTTCCAATGGTTCTCAACAACGATTTTAACTAACAAAAACAACCATAATGCTTTGTGAATAATAAATTCAAGTCTAAATCTGCTATTACCCACACCATACATATATATACTCAAAAATTGTTTATTTCATAGAACTTGAAGATTCAATAATTACATAGTTTACCAATCTTGATTCCTACTATATCCATACAAAATATACCATATCCATAGCATTAAACTATAATTAGAAATATATGAGCTACATGTGATTGCTCATAAATGCTGCCCATTCAATCTGAATTTCATCAATTTGTTCTTGTGTATGAGTTAGCTTTGCCTTCTTGTACTGCAAAACCAAGATTAAAAAAAAGAAGAAAAAGTTTGAGTAAGAGATTATAGAACAGTAGACCAATTCTCTACCCCTAGACAATTCTATGCCCCTATAAATATAAGAAATCAGCTTCTATGATGATACTACTACTTATGTAAATACAACTCTTATCAGAAATGATATTACCTGTGGGAACCGAATTAAATCACCCTAGGTCAAATAATTCCTTCCATTTGGGGATTATTTGACCTAATTGGGAGTTACTCAATTTAATTGGGAGTTACCCAATTAAATTAGCAATTACCTAATTAAAATGGGGATTGATTTGATTCCTACCCTAATTAGGGATTTGATTTAAATCAGATAAATCAAATCCCTAATTAATCAAATCTCGCCTAATCGGGGAGGAATAATTCCTTTCCATCTACAGAATTATTCCTCTGAAACCCTAGCCTCCGAGGCTCCTATAAATACCTAGCTACACACAAGGGTTAAGGTACGTCTAAATTCCTACTGAAACTCTGCAGAAATTATCCTTCACAAACCCTAGCCACCATCTTCTTTCTCTCTCTCACACACAAGGCTCCGGCCTCCACACACGGCTCCGGCCACCCGGTTTTCCTTGAAACACCCATCCTAACTTATGCATCGGAGGGCCTTTCGCCAACACCCCCCGAGTGTGGTCCTTTTACTCCGATCTATTTTGCAGGGAGAGAGAGGTGCGGAGAAGACAAAGGAATCTTTAGGCGAATATTCCCGTGGGAGGAAATTTGCTCCCACAAATTGGTGATTTCATTAAGAGCGCGAAATTATACTCAAAGCGTGCTCCAAATTCATTTTCCACAACTTTTTCCAATCAACCATGGTCGATACAAGACGTTCGAAGAGTAACACCACCACGACGGGCCCGTCTCACGGTTTCGTGGTGGAAGCCTCTCTGCAACCTCACGGAATCATGGCTGCCAACGCCTTGCGTCCGCCTCCTAGCGCTTCGCAGCCACCTCCAACTGCCGGAATTGCAGAACAGCCGCCGCAGACAGCTACTGGAATTGCAGAACAGCCACCACGTGGTCCTGTGACCTGCACAACCATGCAGCCACAAGCGCCAGCGGCCGGAGCTGCTCTGCCGCGCCATCCTGCTGTCGGAGCACAGCAGCAGCCACACCACTCAACTGCCAGACTTGCTGCACAGCCCCATGGCTACTTTGGTGCCTCCCCAGCCTTGGAGCAGATCCTTTCTCTCCCTCCTCTGCCACCACACTTGACGTATGCACCTGTGTACGCGTCTAATGGAGCCCTAGCCCACGTGCCATTGGGCCCAATGCACACCTCTGGTCAGGTGGACCTTAACTCATGGGTTGATTAGCTCACACAAAGGGTCGACGATCAGAACAACCTGATTGGCCAGCTACTCAGGCAGATCAACTTGAACCAAGGCCCTAACCTTGGACCCCGTGAGGAGGAGAGGAGGACGCATGAGCATGTCAGCGAGCAGTTCGAGAGGTCCCAAGCCGATCAGGCAAATGGGCAGGGGAGAGAACGAGATCGTGCTGGCGAGACACAAACATCTGCAAGTCGTACTCTGAGTCAGTCGACGATCCGTTCGAGGTTAGGTCCAAGGACCAATGTACGCGAAAGGCTGGGCCCACAATCCAATGTCCATGCCCGCTTGGGCCCACAGTCCAATGTCCACGCCCGCTTGGGCCCACAAAGAAGTAACCAATCCAGGCTAGGCTCACAAAGAGCTCAAGTTCGTGAACAATCGCGTGACGAGCGCAACAATCGACGCTCACCAGCCTGCTCGAGGACCAACACACGGCAACAAGCCGTAGAGGACTCCTCACAAGCTCAATCTCCTAATCTGCCCCACGGGCAGAACAACCAAGAGGATCGACCCTTGGGAACCGAGGAGGAAGTTAACTAGCGGCGCTCGAGACACCGAAGACATCGACCCGAACCACCAGCCCTGCGGGCAGAAGATGTCGAGAAGTTAGTGAATGATCGACTCCAAAGTCTCCAACTTAAAGGAAGCACGGATGAGGCCCTGCACAAGGAAATTGCTCAAGTTGACTGCTCACCCTTTACGGACGAGGTGGAACGAGCTGCACCGCCGAAACGGTTCACAACGCCATCCATCACTCCATTTAAGGGAGACTCCGACCCTGAGAGCCATTTGAGGCACTTTAAGAGTGCCATGATCCTGTACAAGGCAGACGACGCCCTGATGTGCAAAGTGTTCGCGATGACTTTGAGAGGAGCAGCTCAAGACTGGTTCCACACTCTACCGTCCGGGTCGATAGGCAACTTCAAGGAGTTCGCCCTCATCTTCACAAAGGAATACACCTCTTACAAGACGGTCAGAAAGCATGCAGACCACTTGTTCAACCTGCATAAGAAACCAGACGAGTCTCTTCGAGACTACCTCAGACGATTCAAGGCTGAGAAGGCGAACATCATAGGATGCAATGACCAAGTTGCATCCTCAGCTTTCAAAAAAGGCTTGCCAACGGAACACTAGCTATACCGTGAGCTGGCCATAACTCCAAGCCAAACCTTGGCAGAGGTCTTCGCGATGGCAGAGCGCTACGCACTTTGGGACGATGATCGTATTGCGGCGAAGAAAGCCAGCAAGCCAGCTGATCACCCGACAAGGCAGGAGAGCCAAAAGGGCAACAAGTTCGAGAACAAAGCCCGAGACAAGCGCAGATCGCGGCCCCAAGAGGGAGGCTCGGAAACAGGAACCTTCACTGAGTTCACTATCCCAATCCACCAGATCCTGGCACAAGTGAAGGACAAGCCGTGGGTGAGGAGACCGCCGCCCCTGAGGGGAGACCCGTCTAAGAGGGATGCCAGTAAGTACTGCGCATTCCATGGGGAGCATGGTCATTACACAAACAACTGCAACGCCTGGAAAAGGCACCTTGAGGAGCTGGTCAGAGACGGCTATTGCACAGAATTCGTTGCAAAGAAGGCCATCCAGCAGATCGAGGATCGTGTTACGGCTGCCAAGGAACCTCCCCAAAAGGTCATACGGATCAACACCATTCTAGCTGACTCCCAGGAGTCCGGGCTGACCACCAAGGAGCGCAAGAGGAAGATCGCGCAGGCGACTTATGTCTCCCAAGTCACAACGGGCGTACCAGTCATTGCAGATACACCCATCATCGGCTTTCAGAAGAAGGACTTGATCGGGCTTGATCTGCCGCACAATGACGCCCTAGTAATCTGCATCCAAATTGAACAAGCTGTGATCGAGCGAGTTCACATGGACGAGGGCAGCGCAGCCAATATCCTGCAACTATCTGTTATCCAACAGATGGGATTGGAGCCCAAGATCAGCAAACTTGCCAGATCACTCACCGGCTTCAATGGGGCCACGTCAATCACTGTTGGGACAATTGACCTAGACGTCCGCTCACCCCCAGTGGTCTGCTCGCAAACCTTCATGGTCATCGACGAGGTCTCTCCCTACAACGGGATTTTGGACCGACCATGGATCAACAAGATCGAAGCCATCACATCTTCTCTACACCAGAAGATCCGCTTCCCCATCCCTGGAGGCGGTATCGGGCAGATCAACAGTGACCAAGCCATGGCAAGGAGATGCACAGCCCAAGGGCTCAAGAAGAGCAAACATCTGCAGTTCACACCAGTAATGCAAGCTACTGACGAGGCAGGAAACACTCCCAGCAGACAAGCAAGCCCGAGCGGGAAGGGAGTTGCTACCTCAAAATAGCAATTAAGGAGCCAGGATCAAGGCGAGGGAATCCGCCTGGAAGACTCCCCTGAAAAGGGTTGGAAGCCTGAGGATGACGTTGAGTTAGTACCCCCTGATCCTGGCCCGCCAGACAAAGAAGCGCAGATCGGCTCGCGCCAAAATCCAGACAAGACGGATCGAGACGAGGGAATCCGCCCGGAAGGCTCCCTTGAACAAGGTTGGAAGCCTGAGGAAGACGTTGAGTTAGTACCCCTCGATCCTGACCAGCCAGACAAAAAAGCGCGGATCGGCTCGCGCCTAAGCCTAGACGAGAAGGTGGAGCTGACCACCTTCCTCCAAAAGAACAAAGACATGTTCGCATGGTCGCCATCTGACATGCCTGGCATCGACCCGAACATCATCTGCCACCGACTCCATGTCAACCCTGCTAGCAAACCCGTGGTGCAGAAGAGACGCAACTTCGCTCCCGAGCGAGTTGCGATCATCGAAGCCGAGATCGATAAGCTTTTAGCTGCCGGCTTCATTGAAGAGGTCTCCTACTCAGAATGGCTGGCCAACGTTGTACTGGTGGCAAAGCAGGAAAAGGGCAAATGGAGAGTTTGTGTCGACTACATCGACCTCAACAAAGCTTGCCCAAAAGAAAACTTCCCATTGCCGAGAATTGATCAGCTCGTGGATTCAACTTCCGGCAATCAGCTGCTCAGCTTCATGGACGCCTACTCCGGCTATAATCAAATCCTAATGTACGAAGATGACAAGGCGAAGACCTCTTTCATCATAGAAAGAGGGACCTACTGCTACAAGGTCATGCCTTTTGGGCTAAAGAACGCCAGAGCAACCTACCAAAGGCTCGTGAATAAAATTTTCAAGGAGCAGATCGGCAAGACCATGGAAGTCTACGTGGATGACATGCTGGTCAAAGCCCCTAAGTGAGCAGACCACATCAAGAACCTCAATGAGGCGTTCAGCCAGCTCCGCCAGTATCGCATGAAGTTGAATCCAAGTAAGTGCACGTTCGGTGTATCGTCCGGTCGATTCCTGGGATACCTAGTAACTCAACGAGGTATCGAGGCGCACCCACGCCAAATCAAGGCCATTCTCGAGATGAAGTCACCTTCAACAGTAAAGGAAATACAAAGTTTGACGGGCAGAGCAGCGGCCCTCAACCGATTCCTCTCGAGATCCACCGGCAAGTGCAGACCATTCTTCAAGGCTTTAAAGAAGGGGCAAAGAGATAAATGGGACGAGGAGTGCGAAGAAGCTTTCCAGAATTTGAAGACTTACCTCACATCACCTCCCCTGCTCTCGAAGCCAGTTCCTGGTGAAGACTTGTTCGTGTACCTGGCGGTGTCCAACTCAACCGTCAGCTCAACTCTCATCCGAGAAGAACTGGGGGCCCAACATCCGGTATTCTACACGTCAAAAGCCCTTCTCGATGCTGAGACTCGCTACCCAAAATTGGAGAAGCTCACTTTGGCCCTTGTAGTTTCCGCGAGAAAGCTGCGACCCTACTACCAAGCTCATCGAGTCATCATCATGACCGAATTTCCTTTGAGGTCAATCCTGCACAGCCCTGACGCGTCTCAACGACTCATGAAGTGGGCTATAGAGATAAGCCAATACGACCTCCTCTACCGGCCGAAGACTGCAATAAAAGCCCAAGCTTTGGCAGACTTTGTCGCAGAATTCACGCCATCGGCTGAAGAAGAGAAGCTGGTCAGCAAAAAGAAGGAAAGTTCGAGTGCAGACAAGACCTCCGATGAACCTGACCAACCCAGAGACATGGGGCAGTTGCGCGTAGATGGAGCGTCGAACCAAAAAGGAGCTGGGGCAGGTGTCGTCATCATCACTCCGGATGGAACCCTGTTGGAGCAAGCTATCACGCTTGGCTTCCCAGCCTCAAACAACGAGGCAGAATACGAGGCATTGCTCGCTGGCTTGCGCTTGGCAAGGGAGCTGTCAATCAAGAAGCTGGCCATCTACTCAGATTCCCAGCTGATCACAAATCAAGCCTCAGGAGAATACATGGCGAAGCACCCAAGGATGATCTTGTACCTTGATAAAGTCCAAGAGCTGTTGAAGGCGTTTCCTACCTTCACCATCCAACAAGTGCCTCGAGCAGAGAACGCGCATGCAGACGCACTAGCGAGCTTAGGATCAGCGCTTGATACCCAGTTCAAACGCTCTATCCCGGTCGAGCACCTTGACCAGCCAAGCATAGAAGAGGCAGAACAGCCAAACTTGATGCAGATCGACGAGGATCCTAGCTGGCAAGACCCCATCATTGACTACCTGGTGAACGAAAACTTACCCATGGACAAGTCCGAGGCTCGAAAAATCAAACAAAAGGCTGCGAGGTACTACATGAAAGGTGACATGCTTGTTCGCAGATCATACTCCGGCCCTCACCTTACTTGCATCAAGTACCCGCAGACGCTCGAGGTTCTTTGCAAAAGACACGACGGCGAATGTGGAAATCACGCTGGGGGCAAATCGCTTGCCCAGAAGGCTCTCAGCATAGGCTACTTCTGGCCTACCATGGGCCAAGACTCCACGGAGTATGCTCAAAGATGTGATCGGTGCCAACGATATAAGCCGATCCTTGGCTTGCCATCTGAGTAATACCATCCGTAGAACAGTCCATAGCCTTTCATGCAATGGGTCATTGACTTGGTGGGACCTATGCCGACAGCACCTACCAACAAGGAGATGATGATCGTCGCCACGGATTACTTCACCAAATGGATCGAGGCCGAGGCTTTATCCTCTACCAAGGAAGCTGATGTCGAACGGTTTATCTGGAAGAACATCATCTGCCGATTCGGATGCCCGCAGTCAATAGTCACCGACAATGGTACTCAATTCGTGGGCAGGCAGATCACCACAGTCCTTGCGAAGTATGGCGTCAAGCAGCACCTGTCAACTCCCAGATACCCCCAAGGCAATGGCCAAGCAGAGGCATCCAACAAGATCATGTTGGACTGCCTGAAGAAAAGACTGGAAGGCGCAGAAGGAAAATGGGTCGACGAGCTGCCAGGAGTTCTATGGGCTTATCGCACAACCAAAAGGAGGTCAACCGGCGAGACACCATTTTCCCTAGCCTAGGGGACAGAAGCAATCATCCCCCCACACATCACAGTCCCTTCCATGAGCATTGAGGTGGGCAGTCTTGACCAAAACTGCAAGCAGATGAAAGTCAACCTTGATCTGCTCGAAGAAGAACGAGAAATGGCCATTGTTCGAGTTGCAACTTACCAACAGTAGCTCACATCTTACTACAACAAGAAGGCCATTGTTCGAGCTTCCCAATAGCAGTTGGCATCTTACTACAACAAGAAGGCCATTGTTCGAGTTGCAGCTGACCAGCTCGACTCCAAGCAGGCGACGAGCCTCCATTACCTCCATTGAAGGCAAGCTACTTCTCGAGTACAAACTTCATGGAGCCTTTTTCAAGCGCTATGTCCTCGACATACGCCCACAGGCGACAAGCCTTACCTCCACTGAAGGCAAGCTACTTCTCGAGTACAAACTTCATGGAGCCTTTTTCGAGCGCTATGTCCCCGACATACGCACACAGGCTACAAGCCTTATCTCCACTGAAGGCAAGCTACTTCTCGAGTACAAACTTCATGGAGCCCCTTTTTCAAGCGCTATGTCCCCGACATACGCACACAGGCTACAAGCCTTATCTCCATTGCAGACAAGCTGCTCCTCGAAGCACGAACTCAATGGAACCTCCATTGCAGACAAGCTGCTCCTCGAAGCACGAACTCAATGGAGCATTTTTTGAGTATTATGTCCCCGACATATGCTCGCAGGCGACAAGCCCCACCTCCATTGCAGACAAGCTGCTCCTCGAAGCACGAACTCAATGGAGCATTTTTTGAGTATTATGTCCCCGACATATGCTCGCAGGCGACAAGCCTCACCTCCATTGCAGACAAGCTGCTCCTCGAAGCACGAACTCAATGGAACATTTTTTGAGTGTTATGTCCCCGACATATGCTCGCAGGCGACAAGCCCAACCTCCATTGCAGACAAGCTGCTCCTCGAAGCACGAACTCAATGGAACCTACATTGCAGACAAGCTGCTCCTCGAATCACGAACTCAATGGAGCATTTTTTGAGTATTATGTCCCCGACATATGCTCGCAGGCGACAAGCCTCACCTCCATTGCAGACAAGCTGCTCCTCGAAGCACGAACTCAATGGAGCATTTTTTGAGTATTATGTCCCCGACATATGCTCGCAGGCGACAAGCCCAACCTCCATTGCAGACAAGCTGCTCCTCGAAGCACGAACTCAATGGAACCTACATTGCAGACAAGCTGCTCCTCGAATCACGAACTCAATGGAGCATTTTTTGAGTATTATGTCCCCGACATATGCTCGCAGGCGACAAGCCCCACTTCCATTGCAGACAAGCTGCTCCTCGAAGCACGAACTCAATGGAACCTCCATTGCAGACAAGCTGCTCCTCAAAGCACGAACTCAATGGAGCACTTTTCGAGTGTTATGTCACCAACATACACTCGCAGGCGACAAGCTCCACCTCCATTGCAGACAAGCTGCTCCTCGAAGCACAAACTCAATGGAGCCTTTTTCAAGCGCTATGTCCCCGACATGCACACACAGGCTACAAGCCTTACCTCCATTGTAGGCAAGCTACTTCTCGAGTACAAATTCAATGGAGTCTCTTTCAAGCGCTATGCCTCCGGACATACACTTACGAGATACAATGAGAATTGAAGTTTGAAAGACAACTGAAAATTCCATTACAAAGCTGCCAACCAGTCAAGTTCAACAAGAAATGAACCTGATTCTGCTCAACCGGCATCATCTGCTCAACAGCCCCAGCTGCCTCCTCCTCCGCATCTGCCCTAATCTCATCAGCCGGGCCACCTTTGGCTTCGTCTTCCTACATTGCAACTTCATCAGCTACCTGCTCTTCAACTGCTTCTACATCCACAGCATTGAGCTGCTCACTTTGAGCAGGGGGTAAGTCAAGATAGAGCTGCTCACCATCTTCATGTTCGAGAGGGCAACAAGGAGGAGCACCGTTCCTGCAGTCCAAGTATCCCAGCTTGTATGCATTAGCAGCAATTTTCATGCTTGGATGCCTCCGTGGCTTCAACATGAGTGTCAAACTTGACCAGCAGAGCTCTCACCGACTCCTGGATCGGTAGTTTGCGCAACTGAAGGACTTTTTGCTCGAGCAGACGACTTTTTATCTCTCTTGGCTACAACTTGCAACATTGAGTCAGCTCCGCGCTTGACTGTTCGTGGCTTTGCAGACGAGTCGTGACTGCTGAACAGAGGCACAGTCTTCTCAGTTTGATCCCCGGATCAGTGCAAGCAACCCAAACCTTGCTTCTATGCAGCCTCTTTATAAGGCAGATCACTGGTTTTGGGCAGTTCAACCGGAGACTTTAGGAGAATATCCCGAACCTCCTGTATGCTACTGACATGCTTACTATTCACACTGACGAGGCGCTTGATCATAGCAAACGAGGCAGGAGCAACTTCCATAAGGACCTTCTCAGCAGACGAGACCCTCCTTGAGGAAGACTTGCTCGTGGCAGAAAAAGGTCTCGGCTACTTTGGCTGTGGAGACGTATTCCTTGATCGTGAGACTACGACTTCATCGTGGGCAGATCTACAGCTAGACTGCCCAAGCCAAAGTCCAATTGGCAAGTCAAATACCTCCTCAACTCAGGAGCCCAAATCCAAGAAGGAAGCCCAGTTGCAGTTGGACATCCCAATAGATAATTCACATCTCCTACATGCCACCACGCGCCATGCAGAAGCTGGGGGGCATTTGTGGGAACCGAATTAAATCACCCTAGGTCAAATAATTCCTTCCATTTGGGGATTATTTGACCTAATTGGGAGTTACTCAATTTAATTGGGAGTTACCCAATTAAATTAGCAATTACCTAATTAAAATGGGGATTGATTTGATTCCTACCCTAATTAGGGATTTGATTTAAATCAGATAAATCAAATCCCTAATTAATCAAATCTTGCCTAATCGGGGAGGAATAATTCCTTTCCATCTACGGAATTATTCCTCTGAAACCCTAGCCTCCGAGGCTCCTATAAATACCTAGCTACACACAAGGGTTAAGGTACGTCTAAATTCCTACTGAAACTCTGCAGAAATTATCCTTCACAAACCCTAGCCACCATCTTCTTTCTCTCTCTCACACACAAGGCTCCGGCCTCCACACACGGCTCCGGCCACCCGGTTTTCCTTGAAACACCCATCCTAACTTAGGCATCGGAGGGCCTTTGGCCAACACCCCCCGGGTGTGGTCCTTTTACTCCGATCTATTTTGCAGGGAGAGAGAGGTGCGGAGAAGACAAAGGAATCTTTAGGCGAATATTCCCGTGGGAGGAAATTTGCTCCCACATTACCTATATTGTCGCTCATTCAGAAATGATGTCATCATGGAAGTGAAGTGAAGGATCATTTGTCTATTCATATTTCTCTCCTCATCAGGTCTCAACGGACTTTCGGAAGCATGCAGGACTTGAAATTGGGAAGTACTAATGGATCACTTAAGTGTCTATTCAATGATCACTTCTAACAAGATAAGCTGATCAAAACCCTGAATTCATTGACTGGAATGCACTTAGGGAGTTAAACAGATATATGCATACATATGTAGTATATGGTTGAGAAGTGACCCTAACCCTTTTTTCAGACAATTATAGCTGATGTAGTTTAAAAAGGATGAGAAATAAGTCAGGATTTGTGGTAAATTTAGAAATACATATCTTCACGCTAAGTTTCTTTACACATTCGTTGTAAACCTGAGGAATAAACTCCTTCAACTCTCAAAAAATATCAATGGTTCAATGAAATACAAAAAACATATTCAAGACAGACTCATACAGGGTAGAAGTGTGAAAGTAAAGTTTTATTTTTTGGTGTGAGCAGCATATCTGCTATGGCAATAAAAGATATGTCAAAGGACCAAATCCTTGACAATGTGTCCAGAATTGGAAATTCCACCATCAGAAATGATAGGCACACCATTTTCTCAGCAACCAAACAGAGCAGACCTAACAAAACCAATACTTTCAACATATAGAACAGAACCTAATACACCACCAAAAAGAAGGATTTTTCATGTATAAGCCATAAGGAAAACTGAGATACCTTCCTCCAGTTGAACTAAACTCTCAATTTGCAAAATCTCCCTTTCAATACTGACAAACCTCTCCGTAACTGCTAGTGTGCTGACAAAGCGCACTAATCTGCCCTATAAAAAAGAAAAAAAGCTTTAACTAACAACAAAAGAAATTGTCTATCTAAATTAGCAAACGATCAATTACACTAGTGGGCAATTTCACAAATTAACAATAGAGAAGGCCAAAAGAAGTATGAGAATTACCTTTGAAAGGCGGATTTGGTGAACCAGAGTGCATGATTTGTGGGTGGGCGAAGAGTAATTGAATGGCCACCTCTAGAAATCTCATCTTTTACAGATTTGAGGGTGGGCAAAGGGTTGGAACAACCTAGGTGCTATTTCTCTGTTTTCTAAGTTGCTCTTCAATCTGAAAAATTCAATCAAAAGCAAAATCTGAAAATCCATAGGCACAACAGAAACCAAAGGAGCCAAACATATAACTGTTAGTTGAGACAATTACAAGACAAAGACAAGACATAGACAAGACCCTAAACCAAGGAATGCTTGTCTACCATCTCTCTACTTTTCCATGTTTACATATCCATGTTTTAGGGATGTTTACACATCCATGTTTTAGGGGTACCTTTCTAGGATTTGTGCTAGATGTAATTATTAATTAACCTTTGTACAATTGCATATAACTCTCAAGTGAGTAATACAATTTTAGATTAGCATTCTCTGCAAATCCTCTTCTCCAAGTTCATCTCTATTCTCTCAATTACACTATCTTTGGCATGGTATCAGAGCAATCGATTTTGGTTGCCTCTGCATAATCTTGTTCTTGCCTAATCTCTACCTATCCTTGCCCATAACTTGCTGTTGTATTGTCCCTATCTCATACCTTGCCTTGCCTCAAAATTGATCTTGATCACAAGCATTATTTGTGCTCTTGTTTGCTGAAGTTTTAAGCTATTTCTTCCTCTACATCCTTTATATATTTACCTCATGGGTGACACCAACGACTCCATCAACTCCACGGGCGACTCCTCTAAAATCGACTCCACCAAGATCGACTCCACCACTCCACCACCCCGGTCCTCTCATGACTACTCTCCAATTACTCCTGATAAGTTGGATGGGTCCAACTATCCTGCATGGTCTCGTAGTGTTCGCTTGGCCATCACTGCTCGTCGTATGGCTGGTTTCATTAATGGTAAAAAGATTGCCCCTGCCATTGATGATCCTAGCTATGAAGCTTGGGATGAAGACAACTGTTTGGTGCAGTCATGGCTCCTCAACTCCATGACCAAGAATGTACGTGCCTTATTTGATCACTGCTCAACGGCTTATGCGGTGTGGGACGCAGCTCGGAAGACATATACTGTCACACAGAATAGCTCCAAGTTGTACCAACTCCGTCGTCAATCAGTCACCACCTTTCAAAGTGGTGAACCTGTGAATGTATTCTATGAAAAATTACACATAATATGGCAGGAAATTGACAGCCTCCGTCCCTGCAAACATACCAATCCCGATGATGTGGCTCTTCACCAACAAGCACTTGAAGTTGAACGTGTGTACGATTTTTTGGGAGGACTCGATCCCAACTTTGATTCCGTTCGTAGTCGGATCCTTGCCATGAACCCGCTTCCAGCAGTCATTGAAGCTTATGCACTTGTGGTAGAAGAAGACAATCGCCAATCTTCCATGCTTGGCGGTGGGAGTGCGATGGCAGTCAAGCCATATCGGCCACCACACCGTACGTCATCCGGACTTCCCCCCCGGGACCCCAAAACTGAAGATGCAAAAGGAACTCAGAAGTGCACTCATTGTAGTGGTAATCATCTTGTTGAGAAGTGCTTTAAGCTTCATGGTTATCCTGAGTGGTGGGATGCTCTCAAGTCCCGCAATAAAACACCCAAGGCAGCATGTGTTGTAACTACCGATGCTCCTCCATCTTCCACCCTACTCTCCGACTCCGAATCAGGTACACGACCCACTACATGGATAATTGACACAGGTGCCACTGATCATATGACTTTTGACTCTACTATGTTTACCACAATATCTTCTAAGTCTCGTCATCCTTACATCACTAGTGCCAATGGAGTTCCCTCTAATGTTGCTGGTGAAGGAACTATATCACTTTCCCCTTCCTTATCTTTATCTCATACACTACTTGTCCCCTCCATCAATTGCAATTTGCTGTCTGTTGGAAAATTACTTGACTCACATAATTGTTATGCCACATTCTATCCTTCCCATTGTCTTTTTCAGGACCTCACGACTCACGCGACGATTGGGCATGGTAAACGAAGGGGGGGGTTGTATTCCTTGACGGTCTCTTCACCACCAAGGGCAGCTCATACTCATGGTTCCAGCTCACAAGTTCGCAATAAACACCAGATTTGGCTTTGGCATCGTCGCCTAGGACATCCATCCTTTGGCTATCTTCAACGTTTGTTTCCGTCTTTGTTTCGTGGCTTAGATCATTATCAGTTTCAGTGTGAAACCTGTGTATTGGCCAAAAGCCATCGAACTGTTTTTCCCTTAAGTGATAATAAAACGGAATTTCCTTTTGATTTGGTTCACTCTGATGTTTGGGGTCCTGCTAAAGTTTCTTCCAATGGCAAAAGATGGTTTGTTACATTTATTGATGATTGCACTCGCATGACTTGGGTTTATCTACTAGCTCATAAAAGTGACGTTTCCGCTGCAATCCGTGAATTTCATGCTATGATTACCACACAGTTCCAAGCCTCCATCAAAGTATTCCGGTCTGATAATGGTGGGGAATATGTGAACAATGTCTTGGCACAATTCTTCCGAGACCACGGCATCATTCATCAAACCTCCACATCTTTTACTCCACAACAAAATGGTGTTGCAGAGCGAAAGAATCGACAATTACTTGAGGTCACTCGTGCATACATGCTGGATAAATCGGTCCCTCACTACTTATGGGGACATGCCCTTCTTTCTGCAGTCTATGTAATTAATCGGGTACCTAGTAGTGTTTTGAAGTTTGAAACTCCATTGAATACCTTGGCTCGTCACGTCTCTCTTCCTACAGTCCTCAAGCTGCCTCCTCGCATATTTGGTTGTGTTGTATATGCTCATGTTCCATCTCATCATAGAAGTAAGCTGGACCCTTGTGCCATTCGATGTGTGTTCGTTGGATATGGATCAAATCAAAAAGGTTACAAGTGTTACCATCCTCCTACTCGCAAGCTCTTTGTCACTATGGATGCCACATTCCATGAAGATTTATCATACTTTGAAGCTTCTAAGCCCCCTTCTCTTCAGGGGGAGAGGAGGAATGAAGAGAAGGGAGAAAAAAATCAAGTCTGTGAAGAAACGACCGGTCGCACTGACCCAAGCGACCGGTCGCCCTGTTCCAGACTTGGTGAAAAACGATTCTGTGAAGAAACGACCGGTCGCACTGACCCAAGCGACCGGTCGCCTTGTTCCAGCGATAATGAAACTCGACTCTGTGAAGAAACGACCGGTCGTAGGCAAGAAGCGACCGGTCGCGAAGACTCCTGTAATGAAAATTGATTCTGCCCCAAAGCGACCGGTCGCACAGAACCCAGCGATCGGTCGCCGAACATCAGTGAACTTGAAGATGGCTACAGCGATGAAGGTACTGAAAAACTGTCGTTCTTGTTTGGTGAAGATCCTGGAGGGAACAATCCAAATGAGTGTTGTGATCAACTACAAAATACAACCCTTCCTTCTCAACCATCGGACCAATCGTCTCGTGATGAGGAAACACTTGAGGTAATTCCTGAAGCACCTAATACTATACCATACACTCTCCCACCTAGGACCACTAGAGGAAAACCCAAACCTCAATATTGTCCTGACCTCACTGCCAAGTCTAAATATCCCATTAATAACCATGTTTCAACTCATAGATTGTCAAAGTCATATGCATCATTTGTCAATCAATTATCTACTGTATGTGTTCCAAATAAATGGCAGGATGCTATAACAGATTCTAGATGGGCTGAAGCGATGGCAATTGAAATGGAAGCTCTGAAAAAAAATTCTACATGGGAAATGGTTCAGTTGCCACAAGGGAAGAAACCAGTTGGATGTCGGTGGATATACACCATTAAATACAAAGCTGATGGATCCATAGATCGATACAAAGCTCGATTAGTGGCCAAAGGGTATACACAAACATATGGAATTGACTACCAAGAGACATTTGCACCTGTTGCCAAGATCAACACTGTACGTGTTCTCATGTCATTGGCTGCAAATCTTGACTGGCCACTACTGCAGTATGATGTAAAGAATGCATTTCTTCACGGGGACTTGCAAGAAGAAGTGTATATGGAACCACCACCAGGGACCTCTATGACACTCGGTCCCAACACCGTGTGCAAGCTGAGAAAATCGTTATATGGGCTAAAGCAATCACCACGAGCCTGGTTTGGAAAATTCACAGATTCTATGAAGCGCTTTGGGTACACTCAGAGCCACTCGGATCACACTTTATTCTTAAAGCGTCGTGGTGACAAACTTACGGCCCTTATCATCTATGTTGATGATATGGTGGTTACCGGTAATGACAATGAAGAAATGAAGAATCTGCAGAAGCTCCTTGCTAGTAAATTTGAGATGAAGGAATTAGGTGAGTTACAATATTTTCTTGGCATAGAAGTTGCTAGATCAAAACATGGCATATTTCTATCACAGCGAAAATATGTGTTAGACTTGTTAACAGAAACTGGAATGCTTGATTGTAAGCCAGCTGATACACCCATTGAGCAGAACCACAAGTTAGGGATGTATCCAGACCAAGTACCCACCGACAAAGAAAGGTATCAAAGATTGGTTGGGCGACTGATTTATCTATCACACACACGCCCCGACATAGCTTATGCTGTGAGTATGGTGAGTCAGTTTATGCATCAACCAAGTGAGGCACACATGAATGCAGTAATACGGATCATGAGGTATTTGAAGGCTGCCCCTGCAAAAGGGTTGATATTCTCCAAACATACACATATGGACCCAGAAGGATACACAGATGCTGATTGGGCAGGATCCATCACAGATAGACGTTCGACTTCTGGATATTTTACTTTTGTGGGTGGTGATCGGTTCATAATTGTATATTATTTCTTACCCTTCTAGCTTATGATTTGGTTATGTTTTTGAGTTAAACTTGTGCTTTTAATCCTTTTTGTGTTTATCTTTCAGTTAATTGAGCTTTAGGTAACAATGATGGCTTTGGAGAACATAATTCATGCAATTCAAGCATGTTAAGGCCTAATTTGGATGAATTGATGAAGAGCTTAAAGACAAATTCATTATGGCTACAGCCCCCTGCCAGTCCAGTTCCGTAGGTCATATTGCAAGCTTTGTTTCAGCAACCTACATAGCTCGGATGAGGCCACATTCTTCATGAACGTTGCTCCAATTGGTGTGTACTATAACATATCCAAAATTCAGCCCCATTGGATAAATCTGGAGTCCGTTACCTAGCAAACACAGAACCATGCTCAGGATGGATCTTATCAGCGCGGAAAATGAGTTAGCAATTTGTTTCGGCCTTAACTTCTTCCTCCGACCTTGGATTGGCCCAAATAACATATGGCTGGAAAGAAGACATTCTGAACTTCAATTTAGAGTGCTTAAAGTCCTAATTTGATTAAGAGAAGCCCAAGTTGTAAGCCCTTGAAGTTGCTGGTCATGCTGACCTCAGCATGTGCTGGTTGGATGCTTGGTCATGGTGAGCTAGGTATGAGCTATCATTTCTGGTTGGAAGCTTGGTCATGGTGACATGAAGATGAGCTAGGGCTGCTGGTGGGATCTATTGGTGAAGTGCATCAACCAATTCAAGATTTTCTAATACAAGTGCATCACCCAATTTAGATTTTCTAATACAAGTGCATCAACCATTTCAGATTTTATAAAACAAGTGTTGTATGCATTAGCCATACTTAATTCAGATTTTCAGCTTCCTTAGGCCTATATATAGTGAGGTTTCCCAAGCTTGTAAACACACCCCAAGGGGGGGAGCTCTCAAACACTTCTCTAGAGCTCCCTTCCCTTCTCTCCCTCAAATTCTCTTAGTTTTCCTTTCTAGTTCTCAATTCTAGCTTTCCTTTTGCTTCTTAGTTGTAATTTATTTTTCATTATGTAAATTCTTTTCTTTAGTTTCAAGTTTGATTAGTTTCCAAGTTTCAATTATGGTTCATGTTCTTATTCATTATGCTTATAAGTTAATATGCTAGTTTGAATGATTGATCACCATTTAGGCTTGCATGTTAGCTATCTTGGTTTGAATTAAGAGTAGACACCATACTTTAATTCGAATTGAACTATGAATAGGAAGAGTATGTATGGACATTCGACAACAGGGATTAGATACATGCTTGGTTGTTTAAATTGTTCTTCTATGCTTAATGGGTTCCTAATGCTTAATTTTAGGTTAGACAACAAATGATCAAATTAGGGAATTAGGAACACAAGGTTATGACCACACACCATGGCTTAATCATACTTTAGCTAGAATCAATCCATTAATCTAAATTGAACTTGGGAACTTATTTGCTTGAGTTACTTATTTCTTTCTTCCTTGTTTTATGTTCTTTGTTTTTGTTTCTATTTTGTGTAGGGAAACTAAATTGGATCATTCAATCACCAATCCCTGTGGAATCGACCTCGCACTTACATATGCTATACTACCAACGGTTCGTGCACTTGCGAGTATCACAAGTTGAGGATGCAACTGAATCCATTTTGGTGCAGCTGTATCTACGCAACAAGTTTTTGGCGCCGTTGCCGGGGATCGGTAACATTGTTTGATTCTATTTGGCTTTCCTACTTTTTCTTTTCTTTTCTTTTCTTTTTTTTTTTTTTTTTTCTTAACTAGACAATTTCAAGTTTTAAAGTTAATGACATTAATGGACAAGTTGTGTTTGTAGTCCAACAGAAAAGGATAATTGCCCAACAAGCAAGAGAACTGGGTTTAAGTCCCAGCTTACACAACCCATTGGTGATTGTTGCTTTGAAACATGGAATTGGATGTGTGTTGATTTTCCTTTTCATTTTAGTTTTTATTTCCTAATCCTTTTTTCAAGTTTTCTGTGTTCGTTTTAGCAATTTATGATAGCTTAATAAAAATGGAGAGAGATGGCAACCTCAATCATAAGAATGGGGAGTGTGGAGCAGTGGGAGAAGTCGCGACCTCCAAATGCATCCATGCTCGACCTAATCGCTTCAAGGGGGAGTATTCCAATCTTTTCTCTTTAGTTGTTTTGTTATTATTTTAGTAATTTTAATTTTCTATTTCTTTTATTAAAAAAAAATTAAAAAGATTTTTTATATTAGCTGACTCGTGGTAACTCCAGTGAGCGTCTCCGTCAATACAGTGTCTAGGAGTTCTTTAGGCGACACCTTCGGTGTCTAAGAAGTTTGGGTTTTAAGTGGGACCTTTGTGACCCCTCCAACCTTCCCGGATCCCCTGGCTGTGTTTTCTGAGGCCCTTAACTGGTCATCCATGAGTTGCTTGTATATTTGTGTGTTTTATAAAAACAAAAAACAAAAAATTTAAAAAAATTGAAATTTGAGTTTTTATTTTTTTTATCCTTGTAAATTGAAATTTGGAACTTCTTTTTTTTTTATTTTTTTTATTTTTCTTTGTGTGGTCAGTTAGTTGTAAATAATAATAAATTTAAAAAAAAAATCAATTTGGAACTTCTTTGTTTTCTTTTTTTTGTTTTGTTAAGTTAGTTTATGTATTTATTTACGTGGTGTGGTTAGTTAGTTTATTTCTGAGTGTTAAAAACATATTATTTTTATTTCACTCAAACACTGCATTACAAACAAAGAAAAAAAAAAGAAGTAAAAAATTTAAAAACAAAAACAAAAAAAAAAACAAAAAAAGAACAAAAAAAAAAAAGAACATTCAAATAAATTAAAAATAAAAACAACTTCTTCTTCTTCTTCTTCGTCTTCATCTTCATCTTCATGGCATGCCTCTATTATCTCTTACTTGCAGAATCTGCAGCAGCTCCACATGGTCCTCATTTTTTCTCTGCAGTGCTTCCACGTGCTGATTGGCACAGTAGAGCCGCTTCTGCAAGTCCGCCACCATAGCCTTCAAGGAAGTTATTTCCTCGCTCATCGCGGCACACTCCCGTGTTCTCGCCAGCAATCGCATACCCAAATTGGTAGCCAAGACCGCATGGAGAACAGTTAAATTATTGGACTCCTCCACCGCTGCTTTGTCAGACCTCTGTGCCACATGCAGATGATCTGTCGGTGTGAGCTTGCAGCCAATCATGCCTCCAAGCAGCGCTGCTCTGTTCGGCATTGCCTCAGAAAAGTTCGGTATTACCTCAGCAAAGTTTGAGGCCGTACCGTGATGATATGTGGAGTTTGGGAAGACATGGTTTTGAGGAGCCCTTATCTGCGCATTCGGTGGTGCAAGGGACAGTTCAAGGCTAAGATCATCAAGGTGAGTGCATGAGGATGCCATTGTTTTGTTTTTGGATTTTTTGATGTTTTTCTCTGAATTTGCAGGAAGAAATGCGGGGTACTCTTCTACTTCACCGAGATGAGTTTAAATAGACTTATACAGACGAGGGAGCCGAAAGCACTTCGGATCTCGAGGGTGCTATCCTGTGCTCTTTTCTCTCGGATCCCTTCATTTCTGGCGCAAATTGCGAGCACGTTTTTTTTTAAAAGGGAGCATGTCTACACTTTCACTTACTTTTGCCTCCCTGTTTTCTGATGTTTGTGTTTTTGCTTTTTCAGTTTTTATTTTATTTTATTTTATTTTCAATTATTTTCTTCTTGTTTGACAGGTTTCTTAATAATGTAGTTGGAAGAAGAGACAAAATTAAAGATGCGTCTTGGACACCTGGTGCAAGAATCCCAACTCTTCTTTTAAATTCTTGTTTGAATTGCGTGTTTATTTCAGTTTATTTATTTATTTATTTATTTTGTTTTTTTTATTTAATTAGGTAGTATAATTTAAAACTCATAGGATATTCTTTGAAGGAGCTAAATTTTTGGTAACTCCAGTGAGCAACCGCAGTCTATACAGTGTCTAGGAGTTCTTTAAGGCGACACCTTCGGTGTCTAAGAAGTTAGGGTTTTAAGCGGGACCATTGTGACCCCTCCAACCTTCCCGGAACCCCTGGCTGTGTTTTCTGAGGCCCTTAACTGGTTATCCTTAAGTTTTTCTCTTAAAAGAAGAAGCAGTTATTTGTGTATTTACTTAACTAAAAAAAAAAATTAAAAAAAAAAAAAAAAAAAATCTTGTTTGGGTCTTCGTGTTTTTGTTTGATTGTCGTTCTTTAAATTTAGGGTCAATCGTTTCTTTGAGATAGCTAACGTTTTTATTTCCCAATTAAAGAAAAAAAAAAACACACATACACTTTAAAATTAAATAAAAACTGAAATCATTTCTTCTTGGCCTTCGGTGTCTCGACCATAGGAGCTTTGAGTTTGGCCCTCTGGCTGTCCTCTTCCGGGGCTTCACGCACAGCCTCTTGGGGCTCATCACTTGAGCTCCCAAAGATCGCAATCTTAGCTTGAGCGTAACTACTCTCGCGATCTGCTTGCTTGCGTTTACCCGGTCGGTCTAGGTCCTCCAGTTGCTTTCTCATGTCGCGAGAGTACAACTCTACCATCTTTGATAGATTTTTATTCTCGTCTCGCAATACTTCTAGCTGGTGTCGATTCACCTCCACAATCCTTGACCTCTCCCTTTTCAAGCTTTTTATAGCACTCTGACAGTCTTCAACCAAACTTCGCTCCGCCGCCAACTGAGCTTTAAGCACCTCTACCTCATGGGACTTCGCAAGTAGGCGATGACCCAAACTTGCGACACATGCTGTACTCTGCACGCTCAGTGCCAGGGCATCACTCGTGACCCGGTTGTCATCCCTTGTCCCGAACACACGTATATCTTTGGGAGTCACTAAATTTCTGCAAACTCCAATGGCAACATCGTTGTCCAGGAGTATTGAGTCATTGACAGTCACAGGCCCCCGTGCGGAGGCAAAGTAGGGCATCCATACTGGTGCTACTGCTTGGCCTCGTGTCTGAGTCGGTGGAGCTAGGTTGAGATCTAACGAAAATGGGTAGGAAGAGGCCATTTGATTTCTCACTTTTTTCTTCTTTTCTCTTTTGTGTTTCTGAGTTTGTGGTTTTGTTTTTATCCCCTTCTTTTTCCTTCTTATAGATATAGTCTTTGACAAACCCTAGCCATTGCAGCGTCTAAGCATTTCTGAATCTCCAGCATTCATCGAGTCCCACAACCTTCTCGCTTTCCAACCGTACCCAACACATTTATCTCGACGTGACCTTTCTGAACGGACGCGTTCAGTAAAGTCATCACGACTTTGTATGGCCCCGTAATTTCTACTTGTGGAGTCTGCGGCGCCTCTATGCGTCGACACGTGGCTCCTGCTTTTTGCCCGTGACTATCCATGAGACGACATTAGGGACCACGTGCTTTCTTTTCAGAAATCCCACTTTGTGCTCATAATTCACGTTTTATCTTCTTTTTAAAATAATAATAATAATAATAATAAAATGTGTGGGCTTCAGAATTCATTTTGGGTCGGTTTTTCACCTTGTTTGGGTTTCAAGGTGGGTTAATTTCATTGTGGGCTTTGGGCTTCAAATTTTTTTGGGTTTCAGAATTGTGTGATTAGGGTTTACTGTTTCATTTTTTGTTTGTTTGTTTGTTTGTTTTGAAATTTTTATTTTTGTAATTATTTTATTTGTGTATTTTAATTCTTGTGTGTTTTGTGATTTATATTTACTTTAGTACCTTTCATTTCTTGCTATGACATTGCTTGTTCCTAATTTTTAAACATTGAGGACAATGTTCATTTCTAGGTTTGGGGGTATTGGAGTTTAGCATGTAAATTTGATTTTTTTCCTTAATTTAATTTAATTTTTTTACTTGTTTTTATTTTTATTTTATTTTGTTTGAGTCTTGCTTTTATTTTTATTTTGATTTTATTCACTTTCCGAACACATTTGATGAGATTGTGATAAATGTTTGCATGACTTAAATGAAAATTGGATTTCATTTTATTTTAGTGTTTTTTTTCTTTATTAAAAAAAAAATAATAATTTAAAAAAAAATAATTTTAATTTGGCATTGTTCTAACATGATATGCTTGAAACCTTCTTTAAACTTGCCATTTGTTTCATAATTTTCCAATTAAAGGATTTGCATGATCTAAAGAATTGTATGAAGCATAAATTAGACTTATATAACCAACCATATAAAGTGAGCTTTTGAGCCTTGTACTTCAATTCATGAGTGTTATATACATACTCTTATTTTCTTGTCATCAAAGTTGTTGTTTGATCTCATTATTCATTGATTTGGTTGAACACTTAAAAGTCATTCATTCTTATGCAATTTGATTTCATGACATTTAAGAAGTGATATTAAGGCCCTCTTTGGATCGTTTGTGCCTTTCAAGCTAACCTTATGCATGCTTAAGCATGATTTTCCATTGTTAACCATTTTGAGCCTACATGTAAACCTTTTCTTTCATTTTACCAATTATATTTGCTCACCTTAGCCCGAAAAACAAGAATTTACCTTTATAAGGAACTCATGAGCTCTAATTCGGATGTGTTTTTCATGCTAAGTTTGGGAAGGGATATTACATAAAGAAAAAAAAAATTCACTCAATTGGTGAAAGAAAAGAAAAGAAAAGAGAAAAAATTGTGATAAACTCGTGGTTGAATGAAATTTCATTTTTGGGTTTCATTTTTGGGCCTTCTAAATAAATTGGTGTTTGTTCAATTCAAGGAAAGGAGTATGAATAATTGTAAATGAAGGTATAAGGAGTTTTGATCGTGTAAAAGAAAAAATCTAATCGTGATGATTCGAAGTCTTGTAAACAATTGTTTTATGCTCTTATATTTTGAGTTTCTTGGACTTTGTTTTATCCATACCCTTCATTTCTTACTCACCTTACACCCTTGGCCCCATTACAACCCATGTTAAAGACCTAAATTGATCTTAAATGTCATATGGTTGAATTGCATGCATTTTCTTACTTTTAAGTGTTTGGCATCCTTCTTGAGATCATATTAATGCAAGTTCTTCATCTTTCTATTTCGAGTTAAGTCTTTATGGTTTAACTCTAATCTCATGTTTATAACTGAGTGTTGCATTATAGCCCTCTTCTGAGTGATTCATTTGTGAGAGGACAACTTTGGTGAGATTTGAAGTTGAATTTGTGCTTTGTATGATTTTTGAAATTGTGTGAAAACTAAGATTGGGGAATTTGTTACATTTGGCTATCACACTACCACACTTTGAGCATGTTGTGTTTTGAACTTTGCCGCCTTGTAAATAATTTCTAAAATTGAGTTTTTATTGTTAAAATTTTTGAGTCATGTGCATGAGTCATTTCTCTTCAGAAAATGTTCGGAAAGATTGTTTTGAGTTGTATTTTTATTTCTTTTATTTTTGTTTTTGTTTTTGTAATTATTTTTGTTTTGGTTTTTGTTTTTGTTTTTGCTTAAGGACTAACAAATCTATTAAGTTTTCTAACCATTTTGTTTTGTAGAGTTAGAAAAACGTTTGTGGGTATCGTATCTGTTAAACCCTCAGGAGACACAACTCCTCCTACTAGGGATGCCTAGAGGTTTAAAGGCTTGTTGCATATGCTAAATGCAATCGAGTTACCTACGAAAGTGGTTTAGTTAACTTCTAGTTTTGTTTTTAACTTTGTTTTGTGTTGTTTTGCTCGAGGACTAGCAAAATCTAGGTTTGGGGGTATTTGATCGGTTCATAATTGTATATTATTTCTTACCCTTCTAGCTTATGATTTGGTTATGTTTTTGAGTTAAACTTGTGCTTTTAATCCTTTTTGTGTTTATCTTTCAGTTAATTGAGCTTTAGGTAACAATGATGGCTTTGGAGAACATAATTCATGCAATTCAAGCATGTTAAGGCCTAATTTGGATGAATTGATGAAGAGCTTAAAGACAAATTCATTATGGCTACAGCCCCCTGCCAGTCCAGTTCCGTAGGTCATATTGCAAGCTTTGTTTCAGAAACCTACATAGCTCGGATGAGGCCACATTCTTCATGAACGTTGCTCCAATTGGTGTGTACTATAACATATCCAAAATTCAGCCCCATTGGATAAATCTGGAGTCCGTTACCTAGCAAACACAGAACCATGCTCAGGATGGATCTTATCAGCGCGGAAAATGAGTTAGCAATTTGTTTCGGCCTTAACTTCTTCCTCCGACCTTGGATTGGCCCAAATAACATATGGCTGGAAAGAAGACATTCTGAACTTCAATTTAGAGTGCTTAAAGTCCTAATTTGATTAAGAGAAGCCCAAGTTGTAAGCCCTTGAAGTTGCTGGTCATGCTGACCTCAGCATGTGCTGGTTGGATGCTTGGTCATGGTGAGCTAGGTATGAGCTATCATTTCTGGTTGGAAGCTTGGTCATGGTGACATGAAGATGAGCTAGGGCTGCTGGTGGGATCTATTGGTGAAGTGCATCAACCAATTCAAGATTTTCTAATACAAGTGCATCACCCAATTTAGATTTTCTAATACAAGTGCATCAACCATTTCAGATTTTATAAAACAAGTGTTGTATGCATTAGCCATACTTAATTCAGATTTTCAGCTTCCTTAGGCCTATATATAGTGAGGTTTCCCAAGCTTGTAAACACACCCCAAGGGGGGGAGCTCTCAAACACTTCTCTAGAGCTCCCTTCCCTTCTCTCCCTCAAATTCTCTTAGTTTTCCTTTCTAGTTCTCAATTCTAGCTTTCCTTTTGCTTCTTAGTTGTAATTTATTTTTCATTATGTAAATTCTTTTCTTTAGTTTCAAGTTTGATTAGTTTCCAAGTTTCAATTATGGTTCATGTTCTTATTCATTATGCTTATAAGTTAATATGCTAGTTTGAATGATTGATCACCATTTAGGCTTGCATGTTAGCTATCTTGGTTTGAATTAAGAGTAGACACCATACTTTAATTCGAATTGAACTATGAATAGGAAGAGTATGTATGGACATTCGACAACAGGGATTAGATACATGCTTGGTTGTTTAAATTGTTCTTCTATGCTTAATGGGTTCCTAATGCTTAATTTTAGGTTAGACAACAAATGATCAAATTAGGGAATTAGGAACACAAGGTTATGACCACACACCATGGCTTAATCATACTTTAGCTAGAATCAATCCATTAATCTAAATTGAACTTGGGAACTTATTTGCTTGAGTTACTTATTTCTTTCTTCCTTGTTTTATGTTCTTTGTTTTTGTTTCTATTTTGTGTAGGGAAACTAAATTGGATCATTCAATCACTAATCCCTGTGGAATCGACCTCGCACTTACATATGCTATACTACCAACGGTTCGTGCACTTGCGAGTATCACAAGTTGAGGATGCAACTGAATCCATTTTGGTGCAGCTGTATCTACGCAACAGGTGGCAACTTAGTCACTTGGAGAAGTAAGAAGCAAAAAGTTGTGGCTAGATCAAGTGCTGAAGCAGAATTTAGGGGAATGGCTCAAGGACTGTGTGAATTGCTCTGGTTACGGAACTTACTGAAGGACCTTGGAGTTAAACCATTAAAGGCTACAAACTTGTACTGTGACAATAAAGCTGCTATCGAGATAGCACATAACCCAGTACAACACGACCGTACCAAGCATGTGGAAGTCGACCGACACTTCATCAAAGAGAAACTTGAAAAGGGTATAATTAAGTTTCCGTTTGTAAAATCAGAAAACCAACTTGCCGACATTCTGACGAAGGCCGTATCAAGTAAAGTTTTTTATGATTCATTTGACAAGTTGGGCATGCGTGATATCTTTGCACCAACTTGAGGGGGAGTGTTAGTTGAGACAATTACAAGACAAAGACAAGACATAGACAAGACCCTAAACCAAGGAATGCTTGTCTACCATCTCTCTACTTTTCCATGTTTACATATCCATGTTTTAGGGATGTTTACACATCCATGTTTTAGGGGTACCTTTTCCAGGATTTGTGCTAGATGTAATTATTAATTAACCTTTGTACAATTGCATATAACTCTCAAGTGAGTAATACAATTTTAGATTAGCATTCTCTGCAAATCCTCTTCTCCAAGTTCATCTCTATTCTCTCAATTACACTATCTTTGGCAATAACAGATCTACGATCTGTCGACACAATCGAAGAGTATTATCAACAAGACAAACAAAAAATCACTTCGTTTGAGAGCAGCTGCTCTGGCTTTACCCATGGCGATACTTTTGGCGACCCCAGCGACCTGGACGCAAGGGATATGGTGACCTCAGTGACCTAGACGCAAGGGATATGGCGACCTCAGTGACCTGGACGGCGAGATCTGTGACCTGGATGGTGAGCTCGGTGACCAAGATGGCGCTATGGACATGGTGTTTAAGAGATGAGAAAGGGAGTTGAGAGAGAGATAGAGGGTTTTCTGAAAAGGTCGTGAGAGGGAGTGTTTGAGAGAGAGAGCTGTTCGTGAAAATTTAGAACGTAAATGAAATTTTTGTCCAGCGCTTTTTAAAGGACGACGGTTTTCAAAATTAATGGTCGTAATTTTTATCTGAGCCTTTTAAAGAACGACGGTTCCTTTTGGAACCGTTGTGGTTTTTCATGATTTTTAAAAACACAACGCTTTTTAGTTTTACGGTCGTCTAATACGGGTCGTAGTTTCCCATAATTGAAGTAGTGGGTAACGTCTGGGCTGGAGTTTCAGTTGGTTTTGGATGGTTTGTTGGCTGCAGGGATGCAAGATTTGGCTTTGTTGGGCTCCAAGAGAATAAAACATGTGGGTTAACTTGAGGGGTACATCGCATTAATGTTTTGTTCCAGGATTAAGTAAGATTGTTGCCATAGCATTCAAAGCTATAGAATCCATTACTGCTCTCCGGTTTGGTGGGTGGGATTTATTACTTCCTCTGCCCACTTTTTGGATTTGAAAAATTGAAGCAAAAGGGGGTTGGTGGTTGGGTGTGGGATGGTTTTAATTTTCGAAGGGAGATATTGTAAGGTGTTGTGGATTTGTTGGTGTTCAATTCCAGATGAAACATCAAAGATCTTGTGGATTTGTTTGGAAGCAGTCTCACACAGAGGTGAGGGAGCTCTCATAGTAGAGAGAGAATCTCTCATTTAAGAGAGAGACTGGGACAGTAATTTGCATGTTACTTAGTGTTCCTCTCCCTTAGGCATCTTCAGTTCAACGATGTCCACAGAAATTCTTCTCTCTCCCTCTCTTCCCCCACCACCCCACTCTATCCTCAAGGGTCTATAAATTGGTTGAGGCCAAGCCACATTAAGTTCACTCAACAATCTTGTCTTGATCACCTTAATTGTGTTGTTAAGAAAAACATGGCATCCTCCTCCAAGACTTTTCTTCTTCTTGGCTTTATGTGTGCTCTTGTGATCCTCATCTCCTCTGAGGTCTCAGCTCGTGAGCTAGCGGAAATTACTAAGCCAGCAATTCCTGTTAGTGAGTTTCTAATTTGTTTTTTTTAACTCAGATGTATGTTTATATTTTTTATTCCACCGATCTGTGAAAATATATGTATGTGTGGGTATATGCGGATGTTCATATTTATGACCTCTACTCATGTTACTCAACTCATATTATTTTCTTTGTGGGTGTTGTATTATCCTTACAAATAATCAGTCAAATCAAAAATCACAAAAACAAACAAAAAAATTTCGGCAAACATTAAAATGACCTTAAAGATAAACTATGTCATTAATTAAATTCGTTGATCATTCGTAGGGATGATTTAAGAAAAGGACCTAAAAAATGAATATTTCAACACATTTTCAACCCACAAACTTACCATTCAAATCATAGAAATATATACATTACATATGTATTTATGTCATTTCTTTTTATCGGAGAGAAGAAGGGATTCAAATTTGAGATGCATATTTTAACATTGAGAACATATGTACTATTAGACTAAGTACTCTTTGGCATATATGCCATTTTTAAAGAGAACTTTCTTTGTAGGTTTGAGTATAAATGTGAATTATGTCCCTAGGCTAGATAAAACAATTTTAATATTAAGTTTAAAAATTAAGGGCAATATAATAATTAGCAAACCCTTAATCTTCACTCACCCACTTTTACCCTCCTAGACTAGACCCAACTGTAGCTCTATTCTAATTTCTACCTTTATGTGAATTAATAGTCCCAGTAATTTTTTTTATACAAAATCATATGAAATTTCTTAATCTATCAAGATCTTCTCGATGTTATGTTCATTTTATGTTCATTTTACAAGGCTGCTGTTTGCATGGCTTTGCTCCCTACAAAATACAAACCGATCCATGCTTGTCAAAGTGATATAAATTCTTTAGACTTATACAGATTACTTTTCTTTCAGGGGGCAATACCTATCCCTTTAAAGGCCGTCCAAGTGCGCGAACTGTCAGATGCATGCAGTCCGTATACCTATCAATTTAGAACATTTCGCCGGGCCCCGCCCCCTGCCCCGGCCCTAGCCCCGCACTGGCAGCAGCGCCGGGCCCTACCCCTGCCCCCGGCACCGGAACCGGAACCGGAACCGCCCCTGCCCCCTCTTCCCCCGGCACTGGAACCACCCCCATCCCCGTCCCCACCCTTGGCTCCTGTCCCGGGAGAGTATAGGCAAGGCCAAGGGCACCATGAAAAACCAGGACTTGGTGTTGCTGAGACTGAAACTGGGAATTAAATAGATAACCCTTTTTCAGTGGATATTGCAGGTACTGTGTGGTAATAATTAAGAGTTTGTTTTGTCAATAAAGGTCAATGTAATGTATTGGTTGAGTTGTTAATAAAACTCTCAATCATAATTAAGTAGGATTTTAAGGTTTATCTTTGTACTAGTACTCATATCATACTGTGTCTAAGATATGTGGCTTTCTATCTTTATATATACATTTGAAATCTATCCTAGCAATTCCTTTTTCCATAATTTGTGTATCAATGAAAATCTCCATTAAGAGTAACTATATGTTGATGGAAGTTTTAAAATTAATTCAAGCAAGCCTTTCATATCATAATGTATTAAAAATAAGTAATTTCGACTTATTTTCTTTACAATATAAAAATAAGTAATAAGGACACTCAGGCTAGATACTTGGGTAAGAAATCCTGGAATTCATCTCAGCCAAATGGACCCACTTGATGAAAAAAATAAAAAAAGGACCCGTGCTATATAACATGTGAATCTTCGCATAGGAGAAAATCTGTATATATTGTATATGTCTATATATATTTATATATGAAATTTTTTGAGAATAAGAGTTCATTCATAAAACCAAAAGGCATACAAAGACATATGAAACTTATTTACTAAAGATATATATGTGTAGACTTGATTTTCTTCTCTGTTCGTTAAACGATTTACAAAAGGAGACAAACCATCAACGTTTGTGGAAAAAAAAAAATGAAGGACAAAAAGAAAATGAACGTTTGTCCACGAGTAAGCTAAATATGAATGGGCATGCAAAGACTTCAAAGTAAGTCCTTTTATAGGCACAAAAAATTGGAAAAGTAAAAAACAAGTGTTCCTCTCCTTTATTTGTATATTTGTATATTTTTTATTTAATTTTTGAGTGTTTTTTTGTCAAATCAAGTGTTCCTCTCCTTTAGTCGTCTTCAGTTCAACGATGTCCACAGAAATTCTTCTCTCTCCCTCTCTTCCCCCACCCACCCCACTCTATCCTCAAGGGTCTAAAAATTGGTTGAGGCCAAGCCACATTAAGTTCACTCAACAATCTTGTCTTCACCTTAATTGTGTTGTTAAGAAAAACATGGCATCATCCTCCAAGACTTTTCTTCTTCTTGGCTTTATGTTTGCTCTTGTGATCCTCATCTCCTCTGAGGCCTCAGCTCGTGAGCTAGTGCAAATTCCTTTTAGTGAGTTTCTAATTTTTTTTTTAACTCTGATGTATGTTTGTATTTTTTATTCCATCGATTTGTGAAAATATATGTATGTGTGGGTATATGTGGATGTTCATATTTATGACCTCTACTCATGTTACTCAACTCATATTATTTTCTTTGTGGGTGTTGTATTATCCTTCATATAATACAAACTAAAAAGTTTCGGCAAACATTAAAATGACCTTAAAGATAAACTTCGTCACATAACCTTATGCTTGTCAACTGATATAAATTCTTTTTATATAAAGGACGACTTATATATATAGACCCTTCAAACCCGGGCCAGTCGTCAATTGCGGCCGTCATCCGTATTCTAAATGCCTACCTAAACCGAAAGGGCATGGCCCCCCAACCCCCGGCCTTGGGAGAGTATAGGCACGGCCAGCCCCCGGCCCCCGGTGTTACTGCTGAGACTGAAACTGGGAATAGATACGTAACCCTTTTTCTTTGGATATTTTCAGGTAATATAATAAGGGTTTGTTTTATCAATTATAAAGTTTAATGTAATGTATTGGTTGAGTTGTTAATGAACCTCTCAATCATAATGAATTAGGATTTTAAGGTTTATCTTTGTACTAGTACTCATATCATATTGTGTCTAAGATATGTGGTGTTTGTGCAAATAATCTCGTGGGAGAATATTCGCTTCTAGATCCTTCAACCTTCGATCTTCCTTCTCTCTCCTTCTCGGTTCCTGTAAAAAAGATTGGAGTAAATAGACCACACCCGGGGGGGTGTTGGCCAAAGGCCCTCCGATGCCTAAGTTAGTTCGAGTGTTTGTAGGAAAACAATAGCTAAGCAAAGGGTACGGAGTTGTATGGTGTAAACCGAGCGGCCGGAGCCGTGTGGAGAAAATATGGAGAGTGGAGAGTGGAGAGGGAGAGAGAGCTTCGGGTATTTTCTCGGGTTTTGGAGCTAGGTTTAGAAGTAGGGTTTTTGAAGTACCTTTTTTTTTTGAGAGAATAGCGATAGGATTTTATTGATAGGATAAGACGTAACTAGTACAAAAAACCGGGCAATGTCGTCGGGGATTAGGCGAGTTTCTCTACACATACGGGCTCGGTCGTCGGACTAACTGAGTAGCCTTACCCGCTCAACTGCAATCAGGAGCGGGAACCTAACCACAGGTAGAGTACCCCCCCGTCCCCCTAGGATCATACCCGTACCTTGAATGATGACTGAAGTCATCTATTTATAGGAGCCTCGGGGCTAGGGTTTCGTAGCCTCGGGCAGGGACGGATCCACAGAGGAGCAAAGGTGGACAAGTGACCCCTGCAACTCTGGGATCTGCCATTAGAGGGGAGAAAATTGACCCCTGCAAACTACTCGACGAAAGTCCCCAAAGAGCACGAAGCGCTGCTCCTCCCCAGCGCGCAGCATCCTCTAGCATGCAGCGCTGCTTGCGCTTCCTTTTTTCTTTTTTCCCTCAAAGTCAAAACAACGTTGTCCTATATATATTATGTATTTTAAAGCCTATATCTATGTTATATATTATATGGTTCTTTGTCTGCTGGTCCAATCAAAAACTTTTCTTCTTTTTTATTCCCACAGCTGAAGACACGCGCATGCATGATGTCTCCCACTTCCTTTTTTATTTTTTCTTTATGACCTTTTGTTCCTTCGTTGCTGCTTCTGGTCCCACTTTTTCTTCTGTATTTTTTTCATCTCAAATTCCCTTTGGTCTGCTGTGTTTCATTTCCTCCTCTTTGCTATAGTTTCATCTCAAAACGACACCGTCTAGGACCAGGTCACTTAACTTTTTTTAAATTTTATTATCATGGCCTTTTGGACAGGTTTTTTTAATTTCCGAAATATGCATATAACAATCTAATAAACATGTTCCTCATAATTTTATTTTTTTACATGTATGTAACTGTTATTGCATTTTCATTCATTTCTACGGGTCTTCTATATGTAAAAAATTGTGAGCTTATATATGTTGACCCCCGGAGAGCAGATTTCTGGATCCGTCCCTGGCCTCGGGGCTAGGGTTTCGTAGAGATTGAGTCGGACTTGATAATATCTGAATTATCTCGTTAATTATAAGATAATATCCTATAATTAGGATATTATCCCTTTGATAAGATAATACCCGAATTATTGATATTATCTCATTAATTATAAGATAATATCCCTTTATTATGATAATATCCCAATTAATGATATTATCTTTATTAATTATGAGATAATCAGTCCCGATCTCTTGGACCACAGGAGTCCAAGAGATTATGGTCACCTACCGTTGGATATTAATCCAATAGTTCAAAAAAGTTTCTTAAAAGGAGTGCAAGAGTGAGTGAACCGTTGAATTTATATCAAACGGTGAGTGACCACAAATCTCTTGGACCCTTGTAGTCCAAGAGATCGGGACTAATGAGATAATACCATATAATTAAGATATTATCCATATTAATTAATTATCCCAATAAATGGTTTAATTAATTAATTTAAGGGATAATCTTCTTTTCCACATGGTGTGCTCTGATTGGAGACGAAAATATTTGCTCTCACATGTGGCTTTCTATCTTTATATATACGTTTGAAATCTATCCTAGTAATTTCTTTTTCCATAATTTGTGTATCAATGAAAATCTCTCCATTAAGAGTAATTATATGTTGATGGAAGTTTTAAAATTAATTCAAGCAAGCCTTTCATATCATAATGTATTAAAAATAAGTAATTTCGACTCATTTTCTTTACAATATAAAAATAAGTAATAACGACTCTCAGGCTAGATACTTGGGTAAGAAATCCTGGAATTCATCTCAGCCAAATGGACCCACTTGACAAAGAAAAAGGACCCGCTCGACTTTCTTTGGCTCTACTTGAACACTGGACTTGTGCAAAACGAATATCAACGAAGTCCTAATCCAATTTTAATAGCTCCAGATGCATGATGCCATCCTCGTCTCTCTTTCATTGCTTCACTCCCATGTCTTAATCTCTTCCTCTACTTTTGGTAACCATTTCGTTTTCAGTGTTGAGTTTCTGTTTTGAAAACCCAAACCATGTTTGATAATAGTTTAAATTGTTTTTAGTTTTCAGTATTCGTTTTTTTTTTTCTTCCTCGTTTTTTTATTCTCCAATTTTACATAACCACACATACATCTACATCGCACTCCAGTACCACAACGTCAATCATTAATCCTATATGCACTGTGTTTTGTTGTTTATTCTAATAGGTATATGGTGGAATAATGAACCTTTTAGCTCTAAGAACATAATTATACACTGGAGCACTGGCATGAATTTAAGCACCTACAAAAGAAGCGTGTCAAAAGAAGGGCAGGCTGCCCTTGACAAACATACCCACATAAGGTGAATAAAAAACATGCTTCTCGTAATAGAGGAGAGGTCATATAACTCTTGAATTATTTCAAGGAGATATTTAATCCACACGGTTGACTTGTAAGAGAACACTTCTTGACTTGTATTAAGAGATATAAAACCATAAACCTAGCTAGTGATTTAAGAAATTAAACGACAGCAGAGAGGACACATGAACCCTCAGGTATTCAAACAGAAAGCTAACACACAACTTGACTTCTACGAGACACAACCAAACATGGAGCTGTCTGTTTTCCTACTACATTCACAGGCTATTCCAGAACTTGTTTACCCTTGTCCTTATTAAGCTTAGGACCCTCGATTCCTTCCACGCTTTTAAAGAGAGGGTCTTGCATGGAGCTGTCTGTTCTGCTAGGTCCTGCCTTGCCCTCACCACCATCATGGTAGCGCTGATCATTTGTTTCTTTGGTCTCAAGAAAAGTGGTAAACTCATCCTCATGCTGATATACTCGACGGAAACCACACATTTTCGCGTACAGCCCTCCCGTATTGCTTGCAAATGAAGCGTTTAAGTGACTACACCCTTTCAACTGATCTTGAAACCACTTCCGTGGTATATAGGACAGCCAATTGAATCCTCCATCTTCTAACCACTTTAATTCTCCCCTCGTTGTTTGATAGGGGTGGAGGGAATATTCCAAACTTATGTTGTCAGTTTCCAAGTGACAAATCAGGTAGTGAGGAGTTTCTGTATCCAATTTGTCGTGGCAGGTAGTTGGATTCTCAAGCTCTGAGAAAATTGCATAAAGTCCTAATCCAATTTTAATAACTCCATATGCATGATGGCATCGCTCGTCTCTTTTTCATTGCTTCACTCCCAAGTCTTAAAAGTTACAGATTGAATTCTATAATTTTAATTCTAATCTAAAGTCATACTAAATTATCATAATAATGGACCAGAAATCTTACATGGCTGAGCAGTCCTACATTGCGTAAATACATTGAAGAATGTAATCTTCTCCCACAAACTTGTATTCCGTCATGAAAACATCAGATAAATTACAAAACCTAGCTTCTTGCACATGAACAGATCAACGAGACTCCCAATCCTTCAATTTCTTGCTTCCTTTGGGTTTTGCAATAGGCGCGTTCATTCCTGCCATTTTAGCATTATACTTTGCCCGAAGAGGATCGTTGTACGTCCATCTGAAATGCAGAAAACGGTAAATAAATGTGCTTGTTTGGAAAAAAATTTCGGGAACAATCAAATAAAACGTATTCAGATGTACGTATTCTGGAATTTAAGATCAAAAGAGAAGCCAAAGTCGATCCCATTACTGATGATACAGTTATATTCCCACTTCCTTTACCGAAAAGGGGAAAAAGCCCTATGAAAAATTCATCAGAATTTGTATGGTATGTTCGCCTATTCACATCTCAACTTTTGTTCTCCCTCAAACAAAATTCACATCAATTTAATATATATTCATACCACAAGACAGCTCCTCCCGGTGGAACCTTAACTTTACATACTAAGAAATCCAAGTGAAAACCACCAAAAAATAATACTTATACTGACATATAGAACCCATCCAAAATATGTTGATATAGAAATGAAAGTAACAATATGAATATGACCATAACAAATTGCTAATAAAATAAAAAAGAACAATAACTTTTCTCATGTTCTATTACTTCAAAGTTAAGCCACCAATCCTTTGTTCCAAAACTTTAAATTATTCCTATGACCACAACAATATCAATGTAGTTTTTCTATATATTGTTGAAGAATTTTTAGCTTATTATCCTAAAATTTTGACTCAACCCATGGCTATTCTTTTTTATTTTCGTTTTCCTGTCATTCCATTTACAGATTATGGATTCCTACCCAACCGAACTTTGGAGTCTTGAAAACATATACAGATATAATGATGTAGGACAAAGAAGAAGTACAAAAAGATATGGAATTTGGCATCACTACTAAAAGTTTCTTGGATCATTCCTAGTAATAGATCAGGAGGTGTCTTTGGCTCACTCCAATACCATTCAAGCTACACATGAGAGCGGGAAATCATAGAAAACTATAATTTATTTGATGTTCACTAATTTTCAAATCTTACTAACTAGTCCTTTTTAAAAGGACTATTTACATGAACCATTGGAAGACTCAAATTAACATGTTTAGGAATACTGAATTATGCCTATACCATTGATCATGTGACAGAGACTTAAACACGATGATTAAAGAGCTCCAAAATAATAAACGTAAATGACATCTATAAATTGCATTAACTACAGAAAAATAAAAAGACTCTCAATCATCTGGTCCTGGGTAGTTGTTGTGTAGATACAGCTGCACCAAAATGGATTCAGCTGCATCCTCAACTTGTGATACTCGCAAGTGCACGAGCCGTTCGGTAGTATAGCGTATGTAAGTGCGAGGTCGATCCCACGAGGATTGGTGATTGAATGATTCAATTCATTTTCCCTACACAAAACAGAAATGAAAAAGAAGGGAAATAAATAAAACAAGGAAGAAAGAAAATAACTAACTCAAGCAGATAAGTTCCCAAGTTCAATTAGATTAACGGATTGATTCTAGCTAATGTATGATTAAGCCATGGTGTGTGGTCATAACCTTGTGTTCCTAATTCCCTAATTTGATCATTTGTTGTCTAACCTAAAATTAAGCATTAGGAACCCATTAAGCATAGAAGAACAATTTAAACAACCAAGCATGTATCTAATCCCTGTTGTCGAATGTCCATACATACTCTTCCTATTCATAGTTCAATTCGAATTAAAGCATGGTGTATACTCTTAATTCAAACCAAGATAGCTAACATGCAAGCCTTAATGGTGATCAATCATTCAAACTAGCATATTAACTTATAAGCATAATGAATAAGAACATGAACCATAATTGAAACTTGGAAACTAATCAAACTTGAGACTAAAGAAAAGAATTTACATAATGAAAAGTAAAGTGGAACTAAGAAAAACTTAAGGAAAATTTCAACACAAAAGATTTCATTACAACAATTGAAAACTAGAAAGAGAAACTAAGAGAATTTGAGGGAGAGAAGGGAAGGGAGCTCTAGAGAAGTGCTTGAGAGCTCCCCCCCTTGGGGTGTGTTTACAAGCTTAGAGAACCTCCCTATTTATAGGCCTAGGGGAAGTGAAAATCTGAATTATACAATTGAATTTTCTAAACACACTAACTTCACCTAACACACAACACTTAATTCACCAACTTAACCTAACACACAATTGCATTTGAAAACAATTCTTCTTGTCATTAAGCTTAGTGTTGCATCATCCACTTCAACATCTTTCAATTCATTTGGCTGCAAAATTCCACTCAATTATAGGAATTGAATATGCTTCACCTAACTTCCCCACAATCAATAACACCTCATGCATATGTCAAGCATGACAATGCATTGCAGTCTTCTTTTGGGCTCGTTTTGGGCTTGTTTCTCCATCCATAAAATTCTGGAAAAATATGGATCTTGAAGCTCTTTGAATTATCTTTCCAAGCATATGCAGCCCAACTCAAGGAAAAATCCGGAAGGCCTTCAAATGTGATTTTTGGCCCAGTAACGCAGATGCTGCCGAATTTGACCTTAAGTTGCCAAAACATGTATAACTTTCTCTAGAAGACTCGGAATCATGAACCGTAAAATTCTACAGAAAATAGACTTCCGTATCTTTCCAATGATATATGGCTCATCATCTGGTTCTTCTTGAGCAAGTGCAGTCCAATCCGTGAAGTTGACTGATCTGCAGACACCGTTTTAAGCTAACTTGTCTCCAAAATGCAATTAGTGATTCTCAAGCTTATCACACTGAAATAAACACAAAACTTATTAAAAGCACAAATTTAACTCAAAAACATAACCAAATCATAAATTAGAAGGTTACAAAATGATATGTAAATATGCACCGATCAGTAGTTGGATGGGATCATTTATCATACTTTGAACTTCACTCTTGAAACATATAAAATTATCGAATCTCTCAACAGGTATAGGCGAATGAAGTTACATGGGCTTCTAGATCAAATTGAAAGACAGTTTTTGGTTAGGAATACTTGTACAGGTGAATTAAGTGATGTTTATGTCCAACTTCTGACCAAAAAATAAAAAATAAAAAATGTTGACCATCAGTAAAGTCAAATACAGTGATACTATACATTTACCATAACCAATTTTCTTTTTGATTCCCTAAAGCATTTTATAAATCAAATTTTACTTATCAATGAATATAACCTAGTTGTTTAATTATTATATCAAACTATTTAAGCTAATAGACATATGTGCTAATAAAGCACCATACTGCTATTGGACCACACATACTTTTCTACAAGACTAATGCTCATCAAGTGCTACGTGAATGTCCTCAAATCTTACTATTCTCCAACCCATAAAATCTTACGATTTGACTGAGAAATTCAGTAAGATTAGCCCCTCAGTTCATATTCACTTCAAATAAACTGTGGGTAAACTGACACAAACTCTAACTTCCCTTAAGAAAACAAGAAATATAATAGTGCTTGTGGTGTTTAATGAATTCAACACAAAAATAAAATAGGTAACCAGAATGGTTAATGCATTAAAGAAATTGAACTTACGGATTGTTCCAATCAGTGGTATCCTCATTGACAAGATGAGTCCATTTCGTCCTTCCACTACGACCAAAATGTTTGACCTGCATGACCTTGGGCAATATTGTTTTGTCCATTTTATCTTCTCCAGTTGGGGCAGAGAAATCACGTGTGTAAATTCCATCTGTTCCAACAGTTGCAGCATAGTCATCAGGTTCTGACTGGAAGAAAGCACCCTTGTGGTAATATTTCTGCATAAATCTCCACTTCTGCTTTGGTTGTGGTGCAGCTTTCGGATGCTTCCTCTCCCAGTCCCTCCTCTCTTCCTCTGTCATGTTTCTAACCCTTTCAATCTCTTCCTTCTCCTTTATCATTGCTTCCCGGTCCTCCCTATCCCTCTTGATCCTGGCTATCTCTCTTGCCTTCCAAGCTTCATACTCCTCTGCCTCATTTACTTCATCATCAGTATCAATATCAGCAATATTTCCTTCCTGTTCCAAACCCTTCTGAATCTCTTCGTCCTTCCGAATCTCCTCAACCACAATCTGCTTTGTCTCTCTCTTCCTTTCCTCCAAATTCCTCTTCCTTGATTCCTCAAGGGCTTGTTCTTCAGCCTCAAGTCGCTCACGTTCAGCAATAGTATCTCTCTCTGACTTGGGCACAAAGACAGGCTTCAACATCACCATACCAGTAAGCTCTTCTTCTGAGTCAGTATCATACTCAGACTCCTCTTCCTCCTCTTCCTTTACTTCTTCCTCGTCTTCCGACAGAAGGAGTGGAGCTTCTTCTTGCTCCCTTTGACGCAACTTCTCCTTGATCCTTCTTCTTCTTTCCTCCAAAGCATCTGCGTCCTCTTCCTCAGCTTCTAACCCTTCCCGCCTCTTGGCTTCTTCTTCAATTGTTGAAACAATCTCTGCTTGCCGGATACGCCTATGATCAGCTCGAACATCCTCACGATTATCTATCCTGCTCTCAGCCAAACGGCGCAGTCTAGGATCATCTTTTCTAACAACATCAGAATATTCCTGCGTGGGGAAAGCTTTCTCCAATGAAGCAGCTGCGGACATCCTAATATCCCCATCTTCGTTCGCATCATCTGCCCACTCGGGAGCTTTTCCAGGCCAATACCTTTTAACTTTTGTTTGCCCAATTTTACCTCTGAGCTTATCCCTGACTGCAATCACAGTATCACTAACACCTGCTGTTACCGACATTGTTGCACCTTATAGACACCCTCTAAACACTGGTTTAAATCACTACACCACAACTTCTCATAGACAGCGCTGAAAAAACACTATAATAGGTTATAACAGAGTTATAGAAAGCGCCGTGTCAGCCAAAGATATGAAAGCATGAGCTATATAATAGCGTTTTTTACCTGCTATCGAAAGAACATAAACTTGACAAAGAACAGTGCCAATGACAAACGATGCAGAAAATTCATCAAATCTATTGTTGTGGCCATTAGAGCACAAAAAGCCAGATATTCTTTTTTTTTTTTAAATTGCCTGAAAACCTAAGAATTCACTTTGAGCTATCAGCATTACGAAGGTAGAGGAGCTTTACACAATAAATTAAGAATAGAATTAGCTTTCCAATTTCAAATCTCCAACCCCCAACTTGAATGCTATTCTTATTGTCTAAGTTGTAATCACGAATACGAGCAAAGCTCCTTAGCTAGTCCTATTTTCAAGCAAAACCCAGAAAAAAATTCAGAAAACTTGCCCCAATTCAATACTCAACAAATTTAACCCTAAATCAAATTAGGGACATAACAATTGTTTTGATATACTGATTTGTTGGATGGCTAGACCATAACCCTAAGAGAATGAGAGTTATTACCTGTCACAGAGCTTCAGACGTTGGGACAAGAGCAGCCAGCGAGAAAGATAGTGCGAGTTTGATAAACAGACAGCGAGCTAGATTTCCACCATGAGAGAAAGAGAGTCAGGGCGGGAGAGAGACAGAGAAAATCAAAGCGGGAGAGAGAAGGAGAAAGCTACTGAGAGCGAGAGCGCGAAAGAGAGATCCCGAGTTTTTTTTTTGTTAAAAGAGACAGTTGGAATGGGGAGAGAGAGAGAGAGAGAGAGGGGGGGTTTTCACGCCTAATTTTTTTACGCCCGCTAGTTTTTAATTGTCTATGCTATTTAAACTCAACACTTCTCTTTGGGTCGTTTGGTAAGGCGGATTGTTATGGATTGGATTAAATTCTGAGATTGTCTTGGATTAGTTTGGATTGGATTAAGCTAGATTAAGTACTGACCTATGTTTGATGGTGCGTCGGACTAAGAAACTAGATTATAAAACTAGTAAAATACCTATATTTGGTGATGTGTAGGACTAAAAAATAATTTTTTAAATATTTTTAAATTTAAATTTAATTAGTGAAGAGTCACTCTCTTTTGTTCTCTCTCCCTTCCCGTCTCACACCCACAACCCACTTTTTCTCCAATTTCTTTCTTCTCTATTTTCCCTTTCTTTTCCCCCCTTTTCTTCTTCCGAATTCACTTTTCTCCCCCTCTCTCTTCCCTTTCCTTTTTCCTCTTTTACTTCTTCCGTGCCATTTCCCTCATCTCTCTCTCTGTGTCTCTTTAGATATACTTGAGAAGGCATGAAAAGCAGAACAAGGTCACTGGAGCCCAACAAAAGCTTGGGACCAAAAACAGCCTAAGCCACAAGATACAAAAGAAAGAGCAAACAAAGTTGGAAAGGTGGTAGGGATGCATCAACAAAATCATAATTTTCTTCCTTTTCTCTCTTCTTCTTCCTATCTCTCACCTTTCTCTTGTTTTTTTCCCTTTGTTTCTCCAATTTTTTTTTCCTGCGTTTCTCTCTTTTTCTCTGGTTTGGATCTACTAGGAATTGAGTTTTTGTGTTTATGATCCCACAGTTTATGATTCCATCTTCATATGATAAAAAAAAATAATAATAAAATTTAGGGGAGACCGCCACTGTGTGGTTCCATTGGGTTTGAATTGATGGTGGTGGTTAGTCGAATTGGTGGTGGTTGATTAACTCCCAGACGGTGCTGGTTTCAGCCTCACTGTTCTGCGAGCTCTCTATTTTGCGAGCCATATTTCAACATCGTTGTATTGGGCCAGCGAGTGAGGGTTTTTTGGTAATGTTGGAATATATAATCTCATTTAAGTTGTCCCCCTTGTTAGTTACCAAACATGGGCTTCAGGTGTTATTTAACATAGCCCAATCTAGAGAGGTCTACCAAACATAGCCATATATCCAACTTTTCAGTACATAGTCGTCTCCAATAATGAAATATAAGAGTTTAATGATTTAAGTATTGGAGTGAACAAAGAAAAGTAAACCGAAAAAGTGTGAGATTTAAATAGAAAAATTTAAAAAACAAATTATCTTTTGAACTTTTAAACGCACTTATTGTTCATTGCATTTGTTTCCCATTTGATTCATACAGTTCATATGTCGGCCCCAAGGGTGAAGCTGCAATACAGTTTTCGAATAATTTTAACGTTTCTCTTTATCTTTTTTATTAGAAATATGAGGTTTAATTAGAATATATTTTTTTTCTAATGGGTGTGTATTTAAGGGTAGTTTGGGAAGAGAGTGGGGTTTTCTTAAAAATTGTGAAAATTTGAATTAGAAGTTTGGGTGAACTTAGAACATGAGGTGAACAAAGAGAAGTGCGGGGTTTAAATATAAAAAAAAATATTTGTTAATGCCCCGTGTTTTTCATCTCATAGCGTTAGTTTGTTTTGCTTTAATTTTTTTGTCAAATCCCTATCTTTTATGCACTTCTGTAAAAACGCTAGGGGGGGCATGGAGACCGCAAAACTGAAAAACCGAGCCATATTGAATTAGGCAAATTATGAATGGAACTGATGGATTACTACTTGCAACAACAGATACTACCAAAGAACTGAAAACTAGGATTCACGGGGTACTCAATTTATCTCTCACCTTTCTAACATACATTTATGGGTGACGTTGAAACTTAACATTCACTTAGCTCCTGTTTCCAATGCTTAGCATGTTGCAGAGATGGCATATGAGAATCAATTTGTGACAGAGACGCAAAAAGTTGACCATGGAACAGTCATACACTTGGAGAAGATACAGTTTCTCTTCACGACAATTTGCTAGCGGCTCATACAGTTTGGGTCAACCCTGCTGAGGTGAGTTGATGTTTCTATTCCTTTGTTGAACTCATACAAAATTTGTAAAACTGATCACACAGTAAATATGTATCCGAGTTTCCACGTCTGTTGCGTGTTATGTACATCTTTCATCAACACAATCAAAACTCACATGGTTTTAAACTTGTTCTTGTATTGTATGGATGGTATATATGTAACTGTTATTCAGTATCTCCAGACTGATTGTCTTTCAAGGGATGGGGTCAAAGTATCTCACTGCCCTGCTGTTGCAATGAGAATGCTTGGATTTTCACCTATAAGAGAGATGCTTGATGCCGGCATCTGTGTCTCTTTGGGAACAGATGGGGCACCCTCAAATAATAGAATGAACATAAGTTGAAATTCTGGGTTTGGACATTGGAAGTGTCATACTTGAACCTGGAAATTCATGCATGAATTTTGTTCCTTGCAGTTGATGAGATGTACCTGGCTTCTCTGATTAACAAAGGACGGGAAGTTCATACAAATGGGACAACTGATCCTACTGCTCTTCCTGCTGAAACAGTTCTCAAGCTAAATGGCGACTTTAAACTCTGATTTACCATTCACAAACAATAGACCCAAGGCTGTGGAGAACAAAAGACCGGCCTTCATTATACCCGCACCAATTGAATTGTGATCGAATATAATTAGAGGCCTTCATCATACCCACAAATAAAAATCATGCTACTTGTACGAGCACGTATATATCTCTTTGAATTATTTCAAGGATAATCCACAACGGTGGCTTAGACTTATATTAAACCTAGTGCTTTAAGGAATTAAACGACAGAAGAGGACATGAAATCAATCCTCAATTATTTCAAATACAGGACACAACCAAACACCTAATATTGCATGCATGCCTTTAAGAAACGACACGTCTTTACTAACAAACATTTTATTCCTAACAGTTCAAGATAATGCAGACCCTATGGTTTTTATTTAAACTAGAGTAACCATGGTGAACCAGCTCATATCTCAAATACATCCGCAGCCTATTCCTGAACTTGTTTACCCTTGTCTTTAGGCTTATTAGGACCCTCGGCTCCTTCCAATCTTTCATGGTGAGCGTCCTGGACGAAGCTGTCTGCTCTGCTAGGTACTGCCTCGCTCCCACCATCATGGTATTGCTGATCATTTGTTTCTTGATTGACAAGTAACGAGGTCATTCTGATACAGTGCTGCTTAAACTCTTCCTCATCATGCTGATATACTAGACGGAAACCACAACTTTGCGCTGACAACCTTCCCCTATCGCTTGCAAATGAAGCCTCCAAGTGGCTACCCCCATTCAACTGATCTAGAAACCAATTTCGTGGTATATAGGTCAGCCAAATGAACCCTCCATCACATAACCACTTGAATTCTTCGCAAGTTGTTCGGTAGCTGTGGGGAGATTCCAATATAGTGTTCTCAGTTTCCAAGTGACAAATGAGGTAGTGAGCAGTTTCTGCATCCAATTTGTCTAGGGAGACAGTTGGATAGTCAAGGTGTGAGAAAAATGCACAAAGAGCCAGACCCATCCAATTTCTGTCACTACAGAGAGATGGCGGTAACTGGATTTTCAATGAAGGACCACTGTTGTGATGAGGACTGAACCACTCTAGAATTTCAGTACTTGGAGGGAAAGTTGCATTAAATATCGAGTCACGATCAAAGTCCTACAAAATATAAAAATCAAGTAATGATATCCAACTCTAATCACCAATGTGTGTGTGTGTGTGTGTGTGTGTGTGTGTGTGTGAGAGAGAGAGAGAGAGAGAGAGAGAGAGAGAGAGAAAGAGAGAGAAAGAGACCTTAACATATGGTCCTTGGGGCATATGATATTGATGTGGATCTTCTTGAGAAAGACCTTCCTCAAATTGACGGAAAAGATCCTCATTGTCGAAGGAGATATAGGATTGGATTATTGCTTGCTTAAATTCTTCCTCGTCTTCCTCGTCTTGCTTGCTCATACAGCGCCGCATAAACCCCTCATCATGCTGGTATACGGGACGGAAACCACACCTTTTCGCATACAGCCCTGCCCTGTCGCTTGCAAATGAAGCATCCAAGTGACTGCATCCATTCAACTGATCTTGAAACCACTTCCGTGGTATATAGGTCAGCCAAATGAATCCTCTATCTTCTAACCACTTTAATTCATGGCCAGTTGATCGATAGGAGTGGAGAGAATATTCCAAACTAGTGTTGTCAGTTTCCAAGTGACAAATCAGGTTGTGAGGATTTTCTGAATCGAAGTTGTCTAGGGAGGCAGTTGGATTCTCAAGGTCTGAGAAATATGCATAAAGCGCCAGTCCTGTCCAATTTCTCTGACTACATAGAGATGGAGGCAACAGGATTCGCACTGAAGAATCACTGACGTGAAAAAGATACCACTCTAGAATTTCGGTAATCGGACGGAAAATTGCGTGGAGTATGATGTCTCGATTAAAGTCCTACAAAATATAAAAATTAAGTAATGTTATTGGATTCAGATAGCTGATGTGGGAGAGAAAAAAGGAGAGAGTGAGAGAGACCTGAACATGGTGTGGTTGGGGCGTATGATCTTGATTTGGCTGCTCGGGAGAGTGACCTTCAACAAACTGACGGATGGGATCCGCATTGTCAAAGAAGGAGGTCCAGGATTGGATTATTGCTTGCTTAAATTCCTCCTCGTCTTGCTGGTATATGAGACCGATACCAGACCTTTCCACTGTCAAGGATGGGCAATTGTTGTAAATTTTGGGCACTACAATATCAGAATTAGCAACACCAAACTCTGGTAGAAAAACACGGGGTATGTAGGTCACCCAAATAAATCCCCGCACATGTAACCACTTGAATTTCTCTTTTGTTATGGAACACATGGCGACTGGATTCAAGCAATATTCACCCATTCTCAAGTGACACAAAAGTTTGACAGTGATTTGGGAGCCCAGATCTTCAAGGGTGGCAGTTGGATGCTCATGGACTGAAAAAGAAGCAATTATAACAAGGCCCCTCCAATTTTTATCATCATACAGCTTTGGAGGTATTTCTAGTCCTTCCCCGGGTGACATAGTAGTCCAATGTTTGAAACACTCTAGATATTCCTTCCGAGGGAAACAAAAATTGTATGTGTTCCGAGGATCGAAATGCTTGAAAACAGAAATTTTATCTCCTTTAAGACTGAGTGTTGCCACCTGGGACTTTTGAAGGTAAGCCTGTAGGTACCTTTTCCATTGTGCTGGACTATAGCTTCCATAGAGTTGAGTCTCAGCCAATACATGTACATGACCAACCAACAACGACAACGGAGGTGGAGCATCTTCTTCTGCAATCTTTTGTTGGGTAGAATCCCTGTTGGCAAACGTTAAGCATTTTGAGTGGACTATTATTACTTCACCACAATCCTCGACATCCTGCTTTCGTTTGAGATAGCATCTATACTTGTGCAGTATTGAAGTAAAATCCTGTTCTGGTATCAGAAACTCTTGTCCAGATTCAGCTAACCGTTGCCTATACGTACAACTTATATTAGTCCAAGTAATTTAAAGACATTAAAATATTTTGCCAGGATTGAGAGAATTTAAATATATAAACAATCAACACACACAGATATATATATGACCTTTGGATCCTCATGGAATCAGGAGCGATGGGCATTTCTCTTTCCTCTGCATTATTATTGCCCATAGTTTTGTCTTCCTGCTGAAGGCGATTTTCCATTGTTTGTGCAGAAAAGGCTTGGGCATACGCACAAAGCTCATCAAGCATATCTGACCTCCCCAATGTCAACTCAGTTAATGAATGGATCAAGCCTCCCAAGTCTTCCTCGTATACTAAACGGGCTCCACAGAGTTCAACCTCCACCGCTGAGTTGGTGGTTCTAAAGAATGCCCTAATAACCTGACATTGACTCCACACATGTTGTTGAAAATACACACGTGGCACGTGTAACACAACAAGTTCATGGGACCTTGTAACTTTCTGGGGGAAGGGATTGTTTATCTCGACACATCTTGGTATTCTACTGCTTTCTTGGTCACACAAATCAACACAAAGGAAGGACGGAAGATGGAAGAGACTCGAAATGGATTGACGCCAAGAAAATATAACATATAGTTCTAATCCTACCCATCTGCTTTCATCAAACAAGTTTTGAGGAAGTTCACACAGTGCTACATTCCCCAAGTAGTGATTGTCGAACCAGTTCGGAATTACTACTTCATGACGAAAGCTAAAAAATAAATCCTTCTTGCGTCCATTGTGGCCCTGTCGATGTAAAGCGCACAAGTAATTAATTAATTAATGGTTAAGACCTTCAAAAATCAACTGCCTTAAACATAAATTTTGATTTTTGTCCTTTGTCAAGTACATTATTCTAACACACACGCATATATAGAGATGGAGACGGAGGGAGTAACCTCATAGAGCTTTGAAAGCAACGATTGTACTGGTTGGATGCTAGAATCAGTACTAGCTGTGGTAGAGCTGCCGCTGCTGCTGCCCTGATTCACATTTGAAGTTGATGGTGGTTCCCGTAGACGGTAATCAAGTTTCGTCACGTCACCAGAACTTTCCAATTTCATCACCTCATCTAACATATGCTTACAATGTGGACCAAAATTCGAATTGAGGTGTTGATTAGCAGTCTGACTTAAATCGTGGGCAAATTTTTCCGCATCTCGATGGGAGATTAAACGTATTCCGCACCCTTTCACTTCCAAACTGGGTCGATTTTTTGAGACTGAAGCTTGAAGTACTCCTTCGCTTGCTTTTTTCAAATTCCCTGCAAATTTGCGTGCTGGCTCATAGCAACAAACTGCATGTGACCCAACTATGAAGTTTTCAAAGTTTCCAATGACTCCTCGATTTTGAAGACGACCATCCAAGGTGTGAAAATGATAGAACGTCTCTTCCATTTCCGAACTCTGCTCAAGAATTTCGAAAAACACAAAAAGGACAACTCCCATCCATATACTATCTTCTGGATCTGATAGTTGGATTGTTACAGAATTCCCACTCGAATACTCACTGCACCAGTAAGGAATTCTAGTATACGGAACGCGAATTTCAAATTCTTGCTGACGATTAATCAGATCCTGTACAAAATAAGAAAAACAATAACATTATATACATATATATACACACACATATATCATGTATGTATGAGCAGCCCCAGGATCCCTTTTTACAATTCACCAAAAGAGGTCGTAGGTGATCCAACCTGATATAGGATCATTATATGTATGTATTTATATATATAGAAAATTCCCCTATTGGGCTGGAACTGGAAGGCGCCTTAAGGAAACTTACAAATGTATATATGTTGAGAGAGAGAGAGAGAGAGAGAGAGAGAGAGAGAGAGAGAGAGGGAGAGACCTCAAAGTATTTTGGAAAGAATTGTTCAAGATGCTCTTCATGAATTGGCAGTGGGTGGTGGATTATCTCATTTTCAACTCCTTCTGATTCTCGGCAATCTATGAAATAGATACCCTCATCAGAAGTCCATACGTTCAGGGTTTTTGGATAGTTTGTCTGCGAAGGACAACCATGTGCATCCAAATGTTTTAGGCTCAATGGAAGAGGTTCTGGCAACAATCGCAGATTGCAACACTTGAACAAGGTAAGTTCTCTAAGCTCAGAAAGTTGAGATATGCTTTTAGGTATGCTCTCAAAATTGTTTTCACTCAAACCCAAACTCCGCAATGAGGATAAGCATATGCCAATATCATCAGGAATTGCTCCTTCTCCTAGACCGCATCCGCTAAGATTTAAGTATACCAAAGAGGGTAAACCCGAGAACGAGTAAGGGAGCTGCAAACCTGTACAACCAAATAAACATAACCGTTGGAGGTTCTTCAGAAGTAAAATAGAAGGCAATCTTCTTATGGCAGTTTGACAGGCATCAAGCTCTTTTAAAAGTTCCAGGCTCCCTATGTTTTCTGGCAGTTGGTCAATCAGTGAGCACCCTGACAGATATAGACATTCCAAGGATGCCAAACTGCAAATGATGCTTGGAACACTCAAAAGGTTCTTGCATTCTCTTAGATTTAACACAGTAAGGCCAGTCAAGTGCTTGATTGATAGCGGCAACTCCCTTACCCCGGTCCCATCTAAATGAAGTTCTGACAAGTGTCCCATGTTTCCCACAATCTCTGGAAACCTTTCGAGTCTTGAACATCCTGAAAGAACAAAATTTTGAAGAGATTCCAAGCAAATGGAGTGGGGAAGGCTCTCTAGACATTCACAACCCTTCAAGTTCAACGAAACCAGATGTTGGAGATCCCAAATTTTTGGGTGAAGCTCTGATAACTTTTCACAACCTTCAAGAGTCAAACCCACAAGATTTGGGACCTTACTGAAGTCTGGGGTCTTGGTCAAGCATTTGCAGTTGGAAAGATCGATTAGCGTCAACTTTTCCATCATAGGAAGGAGCTGTTATGAAGGCAAGAAAACAGTAGTAATTAAACAAACTTATTGTAGTAATTAGTTTTGAAATTAATAATTTCTGTCTAATTGAATGCAAGAAAAACATATATACCCTTTCATGCCATAGTTGTTTAATGCGACTATTAGGCAGCTTGAGTTCCACGAGGGCATAAGGTTGAAAACTTGGTGGTAGAGACTCTAAAGGATATTCATGCCATTCTAAAAGCCGTAACTCTTCAGAGGTAGTATATTCAAGACATTCAGAAAACTTGACATTACAAATCTTCAACAATCTTAGGTTGTCCATTTTTGAGAATGGATCAACATTTAACTTTATCTCTTTCTTTGCAGGCAAGCTTAGGAATATGCCTTGAACATCACTTGTTCCCTACACCATAAAATAATAAAGCTTCAAGTGTAAGATGTATAAGAATTATTGCATCTGCAAATGAGAAAATATTCATGCACATATATAGTAAATTTGGCTTTTCCCCTTCAAACTAATTTTTTCTTACCTGCAGCCCATTACCTTATTTTTTCTTACCGATTCATATATACAAGGCAGGACACATGCACATGTATAAGTCGTCTCACTTTGTTGATAGATCATATGGTAAATACATTGTATATACATGCATATGTAGCATCACTTGATATCTTACCATATTTTCCTCGAGTACATCATGAAGCCACCACTTGCTACGTTTATACTCCGAAATGTTCTCATTAACCCATAACCTGCTGCGCTCACCTGGCTTACAAGATTCTCCAAGAACAATGCTCCAACCCATTTGTTGTAGTAAATCATGCATCCACAGTCTGTTTCCTTTAATAATTTTAACTAGACATTTCTCCTGGAGGACACTAATACCGATTGTTGGATGAAATTCACAAGCATCCAAAATTTTAAGTACACGATCGTGATAATCTCCTTTGAAGAAACATGCAATGTCCAAGAAGATTTGCTTCTCTGTTTCGTCTAATCCATCGTAACTTATTCGAAGTGCAGGAAAAATGCCTTTGTCATCAGGATATTCTTTCAGTTTAGCAAATTTACTCTCCCATTGAGCTACCGTTTTCCCATACAAGGCGCGACCCAAAACTTCAAGAGCTAAAGGGAGGCCATTGCAATATTTGACAAAACCCTTGGACAGCTTTGTGTAGTCATCAGCCATCTCATGGCCTTTCTTGAAGGCTTTCTTACGGAAGAGCTGAAAGGCTTCTTCATCGTTCAGTTTCTCAACCTCATATTTGCCGCCCACTAAATCTACATATGGCTTCAACAATTGCTCATTTCTAGTCGTTATTATGACTCTGCTTCCTGGACCCAACCAACCCTTGTCAGCTAAAGCTTCTATTTGTTTATCATCATCAACATCGTCCAGAACAATAAGCACCTTTTTAGTACGCAGTCGTTTCTTCAATAAATTCATTCCCATACGGACATTATGTTTATGTATGTCATCCCCGGAGCAATGGAGCAGTTCTTCGAAAAGAACGTTCTGACTCTGTTCTTCAGATTTCTCTCTGACATTATGAACAAAGCAGCAAGTTTGAAACTTGCTGCAGATCTTGTTATACACTAGTTCCGCCAGAGTTGTCTTGCCAATGCCTCCCATCCCCCAAATTCCTATGGTGCGAACTTTAACACACTCCTTAAGATCCAACAACGACTCCATTTTCTGTATACGAGGACCCATTCCAATTAAATCATCGTGGTTAGCACTTGGCGGCATGCAGGTCAATTTATTTGAAATCTCTTTAGATATTTCTTGAGTAACTTCTGATTCACTCCTGCAAACATAATAAAAATTAAATATAAAAAATTAGATATAAATCTAAAAGTATTAGGGTTCATCAGAAATAACCAGAGTAATTTTATTTTTGGATGCACCCTCAGGGTTTTGTTTATGGGAACTCACGAGCAACTTCCCAGTGGGTCACCTGTCCTGGGATTGCTCTAGCCCAAACTTGCTTAACTTCGAAGTTCCCATGGAATTCGAAGCCAGTGAGCTCCCAAAAAGCCTCGTGCTAGATGGAGGTGGGCATGTACATATAAGGCACATCACCCCCTCTCCATTGGTCGATTTGGGATGTCACAATCCTCCCTTAAGGGCCCGACGTCCTCGTCGGCACACTCGCACCACATGGCAAAGTGGCTCTGATACCATTCTGTCATATCCTGGATCAGCTCCGCCGTAGCACGATATTATCCGCTTTGGGCCCCCCCTTGCCCTCACAGTTTTGTTTCTAGAAACTCACGAGCAACTTCCCAGTGGGTCACCCATCCTGGGATTGCTTTAACCCAAACTCGCTTAACTTTGGAGTTCCCATGGAATCCGAAGCCAGTGAGCTCCCAAAAGGCCTCGTGCTAGATGGAGGTGAGCATGTACATATAAGGCATATCACCCTCTCTCCGTTGGTCGATGTGGGATGTCACAATAGTAACTTGGCAAACAATAAAAAACTTTCCATAGTAAGCTAATAAGTCGGCCAATATTTATGGTTCCCATTTTTCAAAAATTTTAATGTGTTTTTAACCCTCAATAACTTCTTATATTTTCAACAATTTTTTAAAATACAAGCGATAACCTAAATTACAAGGGGAAGTGGTGTTTTTAAGGTACACTAGATACAACCAAGATGTCATGGGGATTTGAACCTAAGATTACCGATCTGTAAACATATGATATATCAATTGTCTCTCTCAAACCCTAGCCTCCCTTCTCTCTCTCTCTCTCTCTCTCAAATCTCTTTTGCTTTGTTCTAGGGAGGGGGAAGGAGGCCACTCCTCCTCCTCTCTCCCTCTCTCTCTTTTCCTTACCTTCCCACTTATTTTCCCATTCCCCATCTACTAGATTTGGGGTTTTTGTTGGTTGGTGTTTTAGTTGTATGGAGATTGGCTACAATCTCCATGGTGTTCTCTGTCTCCAAGGTGGCGATGGGGTCTGTGGTGACGGTAGTGGCACTGTGATTCATGCTTGGTTTGTTCATACATGCAACTTTTATGCCGAAATTTCTCTGGCCTTTTGTGGCTTGTATCTGGATTAACCCTTTGTGGTTACTATACTTCCATATTCGTATTAGCCCTTTGTGGGTATTTGTAAATACAATTATCTTTTTTCTCTTTTTTTTATTTTAAAAAAGACAATTTATCTGTAAGTCAATGTCATTTTCTACTCGGTTAGATCTCGTTGACTATATTGTCAACACCTTAATTATTATATGATTGTTTATTTTAGGTCAACACTTATTCAATTTGACATATTCAATAATTATCACATTTAATATTAGATCTATAATGTCAAACATCTATAATTATCACATTAGTTTTTAGTTTTTATTATTCATCTTTCTTTTCTCTTTCTCACCTTCTTGTTTCCTATAGATAGTTGTTTTATGGTGTAGATATGTTGTAAGCATGGATATTTTGATTAGCAGTTGCATGATATTTAAGTATGTTGTTCTTGAAATTGTTTCATCCTATAGATCATATACGTATTGAGTGTGCTCGCCCTACTTTCTTGTGTGTGTTTACATAAATTCAGTTTTTTTAAGAATGTTTTTCAACCTTTAACATAGGTTTATTATTTTATTTTCCAAACTATGATATATAGGTTTATTATTTGATTTTCCAAATCTACAAACGATTGAGGGAGGGGAAATTCAGACATGAGATTTTGGGTGCAGGAGTAAATGCCCTTAACTACTGGAGCTACAAGCCCCTTACTTCCAAACCTATATTGTAGGTATTTTATGTTCTTGCAAATGCCTTAATATGACTTTTATTATTTTCCTATTTATTAGTTGTGAATATATTTATTGTTGTTCAAATATAATTCATAATTCAAATTTCGAATTAGTAAAGATGCATAAAATCAGGATGTCAGTTTCTTTCATATTTATTTCATATGGCAAAATGAGTAATAAATATCATGAGATACCAAAGCTAGTTAGTGCCCGTATCGTTATTGTGCCAAACATCATCTTCAAGTTTCAGTATTTTGTTAATGGGCATATATATACAAGATAAGAATACTCTAAAGTTTCAAATAATTGAAGAAGTATAAATATTATTTACCTGTCTTTATCCAAAACCCATCCCCATATATCGGCTATTTCCCCTAAAGCTTTCCTCCACTTGTCAACCTTCTCCATATCGCCCTTGAAAACTTTTTCATGTTCAGCAAAGGCCTCGCCAAACTTACCAGTTTGATTTCCGACCTCGGATTCTGTTACGTGATAGAAAACCGGGAAAATTTGGAGTTCCTTCTCTTTCTTGCAATCAACAATATGTGCAAGTTCATCCAAACACCACGTTGAAGAAGCATAATCTCTTGAAAGAATGACGACTGCAAACCTCGATTCTTCAATTGCTTTCATGAGTTCTGGGCCAATGGGTTTTCCCCTCTTCAGTTTTTCATCATCCATGAAGGTATCAATTCCTTTCTCTATCAAAGCATGGTATAAATGGCTCGTAAAACTTTGGCGGGTGTCCTCACCCCTAAAACTGAGAAACACATCATGTGTCAATATTTTAGGGGTTGAAGAAGCCGATGAAGGCATTTCGGTGCAGTCGAATCAAAACTGATGCAGTAGGTCGTACAAGAAAAGTAAGAGACAAAGAAGAAGAAGATCGAGCAGGAAGAGAAAATGAGGAGGAGCAGGAGGATGAAGATGAAACAATGATGTTGATCGATGGAAGGCAATGGATGAGAGATGGAGTTCTATTGCTTTGGGCAAACAAGGCTTGAATATTAGTGGGATATTTATAAGCAATTAAGCAGAGTCTGGCTGATCAAGGGACCAAGAAAATTATTATGTCTAGTTAATATAACATTATCTTACGACTAAACATGTTCATTTATTCGCCAGGTGTGACAAGAAATGGGAACACCAGAAGATTATGCATAATCAATTGCCAATCAAGTGATATATATATATATACACACATAACATTTTATATTGGAAATACAATCAATAGATGCTGATCATGTTACACATGATCAAATATTATATTGCCAGGTGTTACAAAAAATATTAATACTAGGTTTTTCTTTTCGTTGACATTATAGTGAAACATTTGATGAGTTGCTCATACTAATTTCCACCTTCTGGGAACGTACGGGAAACTGAGAAACTATGATCAAGGGATCAAGTAAATTATTATTTCTAGTTGATAACACATTATCTTATGACTAAACATGTTGATCATTTATTCGCCACGTGGGACATGAAATGGGAACACCCGAACATTATGCATAATCAATTGCCAATCAAGTGATATATATATATATATATATTGGAAATACAATCAATAGATGCTGATCATGTTACACATGATCAAATATTATATTGCCTATACAAAAAACTATTAATACTAGGTTTTTCTTTTCGTTGACGTTATAGTGAAATATTTGATGGGTTACAAAGAAAAATCAGAGGGGAAGAATTAAAATAAAATAAAATAGAACGCGCTTCACGTGCTCTGCTCCTTCCCTTCCTTTTTCACACTTTTCTTGTTGCTTCTCTTTGTGACCGTTACCACCGCTCAAGGTGGGGTTTGCAATGCCAGAGTTTGTCTTCTCTACCGACATGAGTCGCTCTGTCAAAGAGGGCCCAGTTGTTGGTGAGAAGAGAGCTCGTACTCACGAGATGATGGATGTTGGTGGATTGGATTCAGATGACCCTCCTCCCCCTTTGCCTCCAATTTCGATGAGTTTCAAAGATAAGGTTTCTAGAGATTTTGGCATGGCTAAGGATCAATTGGTGATTGGTGATGATGATTTTGTCATCAAGCAAAGGGCGATTTCTTCAATTCAATTTTCTGATAAAGTTAAGAGTTGTCTGTATAGGCCATGGCGCACTTCTGTAATTCTTAAGCTTATGGGTCAGCCTCTGTCTTACACTTTCTTGAGGACTCGTCTTTTTCATAAGTGGGATCTTAAGGGTTCGATGAGCCTAATCGATTTAGAGAATAATTATTTCATTGCTAAGTTCCTATTAGTGGAAGATATGTTGTATGTTATCTCTGGTGGTCCTTGGCAAATTAGTGGGCAATATGTGGTCACTTAACAATGGAAGCCTGGTTTTAATGCCAAAGAGGAAAAAATCACTCATATGACTGCTTGGGTTCAGATTAACGGCTTGAATGTGGAGTATTTTCGCTCTGATGTTATGGAGAAGATTGGGAATCTTAGTGGCACCACTGTAAAGGTAGATGCTCATACCATGAGTCAAGCTCGAGGTAAATTTGGTAAGAGTCTGTGTTAAACTTGATTTAGCTAAACCTCTAACCCCTTTCATTGAGGTGGAAGGTCATTCTTAGGGGGTTGTGTATGAGGGAATGCAATTGGTCTGTTTTGAATGTGGGCGTTATGGTCATGGTAGAGACTCTTGCCCTGTTATAATGCAAGCCAAAAAACATGAGTCAAATTCAGGTCATGCTGAGAATATGGAGGTTAATACTTTGGATAAGAGTGGTGATCTCCGTGTTAATAATCCTGTTATTAAAGATGCTGAGATTCTAGCTAAGATGCATGGGCAGTGGATGTTATGAAACCAAGAAATTTTAATAAAAAGAAGGTGGTGAGTGATTCAGGGAAGGCTTCTAAGTTAGATAAATTGAACTCAAAGGAGTCTGGGTCTAAGGATGCTGATATCTTCTCTAGGTCCAGGTTCAATGTTCTCTTTGAGAAGGATAGTGGAAAGGATGATATGGAAGGGTTTACTCCTATTAGCTCAAGAAGGAATGTGAAGTCTGTCACTCCTTCTGGTTCTAGTCTATCTTCTAAGGCTAAAATTTTGTGTGTGAACATAGGAGTGGACTTATAACATTTATATAGTATTAAGACGTTTATACAATGGCCTATTATCTGCCCAGTCAGCACACTAACCTTGGTCATGACCTTACCCTTTTCCTACCCATTAGCAGAAGAATAATGGGTCATTCTTGATTCAGCGCTGCCCAAATGTGGGAGGTTTCATACAGAAGGACAAATTTTTTTAGTATTTGGACAATAATCGCCTTATTCCTTTTTAGATTGCCTGAGAAGGCTTCTTCACATACTGACAAAAATTTCATATTTTGCTTTATGTATAGTGCCAACAAGTTTGGACTGATGATGCATCTGCTAGGATGATCTCTTCACATGGACTTCATGCATTTGCTGCTATGGCTTCATTATAAATCCATCATGTTGTCTATATTGTGTAGCTCTTCTTTTCCTAAGTTGTTTCAGTACGAGTCGTCATTATCTTCTGCTTCTGACTGATATGCTATTTGGTTGAACAGTTCATCAAAAAATCGTTCTCCTTTCTTGCTTATCCTGAAGCTATATATTTCAGCTCGTCTATCTTGCTTGGTTGGAATATTTATATCTAAAGACTTTGTTGAACTAAGCAACTCATCATGAGAAATAATTATACCATGTCGTGCTCTATTTGGGTAAAAATTATATTTAAATCACTTTAGAGGTATACTAGTGAAATCTAATTTTACATTTTTCTGAAGAGGGAGATTAAAATTTATTACTTCTTTTATTTTGGAAGAAAATGAAGATCAGTGATCACTACTTTCAGCATAAAAAGTTGACTTAAGTAACCATACTATGCTAAGAATCCTGAAGTAATAAGATACTTCTCTATATTCACTAGTAAAAAAAACCCCTTGCGCGACCAAACTTTGCGCGACGAAACACAATTCGTCACACAAAGTGACTTTGCGCGACGAAAATTAAACTTTGTCACGCAAAGTCTTACGCGACTAAATTTTGCGCAACGAAATACAAATCGTCGCACAAAGTCACTTTGCGCGACAAAACTTTGCGCGACGACAAAGCATCGTCGCGAAAAGTAACTTTGCGCGACGAAACACTTAAATTCGTCGCGCAAAGTCTTGAGCGACGAAGTGTGGTTCGTCTCGTAAAGTCTTTTCAAAAATAAATTAAATAAAAAATTATTTTTAAAAATCTATGCATGACTTTGCGCGACGAAAGACAATAATTCGGTGCACAAAATCTTGCGCGACGAAGTGTAATTCGTCTCGCAAAGTCTTTACAAAAATAAATAAAATAAAAAATTATTTTTAAAAATTTTTGGATGACTTTGCGCGACGAAATAATAATCTTCGTCTTGCAAAGTGTTTACAAAAATAAATAAAATAAAAAATTATTTTTAAAATATTTTGGATGACTTTGCGCGACAAATAATAATCTTCGTCTCGCAAAGTCTGTACAAAAATAAATAAAATAAAAAAATTATTTTGTTAGAAACATATATTATTGTAGTTCGGATTGGGTTTTTGTTAGAAAATATATATTTTAAATTGACGATCGAATTGGTTCATTGTATTCATATAGGGTCAAGGAGTGTAGCTGTAAAAAATCATCAAAATCGAAATTGAAATAACCATTAAATCGTGAATTTTCGTTTATAACCGTCGAAAAATTTTGTCCTATTACTTGATCTCTGAATGTTGATTTTTTCCGATTTTTGGCGTATATGATCTCGAAGTATAAACAAACAAGTTTGACGGTTGGATCGTTGAAAATAGTTTCATAGAATACATATGCCATCAAAACAATATATTCATTAACAATTAAGAGTTTATTTATACTTTTGTTAAATGTAACATAAGATTTTGTGGTATCCACTAGTGTAAATATTTTAAATTGACGATCGAATTGATTCATTGTATTCATATAGGGTCAAGGAGTGTAGCTATAAAAAATCATCAAAATCAGAGTTGAAATAACCGTTAAATCATGATTTTTCGTTTATAACCATCGAAAAGTTTTGTCCTATTACTTGATCTTTGAATGTTTATTTCTTCCGATTTTTGGCGTATATGATCTCGAAGTGTAAACAAACAAGTTTGACGGTTGGATAGTTGAAACTAGTTTCGTAGAATGCGTATGCCATCAAAACAATATATTCTAGGGGTGGGAATTTATAATGAAAACCCGACCGAACCGGCCGAACCGGATCGGTTTTGGCAGGTTGGTTCGGTTTTTTTAATTAAAATTATTGAAATCGGCATAAACCCGAACCGGACCGATGGTGAACCGGTTTGAACCGGTTTGAAATTTTTTAAACCGGCAAAACCCGAACCGGACCGATTCCATTTAAATTGCCAAAAATTCAGACAAATGCCAAGATGGGTCGAACTCTGTCTGGAGTTCAGTTACAAAGCCCAATTACCACTGGACTAATGTGGCTTCTTGTGCAATGTGTGTATAATTGTATTATTTATTACAATCTAGAACATTTTAAAAAATAGTTAGGGTTGTTTTCCCTTTTCCACAAACTCTCCTTTTCTTTTTCTTTTCCTTCTCCCATCTCAGCTGTCATCCCCTCTTTCTTCTCTTCTCTCTCCATCCTTTTGTCATTCCTTCTTTCTTCTTTTATCTTTTATTTTTTTTCTTCTTTCTTCTTCCTCCCGCCGCTGCATCTTCTTCTTCTTCTTTTTTTTTTTTTTTTTGGGTAAATAGCTGCATCTTCTTCTTTTCTTCTTCTTCCTCCCCATACCCTCAACCACGAAGTGGTCCTCAAGCTGCTGGCTGCATCTTCTCCTTCTTCTTCTTTCCCTCTTCTCTCCATCTTCTTCTTTCCTTCTTCTTCCTCACCTTCTTCTTCTTCCTCCCCATACCCTCAACCAGGAAGTGGTCCTCAAGCTCTCAATCTCAGTTCAATCTCGCCGAACCAAACCAAACCGCACCGACTTCTCGGCGTGCCGATTGTAGTCGGTCTTGTATCTCCTCGGCGCGGCGGCGGTCTCCAAAATGGATATGCCGATGACCTCCGGTTCGGCGTACGGTTTGGGCCCAAACCCGACCCAACCCGCTGTTAGAAATGTGCCCTAAGAGCCAATACATTTGATGTAATCTCCTTAGAATACATTTCGTATATGATATATAAAGGGCAAACTTAATTTGTTATCTTTTACATCGTGTAAAGAAACAAATGTCCAGGGTATGCTAAATAAGAGATAAAGTAATCTAAAGAAGATTAGATTCGGGAGACCTTTAATCTCTAACTGTAGCATCCCAAAATGTTCCTAATCATAGGTTATCAAATGGGCATTGATAAACCGTCAAGATTAGCGCATATTATGTATGCTCAATTGGGAGGATGGTTAGTCTCAAACCATTTGTGTAGTTGACACTAATACAAGTATGTGGGTGCTCATTAGTGAATGAGTACACTGAACGCGATCAACCGTAGTTCTCGTATGGAGTATTTATCTACATGTCAAATGAGAACTCATAGTTGCAATAATGCAAATTAGTCCTTAGACCTGAGGCATCATGGTTGTCCTATGATGCGTTATTGATCTTTGATAGCTCTTAAAGGCAAGCCGTAAAATATTTGTCTTAAGTGTTGTTGGGATCTCTTAATTCATCATAGGGGCATGTGAATGTACAATAAGGAATCTCTACTTTCGATAAAGAAGGAGAATGTTTCAAGATGTGATTCAGTAAATCTTTGGCCAAAGTATTTTGAGCTTGATTTAGAAAGTTGTTCTTAATCATGTTCTTTTGAATCACATGAGGTTATAAATCATATTAGGGGTTTGACATAAACAATCCGTACCCTAATAATATGATTTGAAACATTGTATAAGAGAAGGACCGTATTGCATTGCAATTCCAACTGAATAGGTTCTTCATCTATTCTGGTTAGCTCGGGTAGCCTTGATATATTGCTAGATGTCACTCTTGGCTTGTGGAAGTCCTAGGATTGATTGTGATCGATCCAAATAAAGGAAGAATTAAAAAGGGGGTTTTAATTCCAGTTGGTTAGAAAGAGTTCTAATATTTTCCCACTGCCTTGCTAATTAGAACCTAATGGATCGCACACCTTAAATGGTTAACTTTGAGTAATACAAATGAGAATGAGGAAATCAATTTGATTGATTTGATGTGGATGATTTACTACGTGTAAAAACGTATTTGGGCTAAGTAATAGTTAACGGAAAGCCCAAATGGTTGGGTATCAAGTCCAAGGGCTTAAGACACCTAAATATTATGGTTTAAGTGTCATAAGGCCCAATTTTGGAAGCCCAATGGGGTTTGGCCGAAAATGCTTAAGTGAATGTGTATGGGAATTGTTTCCATAAGCTCATTAACACACAAACACAATCCAACATCAACCAAATGGGTTTGGAAGATCAAAGAGAGAAAAAAAGAGAGTTTTCAAGAGCGAAACACTTTCATCTTTCAAAGTGGTTTAGATTGAAACCAATCTTGAGAATCTTGCACTAGCATCCAAGTATTCTCAAGATACTTCTTCTCATCTCAAGGTTCCATTGGTGTGGAGACTTAGAGGCCATATACTTTTGTGGCTCACATGGAGGAGAAAGATCAAGGAGCAAAGATCAAAGATCAAAGAGGAGATCAACAAAGAGGAAATCATCAAGAGAAGACCAAATACAAATTGGTTCATATAATTGCTTCAAGGGTAATTAGATCTTATCCTTTCTCTTGAATTTTCATTTATGAAAAACATATCAATGTTCATGGCTTAAGATACTTGGAAGAAGTTTTGTTTTTGGATTTAAACAACCACCTTAGACTTCCGCTGCGATTAATTTGATTAAATGCATGTTTAATATTCAAATGAACTTTGGAAAAATGTTTTGAAATTCCTACACCCGCACCGTTTCCAGCCCTAATATATTCACTAACAATTAAGAGTTTATTTATACTTTCATTAAATACAACATAAGATTTTGTGGTATCCACTAGTGTAAATATTTTAAATTGAAGATCAAGTTTAGTCATTGTATTCATATAGGGTCAAGGAGTGTAGTTGTAAAAAATCATCAAAATCGGAGTTAAAATAACCGTTAAATCGTGATTTTTGTTTATAACCATCGAAAAGTTTTGTCCCATTACGTGATCTCTGAATATTTATTTTTTCTGATTTTTGGGGTATACGATCTTGAAGTATAAACAAACAAATTTGACGGTTGGATCGTTGAAACTAGTTTCATAGAATACATATCCCATGAAAACAATATATTCACTAACAATTAAGAGTTTATTTATACTTTTATTAAATATAACATAAGATTTTGTGGTATCTACTAGTGTAAATACTTTAAATTGACGATCGAATGTAGTCACTGTATTCATATAGGGTCAAGAAGTGTAGCTGTAAAAAATCATCAAAATCAGAGTTGAAATAACCGTTAAATCTTGATTTTTCTTTTATAACCGTCGAAATATTTTGTCCCATTAATTGATCTCTTAATGTTTATTTTTTCTGAATTTTGGCGTATATGATCTCGAAGTATAAACAAACAAGTTTGACGGTTGGATCGTTGAGTAGCTTTAAATTTGTTTATTTTGAACGTATAACACTTAAGAAATTGAATAGTATATATATTTATTAGTAGCTTTAAATTTTTTTAAAAAATTTGGGAGGGCCAAAAAATGGGAATTTTTTTAAAAAAAATTTACAACTTTGCGCGACCAATATATAATATTTCGTCGCGCAAAGTATACTTTAAAAATTTGGGCGGGTACCAAAAATGGGAAATTTAAAAAAAAAAAAAATTACGACTTTGCGCGACCAATATATAGTGTTTCGTCGCGCAAAGTATACTTTAAAAATTTGGGCGGGTACCAAAAATGGGAATTTAAAAAAAAAAATTTCGACTTTGCGCGACCAATATATAATTATTCGTCACGCAAAGTATTCTCTAAAAATTTGGCGGGTACCAAAAATGGGAAATTAAAATAAAAAAAAATTACGACTTTGCGCGACCAATATATGTTTTTCGTCGCGCAAAGTATACTCTAAAAATTTGGGCGGGTACCAAAAATGGGAAATTTTTTTTAAAAAAAATTTACGACTTTGCGCGACCAATATATATTTTTCGTCGCGCAAAGTTTGCTCTAAGAATTTGGGCGGGGTACCCAAAATGGGAATTAAAAAAAATAATAAAATTTCGACTTTGCGCGACCAATATATAATTATTCGTCGCGCAAAGTATATATTCTAAAAATTTGGCGGGCACAAAAAATAGGATTTTTAAAAAAAATTTCAACTTTGCGCGACCAATATATAAGTATTCATCGCGCAAAGTATTCTCTAAAAAATTGGCGGGCACCAAAAATGCGATGCGGGAATATTTTGGTCGCGCAAAAGTTTGGGCGACCAGAAATTCGTTGCCCAAAACTGAAAAAATTTGGCGGGCACCGAAAATGGGAATTTTTTTTTAAAATTTTTTTTAAACACTTTGCGCGACGAATATATTATTTCGTCGCGCAAAGTGATACGTTCTTTAAAAGCAAAATAACTCCTCCACCATTTTCTCAATGTCTTCTAAATCCTACCATTTCTCTCTCTTTCCCACTCCCCAAATCCTACCATTTCTCTCACTTAATCTCTCATCTCTCTCTTCACTATCTCTCTCTCTCTCTCTCACTCACTCTCTCATCTCTCTTTTCATCATCTCTCACTCTCACTCACTCTCTCATCTCTCTCTCACTATCTTCTCTAATTCTCTCACACTCACTTCTCTGTAAATTTTAATTTTTTTTTCATTAATATGTGTTTTTGGAGTTAGTTTTGAGTTTATGCCAATTATTTGTCATTATTTTATGTTATTGTTTTGTTATTTGACAATATTTGTTTTTTTTTTTTTTGTAGGGAATTGTTGAGGCTAAAGTTGAGGATTTGATATAAGATGCTTGTAGATTTTATTATTGTACTTTGTTAATTTAAGTGTACATTTTGAATATTATGTATATTGGATAATTTGACCACTATTTTTCTTATGTAATTTTATTTTGAATATGTCAATTTAAATTAAAGTAATTAAGAAAAATAAAATCATACAATTAAATTAAATTAAAAAAATTAATATAATGAAATTGATATAAGAGAAATAATAATAAAAAATGTCAAAAACCTTGCGCGACAAAATATTTCGTCGCGCAGACTATTAAATTAGTTTATTTTAGTTTAAAATTTTCAAAAAATAAAAAAATAAAAAAAATGAATAATTCGTCGCGCAAACCTTTGCGCGACGTTAACATTCGTCGCGCAAAGTACATTTGCGCAGCATTAACTTTCGTCGCTCAAAGTTGATAATATTCGTCGCGCAAAGTAGATAATATTCGTCGCGTAAAGTAATTAGTATTCGTCGCGCAAAGTTGTTATTTTCCATCGCGCAAAATTGTTATTTTCGTCGCGCAAAGTCGTCATGATTCGTCGCGCAAGTTGTTATCCTTCGTGCGCAAAGTGGCTTTGTGCGACGAAGAATTTTAGTCGTCGCGCAAACCCTTTCTTTACGAGTTTTGCGCGACCAAAATTTCGTCGCGCAAACTTTGCGCGACGAAATTTTCCTTTGCACGACCAAAAATCATTCGTCGCGCAAAGTGTTTTTTGTAGTAGTGATTCTACCATGTCAATACTAGCTAAATAAATAGTATAACGTGAACAATTTTTTTTGATAATTTTGATACAATGTTGTAGATTATTTTTTAAATTAAAAAGAAATACTTGGATATATAACTAAAGGGCTGTATTTTTTCTCATATTCTAATATAATCATATGACCCTTAATATTTTCTGGAAAAAACGATTTTCATCGATGGAAAGCAATGGATGAGAGATAGAGTTGTATTGCTTTGGGCGAACAAGGCTTGAATTAGTGGGATATTTATAAGCAATTAAGCAGCGTCTGGCTGATCAAAGGATCAAGTAAATTATTATGTCCAGTTAATATAACATTATTTTATGACTAAACATGTTCATTTATTAGGTGTGACATGAAATGGGCACACCCGAAGATTATGCATAATCAATTGCCAATCAAGTGATATATATATATATATATATTGGAAATACAATCAATAGATGCTGATCATGTTACACATGATCAAATATTATATTGCCTATACAATAAATATTAATACTAGGTTTTTCTATTCGTTGACGTTATAGTGAAATATTTGATGAGTTACAAAGAAAAATCAGGGGGGAAGAATTAAAAAAAAAAAAAAAGAATGTGCTTGTAACACCCCGACTCTAATTTAAATGACCGCTACTTTTACGTAGATCGTACTGAGATAAGTCCGTACACACGTAGTGGGCTCAAATTGGAGTTGTAACGAGGAAGTTACGATCAAAATAAACCCAGTGGCATAACCGTAATTTTTTTGAAATGGTTTTAATAAATGCTTTTTATCACAAAATGTCCCTAATGTTTGCGAAACTATCAGATTGCATCCTTAAATTTTTTGTATCACTTGTGGTCCCTAACGTTAATATGGGTGCTCTTAAATAATCCATCCGTAAAAAAAATCGTTAAATCCCCATTTTATGAGGGATATAATCGTCAAATCAATCCCTTTTGACCTCTTCAACCCCTCATACCCATTTGCCGCCAATTTGGAACCATTTCCCTCCATTTCTTGTTGGAATTGGAGGGCAACTAAAGCTGAAGTTCCATTTTCACATGCTAAAAGAATGTCTTACTCTGGACAAAGAACAAGCGATGAAAATGGAAGGGAAGAACATGACCAAATTGCACTATAAACAACACACATTGAACAAATTGAATAAACTAAACTACCAACCACTGTGAACAAATTGAACCAACTGCATACATCAAAAACCACTTCCATACATAAAAAAATCACTTTCAATTACATCATCAACCACATTCAATTCCATCACATTAACCCCTACATGACTTCCATAAAAAATCACTTCCATACATACAAAAATCCTAGACCACTTCCATCAAAAACTACTTTTAGTTCCATCACTTTAACCCCTCGAAAGCTTCCATCAAAAACCTTAGACCACTTTCCAATTACAGTTCCATAAAACATCATCTCAAACTCTCCATGGCCTTCCTTTCTTTGTTGAAGACTTTAATTTCCTTCTTTGGACAGTTTGTGATGTTGAGGCTTGCTGGGATGAAGAATTGTGTGCAGTAGGAGGTTGTGATCCCACTTGAGGTGCTGGAGAGGGTTGTGAAAACCTGACAACTACTAGAGAAGGTGAGAAGGTAAAAGGGAGTTGATCTGACGATTATATCCCTCATAAAATTGGGGATTTAACTATTTTTTTTACGGAGGGACTATTTGAGAGCACCCATATTAACATTAGGGACCACGAGTGATACAAAAAAAATTTAAGGATGCAATCTGAGAGTTTCGCAAACTTCAGGGACGTTTTGTGATAAAAAGCCTTTAATAAAACCTGAAAATCTCTCTCTCTCTCTCTCTCTCCCCCCCCCCCTCTGGTTCTCACGACAGCAGCCCCCTCTCCCATTTTTTTTTTCACACAGCCGGTGGCTCCACCGCCGCCATTCTTGGCGGCACCGGTCCCAAAAGGACTGCTTCACGTCCCTCTTCCTGCCCCACCCCAGCTCAGCCACGATCCGCCGTTCGTTTCGCCGGAAAACGCAAAAATCCGGCCCGTGTTTGTGAGTTTTTCACGGAGGTCATTCGGACGCCTCCGACCACCAAATCTTTCGAACTTGGTATGTTTTCTCATCCTCTCAATGCATTCTAGCTACTGGTTGTGTTGTTTAGGAGAAATTTTTGCGTTTTGGTGGTCAAATAAGCGATGGAAGTTTGGCCAGTTTCAGCCCCCGATTCCGGCCACTTCCGGTGACTTTTTAGGGTTGGTCCAACAACAAAAGTTGCTCCACTCAATGTGTTGATTATGTAGGTATAAGTCTTTACTGGTGCTTTGGAGTTTTTCTGATCGCCGGAAATCGCTTTGGTCACCCACTCGCTACCCGCGCGTAGGTCACTTTTTGGTCGGTCTTTGAGTTCTAAAATGATCCCCATGTCGTCCCGAGCAAGACGGTATGCTTAGATTTGAATTTGGTTATCTATTGATCGTCGATCGGATATCGCATATTAGGGGTTATCTGGGTTTGACATGTTCGGACCGTTGGATCGACTCCATTTCAATATATATTGATCTAGGCATCCCTAGGATCGTGTAGGATTTCGCGGATCGTGAATCGAAGCCCCGAATGTTCTGATTCCATAACATAAAGTTTGCGTTAAACGACAATCATCTGATCATGCAATCGTGAGCGATCAGACCATTCGTTTTGGACCAAACTTGCAGGACATGTATTATGAACCCTGTTGAACTCGTAGGAACTTTTGAATCGTAAAGCAGAGGTCGTGGGTACCGTGGGCCCAGTTGACCCATTTTGGAAAAGTTTGACCGCCCGGTTGACCGAGCGTCTTCCAAGGCTATTCCATCTTCCAAAACACGTAGTTGGACCTTAGGAACGTCTCATTCCTCATGCCTTTACTTGAAACCCGGGAAACTAGGATTTTAATTTAAAGTTCTCGTTCGAAGCATTCTTTATTAATTTCGTACTCGTATTCCAAAATAGGTGCTCCGACCACATGAACGCAGCAGGCGGGACCCTCTCAGAGTCAAGTAACGTGGGACTATTTGTGAGTGGACTTTGTTTTAAATTAATAAGCATGGATTTATGATGGAAAAGTTTTGCATATTGATTTAATGGTTTATTGAATATGTTATATGTTCAATAGTTGAATTTAATATTTTTAAAAAGTATTTGCAATATAATTGGGTTTTGGCATATTTGAGTATCTTGAGTTTATATATATTGGATTTTGAGAATTTCTATCAATGTTTGACTATGTGTGGGGTACGTGGGATGTTGGTTTGAGATTGTGAAAAGAGAGTGGATTATAGTTATGTCAGTTTGAAGTGCTATAAGCACTACCCTATGTACCTCCCCGGATTTGGAACTTCGGCTTTGGAACTTGAGATACTTGGATATGTTGGAACCCGGGCACCCTTGACGGGGTGTTTCATAGACCCTTAGTGGGGTAGCCTACACGCGTAGGACTTGTCACAGGCATACGAGTATTGAGGATTCTGCTGTACGTGCTGGTGAGCTTAGTCCCAGTTGGACGGCTCGTTCCCTAGCCACATGGTCAATTAAGGATTCTTCCATGTGGACTAGTTAAACATCCCCTAGTTGGATTGTTTCCCCGCTACAATCTAGGTGATGTTACTTATATAAAATAATATATATTATATCTCTCGACGAGGATACTTCCTCGTTCACCGTGCCATTGGGCATATATATATGGTTTTGACGGTTTTGAATGCATATGGTTTTCGGCATTGTTTTCTAAATAGTGGGGGTTATATTATGTTGGTTTCAACTGTGAACTGAACTTTATTTTTGTCCACTCTCACTTTTCTGTTTTGCGCCCCCCAGCCAATAGTTGACTGAACTGAGCAGAAGAGCCGGGTCGCGAGCTTCCGAATTCCCGAGCTTACGTAGCATGAACTTTTAGTCCTTTCTAATCTGTTGAACTACCTTTTCTTTTGTAAACTAAATTCTCTAGATATGCTCTGTTATCGCCCGTACTAGGGTTGATTGTAAAGTCGGAGCCTAATATGTAAACTATTTGAATCTTGCTGTTGCATGCTGCTATTTGGTGTTTTAAATGTGTTTTTAACAGGTTGAAAATTTTGGGTAAAGTTAAATTTTCAGGGGAGACTCTGCCGAAATTTCTGCAGAAAGTCTCGGTTCTTAGTAAGTGGGCCCGACATCGGTTTGATGCCGGAAATACCATGGGATTCGTCCCGGATTCCGAGGGATTCGGATTAACGGCTTGAATGTGGAGTATTTTTGCTCTGATGTTATGTAGAAGATTGGGAATCTTATTGGCACCACTGTAAAGGTAGATGCTCATACCATGAGTCAAGCTCGAGGTAAATTTGTTAGAGTCTGTGTTGAACTTGATTTAGCTAAACCTCTAACCCCCTTTCATTGAGGTGGAAGGTCATTCTTATGGGGTTGTGTACGAGGGAATGTAAATTGGTCTGTTTTGAATGTGGGTGTTATGGTCATGGTAGAGACTCCTACCCTCTCATATTGCAAGCCACAAAACATGAGTCAAATTCAGGTCATGCTGAGAATATGGAGGTTAATACTTTGGATAAGAGTGGTGATCTTTGTGTTAATAATCCTGTTACTAAAGATGCTGAGATTCTAGCTAAGATGCATGGTCAGTGGATGTTAATGAAACCAAGAAGTTTTAATAAAAAGAAGGTGGTGAGTGATTCAAGGAAGGCTTCTGAGTTAGATAAATTGAACTCAAACGAGTCTGGGTCTAAGGATGCTGATATCTTCTCTGGGTCTAGGTTCAATGTTCTCTTTGAGAAGGATAGTGGAAAGGATGATATGGATGAAGGAAACATGCATCTAATGCTTAGGAAATGAACTTTAGCCACAACCTATACAACAAAAACATTCTAAATGGCGGATTCATTTTGTTTATACTAGTTGAGCTAAACCTTTTTCATTTTAAACCAAGTATCTTAGCCTAGTCTCTTTGAATACAAATAGAAAAGGGAAAAAAAGGAAATAGATCTTTACCCTTCATGACCTTTTCTTGATTTCTCAAGAATGAACACCTTTGTTGGAAATGTCTTTTCTTTCTCTTGATTTTGACTCCTTCACCTTAAGGCTCCAAGATTGGAGTCCTCTACCTCACCACACCAAATGCTCCTAGAGATGAAGAGAAAGCAATCAAGAAGTACAGATGCTAGTCTACTTCTTGATTGGACCAATTTTTGATTTATTGAAGATGAGATATAAAGATGATCACTCATCAACCAAAATAGGAAACCAAAAACCCTAGCTAGGTTTTCTCCAACACTTAGCTTATATAGGACAACACAAAAAGGCAATGGGTGGGTATTTGGGGCTCCATTTTGGTCCATGGGTCATGTCATCTTATGCCACTTATCCCTTGGGCCTAATAGCCTTTTTGGGTTATTTTGTCCCTTTCCTTTTAAATCATATTTAAAAGCCCAATCTAATATTTCTACATGTCAATATTAATTCCATAATTAATCTTTTTATTATAATTTAACTATAAAATGAAAATTATAGTCTTACTTAATTGACCCAGTCTTTGACTTTGGTCAATTGCTCCGGTTAACATGTTGACTTTTGACCGTTGACTTTGACATTTTATTATCAAGCATTCACTTGTGTCTCCTCATTTCAGTTCTCCTTATTTGTACCTCTAATCACATTCTTTGGGTATGCAGATCCGTATGTTCCTTTTAGCAAGGTAGTGGGTTAACTCAACTCCTTAGAGATGATATACGAATTAAATCCCACAATTAAATTCTTCCTATTAATAAAGGTTAATTGAAACCTTTTAAGACATCCACAAACCATGGTTGTCGCCTAGCAGCAAGTCACGATTATCCGAGCTAAACGAGACGTTGTGAAAGAACCTATTCAAATTGGATTGACCATGCAATTGAATCCTTCTCTTATGTCAATATCCTAATGTGAATCATTCCTTTTATATGATTATCCTGGTAAGATTTGAAGACTTCTTCTTTCAAGTCTTATCCATTACTCTGCGCAGAGATTTGACCAATCATATCTTGGAGTATTCTCTCTCATTTACTGAAAGTAGAGATTCCTTGTTGTACATTCATTTGCTTCCATGACTCTATTGAGAATCCTGATGAACACCTTTAAGCTATGCCTAATTCAGCATGGCCATATAGTGCCCTCAAACATTAACAACATAGCCACAAAACATCTATGATGCCTCAACTCTAAGGATTAGTTTGCACCATTGCAATTTATGAGTTCCGGCTTGACATGTGAGTAAAGACTTCCATGCTGCAACTCATGTGTTGGATCGCGTTCACTGTACTTGTTCTTCTACAAGCACCTACACACATATCGATGTGTCTCCACACTTAATGACTTGAGACCTTACCATTCCCTACATATAGAGACGATACTGTGTGTACTAGTCTTTTCGGAATATTGACACCCAATCAATATTCCTATTTCAGGACTTAGGGATGATGAGAAGTCTCCATGTATGCAATCTCATTACATAGCTCTCATATCCACTTGTGTATTCCTTGGACTATGGTTGTTCTACATATTGAAAGATAATATAGGATGATTTAATATATAAAACAACCTTTCTTGTCCATTGATAACATAATATTTCTTTTATCAAAGATGTCCTTAACTCTAACTATAACATAATTAGTTGGCTTTAAGGGTATATTTCTAACAATGGAAGGGTTTACTCCTGTCAGCTCAAGAAGGAATGTGAAGTCTATCACTCATTATGGTTCTGGTCTATCTTCTAAGGCTAAATCTTATGGAAAGTAGCCTTCTCATCCTCGTGAGTTTTTACCTTGGGTTTTTAAAACGCCTTTGGAAGACATCACTAATGCTTCATTGTCCAAAGTGGGAGGTGTTCTGGTTATTGGTGACCTTAATTTGAGGAAGCCTTTGAGGATTAAAGTGGGGGTTAAACCTTTTAATGCTCAAGGTTTTGATACTGTGGGGCTGCAAATTAGTGGTTATGAGGTTCAAGATGACATTCGTGGGATTTTCTCGTTTAATGTTGTTGGTTCTCCTTTTTCTGATTCTTCTTTGGGCAAGGTTGGCCTGGTTAATGGTCATAACCCACTTGATATTAGCCAAATGAAGCTGCATGAAGTTGAGTCGTCTGGTGTGAGTGTTGCCTCTGATGATATGGATCAACATGGGGATTTCATTGATTCTGGTGCGTCTGAAATTGGTCTACCTACTGGTATGGCTTGTGAGCATGAAGTCTCTGCTCTTGAGGCAGAGCTATTGCATATTTAGGATTTTTCCTAAGTTCTTCCTTTCTTTCTACTTTTATTATGATGATTGTGTCTTGGAATGTGAGGGGTGTTGGTAAGGCTAGATGTGCTAGTACTATTAAGGATCTTAAGAAGATTTATGCCATTGATATTTTTGTTGTGCTTGAGCCTAGGATTAGTGGACCTAGTGATCTCAATGTAGCTAAGAATTTGGGGTTTTCTCATTACCATATTGTGGATGCTATTGATTTTTCGGTGGGGTGTTTGGCTTTTGTGGAATGGGAGTTCTGTCACTCTTAATGTCATTGCCTATTCTAGCCAATCCATTACTGCTCTTGTTTGTTTAGGGACTCATTGGTGGTTGCTCACTGTGGTTTATGCTAATCCTTGTCCTAGGATTAGAGAGTCTCTTTGGCGGTATTTTGATGGTCTTGCTCAAGCTTCTAACTTTCTGTGGCTTATCCTTGGAAATTTTAATGACATTGTGTGTGCTAAGGAGAAATGTGGCGGTAATTTGGATAATGGTGGTCAGAGTTTCATTGAATGGATTGATCGTAATTATCTTGTTGACTTAGGCATCCAATCACAAGTTGACACGTGGATAGAGGAAGATTCTTTAGGTCAATAATTGTGTTAATTAAATCCGATTTAATTAACCAATTATCCTTGATTTATGATAGGAATATCTCCCAAAATCAAGGATCCAATTTCCAGCAAATCTCTTCGATATGATCTAGTCATTTCAGGGAAAGATAATTCCCTTCCATTTGGGATAATTTTGTCACTACTGCTCCTTTTTTTTGGTAGTGACAAAATTATCAATTTGTGTCCTTTATGTTTTTTTTAATCATAATTAGTCCTTAAGGTTAACAACCGTGCTCACAAGTAGTCCTTGTCAAGAGGTTCCGTTAGGAGTTATGGTAGTTTGTTGGCATAGAATGTTTATGGAGCCAATTTATCTAATAAACTAGTGTCACATGGATTTAAATTTTTTAATAGTCTAAATTTTTTTTTTTAAATGTTGTCTATCTAGTATTTTGTACCATTTAATAGAAAATTCATCAAACTTACAAATTAAAAAAGAAGAAGATATTTTAAAAAAAATTTAAATTATAATGTTTGATGAACTCGTACTGTATTTTCATAATATGACCACTTAATTTATGGTTTTCATTTTAGTGCTTTAATTCTTCAAGCACCATGATTGTCTATATTTTTGGTCATAATTAGATTCCTTAACTCTCCGTTTGGATGAAGGAAAATAACTCGAAATTTAGCTAAAAGTCGGGAATTTTAGAGGAGAAATTGACAATTCCATTGTTTGTTTGGCAACTTGAGCGCGTAATTTATTAAATGACGCGCAGAAAAAATTGTGGAAATTAGAGCATCAAATTCTAAGTTCAATTTCCACAAAAATAGGCGTAATTTCACAATTCCTACTGTGCCATTTAAAAAATTTGACATACATAAATCCAAACACTGAAATCTTCAATTGCCAGAAATAGAAATGATGGAAATCTAAATTCCATCAATTTAGAATTCTATGTCATTTTCAATTCATTCATCCAAACAAAGGGTAATGATGTTAAATTTGTCTAATGTTTTTGTAGAATGATCTATGAATCAAGATTAGAAAAATGGATGGTTTGGATCGTTAAAATAAATTTCGTAGTGGGCCTGTCTCTCAATAGAAGTTAACTGTATATATGTGTACGATGTCTACTCTAGTTACTTAGCACTTTATTTTTGGGAAATATTTTTGCTCACCACTTTAACCCAATGTGTATGCTCACCACCATTCTTAATACTTGACACGTGTCCATAGGAATAACCATGGTTAATTTTTTACTTTGATTTATGTAACCATGCTTATAGACACGTGTCAAATATTGAGAAAGGTGGTTAGCATACACCTTGGGTTAAAGTAGTGAGCAAAAACGCTCCCTTATTTTTGTGTGTTTCCATACAATTATCATCCTTACAAATAATTAGGCAAATCATAAATCATTTATTCATCTAATTATCATGTAACAAATAAATACACTAGATTGTTTTACATCTAAAACATGTGGTTATGGTCATAAAAAAAAAAAACCCTAGCTGCACTCTGGCCCCCTTTCTCCTTGCCGACAACCAACTACAAGAAAGCTAAGGGGGAAGGTGGCCACTGCCCCTCATCCCCTCCACCGATCTTCCCCTTCTTCTCCTCATCGCCCCATATTTTTCTCCCATCTTTTCCCTTCCTCTTATCCCTTCTTCTCCTCCCTTTCCCCTCCCCAAATCTTCCCCTTTTTGCAGTGTTCTAGGTGACTGGTGTTGTCTTTGTCTTGACGGCGGTGACAGTAGTGACGCTGGATTATGTCTCTCATCGGGAGAGTTGTGATACCTGGTGGCTGATGTTTTGTCTCTGTTTCAACCGCGGCAGTAGCTGCAACTCTGGTGGTAGTTGTTGGGATGTGGTGCTCTTCTCTACTATGCGCTGACTAAAGAACTATGCTTGGTCATAGGAGGTTTTCTTTGTCCAGTTCTGAGTTAAAGTGGAGTGCTTCGCGGGGGTCCTTTTATTGTTGTTTATGTGGCGACGTTGGATTTTGTCTCCCCTCAGGAGAGTTGTGATACTTGGTGGCTGATGTTTTGTCTCTGTTTCAATGGCGGCGGCAGCAGCGACGCTGGTGGTAGTTGTTGGGATGTGGTTCTCTTCTCTTCTCTGCGCCAACCAAAGAACTATGCTTGGTCATAGGAGGTTTACTTTGTCCGATTCTGAGTTGAAGTAGAGTGCTTCTCAGGGGTTCTTTTGATGTTGTTTATTTGTTTCTCCTACGTGTTCTCTCCTAGTTTCTTCTATGATATGCCTTGCAGTTTGTGTGTGTGTCAAAGGACTATGATTTTGCTAACAGAATGCTTCTTTTGACAGTTGGGATATTCTGCGGTCCTCTCATGTATGTCTGCTGTGTTGGTCTATAGTTGCGGTTCTCGTCGGAGGTCTATGTGTTAGTTTTGTTTTTTGATTTGTTCTTTTATTGTATTGGTCCAAAGTGACCGAATCAGACTCTCTTGTTAGTCCATGACATGTGTGGTACTCTTTCCTCTCCTGGGGTTTGTCCCATGAGGTTGTCCTAGGAAGGTTTTAACGAGGCCATTGTATCATGTCTTTTTTTGTACGTCTTTGGTTCTATGAATGAATTCTCTTTCTAAAAAAAAAAAAAAAAAACACTAAAAATTGAGATTAAAAGTTCAATAATGTTCCTTCTAGGTAAACCAATTTTAATATTAAATCGAAATGATTTATTTACATTGACACCCTTGAAGTTTCAAAAATTATATTACTACCTCTTGAGGTTTCAAACTGTTTTCACAAAACCCTTTACGTTAATTTCCATACAAAAATTGTTGACGTCATCAAAACCTCAACAAGTTTATATGCAATCTAATCTTTTGATGTTAGCTTTGTCATTTGGAGAAAACTTTTTTATGACATGCAATTTTTGAAAGGGAAAATTGACGGAAGGGGTTTTGTGAGAACAATCTAAAATCTCACGAGGTGTTAGTATAATTTTTGAAAAATATAGGTTTGAAAACACCCAAAATCTCATGGGTATTAGTGTAAATACCTCTTTATAAATTAAGGATACTATAGTAAGCAAACCTTAATATTTACAGTCACTCACACGTCCTACTTTTTTTCTCTATTCTATCTTGCAAGAACTTACCCCCACCACTCATGGTAGGCCTTGAGTGGTAGAAAAACTTGTGTAAAATGGGAATAACATTATTTTGCTATACTCGGCCAATCATAGCATGCCATGCATGATAACTTTTCCACGTGGCAGTCTCTGATTGGCTTGGATATATAGCAAAACAGTGATATCCCTGTTTCAGACAAGTTTTTCTGATTGAATGGCTGTAAGTGGAGCGTCTGCATAGGGCCCACCAAAAATAACGTGCAGATAGGGCCCACCAAAAATCCATGCGTGATAACTTCTCCTATGCGGATGTTCGGACCTTATTATCGTGTGGATGCCATGTATTTTCTACTTCCCCTCCCTGTTTTCCTCCATGTTTACAATCGCATCTGCACGATAATTATGTGCGGACATCCGGATGAGAGAATATAAGGCATGATAATAACGTACGGACGTTATATATATACAGTTATTTTCTCATCCAAATATCCACACGTTATTATTGTACGAATGCCATTGTAAACATGGAGAATGGGTAGTAGAAAATACATTACATCCGCAAGGTAATAACGTCCGAACGTCTGCATGGTAAAATTTCTGTATATATATATAATTCTCTTATCCGTATGTCCGCACGTTATTATCGTGCGGATTCTATTGTAAATAGACAGGAAAGCAGAGAAGGGTAGTACAAAATACATGGCATCCACACAATAATAATGTTCGGATGTCCGCATAAGAGAATTTATATATATATATATATATATGCACTGGTGGATCTGATCGGTGCATAATTACATATCATTTTGTATCATTCTAACTTATGATTTGGTTATTTTTTAAGTTAAACTTGTTCTTTTAATAAGTTTTGTGTTTGTTTCAGTGTAATAAGCTTGAGACTCATTAAATGCATTTTGGGGACAAGTTAGCTGAAAACGGTGTTTGCAGATCAGTCAACTTCACGAATTGGACTGTACTTTCTCAAGAAGAACCAGATAACGAGCCATACATCATTGGAAAGATACGGAAGTCTAGTTTTTGGAGAATTTTACGGTTCATGATTCCGAGTCTTCTAGAGAAAGTTATACAAGTTTTGGCAACTTAAAGTCAAATTCGGCAGCATCTGCGTTACTGGGCCAAAAATGACATTTGAAGAGCTGTCCGATTTTTCCTTGAGCTGGGCTGCATATGCTTGGAAAGATAATTCAAAGGGTTTGAAGATCCAGATTTTTCCAGATTTTTTAGGAGGGAAGATCAAGCCCAAAACAACCCCACAAGCTGACTGCAATGAAGTCAATTCCAGTCTATTTTCGGCAGTCAACTTGCAAGGCCCAAAACATACACTTGTATTGCTCATATGGGAATACATTCTTCATACAAGTTGTTACCATGGGTGTCTAGTATAACATATCCAAATTTGAGCCCCATTGGATACGTTTTGAAACCTCTGGCCTTTCTACACCAAGTCTGGTTCAGAAGAATCATTTCTTTTCAGCAACCAAAAGAAAACCACATGGGTTGGTAGCAAAAGGCAGCCACAATTGAACACCTTTGAAAACCCATGTGAAGAAAGCTTCAAGAGCAGCAAAAGAAGTATGGGATGGAATTGATTCCAACCACACTAACATAGACAAGATGAAGTGAGAGTTATGGGTTGTATTAAAAGAGGAATTGTGGTGTTGGAATTCATCATGATTTCCTCCCTCTTAGCCCTATAAATAGAGAAGTCTTCAAGCTTCAAAACACACCCCAAGGGGGGGAGCTCTCAAACACTTCTCTAGAGCTCCCTTCCCTTCTCTCCCTCAAATTCTCTTAGTTTCCTTTCAACTTGTCAATTGTTGTAACAAAATGATTTTACTAAATTTTCCTTCAAGTTTTCAAGTTCTACTTTAATTTTATTTGTAATGTACATTCTTTCTTAAGTATTCAAGTTTAATTAGTTTCCAAGTTTCAATTATGGTTTTTGTTCTTATTCATTATGCTTATAAGTTAATATGCTAGTTTGAATGATTGATCACCATTTAGGCTTGCATGTTAGCTATCTTGGTTTGAATTAAGAGTAGACACCATGCTTTAATTCAAATTAAACTATGAATAGGAAGAGTATGTATGGACATTCGACAACAGGGATTAGATACATACTTGGTTGTTTAAAAGGTTCTTCTATGCTTAATGGCTTCCTAATGCTTAATTTTAGGTTAGACAACAAATGATCAAATTAGGGAATTAGGAACACAAGGTTAGGACCAAACACCATGGCTTAATCATACTTTAGCTAGAATCAATCCGTTAATCTAATTGAACTTGGGAACTTATCTACTTGAGTTATTTTCTTTTCTTTCTTTCTTGTTTTATTTATTTTCTTTCTTGTTCTTCTGTTTTGTGTAGGAAAACTGAATTGGATTATTCAATCACCAATCCCTGTGGAATCGACCTCGCACTTACATATGTTATACTACCGAACGGCTCGTGCACTTGCGAGTATCACAAGTTGAGGATGCAGCTGAACCCATTTTGGTGCAACTGATCGACGCAACAGGATCCACAGAGGCGCAAGGAGGTGCAGCTACACCTTCCCTCACCGGAAACTTCCTTGGGGATGCCTGAATTTGCCCCTTTGCTAGTGCCCACCAATTGTTCGACTAAATGCCTCAAAAATGTTGTATTGTTTGCTGTTGTGTGAGACCATGAATATTTACCTTATATTGTTGGGCTCGATCTCACGAGCATGTAGGAGAAAATGGTTCATCAATCAAAGCTCCACAACCAAAGTTATGAATTTTCGAAGATTTTCTAGAATATTTGAAGTTTAGTTGCAGAGGCACAGTTCAAGGAAGAAGAAGACTCTGCGTCATGGATTTTGATTTTTATTCTTTTTTAAATGGTCCAATAGGAAGCCAACACAAGTCTATTTCTCATTGGCCTAACTTAAAAAATTCATTAAAAACTCATATGTGTGCCAAAAATTTCACTGAAAATTACCCCGAACTTTTAATCACGTGTGCTTTTATCTCGTGACCTCCAACTCACATGTGCTTTTGGTTTGATTAATTGGTATTGACTTTTTATTAGATTAATTATATAATTGACATGAATTTTGTTCATATTTGATATGAATTTTGGTAAACTAATTGTGTCAATGACAAGGATTTTGTTCATATTAATTGATATCTATATAGACTATAATTAATTAGTTATAGACATAAAACTCTTATTTGTTTTAATTATGAGTGATATTAGTATTGTTTAAATTCTAAGGGCATTTTGTTGTCTAAATTATATTTTGAATTTTAAGCCTTTTTTTTTAACACACTATACTGATGTTAGGACTTGAGTCCAGGGCCTTGCTTGACTCCTTTGCGAATTTTTAGTCTTTTAAATACTGCATCTTCCCTGAAAAATTCCTAGATCCGCCTCTGTATGTATGTAGGTGAAGTAATTTTATATATTCATAAGTATACAGAATCCAACTCCTCAACACAAATCCCCTATGTGGGCTCCTCAAAAAAATTGTATATAGGTGAAGTAATTTTTTAATATTCATAAGTATACAGAAATTTCAGAATATTTGTAATATGATCATCTCAATGTTTAGTCATCTAAGGAACGTAGTGCCTTTATTCTTCCAAGGAACGTAGTGTTGGCCACTGAAGAGAAGGATCAGAATTTGAATCTTGCAAGGTATATGTTAAAAAACTCATTTGAGTGAGTACGGCAAAATCTGCCTTATATTCACAACTCACACGGCTTTCTAGGCTTTTCAAATTAGGGAGGTATGCAGTATTAACAAAAATATTGTTCTGTGCAGGCAGTTGGAGATACTTCCAACTTCTGCAATCTAAAAACTTATATTAATAAAAAGCATGCTTCTTGTAAGAGCACATATATATAACTCTTGAATTATTTCAAGGAGATACTTAATCCACAACGGTGACTTAGACAACACTGCTTGACTTGTATTAAACCTAGTGGTTAAACGACAGAAGAGGACATGAAATCAATCCTCAATTATTTCAAATACAGGACACAACCAAACACATAATATTGTATGCCTTTAGGAAACGACACGTCTTTACTAACAAACATTTTATTCCAAACAGTTCAAGATAATGCAGACCCTGTGGTTTTTATTTAAATTGGATGACCCATGGTGAACCACCAAATGCCACATATTTTTCATCCGCAGCATATTCCTGAACTTGTTTACCCTTGTCTTTAGACTTAGGACCCTCGGCTCCTTCCAATCTTTCATCCTGAGAGTCTTGGATGTCGCTGTCTGTTCTGCTAGGTCCTGCCTCGCTCTCACCATCATGGTATTGCTGATCATTTGTTTCTTGATTGACAAGTAACGAGGTCATTCTGATACAGTGCTGCTTAAACTCTTCCTCATCATGCTGATATACTAGGCGGAAACCACAACTTTGTGCTGACAACCCTCCCCTTTCGCTTGCAAATGAAGCCTCCAAGTGACTGCACCCATTCAACTGATCTAGAAACCACTTATGTGGTATATAGGTCAGCCAAATGAATCCTCCATCATGTAACCACTTGAATTCTTCGCACGTCGTTTGGTACATGTGGAGAGGTTCCAATCTAGTGTCCTCAGTTTCCAAGTGACAAATGAGGTAATGAGCAGTTTCTTCATCCAATTTGTCTAAGGAGGCAGTTGGATTTTCAAGGTGTGAGAAAAATGCACAAAGCGCCAGACCCATCCAATTGCTGTCACTACATAGAGATGGCGGTAACTGGATTTTCACTGAAGGACCACTGATATGATGAGGGCTGAACCACTCTAGAATTTCAGTATTTGGAGGGAAAGTTGAGTTAAATATTGAGTCACGATCAAAGTCCTACAAAATATAAAAATCAAGTAATTATATATTTGACTCTGAACATCTATGGGAGAGAGAGAGAGAGAGACAGAGACCTTAACATTTGGTCCTTGGGGCATATGATTTTGATGTGGGTGTTCGGGAGAAAGACCTTTTGCAAATTGACGGATGAGATCCTCATTGTCGAAGAAGGAGGTCGAGGATTGGATTATTGCTTGCTTAAATTCTTCCTCGTCTTGCTGGTACAATCTTTTATGGAGAGGGTCTTGGATAGAGCTGTCTGTTCTGCTGTTACGACCTGCCTCGCCCTCACCACCATGTTAGCAATATTGGCTTCTTGTGTGATTGTCCTTTGTGGAACACAAAGACATGAAACACAAGACACCCCTTGTCTCATGGCACTTGTCTCATTCCTTGTTTTAGGGAATACTTTTCTTGAGCAATGTAATCCTTGTTTTAGGGAATGTTTCATGGAATGTCTTAGGGAATGTTTCATGGAATGTTTTAGGGTTATTACATGTATATATGTTTTGATGTGTAATAGAATGAAAATATGTTGAAATCAGAAAATATGCATAGCTCCCAAAATTCTCTACACTCTCCATTATCTCTACTCAACCTTCAATATTTCTCCTTAATTTGACATGGTATCAGAGCAGCGATCTTGCTGACTCTAGTCTCGAATCGTTGCTGCAATCATGGGAGAAAACGATTTCTTTCCCACTGAAAGTAGCACCACCGATCCGGCTACTCCTTATCAACCTACCTTCACAGAATTTGCTACTCAAATGGCTGAGTTGATGAAGACACAAGCATCAACATCGACTACGACTCCGACTCCGACAATTACCTACGAAACCTCCTCTGTACAAATTGGCATTAAATTGGATGGCTCCAACTATGCCTTATGGTCTCAAGTTCTTGAGATGTATGTTGCTGGCAAAGACAAGCTGGGATATCTCACGGGTGAGCTCCCAGCACCTCCTCAGACAGACTCTACATTCAACCGATGGCGGACAGAAAATGCAATTGTGAAAGGGTGGCTAATCAACTCCATGGAGCCAAGGTTGATTGGCAACTTCATTAGATTCCCGACGGCCAAAGGAGTATGGGATGCAATTGCCACAACTTACTTTGATGGCACTGACACCTCCCAGGTGTATGATCTTAAAAGGCGAATCTCCCGTATGCGACAAGGGGGAGGTTCGATTGAAACTTACTACAATGATCTCCAAGGCTTATGGAGAGAAGTCGATTTTCGTCGTCCAAATGAAATGAAGTGTGAGCTGGATATCAAGAAATACTATGATATCATCCAAGAAGATCGAGTTTATATTTTCTTGGATGGTTTGGATGACCGACTTGACAAAGCCCGAAGTGATGTGCTCCAAATGAGTCCATTCCCTACAGTAGAGCAAGCCTATGCTCATGTTCGACGAGAAGATATTCGACAAGCTGTGATGTTAGGAGCTCCAACACCAACCGGAGTAGGATTGGCAACAAAAGGAACATACCGACCCTCTCGCCCAACTACAACCCCAGTTGCTGCTTCTCTCCAACTACAGACCACTACCAACAAGTCGATTACTCCACTATCCTCTCGACCCAAGGCTCCCACAAATGGGAATGGTTGCACTCACTGCGGGAATCCAAAACACACTCGAGAAACCTGTTTTAAACTACATGGCTATCCAGAATGGTGGGAGGGTCTCAAGGCTCGTAAACTTGCTACTGGAGGAACGGGTCGTGCTGCCCTTGTCACCATGGACTCTCCGGTAACATTAATTCCTCATGAAGAATCTACCTCAGCACCAGAAAAGAACTCTCCATCTTTTAGTGACTCAGGTAACTGTGGATATGTATTTCATACATCATATACAAGTGACTCCACATGTTGGATTATTGATTCAGGAGCCACAGATCATATGACGTTCGATCCAACTGATTTTCTAAGTACAACTACACCACAACGAACAAGTATTGCCAACGCAAATGGTGTTACCTCTCCCGTGGTCGGTGCTGGAACCATTGGCCTCTCTCCATCCCTTACTCTTCAAAATACTTTGCTTGTCCCATCGTTGTCTAATAAATTGATGTCTGTTGGCCAAGCTACTGAGCAACTAAATTGTTGTGTACTCATGTATCCCGATTTCTGTCTATTTCAGGATATTCTCACGAAGGAGATCATTCGTCGTGGTACTAAGAGAGGGGGGTTGTACTATGTGGATGATTTCAGTATGGGAAAGGCACATAGTGTGAAGCACTCATCGACTTGGAAGGATCGACAACTTTGGCTATGGCACCGACGTTTGGGGCATCCGTCTTTTGGCTATATGAGACATCTATTTCCTGATTTGTTTTCAAATTCCTGTACCACTGATTTCCAATGTGATACTTGTATCTTGGCCAAGAGCCACAGAGCCTCTTATCCATTAAGTACAAATAAAAGTGGTGCTCCATTTGCTTTGATACATTCTGATGTTTGGGGTCCTTCACCTATCTCCACAACTTCTGGCTTCCGATGGTTTATTACCTTTATGGATGATTGTACTCGCATGACTTGGCTCTTCATGATGAAAAATAAAACTGATGTGTTCCCTATATTTCAGTCATTTCATAAGCAAATTGACACTCAATTCTCTACCAAGATTCAAGTTCTCCGTTCTGACAATGGAGGCGAATATATCAACCATGATTTTCAGACCTACTTCCAAATGCATGGCATCATTCATGAGACCACTTGTCCTCAAACTCCTCAACAGAATGGTGTTGCGGAAAGAAAAAATCGACACCTCCTTGAAACAGCACGAGCTCTTTTGATTGGAGCTCATGTTCCTCGCCATCATTGGGATGATGCTATAGTCACTGCAGTCTACCTCATCAACCGAATGCCTTCCAAAGTTTTAGACTTCCGGACTCCATTACAAGCACTTGCCCAACATGGGCCCTTGCCCTCTGTTCAGATGCTTCCGCCCCGAGTCTTTGGTTGTGTGGCATTCGTACACCTCCATAAGAATCAACGTGGCAAGCTTGATCCATGTGCTATCAGATGTGTCTTTGTAGGCTATGCTGCCCATCAGAAGGGATATCGATGTTATCACCCCTCCAGTCGTCGTACATATGTCACTTTGGATGTCACTTTTATGGAATCGGAAATGTTTTTTCATGATCCGATGTCCAACTCTCCGCCTCACAGAGACATACAAAGAGAACCACTAGGCAAGGAGGCCCTGGAAATTCAAGAACTTGAAGATTGGAGCAAAACGGATTCCAAAAGTCCAGAAGAAAATGTAACCTGCCCAAAAGCGACCGGTCGCCAGGAGCCTAGCGACCGGTCGCTCAGAAGTTCTGAAGGAGAAAATCGAATCTGTAAAAAAACGACCGGTCGCCAGGAGCCCAGCGACCGGTCGCCTCCAAGCGCTGAAGCTGAAATACGAACCTGTACAAAAACGACCGGTCGCCAGGAGCCCAGCGACCGGTCGCTTCCAAGCGCTGAAGCTGAGTTTCGAATTTGTCCAGAAACGACCGGTCGCCAGGAGCCCAGCGACCGGTCGCTTCCAAGCGCTGAAGATGAGTTTCGAATCTGTACAAAAGCGACCGGTCGCCAAGAGCCCAGCGACCGGTCGCTCCACAGCAGAGAGCACAATATTTTTTCCTACTTCGCCGATGATAATGATGAAGACCCCCCTCACATCTCAGTACCAGCAGATCAATCTCCTGAGAATACTCCTGAGGTACGTGATTCTACTACATCTAATGTTTTAGTTGATAACACTGTTAGCTATCAATTACCCAATAGACAGAACCGTGGAAAACCACCAATTCGGTATTCACCGGATAATGGCAAAGCATCGAAGTATCCAATTGCAAACTATGTTTCTGCTGAAAAATTATCTGCACCTCTCCAAGGCTTTGTGCACCAATTATCTGCAATTTATATTCCAACCAAAGTGAGTGAGGCATTGAAGGATCCAAAATGGGTTCACGCAATGAAGGAAGAGATGCATGCTCTGGAGAAAAATCACACATGGACACTGGAGAGTTTACCTCGGGGAAAAAGGACTGTCGGATGCAGATGGGTTTACACCTTGAAATACAATGCTGATGGGTCAATTGAACGCTACAAAGCACGACTTGTGGCAAATGGTTACACGCAAACATATGGTATTGACTATGAAGAAACCTTTGCCCCGGTTGCAAAACTTAACACTGTTCGAGTGCTATTGTCCCTTGCAACAAATCTTGATTGGCCTCTCCACCAATTTGATGTGAAGAATGCCTTTCTCCATGGAGAACTCACAGAAGAAGTCTACATGGATATCCCACCAGGATATGTTACATCTACTCCTGCTAATGTGGTGTGCAGATTACGGAAGGCATTATATGGATTGAAACAGTCTCCCCGGGCATGGTTTGGGCGTTTTACCTTGGCAATGAAGAATTATGGTTTTAAGCAGAGTAATTCTGACCATACTCTGTTCTTAAAACACAAGGGAGGAAAGGTAACAGCTCTTATCATTTATGTTGATGATATGATTATTACTGGGAATGATAAGCAGGAAATTTCTCAACTCCAACAACGTTTAGCAAAGGAGTTTGAAATGAAAAATCTTGGTGGACTCAAGTACTTCTTGGGCATTGAAGTTGCTCGATCAAAGCAAGGCATTTTTCTCTCCCAAAGGAAGTATGTTCTAGATTTATTGGCAGAAACGGGAATGTTGGATTGCAAACCTGTGGACACTCCAATCGTTCAGAATCACCGCCTTGGGGAATATCCCAATCAAGTACCCACTAACAAAGAAAGATATCAGAGATTGGTGGGACGACTGATCTACCTATCCCATACCCGACCCGACATTGCGTATGCTGTAAGTGTTGCTAGTCAGTTTATGCATTGTCCGAGTGAAGATCATATGGATGCGGTTCTTAGAATTCTTAAATATTTGAAGTCCGCACCGGGTAAAGGACTTATGTTCTCTAAAAATGGTCATCTAAATATCAGTGGCTATACAGATGCAGATTGGGCAGGGAATGTCACTGATAGACGATCAACTTCAGGGTACTTCACATTTGTTGGTGGTAACTTGGTTACTTGGAGAAGCAAGAAATAGAATGTTGTTGCTTTGTCTAGTGCAGAAGCCGAATTCAGAGGCATGACCAAAGGAAATTGCGAACTCCTTTGGTTAAAGAAATTGCTTACAGAGATTGGATATGCACCTACATTAGGAATGCATCTACAGTGTGATAACAAGGCTTCAATATCCATTGCACACAATCCAGTCCAACATGATCGTACTAAACATGTTGAAGTGGATCGGCACTTCATTAAAGAAAAACTTGACAATAAAGAAATTCAGCTTCCGTTTGTCAGGTCCGAAGACCAGCTGGCCGATATTTTGACAAAAGCAGTTTCTAGCAGGGTATTCCACAACTCACTGGTCAAGTTGGGCATTGGTGATATCTATGCACCAACTTGAGGGGGAGTGTTAGCAATATTGGCTTCTTGTGTGATTGTCCTTTGTGGAACACAAAGACATGAAACACAAGACACCCCTTGTCTCATGGCACTTGTCTCATTCCTTGTTTTAGGGAATACTTTTCTTGAGCAATGTAATCCTTGTTTTAGGGAATGTTTCATGGAATGTCTTAGGGAATGTTTCATGGAATGTTTTAGGGTTATTACATGTATATATGTTTTGATGTGTAATAGAATGAAAATATGTTGAAATCAGAAAATATGCATAGCTCCCAAAATTCTCTACACTCTCCATTATCTCTACTCAACCTTCAAAAGTCCTACAAAATATGTCTTCTCCATTTAAGTCCTACAAAATATAAAATTGCGTGAAGTATGTCTTCTCCATTTAAGTCCTACAAAATATAAAATCAAAGTAATAAATATTATTGGATTAAGATAGCTGATGTTGGAGAGAGAGAGAGAGAGAGAGAGAGAGAGAGAGAGAGAGAGAGAGCAGCACATGTTGTGGCATTTTACTGGTATGCCTCCTAAGATCTTGATGTGGCTGCTCCGGAGAGATACCTTCCACAAACTGATGGATGAGATCCACATTGTCGAAGAAGGAGGTCCAAGACTGGCTTATCGTTTGCTTAAATTCCTCCACTTCGTGCTCATACAAGAGACGGATACCACACTCATGCACTGTCAAGGCTGGGCAATAACTGTAAATTCTAGCCCCTACAATATCAGAATTAGCAGCACTAAACTGTGATAGTAATACACGGGGTATGTAGGTGACCCAAATAAATCCCCGCACATGCTGCCACTTGAATTTCTCTTTAGTGATGGAGTAAATGGCGACCGGATTCAAGCAAATATCACCAATTCTCAAGTGACACAGAAGTTTGACAGCAATTTGGGAGCCCATATCTTCAAGGGTGGCAGTTGGATGCTCATGGACTGAAAAAGAAGAAATAATAGCAAGTCCCCTCCAATCGCCACTATCATACAATTTTGGAGGTAGCTCAATTTCAATCATGGATGACATAGTAGTCCAACCTTTGAACCACTCTAGAATTTCCTTCCGAGGGAAACAAAAATTGTATGTGCTCCAAGGATTGAAATGCTTGAAAACAGAAATTTTATCTCCTTTAAGACTGAGTGTTGCCATCTGGTAGGTTTGAAGGAAAGCCTGCAGGTACATTTTCCATTGTGCTGGACTATAGCTTCCATAGAGTCGAGACTCAGCCAATACGTGTACATGACCAACCGGAAACGGCAACGGCAGTCGAGCATCTTCTTCTGCAACCTTTTGTTGGGTGGAATCGCTGTTGTCAAACGTGAAGCGTTTTGAGTGGAGTAATATTACTTCACCACCCTCCTTGACATCATGCTTTTGTTTGAGATAGCATCTATACTTGTGCAGTATTGGTATCAGAAACTCTTGTCCAGATTCAGCTAACCGCTGCCTATAAGTACAACTTATATTAGTCCAAGTAATTTAAATATTATGCCAGGATTGAGAGAATATATATATATATATATATAGAAATCCACGCACACAAAATATTAACATGTATATATATGACCTTTGGATCCTCATGGAATCAGTGTGCATTTCTCCTTCTTCTGCATCAATGTTGCCCACACTTTGGGCTTTATGAAGGGGATTTTCCATTGTTTGTGCAGAAAAAGCTTGGGCATAAAGCGCATCAAGTTTATCTGATCTCCCAAATGTTAAATCTGTTAATAAACGGATCAACTTTCCCAAGTCTTCCTCGTATACTAAGCGGGTCCCACAAACTTCAACCTCCACATCTGAGTTAGGGGATCTAAAGAATGCCCTAAGAACCTGGCATTGACTCCACTGATGTTGTTGGAAATACGCACGCGGCGCATGGAACACTACAATTTCATGGAACCTTGTAACTTGCTGACGGAGGCGATTAGTTATTACAGCAGATCCTTGTATTCTACTGCCATCTTGGTCACACAAATCAACACAAAGGAAGGAAGGAAGAAGAAAGAGATGTGAAAGGGATCGACGCCAAGAAACTATGGCATAGAGTTCTATTCCTACCCATCTGCTTTCATCAAATAAATTTTGAGGAAGGTCACACATTGCTACATTCCCCAAGTAGTGATGGTCGAACCAGTTTGGAATTCGTAATGCTTCATCACAAAAACTGAAAAAGAAATTCTTCTCGCGTCCATTGCTTCCCTGTCCATATTGAGCACACAAGTAGTAAATAATTAATTCATGGCTGAGACCTTCCAAAAACAACTGCCTTAAATATAAATTTTTATTTTTGTCGTTTATGAAGTATATATATATATGGGGCGAATCCATGACATCATTTTGTTTTTTTGTCAATATGGCATCATATTTTATACACAAGTTTTGACTCAATTTTTGGATCATTAGATTGCTCCAGTTTTAATGGATGAGATTAAATCTTACCTAGCTTTTTGACATAAAAATTAAATTAAAATATTTTTCGCTCACTTCTCTCTGTTTCTAGGGAAGTAAATTTCTGTCACCAAAACATTTTTTTGTCTCTCCTCTTCTCTGCCAACTCTTTCTTTCATCAGACCAAAAAAAATTGTTGATCTTTCTCTCATTCTTTACAAAAAATTTGAAATCAGCCCTCATATAGCCTGAACAGTTTCTCTTGAGCAATCTCTCCTTCTCCTTCTTCTTCTTGCTGCAGTTACTGCTGATAATTATTTTAATTAAGTTCTCTTAACCCATTATTATTTCTTGTAAGTTTTATAACGCATCTCCATCACAACAACTACCATTACCAGCTAGAGAAAGAAAAACAGAGAATATCTAAATACTGTGACAAAAAGAAACAATTTTAAGTGATACCACATAAGATTTAATTTCATCCATTAAAGTGGAGCAATCTAATGGCTCAAAAATTGTGTCAAAAGTTTTGTATAAAATATGATGCCGCGGATCCGCCCCCTACATATGGTTATATGCATGCTAATAATATAACTCCAACAAAGGCAGAGAGAGAGAGATAGACACTATAGTAACCTCATAAAGCTTTGAAAGCAACGATTGTACTGGCTGGATGCTAGAATCAGTACTAGTTGTGGTAGAGCTGCTGCTGCCATGATTCACAGTTGAAGTTGATGGTAGTTCCCGTAGAAAGTAATCAACTTCTATCACGTCACCAGAACTTTCCAATTTCATCGCCTCATCTATCATATGCTTACAATGTGGACCAAAATTACAATCGAAGGGTTGATGAGCAGTCTGACTTAAATCGTGGGCAAATTTTGCCGCATCTTGATGGGAGATTAAACGTATTCCGCACCCTTTCACTTTCAAACTGGGTCGATTTGTTGAGACTGATGCTCGAAGTACTCCCCTTTCTTTTTTCAAATTCCCTGCAAATTTGCGTGCTGGCTGATAGCAACAAACTGCATACGACCCAACTTTGAAGTTTTTAAATTCAAAGTCTCTTCGATTTAGAAGACGACCATCCGAGGCGTGAAAATGACAGAAGGTCTCTTCCATTTCCGAACTCTTCTCAAGAATTTCGAAAAACACAAAAACGGCAACTCCCATCCACGAATTACTATCTTCTGGATCCGATAGTTGGCTTGTTACAGAAGTCCCACTCGAATACTCACTGCACCAATCTGGAATTCTAGTATACGGAACACGAATTTCAAATTCATGCTGACGATCAATCGCTTCCTGTACAAAATAAGAAAAACAATGACATTATACATATACACACACATATATCATGTATGTATGAGCAGCCCCAGGATCCCTTTTTACAATTCACCAAAAGAGGTTGTAGGTGATCCAACCTGATATAGGATCATTATATATATATCATGTATATATATATATATATATATATATATATATATATATATATATATATATATATAATTCCCCTGTTGGGCTGGAACTGGAAGGCGCCTTAAGGCAACTTACAACTGTATATATGTTGAGAGAGAGAGAGAGAGAGAGAGAGAGAGAGAGAGAGAGAGACCTCAAACCATATAGGAAAGAGTTCTTCAGAATGCTCTTCAGGAATTGGCAGTGGGTGAAATTCAACCCCCTTTGATTCTCGGCAATCTATGAAATAGATACCCTCAGCAGAAGTCCATACGTTCAAGGTTTTTGGATAGTTTGTCTGCAAAGGACAATCATATGCATACATATGTTTTAGGTTCAATGGAAGAGGTTCTGGCAACAATCGCAGATTGCAACACTTGAACAAGGTAAGTTCTCTAAGCTCAGAAAGTTGAGATATGCTTTTAGGTATGCTCTCAAAATTGTTTTCACTCAAACCTAAACTCCGCAATGAGGATAAGCATATGCCAATATCATCAGGAATTGCTCCTTCTCCTAGACCGCATCCGCTAAGATCTAACAATACCAAAGAGGATAAACCCGAGAACGAGTGAGGGAGCTGCAAACCTTTACAACCAATTAAACGTAACCATTGGAGGTTCTTGAGAAGTAAAATAGACAAAGGCAATCTTCTTATGGCAGTTTGACTGGCATCAAGCTCTTTTAAAAGTTCCAGCCTCCCTATGTTTTCTGGCAGTTGGTCAATCAGTGAGCAGCCTGCCAGATATAGATTTTCCAAGGATGCCAAACTGCAAATGATGCTTGGAACACTCAAAAGGTTCTTGCATTCTCCGAGATTTAACACAATAAGGCCAGTCAAGTGCTCGATTGATAGCGGCAACTCTCTTACCCCGGTCCCATCTAAATGAAGTGCTGACAAGTGTCCCATGTTTCCCACAATCTCTGGAAACCTTTCGAGTCTTGAACATCCCGAAAGAACAAAAATTTGAAGAGATTCCAAGCAAATGGAGTGGGGAAGGCTCTCTAGACATTCACAACCCTTCAAGCTCAACACAACCAGATGTTGGAGATCCCAAATTGTTGGGTGGAGCTCTGATAACTTCTCACAACCTTCAAGAATCAAATCCTCAAGATTTGGGACCTTACTGAAGTCTGGGGTCTTGGTCAAGCATTTGCTGTTGGAAAGATCGATTAGCGTCAACTTTTCCATCATAGGGAGGCGCTGTTATGAAGGCAAGAAAACAGTAGTAATTAAACAAACTTATTGTAGTAATTAGTTTTGGAATTAATAATTTCTGTCTAATTGAATGCAAGTAAAACATATATAATTAAGTGAAAAGTTATCGTAGTACCATTTCATGCCATAGTTGTTTAATGCGGCTGTTAGGCAACCTAAGTTCAACAAGGGAAGATGGCCGAAAACTTGGGGGTAGGGACTCTAAAGGATATTCATGCCATTCCAAAAGCCGTAACTGTCTAGAGAAATATTCAGGACATTCAGAAAAGTTGGCATTACAAATCTTCAACAATTTTAGTCCGCGCATATTTGAGAATGGATCAGCATCCAACTCTATCTCTTCCTTTGCAGGCAAGGTTAGGAATATAACGTGAACAGAAATTGTTCCCTATACCACAAAATCATAAAGGTTCAAGTGTAAGATGTATAAGAATTATTGCATCTGAAAAATTTAGGTTTGTTTCAAAATGAGCAAATATGCATACTATGTTTGTTTCAAAATGGTGCCTACATGTACCATATATATTATTTGATATCTTACCAAATTATCCTCGAGTACAGTGTTGACGTCATCCCACGACCTGCTATCTTTATACTCCAAGACATTCTCACTAACCCATAATCTGCTGCGTTTACCTGGCTCAGAAGATTCTTCAAGAACAACACTCCAACCCATTTGTTGTAGTAAATCATGCATCCACAGTCTGTTTCCTTTAATAATTTTAACTAGACATTTATCCTGGAGGACACTAATACCGATTGTTGGATGAAAGTTACAAGCATCCAAAATTGGATGTACACGACTGTGATAATCTCCTTTGAAGAAACATGCAATGTCCAAGAAGATTTGCTTCTCTGTTTCCTCTAATCCATCGTAACTTATTCGAAGTGCAGGAACAATGTCTTCGTCATCAGGATATTCTTTCAGTTTAGCAAATTTACTCTCCCATTGAGCTACCGTTTTCCCACACAAGGCGCCACCCAGAACTTCAAGAGCTAAAGGGAGGCCATTGGTATATTTGATAAAACCCTTGGACAGCTTTGTGTAGTCATCAGCCATCTCATGGCCTTTCTTGAAGGCTTTCTTACAGAAGAGCTGAAAGGCTTCTTCATCGTTCAGTTTCTCAACCTCAAATATGTGGTGCGCTCCATATGCCTTCAACAATTGCTCATTTCTAGTCGTTATAATGACTCTGCTTCCTTGACCCAACCAATCATTTCCAACTAAAGCTTCTATTTGTTTCTGATGATCAACATCGTCCAGAATGATAAGCACCTTTTTAGTACGCAGTCGTGTCTTCAATGAACTCATTCCCATATGGACATTATGTATGTCATTCCCGGAGCCCTGGAGGAGTTTTTTGAAAAGAACGTTCTGCAAGGAAACTAGACCCTGTTTTTCAGATTCCTCTCTGACATCGTGAAGAAAGTGGCTAGTTTGAAACTGGTCGCGGATCTTGTTATACACTAGTTCCGCCAGAGTTGTCTTGCCAATACCCCCCATCCCCCAAATCCCTATGGTACGAACATCATCACGCTCCTTAAGATCCAACAACGACTCCATTTTCTCCATTCGAGGACCCATTCCAATTAAATCTTCACTAAATGACGGCATGCAGTGTAATATAGTTGAAATCTTCTCGGCTATTGCTTGAGTAACTTCTGCTTCCTTACTGAAAACAGAATACAAATTAGATATTTTATAAAGCCTAGATAAGCCAATAATTAAGAAAATTATATATAAATCCAAAAGCATCAGTGCTAATATTTTTTATAGATATTAGCATGCAGGACAATTTATTTGAAATCTCTTTAGATATTTCTTGAGTAACTTCTGATATTTCACTCCTGCAAACATAATAAAAATTAAATATAAAAAATTAGATATAAATCTAAAAGTATTAGGGTTCATCAGAAATAACCGAGTAATTTTTGGGTGTTCCGGGTACACCACGTGGCTGGTGTACCATCCAATAGAAGGAGGACATATGAAATATTTCCAATACAGCCCGCCACATGTCATAAAAAGAAATACAGTAAGTTAGACAATAATTCCACATGTCCTATGTTCATTGGATGGTACACCATCCACGTGGTGTACCTGGAACATATAAAAATTTCTCGAAATAACCAGAGTAATTTTATTTTTGGATGCCCATTGACTATCTTTCTATGTTAGCAAACTTACCATAGGAACTTGGCAAACAATAAAAAACTTTCCATAGTAAGCTAATGAGTCGGCCAATATTTATGGTTCCCATTTTCCAAAAATTTTAATGTGTTTTTAACCCTTAATAACTTCTTATATTTTCAACTATTTTTTATAAAATACAAGCGATAACCTAAATTACAAGGGGGAGCGGTGTTTTTCAAGTACACTAGATACTACCAAGATGTCACGGGGATTCGAACGTGAGATCACTGGTCTGTAAACATATGATATATCAATTGTTTCTCTCAAACCCTAGCCTCCCTTCTCTCTCTCAAATCTCTTTTGCTTTGTTCTAGGGAGGGGAGAGGAGGCCACTCCTCCCTCTCTCTCTTTTCCTTACCTCCCCACACTTATTTTCCCCTTCCCCATCTACTGGATTTGGGGTTTTGTTGGTTGGTGTTTTAGTTGTATGGTGATTGGCTGCAATCTCGATGGTGATCTCTGTCTCCAAGGCAGCGACGGCGTCTGTGTTGACGGTAGTGGCACCGTGATTCATACTTGGTTTGTTCAAGCATGCAACTTTTATGCTGAAATTTCTCTGGCCTTTTGTGGCTTGTATATGGATTAACCCTTTGTGTAACATCCCAACCCAAAATAAAAGGAATAGTGAATTAATTAATTTCAAGAATTATGAATTTCCAATTTTGCCCTCGGAGTAGGGGTAATTTGGTCATTTTAAATATGGGAGAATTTCGGGGCAGTGGCTAGTACTTTTACGTAGGTCGTACTGAGACGAGTCCGTAGACATGCTGTTGGCTTGAATCGGAGTTGTAACGAGAAAGTTACGAGCAAAACATCACCAGTGGCATATTCATAAATAAGTTGAAATTGATTTTTAATTAAAAACCAGAAAACCCTCCCATCTCTCTCTCTCCCTCACGATCTGGAACAGACCCAAGCACCCCCCACCCTTTTTGGCTTGCGACGGCAGGAACTTCTCCAAGTCGCCACCGCCACCACACGCCGCCGCCCCGATCCGCCGTCGTGGTCGCCGGAAACAGCCACGAAACAGGCGGTTTTGGGCAGATTTTTAGCAAACTTTGGGGAGCTCGTTCTCCCACTTCCGGCCACCATTTCTGACGAACCAGGTATGGATCTTGAACCTCTTGAGCTATTCTTGCCTCTGGTTGTGTTAGTTTTGAGCAATTTCTGCATTTTGAAACTGAAATAAGCGATAGAAGTTTTGGCCGGTTTCGGCCTCCGATTCCGGCCACTTTCGGCCACTTTTTGGGGGTAGGTCCAAGAACAAAAGTGGCTCCAAATTAGGTGTATTACCTAGGGTAGGAGTCTTGGGCCATGATTTTGAGATTTTCTGGCGAGCCGCAATATCTTTGAACACCCACGCGCCGGCTGCCCTTGTGGCGGCGCGTGGGCACTGTAACAAAGGGGCATTGTGCCCCAATGCGATCCCCTTGATGTCACGAGCACGTGGGAATTTGTGGATCTCTCTCAATTCGGATAACGTTTGAACCCCGATCGGATTTTACATATTGTGCGATTTTCGGGTTCGATATGTTAGAACCATTGGATCATTTCCAATTTAATATATGTTGATCTAGGCATTCCTAGGATTGTGTAGGATTTCACGGATCGTGAATCGGAGCCCCGGATGTTCCGATTCAATAACTTAAAGTTGTGTTTTTCAATAACCGTCCGATCGTGCGATCGTGTGCGATCCGACCGTATGATCTGGACAAAACTTTCAGGACGTGTATCTTAGACTTTGTGGAACTCCTAGGAACTTCCGGATGGGAAATAGGAGGTCATGGGCCCCACGGTCCTGGTTGACCAAGTTTGGACAGTTTGACCCTCGATTGACCACGAGTCTTCCGAGGTAGTTTCACCCTTCGTGAAGTACTAGCACGACCGTGTGAACGAGTCTTGACCGTTCATTGAGTTATTTTGATCATTTTGGGAGCGTGAGCTTGTTTATAATATCTTATGAAATTCTTGGATATTATTTTGATAATTGAAATTAGGGTTAATTACTCAAATGGTCCCCAAATTTGTATGCGATTTACATTTTGGGGCCTCAATTAAATTATTCGTTCAAATGGTCCATCAACTCTATATTATTCGCTCCAATGGTCCTATATACCGTTACATTCTGTCAGTATTTCCGTTAAATATTAGGGCAAATTGGTCATTATTTACCTTAAAATTTGGTTAAATCTAACAGAAAATTAGACGGTAGGACCAATGGAGCGATTAATATAGAGTTGATGAACCATTTGAACAAATAATTTAATTGAGGCCCCAAAATGTAAACCGTGTACAAATTTAGGGACCATTTGAGTAATTTACCCTTGAAATTATGAAAGGGATGAGTAAGGGATACTCGATTTGGTGGGTTGTGAAAGTGAGTCTTTGGACTCGGTTATGATTATTAGGAACTGAGTAGACATTGTTTTCACTAAATGGCATGGTTTTGTGATGGAAATTTTATGCATTTGAAATTAATGGTTTATTGAATTTCATTTTATATTTAATAGCTGAATTGATTAATTTTGTAAAGTATTTGTGAATATGTGGGTTTTGACATATCCAAGTATCTTGAGTTATATATATATATATATATATATATATATATATATATATATATATATAAGAATTGAGAAAGTGCTATCTTTGTTGATTATGTGTGGGGTACTTGGGATGTTGTTGTGAGACTAGAATGTTAGTTCGAGTGCTATTAGCACTACCCTAGGTACCACCCCGGTTATGGATTTTATGCGTGAGAGTTTTTTTGTCTATACTATGAAGGGGTATTGTGGGAAAATTGAATTAAGGAAGGGAATATTATTTATATAATATTTATGTATGGGTTACGAACTCCGCCATCATATGTACCTCCTCTTGGATGATAATACTTGGAAACAGTAGAAATGGGTACTTGGAAGCAGTGGATATGGACACTAGGATACATGGAAATGGATATATGGATATGGTTTGGATATGACGGATCTCGGGCCATACCTTAACGAGGTGTCGCTGTAGACCCTTAATTGGGTAGTCTACGCTCGTAGGGCTGTTTACAGGCGTACGGGTCTTGATTCTTCGTCCATACGTGCTGGCTGAGAGTTAGTCTCCCAGTTGGACGGCTTGTCCCTAGCCACATGGTCATTTGAGGACGGATACTTGTGAGCTAGTCAAACGATCCCCAGTTGGATTGTTTTCCCCTGGTACATGATGATGGTGAGAGGTGGGTGTTATTATATATATATATATATATATATATATATATATATATATTTATTTATTTATTTATTCATGTATAGGCGTACACATTTCATATATGTATGTGTGGATTTGATTTTGGGTTGAGATTAGTGAGATTGTGCTTTATGAGTACCCTGTACATGTATGAATGTTTAAGCCCTGGTTTTGGGAAGTGTTGTTCGGCAACATACGCCTTGGATAGGATATGGTTGCGTGGAAAGAATTGATAAAAGTAAAGGAACTCATAAAGGTTCAGGGGTTGCCTTGTCGAATTTGATGTAGTAAGGAATCGAAAGTTATTCATTGGTTTTACTTTAAATAATTTTATATTATCGGAGTTGTGACCGTTGAAAAAGAACTACATGTGGCTTGATCCCTCAGCCAAGGGTACGTAGGTAGCTTGGGGTCTCACCTAGGTGCAGCCGCGAGATATACTATGTTTAAAAGATTTGATCGATTCTGAGTATGTGATTGGATGTTGGGGTGGTTATTGGATGCGAATCCTAATTATTATTGTTGGGTTCGGTTTTGAATATGTTGGTATGCCTGAAGCTTGATTTAAGCTTGAGCGAGATTAAATGCTTGTTTATTCCTCAGTTATCACTTGAATGAATTCTATTAAACAGTGTACATGGTTTTGATAGGTCTGAGGACCTTTTTGAAGTAAACGATTGATTTTAGGTTTGGTTATTTTGTATAACTGGTAGTGGTTTTGCCTTGATTTTATTTGGAGGTTGGATGCCTATTCTGTAAACTGTGTGCATTGTATTGTGTGTGCTGCCTGTTGGGATATAAACTGTGATTTTTTTTACAGGTTGAAAATTTGGGAAAAGTCAAATTTACAGGGGAGACTCTGCCGAAATTTCGGCAGAAAGTCTCGGTTCTTAGTAAGTGGGCCTGACATCGGTGTGATGTCGGAATTTTCCACAGGACTCGTCTCGGGTTCCGAGGAATTTGGGGCGGGTCTTGTCACTTTGTGGTTACCATGCTTCCATATTTGTATTATCCCTTTGTGGGTATTTGTATTTGCCCTTGTGGCCGATGGTCTTGGTACCTAATTTATGAATACAATTATCGTTTTTCTCTATATATAAAAAAAAAAACAATTGATTTGTAAGTCAATGTCATTTTCTACTCGGTTAGATCTCGTTGACTATGTTTTCAACTCCTTAATTATTATCTGATTGTTTATTTTAGGTCAATACTTATTCAATAATTATCACATTTAATATTAGATCTATAATGTCAAACATCTATAATTATCACATTAGTTTTTAGTTTTTATTATTCATCTATTTTTTTTTCTCATCTTCTTTTTCTTTTGTTGTCTTCTTCTTTTCCTATAGATAGTTGTTTATGGTGTAGATATGTTGTAAGCATGGATATTTTGATTAGCAGTTGCATGATATTTAAGTATGTTGTTCTTGAAATTGTTTCATCCTATATCGTAGATCATATGTATTGAGTGTCCTCGCCCTACTTTCTTGTGTGTGTTTACATAAATTCAGTTTTTTTAGAATGTTTTTCAACCTTTAACATAGGTTTATTATTTTATTTCCAAACCTATACTATTTTTCAAACTATGCTATATATAGGTTTATTATTTGATTTTCCAAATCTTCAAACGATTGAGGGAGGGGAAATTCAGACATGGGATTTTGGGTGCATGAGTAAATGCCCTTAACTACTCGAGCTATAAGCCCCTTACTTCCAAACCTATATTGTAGGTATTTTATGTTCTTGCAAATGCCTTAATATGACTTTTATTATTTTCCTATATATTAGTGGTGAATATATTTATTGTTGTTCAAATATAATTCATAATTCAAATTTCGAATTAGTAAAGATCGATGCATAAAATCAGGATGTCAGTTTCTTTCATATTTATTTCATATGGCAAAATGAGTAATAAATATCATGAGATACAAAAGCTAGTTAGTGCCCGTATCGTTATTGCGCCAAACATCATCATCTTCAAGTTTCAGTATTTTGGTTAATGGGCATATACAAGATAAGAATACTCTAAAGTTTCAAATAATTGAAGAAGTAGAAATATTATTTACCTATCTTTATCCAAAACCCATCCCCTGATATCGGCTATTTCCCCTAAAGCTTTCCTCCACTTGTCAACCTTCTCCATATCGCCCTTGAAAACTTTTTCATGTTCAGCAAAGGCCTCGCCAAACTTACCAGTTTGATTTCCGACCTCGGATTCTGTTACGTGATAGAAAACCGGGAAAATTTGGAGTTCCTTCTCTTTCTTGCAATCAACAATATGTGCAAGTTCAACCAAACACCACGTTGAAGAAGCATAATCTTTTGAAAGAATGACGACTGCAAACCTCGATTCTTCAATTGCTTTAAAGAGTTCTGGGGCAATGTCTTTTCCCCTCTTCAGTTTTTCATCCCTAAAGGTATTAATTCCCTTATCGATCAAAGCATGGTACAAATGGTCCGTAAAATTATTTCGGGTGTCCTCACCCCTAAAACTGAGAAACACATCATGTGTCCATATAGTAGGGGTTGAAGAAGAGGTTGAAGCCATTTAGGTGCTGGTGCAATCGAATCGACAAGAAAAGTAAGAGACAAAGAACAAGACGATCGAGCAGGAAGAAAAATAGAGGAAGAGCAGGAGGATGAAGATGAAACAATGATTTTGATCGATTGAAGGCAATGGACGAGAGATGGAAAGTTCTATTGCTGTGGGCGAACAAGGCTTGAATTAGTGGGATATTTATAATCAATTAAGTAGCGTCTGGTTGAACTAATTCCCTGGGAAAGAGTACGGGAAAACCACTGAGAAACTATGATCAAAGGATCAAGTAAATTATTATGTCTAGTTAATATAATATTATTTTATGACTAAACATGTTCATTTATTCGTCAGGTCAGGTGTGACATGTAAAGAAACATTTGATGAGGGAGTTGTTATTACAATCCACTTTTTATATTGTTTTCTCTAGTAGCTATGCTTTACCTAACAGTCGAGAAACTTTCCTCAGATGGGGTACTTTGTCATATTGATGAGGTACCTACCGTATGATATTTTCAATAAGGTGACTGTGGTGAGGAAGATAATGTATTCTATATACAACGTAACAACAACGAATTTAATCCAAACAATTAGGAGAGGACACATGTGTTATAAATTATTATTTATAATTTAGATTATGACACGTGTTCGCCATTGTTATTAAAATTGTGTGTGTGAACATAGGAGTGGACTTATAACATTTATATAGTATTAAGATGTTTATACAATGGCCTATTATCTGCCCAGTCAGCACACTAACCTCTTGGTCATGACCTTATCATTTTCCTACCCATTAGCAGAAGAATAATGGGACATTCTTGATTCAGCGCTGCCCAAATGGGGGAGGTTTCATAAAGAAGGACAAATTTTTTTAGTATTTGGACAATAATTGCCTTAATCCTTTTATAATTGCCTGAGAAGGCTTCTTCACATACTGACAAAAACTTCATATTTTGCTTTATGTATAGTGCCAACAAGTTTGGATTGATGATGCATCTGCTGGGATGATCTATTCACATGGACTTCATGCATTTGCTGATATGACTTCATTATGCATCCATCATGTTGTCTATATTGTGTAGCTCTTCTTTTCCTAAGTTGTTTCAGTACGAGTCGTCATTACCTTCTGCTTCTGACTGATATGCAAAGTTGAACAGTTCATCCAAAAATCGTTCTCCTTTCTTGCTTATCCTGAAGCTATATATTTCAACTCGTCTATCTTGCTTGGTTGGAATATTTATATCTAAAGACTTTGTTGGACTAAGCAACTCATGAGAAATAATTATACCATGTCGTGCTCTATCTGGGTAAAAATTATATTTAAATCACTTTAGAGGTATACTAGTGAAATCTAATTTTACATTTTTCTAAAGAGGGAGATTAAAATTTATTACACATGATCAAATATTATATTGCCTATACAAAAAATATTAATACAAGGTTTTTCTATTCGTTGACGTTATAGTGAAATATTTGATGAGTTACAAAGAAAAATCAGAGGGGAAGAATTTAAAAAAAAATAGAACATGCTTGTAACACCCCGACTCTAATTTAATTATCAATTTCCAATTTTTCCCTCGGGGTAGGGGTAATTTGGTCACTTTTTAATCCGGAAGGATTTCAAGGAAATGACCGCTACTTTTACGTAGATCGTACCGAGATAAGTCCGTACACATGTAGTGGGCTTGAATTGGAGTTGTAACGAGGAAGTTACGATCAAAATAAACCCAGTGGCATAACCGTAATTTTCTTGAAATGGTTTTAATGAAGGCTTTTTATCACAAAACGTCCCTAATGTTTGCGAAACTATCAGATTGCATCCTTAAATTTTTTTGTATCACTTGTGGTCCCTAACGTTACTATGGGTGCTCTTAAATAATCCCTCCGTCAAAAAAATCGTTAAATCCCCATTTTCTAAGGGATATAATCGTCAAATCAATCCCTTTTAACCTCTTCAACGCCTCAGACCCATTTGCTGCCAATTTAGAACCATTTCCCTCCATTTCTTGTTGGAATTGGAGAGCAACTAAAGCTGAAGTTCCATTTTCACATGCTAAAAGAATGTCTTACTCTGGACAAAGATCAAGCGTTGAAAATGGAAGGGAAGAACATGACCAAATTGCACTATAAACAACACACGTTGAACAAATTGAATAAACTAAACTACCAACCACTGTGAACAAATTGAACCAACTGCATACATCAAAAACCACTTCCATACATAAAAAATCACTTTCAATTACATCATCAACCACATTCAATTCCATCACATTAACCCCTACATGACTTCCATAAAAAATAACTTCCATACATACAAAAATCCTAGACCACTTCCATCAAAAACTACTTTCAGTTCCATCACTTTAACCCCTCGAAACCTTCCATCAAAAACCTTAGACCACTTTCCAATTACAGTTCCATAAAACATCATCTCAAACTCTCCATGTCCTTCCTTTCTTTGCTGGAGACTTTAATTTCCTTCTTTGGACAATTTGTGATGTTGAGGCTTGCTGGGATGAAGAATTGTGTGCAGTAGGAGGTTGTGATCCCACTTGAGGTGCTGGAGAGGGTTGTGAAAACCTGACAACTACTAGAGAAGGTGAGAAGGTAAAAGGGAGTTGATCTGACGATTATATCCCTCATAAAATTGGGGATTTAACTATTTTTTTATGGAGGGACTATTTGAGAGCACCCATATTAACGTTAGGGACCACGAGTGATACAAAAAAACTTTAAGGATGCAATCTGATAGTTTCGCAAACGTCATGGACGTTTTGTGACAAAAAGCCTTTAATAAAATCTGAAAATCTCTCTCCCCCCCCCCCCCCCTCTGGTTCTCACAACAGCAGCCCCCTCCCCCATTTTTTTTTCACACCGCCGCCACACGCCGCCATTCTTGGCGGCACCGGTCCCAAAAGGACAGCCTCACCTCCCGCTTCCAGCCCCACCCCAGCTCAGCCACGATCCGCCGTTTGTTTGGTCGGAAAACGCAGAAATTAGGCCCGTGTTTGTGAGTTTTTCACGGAGCTCATTCGAACTCCTCCAGCCACCAAATCTTTCGAACTTGGTATGTTTTCTCATCCTCTCAATGTGTTCTAACTGATGGTTGTGTTGTTTAGGAGAAATTTTTGCGTTTTGATGGTCAAATAAGCGATGGAAGTTTGGCCGATTTCAGCCCCTAATTCCGGCCACTTCCGGTGACTTTTTAGGGTTGGTCCAACAACAAAAGTTGCTCCACTCAATGTGTTGATTATGTAGGTATAAGTCTTGACTGGTGCTTTGGAGTTTTTCTTATCGCCGGAAATTGCTTTGGTCACCCACTCGCTACCCGCGCGTGGGCCACTTTTTGGTCGGTCTTTGAGTTCTAAAATGATCCCCATGTCGTCCCGAGCAAGACGGTATGCTCATATTTGAATTTGGTTATCGTTTGATCGTCGATCGGATATCTCATATTAGGGGTTATCCGGGTTTGACATGTTCGGGCCGTTGGATCGACTCCATTTCAGTATATGTTGATCTAGGCATCCCTAGGATCATGTAGGATTTCGCGGATCTTGAATCGGAGCCCCGAATGTTCTGATTCAATAACATAAAGTTTGCGTTAAACGATAATCATCTGATCATGCGATCGTGAGCGATCAGACCATTCGTTTTGGACCAAACTTGCAGGACATGTATTATGAACCCTGTTGAACTCTTAGGAACTTTCGAATCGTAAAGCGGAGGTCGTGGGTCCTGTGGGCCCAGTTGACCCATTTTGGAAAATTTTGACTGCCCGGTTGATCGAGCATCTTCCAAGGCTATTCCATCTTCCAAAACACATAGTTGGACTTTAGGAATGTCTCATTCCTCGTGCCTTTACTTGAAACTCGGGAAACTAGGATTTTAATTTAAAGTTCTCGTTCGAAGCATTCTTTATTAATTCCGTACTCGTATTCTGAAATAGGTGCTCCGAACACGTGAACGCAGCATGCGGGACCCTCTCAGAGTCAAGTAGCGTGGGACTATTTGTGAGTGGACTTTGTTTTAAATTAATAAGCATGGATTTATGATGGAAAAGTTTTGCATATTGATTTAATGGTTTATTGAATATGTTATATGTTCAATAGTTGAATTTAATATTTTTTAAAAGTATTTGCAATATAATTGGGTTTTGGCATATTTGAGTATCTTGAGTTTATATATATTGGATTTTGAGAATTTCTATCTATGTTTGGCAATATAACTGGCTTAGCTTGGACTTAGTCAAGTACAATGTTTGGTGTGCCTGAACTTTTTTTTGGTCAAATCGGAGGAACTGAACTTCATTAATAATAGGGGAGAACCCAGAAGAAGAGACTCCCAAATTATCAAACTGGCCAGCACATGATCACGGAGCACAGACAGCAAAACAAAGTAAACAATATTAAAAACACCTAACACAGCACAAGGACCGCGTCTAGATAACCAATTGCTAGGTGAGAAACAATAAGACAACCTCAAGCTCAGAGGAGTCAGAGCCATCCAGACCAGCACACAGTATTAGGCACTTATTGGCGGGCAATGGAGACCATCGTTGTTGAGAACATGCACAAGTGAGGTGGGGGGTCTGGATGTCCAAACTTCCGAGCTCAACCTTGATAGTGCGACAGCTGCCAAATGATCTACAGCTTGGTTTCCAAACTTGCGCGTCCAAATCCAGGTGCAATGGTTGAAGTTGTGATGATAATCGCGAATTCTAGTGAGAATGGGGTACAGACACCATCATCCCCTTTAGATGGTGCCATTGATGTTGTCCACGAGTTCCTTTGAGTCTGATTCGAAGCAAACACAAGTAAGACCCAGCTTCATTGCAAAGAGACAACCCTCAAGAGTCGTATTAGCTTTGGCCATGATTGCCGACTCAGCTGAGAAAGGAACGACCTTGGTGCCCACACACATTCCATGCGCATTACGAATAAAATACCAGCACCAGCTCGGCAAGAAAAAGAGTGCCAAGCCGCATCAAATTTAATCTTTAAAGGGTATTTAGCACTATTTATGTTTTCCCACTAATTAAGTGTGATCTTGCAATTGTTGGACTTGTTTTTAGTGGAAAGTTTTAAAGGGTATTCAAATTGGGCTTTAGGGTATCTAGTGGTCACTAATCTGTCTTACATTGGCATCAAAAGTAAGCATTAAAAATAATTAAAAGTGTAACACAAACTATGAGCTAGAGTAGTTCAAATTCCAAAACCTACAAACTATTTACAAACTGACGGACTCAAAGTTAAAGTCAGATCAAGGAGCATTGTTATTCAATAATTTAAAACAAAACATTATAATTAATTTATAAATATTTGTGCAAGTGGTGCCACAGCACATCAAACTAAGCTAACCAGTAGCAGTATATATCAATCTCTTTGTTAAGTGTATATATCAATCTCTTTGTTAAGGGAACTGAATAATAAGTTTCTCAAGTGATACATACGAGTTGCTTTGAGCGAACAAGGCTTGAATTTGGGTTTGGGATTGCTGTGCTTACAAAGCAGCTTTAAAAAAAATTCTGCCAGGAAAAGTGTTTGGTAAAGTTGTGGGAGACTGCTTATTTAAAAAACTTAAAAGTCTTTAGTTTACACTCAAGTATGTAGACTTAACAGTGTGTTTGTAGAACCAAAAAATTGAAAAAGTAAAAGAAAGAAATCGCCGTCCGCAGATGCGTGAGTTTGCGTACGAAGACTTCAAAGTCTACTTGAAGATAGCTGTCCACAGCAAACTCCCTACCCAAACGTTACAAATTACTAAGATCGAACAATGCTCAATAGGATTTAATTAGTATAATTAGTTGACTAAATGAATATCTATTTTCCACATGTCATTTTTTAATTGACCGGTAAAATATGTGTTACTAGAGATCCCGCATTGATTGTCTTAGTAATTTTCCTTTGCATCTAAAAAAAATTACTCCATCTTAAAACGTTTCCCCTTAAACTTGTTTGCCACACTAATCACAAGGTATACTAGTAAATGTTTCAAACCACGTAGGATTATTTTTCAAGCATTATTGTGGTGATAGCAAGGTTTTTCCTTTCTGAATGATACATTCATATGTATTTGAAATTGAATCTACATATATGGGGTGGTTGTCCACATGGCATGGTATGAGAGCATCATTGAGTTATGTCACTATGCATCATAACTGTATGCTACGTCACCGAACGTACACAATTTTTTTTTTTATATTAAAAAAATTAACCCAAAATTTTAAAAGTAGTACTTTTTATTTTATCGAAATTAAAAAATAGTAGTGGTAGTATGAACACTACATCTATCATCCTCCTTTTTCCAGCAAAAGAAATCTTAGTTGATCATGAGTTTGCATGCTAAGACTTTAAGGTCTTCTGAGATGAAAGCTATCAACAAAAAGCTCCCTACCTAATCTTACAAATTACTAAGATGGACCTAATGACATGGTCACACAGCTTTTGTACGTACAAATAGAAATTCTCAAGCAGCTTCTTGGCCTTCCACTTTCGGGGAAATGTGGAGGTGCAAAAACAAATAATGGCCAGCTTCAAAACCTAACTACTTTTTCCGCGGCTTTTGTTTTTTTCTTTTGAAAAATAAAATAAAATTACAAAGAGGATCTCATAAGAATTCCTAAATTTATTTTAAGATATAAAAGTATTATAGCCACTGTTGAGGCCCAAAAATCCAAGATTTGGCCCAAATAAATTCTTGGCCTAATACGACACCTTACTAAGAAAATACCCGATTCGGAGCATGCGGAATTCGTCATGCACACTTTCACGAGCCACGATCACATGCCATGCCAAATAAATATGCAATTTATCACGCTAAGAATTAAAATGAGCCTATAAAAGGCATTGGCTCTACAAGCTCATGCTAATTAATTTGTCAAGCATTATATCTCTTTTCAAAGACTATAAAATTCAAGCACACCAATTGACATGTCATGCCAAGCATGAAATCATTATTTCACATGTAGCCACGCTACAAGTTTAAGTGGGCCCAAGCCACACAAATGCCCGGGGCTTGCTTGAGTGAGTTGTGGTATGGATGGTAACGAGCTTTCATGGGGCCCATTGATGAGCCAAGAAATGGAAGTTTTGGGCTGCTTGGGAGCCCCAGAACTCAAGCCCATTTCTTGAGCCCAAACACATGGGTTAGCATGAGAGAGGGGAGAAAATGATCCAATGCCTTAGGAGGATATCTAATAGTCTGCCATAGCACTTAGACAAAGCCAGCATCAATAAAATGCCCAAAATTAAATAGGCTATTCCCAGTAGCTTGACGAAAACCCATTAAGCACTGGAAATAACGTGTTGACAGCCCAATATTGCACACGTGCCCAGCCCAGCAACTTGTAGAAAAGCTTTCACCATGCTCCACCCTTGTTAGGACTCCAAGATGGTCAAATAGGAAGCCATGACAGAGACCAACGGAAACCCATGAGTGTAGGAAGAATATCCATCAGACAAAAGCCTCTATCCATCTTCTTTTCCACTGCAAGCTCTATCTTGAAAAACCAGAGGGAAAGCAGGTGGCGCTTCACCCTTATGGAGAAGACCAGCTGTGTCAAAACCTTGGAACCACAAAGGGCTCCTTACCCATGCGCCTTGAATAGGAAAATTACATAAAATAGGATCAAGTGGGAAGGAGCAACGAAAAGGGAGAAGAAGGTTAGATGAAATTAGGGATTCTTTGTGCCTATAAAAGGGAGCTTCTTCTACCCAGCAAAGATCATCATCCAAAGCCTGACCAAGCTTTGTCAAGCAAACTGGGAATTTTACTCAAGCCACCCAATTTTCGCCTCTAGTTGTTTCATCTTCCCATTAGGAAGAAATCCTCCTAATTTTCCTCTGCCCTACTCCAAACCTTCGTTCTCTGTAAGAAATTTGTGCTTCTCTCTCTCTCTCAAATTGCTAAACTTGTGAAAGCTTAGCTCCCATGCCACGAGCTCCTCATGCTAAGCCATTAATCAATCTATCATGTTTATTTGGCTATTGGTGAAAAGAACCTGAGGGTGTTTTTCTAAGGTTTCATCAAACCTTTCAAAAACTCTTTTAGGAGCTTGGTTACTGAACTCAGATACTTGGGGAATTTCTGTTCGTTTTCTTCTTACGGCAGTCCAAGCCCATTTGTTAGGCTGCTGGAACAAAAAGACCCCTACAGCCACTTCATTCGGAAAATTATGAAACCAAATACAAAAGTTATATTGATGATGTCCAAAATTTGCTGTGTCGGCAACCATATTTGCTTCACAATACATAAATGTCGGGTTTCAAAAATATAGAAATGTATAGGAGGTCTTGGATATCCAGAAATATGGAATAAATGTAACTGTTGTAAAAGTTCAGTGTTGCTTTCAATAAAGATATTGGGAAACTAATTTGTCCATATAGAGGGCTGATTGAGCTGGATATGACTAAATTCAAGGACTACCTTAGCTTGGACTTAGTAATGTGCAATGTTTGGTGTGCCTTAGACTGAGTGGCAGGAAAGTGTTATTTAGCACTATTCTATGTTTTCCCGCTAATTAAGTGTGATCTTGCAATTGTTGGAATTGTTTTTATAAATATCTGTAGATGATTGACAATTGATCTCATCATGAATTTCATTATAAAAATACATGAGCAACTTTTTTGGATAAATTTGATCACTGAAAGTAAATCTAAAAGGTTTCAATTTAGCCTGAGTACGAACAGTAACCGAAGACAACAACGAATGAAAGGCAGACAAATGAGCAAGCAACCCAAAAATATAGAAGTATATTTGCAATATGATTTAAGGCCCCAGATAGTGAGCTTGTTAAATAAGCCCATGTTTGGCAAAACAAGTATTAGGGCTAAATAGTCTAATGCTGGTGCCAACCTTGTGAAACAAAATAGCCCATAAGATCATATTTAGGATTCAACGCTTTACCTTCCAAAACAGATGTAATACCTAAAGGAAAAGTAACTGCAACTTTTGTGTAACAATTACTATCTCATATAATAAAGGCTTAATAACACTAATGCCTCTTAAAAGTATGGTCAAATCTTACATCGTCCTTTGAAAGTTTAAGTGGTCCACTTTGCCCCATTGACCGTTATTTTGAGTCTCATTTTGGCCCCCACCGTCAAGTTCGTTAAATCATCAGTTAAAAACGATGATGTGGGATGAGTAGGACTTACTTTTTTGCTGAAATGGATGACACGTGCGAGAATTCTAATAATTTAACAATTAAACCTTTTTTGAAAAAAAAAAAAAAAAATTATGTCTCTTCCTACCTCTCCATCCTTCCTTGCCCTGCCCCAGCTAATATCACCATCTACTTCAGAGGCAACCTTGGGTGGTGCAAGTGGCGTCACCGCACATGGATCCCAATTTTTATGCAAGTGGTGTCACCGCACAGGGACCCCAATTTTTGTGCAAGTGGTGCCACCGCACATCAAACTAAGCTAACCAGTAGCTGTATATATCAATCTCTTTTGTTCGAGTATCAAAGTACTTTCTTCCACATCAAAAACAAAAAATTTCATGGCTTCTTCTTTCTCTTAAACTCTGATTTTCTAGTAAGTAATCAACACCATTCTTCAATCTCTTTGGTTCTTTTTTCAACCCTTTGACAATTTTTGTTATTCTTTCAATTTCAGGAATTTCAACACCAAAAAGCAAAAATCCTAATTCTCAAAATTTTAAAAATAGTACCTTTTTTTTTAATCGAAATTAAAAAATAGTAGTATGAACACTACATCTATCATCCTCCTTTTTCCAGCAAAAGAAATCTTAGTTGATCTTTCTCTGCAAACTCTTCATCATTTTTAACTAGTCCAATCGGACAGCCAACACCTACTCGACGTGTGAGTTACATATGACACGTGTGAGTTACATATGGCTGTGGAGACTTGAAAGTCTTTAGCATGGAGACTTAAAAAGTCTCTTGTGAAATTGAAAAAGAAAAGAAACGAATTAACGTAGTCGTCATGAGTTTGCATACCAAGACTTAAAGGTCTTCTGAGATGATAGTTGTAAACAAAAATCTCCCTCCCTAACATTACAAATTACTACGATCCACCTAATGAAATGGTCACACAGCTTTGTACGTACAAACAGAAATTCTCAAGCAGCTTCTTGGCCTTCCACTTTCGGGGAAATGTGAAGGTGCAAAAACAAATAATGGCCAGCTTCAAAACCTAACGACTTTTTCCGCAGCTTTTGTTTTTTTTTTTTATAAATAAAATAAAATTACAAAGAGGATCTCATAAGTATTCCTAAATTTATTTTAAGATACAAAAGTATTATAGCCACTTCATTTGGAAAATTATGAAACCAAACACAAAAGTTATATTGATGGTGTCCAAAATTTGCTGTGTCGACAACCATATTTGCTTCACAATACATAAATGTCAAGTTTCAAAAATATAGAAATGTATAGGAGGTCTTGGATATCCAGAAATATGGAATAAATGCAACTGTTGTAAAGGTTTAGTGTTGCTTTTGATAAAGATACTGAAAAAATAATGGTAAATGATTTTCCCACTCCCCTTTTATCCACCTACACTCCTTTTTGTTTAGAAAAATGAAGTGTAAGTGGATAAAAAGGGAGTGGGAAAATCAGTTCCCAAAATGATTTGTCCATGTACTGGGCATTTGGTACATCGGATTGGGCTGGGCATGACTAAATTCAAGGACTGGCTTAGCTTGGACTTAGTCATGTGTAATGTTTGGTGTGCCTGAACTTTTTTTTGGTCAAATCGAATGAATCGAACTTCATTAATAATAGGGGAGAACCCAAAAGAAGAGACTCCTAAATTATCAAACTGGCCAGCACATGATCACTGAGCATTGACAGCAAAACAGAGGAAACAATATTAAAAACACCTAACACAACACAAGGACCGCGTCTAGATAACCAATTGCTGGGTGAGAAACAACAAGACAACCTCAAGCTCAGAGGAGTCAGAGCCATCCAGACTGGCACACAGCATTAGGCCCTTATTGGCGGGCAATGGAGACCATCGTTGTTGAGAACATGCACAAGTGAGGTGGGGGGTCTGGATGTCCAGACTTCCGAGCTCAACCTCGATATTGTGACAGCTGCCAAATGATCTGCAGCTTGGTTTCCAGACCTGTGCATCCAAGTCCAGGTGCAATGGTTGAAGTTGTGATGATAATCGCGAATTCTAGTGAGAATGAGGAACAAACACCATCATCCCCTTCGAATGTTGCCATTGATGCTGTCCACGAGTTCCTTTGAGTCTAATTCAAAGCAAACACAAGTAAGACCCAGCTCTATTGCAAAGAGACAAGCCTCAAGTGCCACATTAGCTTCGGCCATGATCTCCGACTCAACCAAGAAAGGAACGGCCTTAGTGCCCACAAACATTCCTTGCGCATTACGAATAATAATACCCAGCACCAACTCGGCGAGAAAAAGAGTGTCAAGCCGCATCAAAATTAATCTTTAAAGTGTATTTAGCACTGTTCTATGTTTTCCCAATAATTAAGTGTGATTGCAATTGTTGGAATTGTTTTTAGTGGAATGTTTTAAAGGGTATTCAAATTGGGCTTTAGGGTATTTAGTGGTCACTAATCTGTCTAACATTGGCATCAAAAGTAATGCATTAAAAATAATTAAAAGTGTAACACAAACTATGAGCTAGAGTAGTTCAAATTCCAAAACCTACAAACTATATTCACAAACTGATGGACTCAAAGTTAAAGTCAGATCAAGGAGCATTGTTATTCAATAATTTTAAAAAAAACATTATAATGAATTTATAAATATCTGTAGATGATTGACAATAGATATCATCATGAATTTCATTATAAAAATACATGAACAACTTTTTTGGATAAATCTAATCACTGAAAACAAATATAAAAGGTTTCAATTTTGCTTGAGTCCGAACAGTAACCGAAGACAACAACAAATGAAAGACAGACAAAGGAGCAAGCAACTCCGAAATTTAGCAGATGCAATATGATTTAAGGCCCCAGCTAGCCAAAGAAAAAAATGGTTGTACGTAAACACTCTAAGACCTTGTTGTTGATGGACTACTCAACTATCACGCACAAATCAAGCAAAGATAAAGCACACACAAAATCACAAAGTAAACATACACACAAAGAACCCAAGAATTTATAGAGGTTCAGCATTGTGCCTACGTCCTCTTGGTGATCCTTGAGAAATTCACTAGTATGAAAGAACCCCTTTGGTTATAATGAAGAACCCTTTTGGTTATAATGAAGAACCCTCCTTGATCTCTCACAAACCCTAGCTCTTTTTTCTCTCACCCTTGGCTCAAACCCAATTTGATGCCTTAGCTTTCTCACGTTACAATAATTTAGCGCTAAAGTGCCTATTTATATGTCATAGGACTTTAATACAATTATATAAAGAATAGAAAACTTAAAGGACTCCAAAATTAGGAGAAAATATGTCTAGATTCGCTAGGGTTACACATTGGATCCGTGCCTCCTGCTCGAGCACCTGTGTTCGCTCGAGTCTGAGTTCTGTCGCTCAAGCAGGCGCTCGAGTACCTGGGTCTAAGTGAGAAGTACCGCTCTGCCTCTTGAGCGCCTGTAGTTTCTGCTTGAGCAGTAGAGCCCAATCAAAACTACTGCAACTCTTTCGACTGTCTGTTTCCCTCACTCCTTCTACATCTTTAAGTGAGCCAATATCAACAAAAATGTTGAAAGGTAATACGAACTGCAGCCCTATGCCAAGAAACCAATTTGCACGCTAAAACTCAGTAGTTAAGTAATTAAGACTAACAAAAGAAAACAAACTTAGGCAAAGTAAAGAGAGGACATAAATACAGCTTAGTATCTTTAAGCTACAACTGCAACTTACTCATATAATTAAGATAGGCAGCTTTAACAAACAATTAAAGTTCACAAATCTGTATATATAAAGATAAATGTTAAAAATTATGGATCTTGGACTGTGCATTTTTTATTCTGCTTCCTTTTGGCTTGGCTCGAAAATTGTTGATGATTTGTTAGGAGTTGCTAAAGCTCGATTGGTTTGTTTAAACTAATCTGAGTAGTTTGTTTTGTGGTTTATCCCCTCTTATTCACCAAAATATATATATAAATGTTAAAACCATTGTCCACAAATCTGTATTGGAGCTATAGGTTTATCTTCTTGAATTTTTTTTAAAACAATTCAACTTTACCTTACATATCTGACGTGCACATTTCAACTTCCTCTAAGTATATGACTTCTTTTTTATTTGACTTTGTGGTAAACTTCTTGTATGCAAGGAAACATAGCCATGGCATTGCTATATATAAAAATTAAAGTTATGCTAAAAAAAAAAATTGGCAACAGTCATCATTATTTGGTGTCCGCATGATAATAACGTTCGAACGTCCGCATAATAGAATTTCTATATATAGGTAAAGTAATTTTACATAAACGTCATCCTAAATACAACAATGGCAACAAAAATTATCAAGAAATAAAGAAACCCATTTGAGATTCAAGCAAATACTTAAGTGGATGGATAATTATTAAAGAGAAATCTGAAGTTGAACAACAAACCACAAAAATTCGAACCAGAAACATCAATTGGTTGATAGTTATGGCGGAGACGAAGACAAAGATTGAGGCGAACATGAAGATGAAGACGGACATGAAGATGAAGACGGAGACGAAGATGAAGGTGAAGACCAGACGAAGTTTGCTTGGCTAGGTTGAAGACGAAGGTCGCTCGATCGCTTCACACGTGTTTTTGGTTGTCGCGTGTTTGCGTGTGGGGTAAGATAAACCCTGTTAGGCCTCGTTTGGTTCACAAAACGGATTTGAAGGGAAATAACTTCCCATTCTCAAACTTTCCCATGAGTAGGAAAACAAAACCCAAGGAGGGAGGAAGGCTTCACTTTTCCCCTACTTTCCCATGTGTAAGGCAACAATTTTCCATGCATGGACTTACCAAACATGGGAAAGCAATTGATATCTCATCCCCAAGCCTCCTTTTCCCATGAACCAAATAGGGCCTTAGTGAGGGTCTTCTCTTGTCCTAGCTAGTCAGCTTGTTAAATAAACCCATGTTTGGTAAAATAAGTATTAGGGCTAAATAGTCTAATCCTGGTGCTAACCTTGTGAAACAAAAAAGCCCATAAGATCATATTTAAGACTCAACGCTTCACCTTCCAAAACAGATGAAATACCTAAAGGAAAAGTGACTGCAACTTTTGTGTAACAATTACTATCTCGTATAATAAAGGCTTAATTACACTAGTACCCTCTAAAAGTATGGTCAAATCTCACATCGTCCCCTAAAAGTTAAAATGGCCCACTTTGCCCCATTAACCGTTGTTTTGAGCCTCTTACTTTTCCTTTTTGTTTTCCCACCAGAGCTTGCAAAGGAAAGAATGGGTAAGGGTGCTAGTCAAAAGGTGATTTACTTCCATCAGCACATGGGTTTGCTTGGTTGTGATGGTTTGACTTCGATCTGGTTTTAACAAAGATGCTAAATATTTCCACGATGTTGGATATTTTATAAGGTGCTGGGCTGGGCTATTTTGTTTCCAGCGACCTGTGAGTTTGCCTTGATTTTGTCAAGCTATTGGAAGCAGCCTATTTCCTTTGTTTTTTTGACAAGGTGCAGGATGTTTTGACTGATGTGGGATTTTTCCAAGCGTTGTGGGCCTTTTGTTAAGGTGATGGGCTATTGGGTTTTCTCTCTCATGCTTACCCATATGTTTTGGCTAAAGGAATGGGCTTGAGTTTTGGTGCTCCTAAGCAGCCCAAAACTTCCACTTCTTAGCCCATCAATGAGCCTCGTGAATGCTTATAACCATCCATACCACAACCCGCTCAGCAAGCCCCAGGCATTCGCGTGGCTTGGGCCCACTTAAGCTTGTAGTGTGGCATGTTGCTTATTTGCATGGCGTGGCATGTGTGCAAGTGCATATGACGAACTCTTGCGTACCCAAGTTGAGTTTCTTCCCAAGTTAGGTGTCGTATTGGGCTAAAAATATATTTGAGCCCAGCCTTGGATTTTTTGGGCCTTAACACTTCCACACAAAAAAATAAAAATAAAAAACTAAAAAAAACTTCACAGCTTCTTCTTTCTCTTAAACTCTGATTTTCTAGTAAGTAATCACCATCATTCATCAATCTCTTTGGTTCTTTTTTCAATCCTTGGAAATTTTTTATTATTCTTTCAAATTCATGAATTTCAACACCAAAAAGCGAAAACCCTAATTCCTAAATTCATAAAAACCACTCAAAATCATATAGTCAGATTCAACCAAATCTCAATTCAAATCCAAGTACGCATCTAAATTTCAATTTATATATATTACATGACTTATTTTATTAAATTATTAACATGTTGATGATTGGTTATATAAGAAAACATAGTTTTTAGAAATATTTATCTATTTCTTGTTGGGGTTATCTTCCAGGTTATAGGGTTTTGGAATTTTTCTTTGTAATCCAAACATGCCAGTGCCACCTACTAGAAAATACGTTTCTGAATATACAAAACGACTTAGAAAAAGAAAAATCAAGGAATTGACTCAATCTCAAAGAGGAGCTCTATATAGATTCATTGTTAAAGAATCACATGCTACAATTGATGAAAATATTTCCAATGAACACAAGAAGATGATGTTGAGGAATTGCAAGATATTGAAAACATTATGGATGAATGTGTGGGTAATGTTGAGCATAATGAAAATGTATGTTGTTTTATGATATTAAGGTATGGCAAAAAAAAATTATAGTATTTTCGTATTAGATTATGTGAGGCCCCAATTTAAGTTTCACACAGGGTTCTCAAAATCTCAAGGATGGACCTCATCTAATCCCCACACCCCTACAAAGCTCCCATCCGAGCAACCCCAACTCACCAACAACCATCCAACCAAAAACCAACTTCAACCACAACCACTAACGCCAACAATCAGATCCAGTCCCACAGTGCCAACGAATGACACACATCAAAACTGAAAATTGGGGTTTAATCAACCACAATATTTATGCAATAAGTACACGGATATGTTCCAAAATATCCCTCTCCCCAAAAACGATAATATCCTCGATATTATCAATATTTCAGTCCTTGATTGAAAGATCTCGTGTAGAACCAAAAAAAAAACTTTTTGTCTTTTCTATTAAATTCAAGAGCAAATTCGGAAAATTTTTACATGATTTTAAAAAATAAATAAAGTAGACTGAAAAAATGAAAAAAAATCATAATAATAAATACACACTACAAGGAAAAATGTGATTAGCGACAAATTAATGAGCGACCAAATAATTTTTGGTCTCTGATAATGTAAATGGCGACCAAATTTTCCTATACGGTCGTCTAAACTTTGGTTGGATTTTTGCACATGCGGAACCTTTTGGAATATGTTCAGCGACGAGAAGTGGCACATTGTACGACGAACCTTTTAGTCTCTAAAACGGATTTGGGCGACCAAATATTATTTTCGTCTCTAACCAATGCTTTGGGATAAGAGCTAGGTGGCGCGAAATCTAAAATTATTAGGCGACCAAACTTTTGGTCGCTGTTTTGGTTCATTTTCGTCGCCATTATTATATTCCCGCCTAAAATTTGGCAATAACAAAGCGACCAAAAGGGTAGGTCTCTAAAACCTTTTGGTGACCAATACTTTTAGTAATACGACAGCGTTTTAATATAAGTGGTCATTGCAAAGGGACGAGAAAAAAAAAATTGGTCGTTGGAAAGGGTGCGCAATAAATTCCCTGGCTCTATTATCTTTTCTTCCCGTTTACTTCAAAATCAGAGAACACTTTGCCTTCAGACCAAAAAATATAAAAGGCAAGAGAAACTTTGCTTTGTTCAACCAAACGCTCTCTCACTCACTCTCTCTGTCATCTCTGTAACCTAGAGAGATGATGTGAAGCCACACCTAGTGCAACTGATCATCTTTACATCCCATTCTCTCACTCACACTCTGTCTCTCTGCTCAACCCCAAATCTCAGCCATCCACCAACCCAATATCAAAACCCACTCCTTCCTTTGTCTCTGAGGTCAAGTGAAAATCCAATCCGAAGCTTTCATAATTTGCATTCAGCTTTTTTATCATTAGTCAAGGAGCAGAATTTGAAAAAGGTAGTTGCTTTAACAAATAATTTTTGTATTTCCTCTAAATTTCATCTATATTTGTTCGATTGTGGTCTGATGATGGTCCAAGGTTATGTTTTTCTTTAATTTTTGTATTGTATTTGAGCTTATTAGATGACAAAACTTTGCACTTATTAGACTGTAATAAGTTTGTGCATTTGGGGTCCAAGGTCTGCTAATGGTGAAAGGTTCGATTGTGGTCTGATGATGACAAAATTTTGAACAAAGACTTAGAAGTTAGAACATGAGATAAGACAACAAAAGCAATCGCACACTACAACTGCCTCACCATTAAGAACTAATCACCAAGTTGTAATAATAATAATAACAGCAGCTTTACACAGCAAAAACCAATTATGTCCCCAAAACCCATGACCTGTTGAAAGTTAAACCAAGCCAAAGGAATCCAACTTTATCCATATTTTGTAAAAGCATGTAAGCATGCTGTCGGCTAGGCTTGGCTTTGTTTATTAACTCAATAGGGTATTTTGTTTTACCCTATAGGCATGATGTCGGTTGATGTCCTCTAGGCAACTTTTCTCTTTTGACTAAAAGTTTGTCTCTCAAAGAGACGTTGGTCTCTTGTTTTGTAATGAGAGTGTTGTTGTAAAAACTATTATTATTGAATGTGAACTAATCAGACGGCAAAAGCCTTTCTTCCATATTCTCTCTGAGTTTCCAGCTTGAGTCTTCTTCCTTCTATTCTCTTCCGTGTCTGTGAGTTTTTACTTGCTTGCTGTGTTATTTGGTTTGCTTGTCTTGAGTTAGCTGCCGTGAGTTTTTGATTTATTCTACATCTGGTATCAGAGCTGAGGCTCAAGAAGAATGGCAAACAGAAATGACTTTGTGCAGTGCCCCGTCGGTAAATTTGATGGGAAGGGGAACTTCCAATATTGGCGTTCTCAGATGGAGCTTTTCTTCAAAGTGATGGAGTACACAGATGTTGTATTAAATGGTTTTGCAGAACCAGGAGATCAAGCAACTCTTACACAGAACCAGAGAGAAGAGTTGGTGAAAAATAGGAAGAAAGACAGCAGGGCCTTGATGTACATTTTTGGTGCAATTGATCCAGCAGTCTATGAGAAGATTGCACATGTCTCTACATCTAAGGAGGCATGGGATGTGTTGATCAACAGCTATATTGGAAGAGAGAAGGTGAAGAAGGTACGGTTGCAGACCATGAGAAGACAGTTTGAGCTACTGCAGATGGAGAAAAAAGAAACCATCTCTGATTATTTCACACGCACCTTGTCCTTGGCTAACCAAATGAAAGCCAATGGTGAGGATATGAAAGAGCTCCAGATTGTGGAGAAAATACTTCGAACCTTGACAGACAGGTTTGAAGGCAAAGTTACAGCTATTGAGGAGACACGTGACCTTAGTACTTTGACAGTTGATGAGTTGCAAGGTTCACTGCAAGCTTATGAGCAAAGATTAAATGAGAAGTCAGAGATTGGGATTGAAGAAGCATTGAAGGCCCAAGTGAACGTGAAAAAGGAAAAGAATGACTCTAAGAATGAGGAGTCCTGCAATGAAGCAAGATCAAATGGCAAGAATCATAACTCAAATTACAGAAGGGGTCAGAATAGATTTGAAAACAGAAGAGGAAGAGGCAGAGGAAGAGGAAGAAGCAACAATTGGAGCCAAGCCCGTGATAGCAACAGTTGGAGTCAAGCTCGTGATAAATCTAATGTTCAGTGTTTTAACTGCCAGAAATATGGCCACTATAAAAATGAATGCAATTCTCAGAGGTTTGAAAATAAGGGGCATCATGCTAAGTTTGCAGAAAATGATAAAGGCAGTGAAGAAACTTTGTTGCTGGCTTTTAATGCTGTAAATGATGATGAGAAAAACAAGTGGCTGTTGGATAATGGATGCAGTAATCATATGTGTGGGCATAAGGATTTGTTCAGTGATTTGAATGAGTCTGTGCAGTCTGTGATTACATTTGGTGATCAAACAAAGATTCCAGCCAAAGGAAAAGGGAGAATCTCTATCAAGCTAAAGGATGGCTCGTCCAATTCCATATCAGATGTTTACTACGTTCCTGGTTTGAGGCACAACTTGTTGAGTTTGGGACAGTTGTCAGAGAAAGGATATGACATCCAAATTGTCAATGGAGTTTGCACCATCCATGCTGCCAATCATAGACTAATAGCAAAGGTAAAAATGACACCAAACCGGCTGTTTCCATTGTATCTCAGTTACTGTGAATTACCTTGTTTCAGTTCAACGATGGTTGATGATAACTGGCTATGGCACATGCGATATGGACATTTAAATTTTAACAGTTTAAATCTCCTTGCTCAGAAAAATTTGGTATTTGGCTTGCCTCATATTTCTGTGCCTAATGATTTATGTGAGACCTGTGTTCTTGGTAAAAATCATAGAGACAGTTTTCCTAAAGGAAAAGCCTTTAGAGCTCAAAGGCCTCTTGAAGTGATACACTCTGATCTGTGTAGTGTTGAGACAACCTCACACGGTGGTGGAAAATATTTCATTACATTTATTGATGATTTCAGCAGGAAGACTTGGGTGTATATTCTAAAGAACAAATCTGATGCTTGTGACACTTTCAAGAAGTTCAAGGCCTATGTTGAGAAACAAAGTGGTGAAATGATAAAAGTACTGAGAACTGACAGAGGCCAAGAATACATAGTCTGTGATGAGTTTTTAGAGAAGAATGGGATAAAACATCAATTGACAGCCAGGTATACACCTCAGCAAAATGGTGTGGCTGGGAGAAAAAACAGAACAATTATGGATATGGTGAGATGTATGCTGAAATTGAAGAATTTGCCTAAGTATTTTTGGGCAGAAGCTGTTGCTTGTGCTGTGTATATTTTGAATAGGGCTCCTAGCAGAAGTGTGAATGGAAGAACTCCTTATGAAGTTTGGAGTGGCAGGAAGCCAAATATTCAGCATCTTTGTGTGTTTGGATGTATTGCTTATTCTCATGTCCCAGATCATATTAGAAAGAAACTTGATGAGAAGGCAGAAAAATGCATTTTTATTGGCTACAGCACAGTCACAAAAGGCTACAAGCTTTATAATCCAAAGACAGAGAAGGTTATAATCAGCAGGGATGTCACTTTTGATGAACAAGGAACTTGGGATTGGTCCTTGAATGAAAGCAGACCTGCAACATATTTTCCAGCAGCTGATAATTATCATTTTGGAGATGATCAACAAGTAAATGAACCAGAAATTCAACAGGAAGTTGAGCCAAGAAGGTCAACACGTGAGCATCGATTGCCATCTCGCTTCCAAGATTATCAAATGACAGGAAATGTTGCCTCAGATGAAGAAATTGTGAATTTTGCCTTGTATGCAGATTGTGATCCTCTATCATTTGAGGAGGCATGTGAACATGAGCACTGGATTAAAGCAATGGGTGAAGAGATTCGTGCAATTGAAAAGAATGACACTTGGGAGCTTACTTCTCTTCCTGAAGGAAAGACACCTATTAGAGTTAAATGGGTATACAAGACAAAGTACAAGCAGAATGGAGATGTGGATCGTTTCAAGGCAAGGTTAGTAGCTAAAGGCTACAAGCAAAAACCAGGAATTGATTATTTTGAGGTTTTTGCTCCTGTTGCTAGGCTTGATACTGTTAGAATTGTTATTTCTCTTGCTGCCCATAATGCTTGGAAGATATTCCAAATGGATGTAAAATCTGCATTTTTGAATGGAACCTTGGAAGAAGAGGTTTATCTTGAGCAACCAGCAGGTTATGTAAAACAAGGGCAAGCTGACATGGTGTGTAAGCTGAAAAAGGCTTTGTATGGCCTTAAACAAGCTCCAAGAGCATGGTACACCAGAATTGATTCTTACTTCATGGAGCATAAGTTTCAAAGGTGTCCATATGAACATACTTTGTATGTAAAAAATAATCAGCAAGGGGATGTTGTTATTGTCTGTCTGTATGTGGATGATTTGATAATTACAGGAAATAATATGAGATTGATTGCATAATTCAGGGAGGCTTTAGCATCTCAATTTGAGATGACTGATATGGGATTGATGTGTTATTTTCTTGGTATTGAGGTGAAACAAACTGAACAAGGGACTTTTATTTCTCAAAAGAAATATGCTGGTGACATCCTCAAACGTTTTAGAATGGAGTCATGCAAGCCAATTTCAACTCCAGTTCAAGAAAGATTGAAGCTACAGAGAGATGGAGCTGGAAATTTGGTTAATCCAACATTTTTCAAACAGTTGGTTGGTAGCTTGCGTTATTTGACTGCTACTAGGCCAGATATCACATTTGGTGTTGGGTTAATTAGTAGATTTATGGAAACTCCAAGACAGTTACATATGCAGGCAGCAAAAAGAATTCTGAGATATGTCAAAGGAACTCAAAGTGATGGTATTTTCTATTCAGCTAATTGTCCTGTGAAGCTTGAAGGATACACGAACAGTGATTGGGCTGGTGATGTTGAAACAGCAAAAAGTACTTTAGGCTATGCATTTCATATTGGTTCTGGAATGATTTCTTGGTCATCAAAGAAGCAGCAAGTTGTGGCCCTTTCATCTACTGAAGCAGAGTATATTGCAGCCACAAATTCTGCTACACAAGCAGTATGGTTGCGCCAATTACTTGGTGATCTTCATCATGAACAGAAGAGCCCCACAACAATTTATTGTGATAATAATTCAGCAATTGCATTGGCAAGGAATCCTGTTTTTCATGGGAGGACTAAACATATACCTGTGAAGTTCCACTACATTCGGGATTTGGTAAATGACAAGGTGGTTGAAGTCCAATATTGTCCAACTGGAGAACAGATTGCAGATATATTTACAAAGGGTCTCAGGATGGATGCGTTCATGAACCTGAAGAAGATGATGGGAATGGAGAGTTATGATGAGCTTGGTTTAAGGGAGGCTGTTGAAAGTTAAACCAAGCCAAAGGAATCCAACTTTATCCATATTTTGTAAAAGCATGTAAGCATGCTGTCGGCTAGGCTTGGCTTTGTTTATTAACTCAATAGGGTATTTTGTTTTACCCTATAGGCATGATGTCGGTTGATGTCCTCTAGGCAACTTTTCTCTTTTGACTAAAAGTTTGTCTCTCAAAGAGACGTTGGTCTCTTGTTTTGTAATGAGAGTGTTGTTGTAAAAACTATTATTATTGAATGTGAACTAATCAGACGGCAAAAGCCTTTCTTCCATATTCTCTCTGAGTTTCCAGCTTGAGTCTTCTTCCTTCTATTCTCTTCCGTGTCTGTGAGTTTTTACTTGCTTGTTGTGTTATTTGGTTTGCTTGTCTTGAGTTAGCTGCCGTGAGTTTTTGATTTATTCTACATGACCCTTGACCTCAGGAGTTAACCTCGTACCTGCAAAAGATACTATCAGCATCAGAAAGTTATCCTTGATATGGTGGTTGGTTAGACAGTACTGATCCTTTCCTTTTTATTAAAACCTGTTGTGTTGTGTCACTGTTGAAATTACCTTGTGCTGTTTTGATTTTATTCATTGGGAAGAAAATTTATATGGCATGATTTTCTTTTCTGAAATTCTATTGTAACTTCAACTGCAAACCAGTCTTCATTTTGTCTCATTTTCTGTTTTATTCTACAACTTGTGCTTACTTTCTATCTCCAACTTTAATACCTTTATATCAATGATTGACAAAGCTATACGTTATTTTGTCTCATATTCTGTTTGTTGCAATACAAGCTTATTCCTCCAAAGTCGATAATTATCTGTCATCAAGCCAAATTTGAATTCCATGACTCTGACTTTGTTATAGAACTTCTTTTTTTGGTTGTCATTGAAGTTTTACAAATGTTAAGCGACAACTAAATTATGACAAATATGTATGAAATTAAGTAAAGAAGAATCTAATCTTGGGGTCCAAGGTCTGCTAATGGTGAAAGGTTCAAATAATGCAAAGAAAATGGAACATCATATATTAGAAATTTGGGGATTTAAATACATAGTGATAAAACTATCTCTTCACATCAATTGCTCTCAATGTTACTGACTACAAGTTACATAGTGATATTAGAAAATTATGATGTCTTGTTTTGTTGAATGATGAGCTTTAGTGGTGAAATTAATATTGTTTTGGTGATCAGGTCCTCAAAATGGTTTGCACACAAAGGAGGGCTTGATTTGGATACGAGTTCTGATTGAGTTGGTCCTGATTCAGAGCTTATTTGGGACTGGTTTATTAAAAGGTTAGAGTATAAAAATTCTTTTAGAACCTTTGTTTGGATATTGGCCAAAATTGTGAGTGTTTGATGCACTAAACTTGTGCAAGTATGCACTCGCAAGGTTGAAATTAGAGTTTTGGGTCTCTCCAAACACACTAAGTCTGGTATTTTTATTATTTGACTTTTACTGGTTTGAATTTTATTTTCTAGCATTGATATAATTTTCTCATTTGTCTCAATTTTTCTGTAGATTGTTGAATTGCTTGTTTAAGAGGAACTTTTTTAATTTATGCAATTCTTCTGTTGGTGGATTTGTAGTTAAGATTTTGTGGGTTATGAAAATTTACAAATTTTGCTGGATTTGTATGATTGCATATTATTTTTGATGAATTGATAAGTGATATAAAAATTCTAAATACATATTTAGTAATTGAATAGATTCAGTACTTCGGAAAAGAAAAAAAAACACAGATTCAGCAATTAGACAATAGGATTTAGATGTTGGGATGTTGGTAATTCATTGAGGGCCAGATTTTTCAAGGGAGGCTATGATAATTTACCCAAAGTAAAACCAAATGCAAGCAAAACACTTACAGTTTACAGCTACAAAGAGATGAGGTAATTTCAAAGGCATAAGAATAAGTAATATTGTAATAATATTAGAAAATAAAAATTCTAAATTTTAATTGAAGAAAAAGAATGATCCTATTAATATAGTTTTCAAAATTAATCTCCCTCTAACTCAAATAACTAATATTTTATAGTAGGTTACTATCTCAAACGTGTTATTTGGATAATAATGTAATAAGCAAGAAATGGATACTATGGGGCAAGCAAACATATTACATAATACATCTAAATGCTCTTCACTCATATATATTTAATTGTTTGTTTTGGTTATGCTATGGAATTGTTGTATTTTTTGACATTATGCATTGGCTTGAAACTTTTGTGATTAGCACAGTTCGTAAGAGTTCACATTAGGTTTCACCCTAGAATTCATTTGAAGTAGTTAACTACTCAGTAATTAAGATACTTTAGACCTGTTGCAGATGCTAACTATCGCACAGAATATGCATTCTGGAATGGGATAGGGCCTTACCGGAGTCATAAGGAGACAAACTTGTATATTGATTGTATAAGGAGACAAAAACAGGCATGGATGAGATATGACATCATCTAAATTGTGTTACTGGATGGTATAAGCAATGGATTTGGGAAAGAAGCCGATTGAGTAAACGTTATACAGATGGTATTCAATCATTTATGGAAGCAGCAAGTCGGCACGTAAATGACAAGAATGAGACCAAATGTCCCTGCATGAAGTGTCAGAATGATGCTGAAGATATTTTTATTATGAACTTAATATGCTAGCTGATGACTAATGATTGGAAGTCCGGACTTATTATGATGTTGAACTGATTTGTCTAGGATTTTATATGAACTTAATTGTTGGCAGATATATATAGGACCAGAACTCCAATTTTATATGGATGTTTATATGAATTTCTCTTTAAATTTGAGCTGATTTCAGGAGCAGAACTCCAATTGTACGAACAATTTAGTTTCTTAGACAAGTTGTTTTTGGTTTTTAGGCCAGGGAGATTGTTCAGAGACTTTGTCAAAGCGGAGGAACACTCGTGGTCCAACTGTGGGGCTTGGTACTTGTTCTGTGGTTAATAAGTCACAAACACTGATTCCGGTGCGAATTAATCCAGAACAGAAATTGGTGGCAACTGTGGAGATCCAAAATATGTTTGTCAATGAGATTGGGTTAATTACTCGAGCAAACGCTCCACTAAATGTAAACGGGTGGAAGAAAGTAACCTTGGAGTAGAAGATGGATATGGCGAAAGCACTGAAGGTCAGCACTTACTTTCTTTAATTTTTACTTTAGACAACACTGATGGATATGGATATGGCTTTTCTTTTTTGGGTTATTGTTGCAGATGATTTTTATGTTTAGCTGATAATGAGATATTGTTTACTATTTAAATGATAATCTAATATATTTTTTATGGTTAATTGTTAGTTTAAGTTTGACGTCGACCTCGAGGATCCGGATATTTGGGAGTTTATTGATGGCCATATGAGCAAGAGTTATAAAGAATGGAAAGCAAAGCTCCATAAGCACTTTAAGGAATATGCTCATGACCTTCAGCTTGCACGGGCCACACCTCCCACTAACAAGGTCTTTGTAACTCATAGGAAAATAGAGGAGTGGCACTGGTTAGTTGATAACTTGTACACAGATGAGAAATACCAGGTATCTTAATTAATTAGGTACTATTGTGACTCATTGATTATGACCATTTTCTTATTTATTAGTTAGAAGGAATATAACAAATTATTTGTGCTTTTATTAAAGAAAAGGTGCAAAGCCAATGTTAATAACAGGAAAAAGAAAGAATATGAACACACAGGAGGTTCACGCCCTTTCCTGAAACATAAGGAAGCAGCTGAGAAGGTAATTAGTAAATTCTTTACATTTAATGTTATTCCTACTAAGTTCAATTAGTCCTCCTTTTTTAGTTATTGGAAAAGGAGAAGCATTAAAGTAAAGGTGAATGTGATATTTGTTGAAAAATCTGAATAGCATGGCAGGAAGCAAGAATATCAATGGGTTTGATTGAAATTAGGTGAAGTGGTATTGCGTGGAAGCAAAATTGTCACGCCCCAACCCACGGATTTAAGTAATTTTGGGTTAAGACGTGATTCACACCTTAATTATAGAATTTTAATAAAAACTATAACTAAAATGTGAAGAAACATTTAAATAAATAAAGTAAATATTTCACATAGAATATTCGAAACAACAACATCTGAAAGCTTGAAATAGTTATATTATTTTACAAGCCGGAACTACTAAAGAGTTTATTAAAAGAGTAACTCATTATTTATCCACAAGCTATGTACACAGTACACCCTTATAAATATGCCAAAATCATCACAAGCTTTAGATTTCAGGTTCAGTACCTGCAAAATCTATTAGGGGGTGAGCGAAACCACAGCTCAGTAGGGACATAAACCTTTTTACATGAAATTGATATAATTAAATTAAATGACGAACAATTACACCGCCAAATATCACATTATTAATAATAATTCATGAATGAGCTTCAATTCTAATCCCGTTAATTCATATAACTGGACAAGCAGACCTGCACGTCCCATACCATGCTTATACCACTTGGTCCCGGATGCCCATTTATATGAACTAACACCCATTTCAACTGTCCCATAATTCCCCCTTTTGTTAGTCATCTTGCCTAACTCCCTTTCGCCAGTCCCGAATCACCCAATAAAAACCATGTGCACTGTGGGATCCCTGAGACCTGGTACCTGCCAAGAGTTAGACTCAACTACACAAAAGATTATATCCATTACCCTCTTTCCCATCATTATTATCTCCAATCAACATCTCCAACTAATTTCCATGACATGATATAATTATGCATTTCACATATCTATATATCCCACAACAATGTAGCTATTCAAAATATCACCAATGTACCAACATTATACAACCAATCAAGAACACATAGACATTCCAAGAATAACATTCAATTGTAACAAGAATATTAATCAAATAATCATATCACGCATAATATATTGTTCACAAAATTTAATTAAAACAATCTCTATAAAAGGTCCCCAAGAAACCCCTACCTTGTTTCCAAAGCTAGCTCCAAGTTTAGGAAAACACAAGCTAAGCCCTTATGTCTCTTCCAAGAATTCCTCACTATTCTCTCTCTCTCTCTCTCTCTCTCTCTCTCTCTCTCTCTCTCTCTCTCTCTCTCTCTCTCTCTCTTTTCTCTCTCTCTACGTTTTTCTCTCCTTGCTGGAATTTTTATGCAAGCTTCAGTTCTCTCAAAACAATGTCCTATTTATAGAACAACCAAGGAGGAATCAAACACGTTTTCATTGGTGGGAAGGTGATGACTATGTATGAACTTGGGCTCCAAGACTAGAATAGCGGCTATCACTTAATTTGCCAACACCTCATGCTAAACAAGGCTTACTCACCTAGGTAGAAAGACACTTGGAATCTTTAAAATGTGTTTAGAATGACACTTGGAGTCTTCAAGTGTGTTTGTCAAAAAATATCTAAGCTGTTGAACTTGGTCAGCACGAATTGTTGAGATAGTTGTCAAAAGCTATATGTTTATTTAATATTACTACTAATTCTAATAACTAATATGAAAATCTAAAAAATAATATTTAAAAATTAACTCTTATAAATATATATGTACTTATATAAATTTAAATATCTATGTTAAGAACTACATATTTACCAATATATGTAAAAACAAATATGTGGTTTCACAAAAATATATTAATAAAATGACCCCTTGTGATTTCTCGTTGTCTTGATCATATTAGACCCCTTTTGATTTCTTAAACTAATTTGTTTTTTTTTTCTTGGGAAAATGAAGGAGGGCCGGGTCAACATGTTACACTTATCGACAATTGGAACAACATGCATATGCACAGGGATAAAGGCGTATGGATCAATGAAGTTGCTGAGAATAAGGGGGTAAATGATAAATTTTCCTATACTTTAGCTACATGTTCAACTTATTTTTTTATTTTTTATGTTTGACTTTTGCTAACACAACTAGACTTCCTTTTTTGTAGAAGAAAATGAAAGCAGCAATGGCGATGTACATTCAGCAGGAGTCTGCGAGCTCAAGCAACCCTTCTGAACAGATCTCAGTTTCAGACGTGCACCAATTGGGGATTATGACTAAAGAACTTGGGATTGGATCGGGTAAGAGGATATGCGGATTGGGCTCGAATCTTCGAGTGGAGACTAGTTCTCGCTCTACAAGTAGATATAGCAAAACCTCTATGATTGAAGATGAGAGATACAATAAGCTCTCAGAAACTGTGGAGAAACTTTGTGACATCGTTAAGCAACTGCAAGCTGGGATTAACGACAGATCTAGGAAGAAGCATAAATGCAACAGTAAGTACAATGGTAAGGGACCTCGGCTCCGACCTGATTCTTCTGATTCTGATTCTGATTCTGATTCTGATGATTCTACAACAAATCATCACGGTGACAACTTACAAGGTGGTGGTGATGGTGTGTATAATGGTCTTGAAGATATTGGTCATGGTCATTAGGTAGGTTTTAAACCTTTTGGTTGTTTTGGGTATGGATGATCTTGGTGATTTTGTGACTTTGATGGACTCAAATCCTACAATCTGACTTTGGTTTGTGGTTTTTGTTTCAAATCAAAGATATGTGTGATCAAGAATATGATTTGTAACTTTGGTCACATTGCTCATCCATATGTTAAGTAGTATATAGACTTAGCTGAAATTTTATGTAGGCTTTGGTATGAATGGATGCATATGCTTCTGTTGCTTGTGGCAACTGCTCCTAAGACTTAAAGAGATGAAGAAGTACTTTTGTGTGTTTTTTAAGGAAAGTGGAGGTACATGTGTAAGCTCTAACTTTTATTTATATTTCATATGTCTTAGTAGACATGACTTTGATCTTAGTTGCTGTGACTATGGTGATTTTGTTAATTATGCTATGTCACTATATTTTGCTTATGAATCCGTTTTGCTTATGAAAAGAAAATGTTGCATGGACTATGATATGTTTTTATGGTGATATATGTTGTGTACTTTGTAGAATTTTAGTTGGGGAAGTCTTATATATGGTAATTTTATTTGGGACATTTAATAAAAGTTTTATAAAAACTATATTAATTTAATTATAGAAAAAGAAAAAAAAACATATTATTAATATTCAATAAAATATATTTTTTAGTTTTTAAAAAAATTTAAAAAGCCTCAAAATCAACATCCTTAGCGACCAAATAACTTGGTATTAGCGACAAAATAATTGAATATTGGCGACAAAATAATTCAATATTTGAGACAAAAACTTAGAACTAGACAGATTTTCCCGACCAAAGCTTTTATTATAAGCAACCAAAAATATTGACATTAAATATAAACCAAGACCAAATTTTTATTTGGTCCCCAATAAACATAACTTCAGCGACCAAATTTTACACTTTTGGAGACCCAAATAGTAGGACGCCAATCGTAAACTACGACCAAATATTTATTTGGTCGCCAATCCCTTGGACTTTCGCGCCATTAATCAATTTTACGCGCCAAAGAGACAAGGGATCAACGACGAAATTATGAGAAATGGGCGACGAGAACTATTGGTTGCTTATGAGAATCAACGACAAAAATAGCTTTTGGTCGTTGTTTCTAGTATCTACGATGCCCCTTCTACGACAACTAGATTGCGACGAAATTTTTGTCGGTAATAATAATCAGCGACCAAAAACATACATTGGGCGACCAAATATGATTCGTCGCCAAAAGGGTTTTTCCTTGTAGTGACATATTGGGTTGAGGCTCCGACCAGCCCAAAGGCAACCTTCCAATGTGGCCGCCCCATCACTGTGGCTTCTTTCTTTCACAGTACATTGAATTTTGAATGCATTCACCATTGGTTGTTTGGTTTGAAACTTTGAATATCTTGTGTTTCATTATCCTTGTGTAGGGCTCGTCAATGGGCCAAGGCGAGCCAGGTCGGGCTTTAAAGAGAAGAGAGAAAATATCGGGTCGGGTTGAGCCAGGTTTTTTTAGAAAATTCCAAGCCCGAGCCCGTCTCATGGGCCGGGCTAAGCTTGGTGATGTGTTCAAGAAAAGCATGATTATATTTGGTGATATGATTATGTTTGGTGATATGATATGATGTTCGTCTTATTTTATACATATATAATTGTTGTATTAATAAATGACACAAATTAATGTGTTAATCATCAAATTATAAACTAGGAATGAGTAGAATTCAATGGAAACCAACACAACGTTTCAAACAAGTAAACACACACACACAAAAAATGAAAGAGGGGGGTTTGTGATTCAAGTGATATAATCCTAATCCTAAACCCTTATTTATACATAATTATATATGTATACGAGCCTAATGGGCCGAGCTTTTGTGGGTGGGTCGGGCTAGGCTTTCTTGGGCTTAATCAGACCGGGCATATGGGCTGGGCTTGGCTTTAAACACCCAAGCCCAAGCCCAGCCCAACACAATGCAGGCCGGGCCATCTCAAAGCCCATAACAAGCGAGGCCGGGCTTTTTTTCGATGGGCCGGGCTGGCCCTCGTAGGCCCATGAGCCCGCGGGCCAAATGATGAGGCCTATCCTTGTGCTAGATTTCAAGCCCAACGCATACGTTTAATAAAGAATTTCAGTGGTGCAACACGCAACCTAATTGGAGGACGACATCAACTATTATTGAAATTTCTTAGGAATGAAAATGCAAAATGGGGTATAGTCCAAGGACATTTGCTATAGTTAACCTTATTTTCATATTGAGATATATTTTTTGTATATTTATCCACTAGACAAAACAACAAAATAAATTAAATTTTTTGCCGAATTATATGTATGGAGGGCCCATTTTTTCAATGTTGCTCAGAGCCCCTAAAATCTCATACCTGACTCTTTCAAAAATCTGGTATATACCTTTGTACCTAAATTGATAATTTACAAAATTAAAAATATGCATGTGATATCTTTGTGTCATTCATTACCCATTAATATTTGTTGAAGAATATACAGTCCCATACTGGAAACCTAACTAAATAAACTATAACTTATAATAATTGGTTCCACTCTTACTAACACCGAGGCTTTTTGTGATAAAACCTCATACCTATTAGGTTTTGTGTGTGGTTAAGTTGAGGATAATATCGATGTTGCTAGTGGTGGGCCACTTGCATGTCCCTCTAAAATTTAACATGGAACCCCAATCCAGACCCAAACTCCGACTCAGATATGCCACACCTTGATTGGGTGTGGACCGACCCGACTGACTGGCCACACCTTGACTAGGTATTATCATCGATCCAACCGACTTTGACTCAAACTATAACCTATGAATCTTCCGCTGCACATAGACCTAGATGATTAATTTCAATGTAGATTTTGCTCCACGTGTGGCCCACTATGTGGTGATCCCATGTGAGGGGGCGCGTTGAAGAATATAAAGTCCCACATTGAAAACTTGACTAAATAAACTACAACTTATAATTGTTTTTCCAAAATTTTATAATTTTTAAGTTAAAATGTTCATAAAAGTAAATTACAATTACATAAATCCTAAAAGTAACAAAAAAAAAACGTTAACCAGAAAATAAAAAAATTAAAACACTTTTTAGACAGTTAATAAAGCTAGGGTTCTTTAGGATTGTAGGATTCGAGCAAAAATACTAGTTATGGTACTCTATGTCACTAGATATGAGAAAAATTTAGTTGCAACGAGAATAACACTGTTTTGCTATTTTTGAACAATAATAATATGCTATATGAAAGTGTTATCATGCATGCCATGATGCTATTGACCGATAATAGCAAAATAATGTTATTTAATTAAGCCTTGTTGAGTTGGAGATTCCCTTCGGAGCACTCACATAGAGTGAAACCATTTTTGGGAGTAATTTTTGAGTGTTCCCGGTACACCACGTGGTTGGTGTACCATCCAATAGACGGAAGACATATGGAATATGTCCAATGCAGTCCGCCACATGTCATAAGAAGAAATGCAGTAAGTTGGATAACAATTACACATGTTCTATGTTTATTGGATGGTACACCAGACACGTGGTGTACCTGGAATATTTAAAAATTTCTCCATTTTTGGGGCAATGGGGGCATTTCTTTGACGGATCACTAACGTAGGGAAAGGGCCGCACGTTTGAAATAAATAATCCCCTTTCGACTTCAGCTGGGTTTGTATCTATCTAGCTTGACTTACATGTCCTTTTTGGTCGTCAACGTCTGTGGACCTGCCAAAGTCAATGTTGTTCGCTCAACAACAATCAGTTTTACTATTATTTAATTATAATAAGTAAATAAACACAATAATAGTATATAAAAGTAAATAAACAAAACGAAATTCCAAAATTAGTAAATAAAACACTAATGGTGTGTTTACTAATTATGAATTGGAATTCTTATCATAAATTGAATTCCACCTATGGAGGATTCCTGTGTTTACTTCACATCAAGAAATTAAAAATTAAGTCGGGCCTACACAAAATTAGGAATTGAATTCCTGATTTGAAGAAATTCAATTCTTGAGTGGGATATGATATTCTAATTCCTGGAGAACTAACCCATTAGGAATTCATCTTTTATACTTATTATATTCTCACACAATTTTCAAATTTTCAAATTTGTCATCTACTTTAATGCAACAACGAGGACATGTTAGTAATTAGTACCACTCCTACTCCAATTCCATATGATTTAGTAAACAACTTCAATAGGACTTCCTTCTAAATATATAAACAAACTAAATCATATAAGTTTTGAACCTTTATTTAGTTATTTATAATGTTTAATCTTCCGTTTGTTAAAAGGTTTTTTGGGAGTACTTCAAAGTATTTTCCTTGTTTTTCTTTTTATTTTTTACTATTTGATCACTAATAAATATTTTTTTTTACACAAGCGGAATTGGAAGAGAAGGGAATCGAATTTAGGACCTAAGATGCATGGATAAATGTTCTTAACCACTTAAGTTACAAGTCTCTTACTTGTAAGTGTTCAATCACTAATATTGTAGATAGTAATAACGACATATATGTATCATCTTTATTGACTACCTCTTGATTTCATATACTCATATACATATATTTATTAGAGAGGTGAGGTGGTCAGCAAATGTTTTTCTACTCCAAATCACTCATGTATATTTCATCCGAACACGGTAGTAATAAAAATCTTCTGATAACTTGTTAGCATCATATCATCTAATATCTAAAATTTAGAATTTATTTGGGATCTTTCTAATCCAAATATCACAAGACAACCACTTGTTTTTCTTCTTGGAAGACGTTTCTATTGGTGTGATCAATTGACACGGTATCCTGGAAGACTTTTCGTCTTCTTGTGTTGTTAAGAAAATATAATGCTTTTAAAGGGTCTATAAATAGGGAGAGGCAAGACACATTATCTTCACCTTGTGTTAAGAAAAATATGACGCAGATTATTTATGTTCCTATTGGCGCTGTGTTTGTTGTTTTCGTCCTTATCTGGGCCGGGTGCAAACTAATCGTGAGTTTTTCTCTTTCTTAACTTAAACATATATATTTCTCTCTTTTTTCCACCGGTTTGTGAATTTAATTAGGCGCATTCCAATCTGCACAATAATTAACATGCTATGAACTTGGAACATCCTTTTTTAGGCCAAACTACGAATCTGGAATACATTATATATATATATATATATATATATATATATATATATATATATATTTATTTATTTATTTATTTATATGAATATATTATATATGTGTGTCTATATATATGTTCAAATAACCTTATTTAAGTGACCTCTCACATAATAAAAGATGTACATAAAAAATTTCATGGTCAGAAGAGAACTTCTTATGATTAGGAACATGTGGATGTTTAGTAATTTTGAATATTGTATGCTTTGCTCCTTACAGAATGCAAACTGATCAATAAGGTTCTGTTAAGTGACATCTGACTTCTTCTTCTTTTTTTTTCAATTCTTTTTTTACGAATAACTAGCTTCTCTGCATGCGTTTTCGCACTTGCAAGAGGCTTTTTTTTTATAAAAAATTTAAATTTATTTTAGAATTAAAAAAAAAAATAATGGGTAGTTGTGTTCCATAAAAATAGGATGCATATCTTATTTTTCTTTTAATTTTAATTTTTTTAATATGAAAAAGTGTGAATTTACCATATTATCCTTATTTAATTAATAATTTCAATTCTTAATGTTTGCATTAACCAACGGCATTTTCTGATATTTTGAATGTTTTACCATTCTTTTCCTTTTGCTTTATATATATATATATATATAGTATAGAAAGGTGTCTACGAGAAAGTTGGACATGGAGGGCAAGGTACCTATGGACGCAGAGGCTACAACCGTGGAGGAAAAGGTACGTCTCTAACATGAGCATGACCCCGACAGTTGAGGAGGGAATGGACTTGGTCGAGACCATGGCCACAATGAAAAACCAGGACCTGGAACTGCTGAGACCGAAACAAAGAATTTGATAACGTGTGGTCGTCGGAGTACTACTATATTTTTGTATGTCAATAAAAAGGTCATTTGGTTGAGTACTCTACATAATGAACTCTCAATCATAAGCCTGGTTTTAATTATGGTTTATCTATGTACTCTACATAATGATCATAGTGTCAAAATGTCTAGCAATTGAAGTTTAAGTTGTTTGTGTGCTGATTTCTTTTGAAGTCTATCCTCGCAATTTCCTTTTCTAATTTGTGTCATCAATAAAAACCTTAGAGAGGGCGAAAAGGAAAATGTCATGGTTCTAATAAAGTGGATCTTGAGATCCACTTCATTAGAACCGGTGTCTATGACTTGGCTAGAATCCATTTCTATGACTTTTTTTATTTATTTATTAAAGATAAACTTCAACAGTATAATTAAAGACATCAAAATGACATCTAAAGTACCAATTTCAAGAGAAAAACTAACTAACACATTAAAAACAAGGTAAAAAGTCACTTCTGGTCCTTGTAGTTTGCCATTTTTACAACTTTGGTTCTTGTCGTTTCAATTTGGTCAACTTTGTCTCCGTGGTTTTTATTTGAAGCAATTCAAGGACAATCTCTCATGTCTGCTCCGTTACTTGTGGAAAGGCAATTCGGTCAAATTATTAAAAAATTCATTCCTTTTAAAAATAAACAATACAAAATGAAAAAATTAATTTATAAAAATTAGAAACTCTCTTCTAATCCCTTTCTCTCCCGTCCCCTCCCACTCCCTAACTTCACTATCAAACCACAAATACCACCCAACCTAAAGCTACCCTTACCCTCACCACTCCAACCTCACCCAACAAGCCACTACCCAACATCACCCACCCAGCAACACCCTCTCACCACAAAACTTCTCAAGACACCCAACCTCTCTTTGTCTCTCTTCTCCCAAGCCCACCCCAACACCCACACAGTCACCTACTCCGCCAAGACCTCCCCCTCGCTCGCCCTTACTCTGCCAAAACCTCCCCCTCTCTTGACATTGACTGGTTCAACTACCCAATCACAAGGTGACACATGGATGGAGGAAGATTCTTTAGGTCAATATTTGTGTTAATTAAATCCGATTTAATTAACCAATTATCCTTGATTTATGATAGGAATATCTCCCAAAATCAAGGATCCAATTTCCAGCAAATTTCTTCGATATGATCTAGTCATTTCAAGGAAAGATAATTCCCTTCCATTTGGGATAATTTTGTCACTACTGCTCCTTTTTTTTGGTAGTGATAAAATTATCAATTTGTGTCCTTTATGTGTTTTTTAATCATAATTAGTCCTTAAGGTTAACAGCCGTGCTTACAAGTAGTCCTTGTCAAGAGGTTCCGTTAGGAGTTATAGTAGTTTGTTGGCATAGCATGTTTGTGGAGCCAATATATCTAATAAACTAGTGTCACATGGATTTAAATTTTTTAATAGTCTAAAATTTTAAAAAAAAATGTTTTTCTATCTAGTATTTTGTACCATTTAATAGAAAATTCATCAAACTTACAAATTAAAAAAGAAGAAGATATTTTTAAAATGTTTTAAATTATAATGTTTGATGAACTCGTACTGTATTTTCATAATATGACCACTTCATTTATGGTTTTCATTTTAGTGCTTTAATTCTTCAAGCACCATGATTGTCTATATTTTGGTCATAATTAGATTCCTTAACTCTCCGTTTGGATGAAGGAAAATAACTCAAAATTTAGCAAAAGGTTGGGAATTTTAGAGTAGAAATTGACAATTCCCTTGTTTGTTTGACAACTTGAGTGCGTAATTTATTAAGTGACGCGCAGAAAAAATTGTGGAAATTAGAACATCAAATTCTCAAGTTCAATTTCCACAAAAATAGGCGTCATTTCACAATTCCTATTGTGCCATTTAAAAAATTTGACATACATAAATCCAAACACTGAAATCTTCAATTTCCATAAATAGAAATTATGGAAATCTAATTTCCGTCAATTTAGAATTCTATGTAATTTTCAATTCATTCATCCAAACGGAGGGTAATGATGTTAAATTTGTCTAATGTTTTTGTAGAATGATCTATGAATGAAGATTAGAAAAATGGATGGTTTGGATCGTTAAAATAAAATTCGCAGTGGGCCCCAAAAGGTGTCTCTCAATAGAAGTTAACTGTATATATGTGTATGATGTCTACTCTAGTTACTTAACACTTTATTTTTGGGAAATATTTTTGCCCACCACTTTAACCCAATGTGTATGCTCACCACCCTTCTTAATACTTGACACGTGTCCATAGGAATAACCATGGTTAATTTTTTACTTTGATTTATGTAACCATGCTTATAGACTCGTGTCAAACGTTGAGAATGGTGGTTAGCATACACCTTAGGTTAAAGTAGTGAGCAAAAACACTCCCTTATTTTTGTGTGTTTCCATACAATTATCATCCTTACAAATAATTAGTCAAATCATAAATCATTTATTCATCCAATTATCACGTAACAAATAAATACACTAGATTGTTTAACATATAAAACATGTGGTTATGGTCATATAAAAAAAAAAACCCTAGCTGCACTCTGGCCCCTTTTCTCCATGCCGACAACCAACTACAAGAAAGCTAAGGGGGGAGGTGGCCACTGCCCCTCATCCCCTCCACCCATCTTCGCCTTCCTCTCCCCATCTCCCCATCTTTTTCTCCCATCTTTTCCCTTCCTCTTATCCCTTCTTCTCCTCCCTTTCCCTGTCACGACCCGACTCCCCTAGCACGATATTGTCCGCTTTGGGCCCCCCTCTCTGCCCTCACGGTTTTGTTTCTGGGAGCTCACGAGCAACTTCCAGTGGGTCACCCATCCTGGGATTGCTCTAGCACCAACTCGCTTAACTTCGGAGTTCCTATGACTCTGAAGCCAGTGAGCTCCCAAAAGGCCTCGTACTAGGAAGAGAAGTGCCCACACATTTAAAGCACTTCACCTTTCCCTCCCCGAGCGATGTGGGATTGCTCACCGTTCTTATTTTCCCAAGACATGGGTCTTACAATGCACATCACCCTCTCTCCGTTGGTCGGGGATCTTACATTCCCCTCCCCAAATAATCTAGATATGTTAGTCTATTTATTTTGTTTGATTATTTTTGCAGTGTTCTAGGTGGCTGGTGTTGTCTTTGTCTCGACGGCGGCGACAGTAGTGACGTTGGATTATGTCTCTCATCGGGAGAGTTGTGATACCTGGTGGCTGATGTTTTGTCTCTGTTTCAACAGTGGCAGTAGCAGCAACTCTAGTGGTAGTTGTTGGGATGTGGTGCTCTTCGCTACTCTGCGCTGACCAAAGAGCTATGCTTGGTCATAGGAGGTTTTCTTTGTCCGGTTATGAGTTAAAGTGGAGTGCTTCTCGGGGGTCCTTTTATTGTTGTTTATGTGGCGACGTTGGATTTTGTCTCTCCTCAGGAGAGTTGTGATACTTGGTGGCTAATGTTTTGTCTCTGTTTCAATGGCGGCGGTAGAAGCGACGCTGGTGGTAGTTATTGGGATGTGGTGCTCTTCTCTACTCTGCGCCAACCAAAGAACTATGCTTGGTCATAGGAGGTTTACTTTGTCCGATTCTGAGTTGAAGTAGAGTGCTTCTCAGGGGTTCTTTTGATGTTGTTTATGTGTTTCTCCTACGTGTTCTCTCCTAGTTTCTTCTATGGTATGCCTTGCAGTTTGTGTGTGTGTCAAAGGACTATGATTTTGCTAATAGAATGTTTCTTTTGACAGTTGGGATATTCTACGGTCCTCTCATGTAGGTCTACTGTGTTGGTCTATAGTTGCGGTTCTCGTCGGAGGTTTATGTTTTAGTTTTGTTTTTTGATTTGTTCTTTTATTGTATTGGTCCAAAGTGACCGAATCAGACTCTCTTGTTAGTCCATGACATGTGTGGTACTCTTTCCTCTCCTAGGGTTTGTCCCATGAGGTTGTCCTAGGAAGGTTTTAACGAGGCCACTGTATCATGTCTTTTTTTGTACGTCTTTGGTTCTATGAATGAATTCTCTTTCCCAAAAAAAAAAACACTAAAAATTGAGATTAAAAGTTCAATAATGTTCCTTCTAGGTAAACCAATTTTAATATTAAATTGAAATGATTTATTTACATTGACACCCTTGAAGTTTCAAAAATTATATTAACACCTCTTGAGGTTTCAAACTGTTTTCACAAAACCCTTTACGTTAATTTCCATACAAAAATTGTTGACGTCATCAAAACCTCAACAGGTTTATATGCAATCTAATCTTTTGATGTTAGCTTTGTCATTTGGAGAAAACTTTTTTATGACATGCAATTTTTGGAAGGGAAAATTGACGAAAGGGGTTTTGTGAGAACAATCTAAAATCTCACGAGGTGTTAGTATAATTTTTGAAAAATATAGGTTTGAAAACACCAAAAATCTCATGGGTATTAGTGTAAATACCTCTTTATAAATTAAGGATACTATAGTAAGCAAACCTTAACATTTACAGTCACCCACACGTCCTACTTTTTTTCTCTATTCTATCTTGCAAGAACTTACCCCCACCACTCATGGTAGGCCTTGAGTGGTAGAAAAACTTGTGTAAAATGGGAATAACATTATTTTGCTATACTCGGCCAATCATAGCATGCCATGCATGATAACTTTTCCACTTGGCAGTCTCTGATTGACTTGGATATATAGCAAAACAGTGATATCCCTGTATCAGATAAGTTTTTCTGATTGAGTGGCTGTAAGTGGAGCCTCTACATAGGGCCCACCAAAAATAACGTGCGGACAGGGCCCACCAAAAATTCATGCGTGATAACTTCTCCTATGCGGATGTTCGGACATTATTATCGTGTGGATGCAATGTATTTTCTACTTCCCCTCCATATTTGGTGGTATGATTATGTTTGGTGATATGATATGTTGTTTGTCTTATTTTATACATATATAATTGTTGTATTAATAAATGACACAAATTAATGTGCTAATCATCAAATTATAAACTAGGAACGAGTAGAATTCAATGGAAACCAACACAACGTTTCAAACAAGTAAACACACACCAAAAAAATGAAAGAGGGGGGTTTGTGATTCAAGTGATATAATCCTAATCCTAAACCCTTATTTATACATAATTATATATGTATACGGGCCTAATGGGCCGAGCTTTTGTTGGCGGGTCGGGCCGGGCTTTCTTGTTGTTAATCGGACCAAGCTGGGCTTTAAACACCCAAGCCCAAGCCCAGCCCAACCCAATGCGGGCCAGGCCATCTCAAAGCCCATAACAGGCCAGGCCTGGCTTTTTTTCAATGGGCCGGGCGGGCCCGCGGGCCAAATGATGAGGCCTATCCTTGTGCTAGATTTCAAGCCCAACGCATACGTTTAATGAAGAATTTCAGTGGTGCAACACGCAACCTAATTGGAGGACGACATCAACTATTATTGAAATTTCTTAGGAACGAAAATGCAAAATGGGGTATAGTCCAAGGACATTTGCTATAGTTAACCTTATTTTCATGTTGAGATATATTCTTGGTATATTTATCCACTAGACAAAACAACAAAATAAATTAAATTTTTTGCTGAATTATATGTATGGAGGGCCCATTTTTTCAATGTTGCTCAGAGCCCCTAAAATCTCATAACTGACTCTCTCAAAAATCTAGTATATACCTTTGTACCTAAATTGATAATTTACAAAATTAAAAATGCATGTGATATCTTTGTGTCATTCATTACCCATTCATATTTGTTGAAAAATATACAGTCCCACATTGGAAACCTAACTAAATAAACTATAACTTATAATAATTGGTTCCACTCTTACTAACACCGAGGCTTTTTGTGATAAAACCTCATACCTATTAGGTTTTGTGTGTGGTTAAGTTGAGGACAATATCGGTGTTGTTAATGGTGGGCCACTTGCCCGTCCCTCTGAAATTTAACATGGAACCCCAATCCAGACCCAAACTCCGACTCAGACCTGCCACACCTTGATTGGGTGTGGACCGACCCGACTGACTGGCCACACCTTGACTAGGTATTGTCATCGATCCAACCGACTTCGACTCAAACTATAACCTATGAATCTTCCGCTGCACATAGACCTAGATGATTAATTTCGATGTGGATTTGGCTCCACGTGTGGCCCACTATGTGGTGGTCCCACGTGAGGGGCCGTGTTGAAGAATAAAAAGTTCCACACTGAAAACTTGACTAAATAAACTACAACTTATAATTGTTTTTCCAAAATTTTATAATTTTTAAGTTAAAATGTTCATAAAAGTAAATTACAATTACATAAATCCTAAAAGTAACTAAAAAAAACGTTAACCAGAAGAAAAAAAAAATTATAACACTTTTTAGACAGTTAATAAAGCTAGGGTTCTTTAGGATTGTAGGATTCGAGCAAAAATACTAGTTATGGTACTCTATGTCACTAGATATGAGAAAAATTTAGTTGCAACGAGAATAACACTGTTTTGCTATTTTCGAACAATAATGACATGCTATATGAAAGTGTTATCATGCATGCCATGACGCTATTGACCGAGGCCTTGTTGAGTTGGAGATTCCCTTGGGAGCACTCACATAGAGTGAAACCATTTTTGGGGTAATGGGGGCATTTCTTTGACCGGATCGCTAACGCAGGGAAAGGGGCGATAGGGGCATTTCTTTGACCAGATCGCTAACAGACGATGGGGGCATTTCTTTGACCGGATCACTAACAACCGGATCGCTAACGGGCGCTGGGGGCATTTCTTTGACCGGATCACTAACAACCGGATCGCTAACGGGCGAACGTAGGGAAAGGGCCGCACATTTGAAATAAATAATCCCCTTTCGACTTCAGCTGGGTTTGTATCTATCTAGCTTGACTTAAATGTCCTTTTTGGTCGTCAACGTCTGTGGACCTGCCAGAGTCAACATTGTTCGCTCAACAACAATCAGTATTACTATTGTTTAATTATAATAATTAAATAAACACAATAATAGTATATAAAAGTAAATAAACAAAACGAAATTCCAAAATTAGTAAATAAAACACTAATAGTGTGTTTAGTAATCAGGAATTGAATTCCATCTATGGAGGATTCTTGTGTTTACTTCACATCAAGAAATTGAAAATTAAGTCGGGCCCACATAAAATTAGGAATTAAATTCCTGATTTTGGAGAAATTCAATTCTTGAGTGGGATGTAGTATTCTAATTCCTAGATAACTAACCCATTAGGAATTCATCTTTTGTACCCATTATATCCTCACACAATTTTCAAAATTCCAAATTTGTCATCTATTTTAATCCAACAACGAGGACATTTTAGTAATTAGGACCACTCATACTCCAATTCCATATGGTTTAGTAAACAACTTCAATAGGACTCCGGAATCTAACTCCCATCAATCCATATAGTTTAGTAAATAACTTCAATAAGAATCCGAAATCTAATTCACCTCAATTTAATTCATCCTCAATTCAAGTCCTCCTAATCCAATTACGGGTTAGAAAACATGCCATAACTGTAGAGACTTGCAGAATTGCAATGTCCTTGAAACAAAATTTTACCCTTACTCAGTGCTTGACATTGTCTTTCTTTTCAAACTTCTTTTTTGAACCCAGATATTTTGCATGTTGCCTTAATTTGATCCATAAGTAATAAGTCTATGGAAATAGACAGACGCATGAAACAATGGTCATTTTCCTTCTAAATATATAAACAAACTAAAGCATAAGTTTTGAACCTTTATTTAGTTATTTATAATGTTTAATCTTCCGTTTGTTAAAAGGTATGTTGGGAGTACTTCAAAGTATTTTCCTTTTTTTTCTTTTTATTTTTTACTATTTGATCACTAATAAACATTTTTTTTATACAAGCGATATTCGAAGAGAAGGGAATTGAATCTAAGACCTCAGATGCATGGGCAAATGTTCTTAACCACTTAAGTTACAAGTCTCTTACTTGTAAGTGTTCAATCATTAATATTGTAGATAGTAATAACGACATATATGTATCATCTTTATTGACTACCTCTTGATTTCATATACTCATATACATATATTTATTAGAGAGGTGAGGTGGTCAGCAAATGTTTTTCTACTCCAAATCACTCAGGTATATTTCATCCGAACACGATAGTAATAAAAATCTTTTTATAACTTGTTAGCATCATATCATCTAATATCTGAAATTTAGAATTTATTTGGGATCTTTATAATCCAACGTAATCCAAATATCACAAGACAACCACTTATTTTTCTTCTTGGAAGATGTTTCTATTGGTGTGATCAATTGACACGGTATCCTCGAAGACCTTTCGTCTTCTTGTGTTGTTAAGAAAATATAATGCTTTTAAAGGGTCTATAAATAGGGAGAGGCAAGACACATTATCTTCACCTTGTGTTAAGAAAAATATGATGGACACACGTTTTCTTCGCCTTTATATTGTTGGCGCTGTGTTTGCTGCTGTCGTCCTTTTCCTCGGCTTCGCCGGGTGCATAATAATCGTGAGTTTTTCTCTTTCTTAACTTAAACATATATATTTGTCTCTTTTTTCCACCGGTTCGTGAATTTAATTAGGCGCATTCCAATCTGCACAATAATTAACATGCTATGAACTTGGAACATCCTTTTTTAGGCCAAACTACGAATCTGGAATACATTATATATATAGAGAGAGAGTTTTTATTGAGGGACACTATTGTAGGGCTTACTCCGCATTGTATTCCTTAAAAGATGTCCCTCAAATAAAATTATTTGAGAGATCCCTAAATAGAGGACTATATATATATGTCTATTTTTTATACGAATATATTATATATGTGTGTCTATATATATGTTCAAATAACCTTATTTAAGTGACCTCTCACATAATAAAAGATGTACATAAGAAATTTCATGGTCAGAAGAGAACTTCTTATGATTAGGGACATGTGGATGTTTAGTAATTTTGAATATTGTATGCTTTGCTCCTTACAGAATGCAAACTGATCAATAAGGTTCTGTTAAGTGACATCTGACTTCTTCTTCTTCTTTTTTTCAATTCTTTCTTTATGAATAACTAGCTTATCTGCACGCATTTTCGCGCTTGCAAGAGGCTTTTTTTTATAAAAATTTTAAATTTATTTTAGAATTAAAAAAATAATGGGTAGTTGTGTTCCATAAAAATAGGATGCATATCTTATTTTTCTTTTAATTTTAATTTTTTTAATATGAAAAAGTGTGAATTTACCATATTATCCTTATTTAATTAATAATTTCAATTCTTAATGTTTGCATTAACCAAGAGCATTTTTTGATATTTTGAATGTTTTACCATTTTCTTCCTTTTGCTTTATATATATAGTGTGGAAAGGTGTGTACGAGAAAGTCGGACATGGAGGGCAATGTACCTATGGACGCAGCGGCTACAACCATGGAAGAAAAGGTACTTCTCTAACATGAGCATGACCCCTACAGTTGAGGAGGGAATGGACTTGGTCGAGACCATGGCCTCAATGAAAAACCAGGACCTGGAACTGCTGAGACTGAAACAAAGAATTTGATAATCTGTGGTCGTCGGAGTACTACTATATTTTTGTATGTCAATAAAAAGGTCATTTGGTTGAGTACTCTACATAATGAACTCTCAATCATAAGCCTGGTTTTAATTAAGGTTTATCTATGTACTCTACATAATGATCATAGTGTCAAAATGTCTAGCAATTGAAGTTTAAGTTGTTTGTGTGCTGATTTCTTTTGAAATCTATCCTCGCAATTTCCTTTTCTAATTTGTGTCATCAATAAAAACCTTAGAGAGGGCAAAAAGGAAAATTTCATGGTTCTAATAAAGTGGATCTTGAGATCCACTTCATTAGAACCGGTGTCTATGACTTGGCTAGAATCCGTTTCATACATCGCTAACGGGTCTATGTGTGATTAGAATCAATTTCTATGACTTTTTTTTTTTATTAAAGATAAACTTCAACAGTACAATTAAAGACATCAAAATGACATCTAAAGTACCAATTTCAAGAGAAAAACTAACAAACATGTTAAAAACAAGGCAAAAAGTCACTTCTGGCCCTTGTAGTTTGCCATTTTTACCACTTCGGTTTTTGTCTTTTCAATTTGGTCAATTTTGTCTCTGTGGTTTTTATTTGAAGCAATTCAAGGACAATTTCTCATGTCTGCTCCATTACTTGTGGAAAGGCAATTCGGTCGAATTATTAAAAAATTCAGTCCTTTTAAAAATAAACAATACAAAATGAAAAAAATTAATTTATAAAAATTAAAAATTAAAAACTCTCTTCTTCTCCCTTTCTCTCCCGTCCCCTCCCCCTTCCTAACTTCACTATCAAACCACAACTATCACCCAACCTAAAGCTACCCTTACCCTCACCACTCCAACCTCACCCAACAAGCCACTACCCAACATCACCCACCCAGCAACCACCCTCTCACCACAAAACTTCTCAAGACACCCCACCTCTCTTTGTCTCTCTTCTCCCAAGCCCAAGCCCAACACCCACACAGTCACCTACTCCGCCAAGACCTCCCCCTCGCTCGCCCTTACTCTGCCAAAACCTCCCCCTCTCTTGACATTGACTGGTTCAGCTGCCAGAAGGGCAACGCCGACTGGTTCAGCTGCAGGAAGAGCGATATTGGTCGGTGTTGTATAGGCCGGTTCTGTGCTAGCTGCCATATCACGCAATGCTAGCTGAAATATCTCCATCAAGATGTCACGAGAATAGAAAGGCAGAAGTACTAGTATACCGACCCGACCTTGGCCCTTGTCAGACTGTCATTTCAAGAACCTAATACCAGCATGATGGCTAAGAAAGGGCATTAATTTAATGCGCTTCATATCCAAGTCAAGTGTTGTCTTGTTGCTAGATCCCTGATAATTAGCACAGTGACTGATGGCCATAACCACTCTCTGATCCCAGCATGCAGAATGGCTGAAGATCTTCTTTCTCCCAAGATTTAAAGAGATCTGATCTTTCCTGGCTAGATTGAATCATATCTCCTTCTCCCTCTATAAATACTCTTCACCTACATTATGATAAAGGTAATAACTATTCTCACCCAGAAACTCTACATTCATTCTCCATTTCAAACCAGCTATTAACTTAACCATCAGAGAGTGTTTGACTGGTATCGCACCAGCCACCCCTCTTCTAACAGTCTAGCTGCTCGAAGTGCGGAGGTCGTTCAGGGAGAGCGATTCAACCGGATAACATGGGGTGCCTCTGGCCCAGGCCCGAATCAGGGCCCCTGACCAACTGAAGCAGTTCCCCCCATCAACATTTTCATCAACATATGTAATGTGCAGAAGTTCTCTTCTTATGGGTATGAAAGTAGTTTTGTTACTGCAGATTTGTTGATAGTTCATCACTCTAGTCAAGTACTGGACTTAGTTTCAGTGGTGATCTGATGAGGTTATTTTCCGTGTGCTAGGCTCTGATTTGGCACTGGTATTGCTTGTTGGATGTGGCAATATTGCTTATTTGGATGCGGACAACATGGGTTAAACAAACCAAATTCGGAAATAGAGGTCATTGAGGTGGTGGAGATTCAAAGGATCATAGCCGTATATATTTATTGAATATTTGTAAAATGTAATGAAGATGAAATCAAAGCCAATATGTTTATTGAAATGTTTACTGTAGAGGAAATTGCAATGAAAGTCAATATCTTTATTGAATTGTTTTTGGAATTCTAATGAAATTGCAATCAAGTCCGGACATCAATATCTTTATGGCTGCATATTTTATTAATCATTGGAAAATGAAAAGCAAGAAACATACCAATAGAAAATGTAATTATTTTCAATAAATTTAATACACAAATATAAATTTCATACTTAATACTTAATAAAATATATGAAAAGTAAGAAATATACCAATAAATCAAATACTTAATAAAATATATGTATACATTGAAGTTAATTGGCTATATGGTGTGCCCCATTGTACTTTAGATGCTTTTGAAAGTCAATGAAATGCTTGTCACGAATGTTATTAGAATGGTGACAATGGGCTATCGTCACCGCTTCATGTGTAACAATGTCCAAATTTGTAACTGTACTGTGACTGAAGCTTTTACTCACCAAAAAAGTGACTAAACATGCCAATAGTCAGTCACCAATAAAAAAAAGTAACAACTGTTGATATTTTTGGTAGTGTTGTATACAATTCATATTGCAATATTCATTAATTTTCTAAAATAGGATTATTGAAATGTTGAGGATTTATACGACAGATGGAAATTGGCGAAGAAAAAAAGTTCATATCCTTAATTTTCTAAAAAAAAGGATATGAAATCAATTGAAAGTTAAGTACAAATTCCGGGAGCTAATCACCAGTTTAGCCTCAAAATAAACAATTTTAAACACATGAGTACAAACAATTAAAGCAACAAGAGCGCTTAAATTTTGTGCAGACCATCCCATTTTAACTTTTCCTTCATAAATTCTACCAATTCCTTGCACTCTTCAATAGCTCTTGCGTCCACGCCGTTCCTCACTAACGGTGGAAAGAACAGCCAAGTCGCGGTCACCACCACAAACACGATGGTCAATGGCGTTGACACAATCCAATGCAGCTGCCACCTTCCACCACTTAACGCTCTCTTCACACCAAACTCCACCACCAAACACATCCCATGGAGAACAAAATACCACGTCACTTCCCACGTGGGAGGCACACGTGTCATGAAGAAAAATATGAGCTCGTGCATCAGACCGGATACTAAAAAGGCTGCCAAGACGGCCGGCAGCGGGGCCCACTTAGGCCCCAAGAAGGTCTCCATAGCCGACCGCATGGGCTTATGTACGGTGTGACGCAGTGTATTTGTTACCATGAGGTTCCACCTCCGGCCCCAGAAATCTTGTAGCGAAGTTGAAAGGTAAGGCTCATTGGACGGTGATTCGAGTTGCATGCCAAGAAGGGCTCGCATGGTAGCATTGCTCAAGCCTACTATTATGTCCACAAAAAGATACAACATGCAGCAATACTGGGCTAATAAAATGTTGGGGTGCACATATTTTGTGAAGTCAGTTAGAGCAACCAATATGCCAAAAAGCAAGACTTTGGTTGGCAAATTGAGAGGCAATTTAGGGTTTTGAGGTGTCTTGTGGTTTGGAGCAATTTGGTGGTGGTGTTGTCCATCTTGCTTTGCCTTGATTGGGAGACAAGTGGTGAAGATGAAGAGGAGGAGGGAGTTTAGTGGTGGGCCAGATGAAAGTGGGCCCAGACCAAAGGAGAACAGGAGGAGCTTGAAGCTACCAAGCCAGGTGATGAACAAGGCAATAACTCCAGCAGGGAGGGCAGTGGAGAGAGAGAGAGGGAGGATGGTGAAGAGGCAGAAGATGGGGAGGAGAGAGAAGAACCTGAGTTTGCCTTTGGGAATCTTAGAAGCTATGAAATAGGTGTAGCAAAGAGAGGCCAAGATGGAGAGGAATACCTTGATTAATCTCTTGATTTCATCCTCCATCCCCATGATCGTTTGATGCTCTTTAACTTGTGTGATTTGGTCCCAGCCTCAACCTATCTATTGGCTTATCTTATCATGAGCCTAGACAATCTGTGTCCCAAAATTGTTAATAAGCTCATGGTTTATTTCATTTTTCTTGTTCCTGTCTTGCTTTTTTCGGCTAAGCAGGTGAAATACCAACCAAGCCAAACCCTCGCTAAGGATTGGGCCAAGTTTTGTTCTTAGTCAATATTTAGTTTGGACCCTACAAGGCATGAGTAGTGTTTAAATCATTTGAATAATTTATTCAAAGCCGTCTTGGTTGAACCATTTGTCATTGGGAGTATTTTTGCTCACCACTTTAACTATAGGTGTACCCTCACCATCATCCTCAATGCTTGACACGTATCCATAGATGTAATCATAATTTCATAAATACAAAGCAAAAGTTAACTATGGTTATATTTATGGACACGTGTCAAGCATTGAGGATGATGGTGAGGGTACAACTATGGTTAAAGTGGTGAGCAAAAATGCACCTTTGTCATTGCATAGTACAATTTTTTTAATTTATATATATATATATACAAATTGCGTAGTATAAAATTGTGGGCGGATGATTTTATAACATTTATTCCTTTCATTTGTGCGAGGAATATTATTTTAAAACCTTGGGATGTGTATTTTGAATATGAAATTTGTTGATGCACATGCGAATGATCTATATAATTTTTTTTTATTGTTAACTAATTTTGTGTTAATGTAATAGTTATGTCACAAATAAAAGGAAACAAATAAAATTGAGCAATGGATCCTTTTTGGCATAAAAATTGAGCACCTACACATTAAGTGTGTATCAATCAACTATCATCTTTTGCACCAATAATGTGCAAAGGGCAGATGAGCCTTGACAAAATCTACCATAATCCCATACTCATTTATAGCCTTCAAATCCACACCATTTCTCAGCAGCTGAGGAAAGAACAGCCAATTGCCTGTCACAGCCAAAAACACTATCGTCAACGGCATCGAAACCACCGGGTGCAACCGCCACCTGTCAGTCGCCGCCTTCTTCACCTCTACCTCAACTGCCACGCAAACGCCATGTAGGATGAAGAACCACGTCACTTCCCACGTGGGAGGCACACGTGTGAGATAATAGTATATCGCCTCGTGCATTAAACCTGAGACCGCAAAAGTGGACATCACGGCCAAGAACCGGGCCCACCGAGGCCCAAGTATACGCATAGATATACGGCGTACGGGGTCGTAGGCGACGGGGCGTAGGATGTTGGTGACCATGAGGTTCCACCTGCGGCCCCAAAAGTCTTGAAGCGAAGTGGAAAGGTAGGGCTCGGTGAACTGCGGCTCGAGCTCAAAACCGAGTATGGCTCGAGCTGGGACAGCGCTCAAGGCCAGCAAAAGTTCTATGCCAAGGTACATGTGGCAGCAGTACAGAGCCAAGATTATGTATGGGTGTAAACGTGGTCTATATTCATATGTCCTAATGACCAAAGCCAAAAGCAAGACTTTTATGGCCAGCAAAATTGACTTATTGGGCACATTTGTGAGGGTTTGATCAATTGGGTTCACAGATTTCTTGGGTTTTGGGGTGGTTTGGTGAGATGGGTTCGTGTTATTTTGAGGGGTTAGAGGGTTTAGATCTGTGTTTTGGGGTGATTTTTGAGGTGGGTTTTGTTTGATTTTGATGGGAAGGCAAGCTATGGAGATGAATTGAACAAGTGTTGGTGGGGTTGGGGATAAAGGGCCAAGGTTAAAGGAGAAGAGGAGGAGCTTGAAGATGCCAAGCCAAACCAGAAAGAAAGTTGTGGGCCCACCGAGATGGAATGAGTGGAGATTCAAGGGGAGGATGATGAAGATGTAGAAGATGGGGAGGAGAGAGATGAACCTGATGATGCCCTTTGGGATTTTGGCTGCTATGTAGTAACAATAACATAGAGAGGTGTTGGTCAGGATCCATACCTTGATGAAGTTGTTGATTTCACCATCCATTTCTTGATTCCTTCCTCTTGTTTTGTATTCTCTCTCCCTCAGCTTCTCTCAAAATACACCAAACTTTAGACTGCCTTCGTTTAAATGTTTAACCTTGTTTTTATGGTTTCGTTTTGCATCGGAAAATGTCGAACTTTGTTAATTGGGCCTTAATTGCACTGGCATTGGCCCTTTATGTGAAGAAACACTTGTGTGCAATAGGAATAACACTGTTTTACTATTCTGATCAATTACTTTTGTTGGTGGTAACTTTAATAATTACAGTTGACAGTTAAAACTCAGAGAAGTAATAAGGATTGCAAAGAATGTGTATACCTACAAGGGATCAACTTTCTAGCAAAAATTGCTTGTAAAATTTATCGCATAGTGAAATTGAAATATTTGATTTAACCAAACGATGTAATCCGCTGTATACTATTGTTATTTATCATCTTAATTATTTAACTCATTATTTATTATGAACAAGTTATACCAAACCGAAGGATTTAAGAAAATCGTCTTCATTTCTGAGCAATAAGCAAAAAACCACCTTCAAAATGCCTCATCCAAACACAACCTTCGGGATTGTGATCATCTTGGCATTTTCAAATAAAAGTAACACGGCATGACCACAGGAGCCCAAATATTAAGATCTGAAATTAAAACGGGATGCCAAACATGGGAGGACAAAGCAATAGAAAGTCAAAAAAGTTTCACTTCAAGAAGCAACTAAAATAGTACAGTGAAATGAAGTAAAAGGTTGCAATACATCTTCATAAGCATATGCTAATCTATGTACAGAAGCCAAAACCTACAGATCACATGGAACATACTTTACTCGTTCAGCCAACCTGCTGAATTTTGGCTTGAATAGGTTTGGTGAGGACCAGGAGCAAACCCCATGGGGCCACCATGCTGACCGGGTCGGGGTGCCCTAGGATCAAAAGGGACGTTGCTACTGAACACGTGTGGGTCATATCCTAAACTAGGCTCAGGTCCTACGGCACCCATCCTCAAGTGGTTCAATTCATCCAACCGAGGCGCATACCGCTGCATAGCTGATGTATTACTTCTGTAAGATGACCCAGCTGCTGAACCAAAATGAGAATGGCCATAAGTAGAGGGATACGATCCAATCTGGCCACTTACAGGATTCTGAACCACTAGATAACTACTTCTTAAAGGATCCAAATCTGGCTGACCATAAAGGCGAACCTGCGAGCGTATGTCAGACTCCCTCCTAAATGGGTCTTCTACCTGATTCAAATATGGTCCATAACCAAGGCGATCTGACCTTTCCCTCATATGCCCCACAAACGGTTGCTCCAAGTTTGTAACCCTATAACCAGAACCAGGATTGGCAGCAGTGCTCCATCTATGAGGCAGAATGGAGTAAGCCTCATCACTGTTCATGGCGAAGCTTCTGCCTGTATCATCAGCAACGTTGGTGTGGGTCCCACCATCAGTAGTTTCTATCTCCATATTTGAACCAGAATTGCTGGGCTCAGAATGCTGATTTCCTTTTTCAGCAGGCTCAGTGTGTGGCAGCATTTCCTTTCGTATCTCACTACAAGAAACCTTTACACCATCTAGTTTTTTTCTTGAAGATTTCCCAAGCATACCACTTTGATGCTCTTCTCTGCCACCACACTGCAGTTTCTCTTCAATGTGGTTCTTCCCATGACGAGGACTCACATGGCCATCTCTGTCAACACTGATCTTACAGGAGCCCTCTAATCCCTGCGTCGCAACTGACCCTCCTGCAACATCCTTGGGACTATCAGTCTTTATGGGATCATCATCCATCTGCACAAGTGTTTGACCATAATGCTCATCATTAACTACTGAATGATCAGGGATTAGGCAGTTGGAATGATCTTCTTCCATAAACCCTTGTGATGCAGAGTTGTGACCATGCGCTTCAGCTATAGCCTTGTTCTCAGCAGACCAATCAGGACGACTCCAAAGATACAGGGGTGGTGGCCTCACATTCCATTGCTCCAATTGTCTGTCATTCCCATCAACAGATCCAGGGAGATAGAATGACTGAAAGGAGGACAAGCAACCATTAAACTCACATTCAAAAATTTTGATTCACACAATTAAGATTCAGCCACAAGGACAAACACAACTCACTTTACCTTTCCTGACAGACACCGCTCATCTTTCCAAATCAGGTCATAAGGTGAATTCTTTTCATTTAACCTAATAACAGACCCAAATGTAAGAGAAACTATATACAGATTTAAGTCCAACTCAAAGGCAAGCCCATGCTGATGCATTTCTGTGTGTGTGTGTGTGTGTGTGTGTGTGTGTGTGAGAGAGAGAGAGAGAGAATGGAAAGCAGCTACCTTTGAGTTTCTGGTGGAACAATAAGAATAAGAATCTTTGGATTGAACTCGAGAGCCTTGTCAATAAACTTGTTCGCCAGAGATGCTTTAACTCCGAAAGGAGGGTTCAACCCCATGATCTGCTCAAGAAGCAAAGTTAGGGAGAGTGAAACAATTAACATAAAGGCTTCACGAACTCAAACATCTTGAACAAATAACAGGCCCCAATTCCTACCAAGTGTGACCCTGACGGTAACTCCTTTGGTTGAACAGTCATCCAATCTCTCTTCTCAAAATTGAAATCGTTCTGCCAAATGAAAATCCACATAAAACGATCAGTTTCCCAGTTTTTCTGTTTCATAAACCTGTAAATTACCAAAATGCAGACACACAACAGCCTACTACCCAACATAGGGTGTGACATATGAAAACAATCATAAGAAACAAAATTAATCACAGTAACTTTTTGAAGCAAAAAATGAGGATGAAGAGAATCAAGAACCAGGAATAAACTCCAAGTGCTGATTGTACAATTTGCATTTCACTATAATTACAAACCTCATAAACCCAAAGTCTGAAATACGGTAGGCATTCACAGTGGAAGTTCAGGATTTTTTGTACTTGCCTATCTACCATAGGCTATAACTGGCCAATTTAATTTGGAAATCTTTACAGCATTACCTATTTCAGTAGGTCCTTTTACACATTATTTGAAAAGTATGACAAAAAGTTATCCCAATATCAGAGCCCAAAAACACTTCTTTTGATAATAAATTGTCTTAAAATATATAACCACATCCCAGTACGTGATTCTTCTGAACAATTTTGCAATCTGGGCCTATAAATGGCAAAAAATTTAGAAATTATAATAACTTTAAGGAAAGAACAAACAAATTTTGGGTTTCATAATTGTAGAAAATTTGAGAACTGGAAAAATTAACAGGAGAAGAAATGGGAGAAAACATAGACAGAGATACTAAGACAGCAACCCATTTACAACTTTTCATATTTTACTCATCAAAATCTTACAAGTAATGGAATTATTTATAAGCTTCAAATCGAACTCCAAAAGACTCATAAAGAATTTCACATAGTAGAAGACTTTAGCAATCAACACTGAAAAAGTACATATATACGGTAGCCATTAAAATTAGGGTGAAATACTTTGGGTTTACATATATAAACCCAAAGTCTTGCCGTACATATATACGGTAGCCATTAAAATTAGGGTAAAATACTTTTTCAGTACATATATAAACCCAAAGTCTGAAATACGGTAGGCATTCACAGTGAAACTAAACGAACATTGAGACTCTCTAAGACAAAAATATATACGGACCCTTAAAAACCATTAAAATTAGGGTCCCGACCATTTGCAATAAGTAAAGGCACATATTTTGTCACACATCCCTAGCCCTCAGAAGTTTTATCATTTAATGGATGAAAACAGATCTGATAAAGAACAGTATTTCCTATCATTTTTTATTGCATAATATCTGAAGCATGTCCTGTCATCACACAGCGCCACTAAATGTATGCTATCATTCTCCCTCACTCATTCTGACTCTGAAAGCACACAACTGCAACTTCCGGGATAAACTATAAAGAGCGTACATATTTCTATCAAGTGGTTCGGACCCTTATAAACAGTTGGTAACTTCTGATACTGCAAACACCATTCTAGTTTCTACCATACATCATATCCCATGTTCCAACTGTGTTGAACACTGGTGACCAATGCAATCATGTACACGTATATCATTGATAACATGATGTATGTCTTTTTTTAAGGATAACATTGATGTATGTGAATTGACCAATATTTAGGACTCATATTGATGATGATTACCTTCGGTTGAATGAAGTCATAGTTTTTGTAAAAGCATTTCTTCCCCATCTCTTCAAGCTTTTTATTCATTATGATGCTGAAATCATTAGCACCACAACAGAAGTCTACTATCTGTTCATTGAGACCGTAAGCAATCAGGTACTCAGCAATAATTTGATGTGGTAATCAGCACTGAAAAAGTACATATAATATTAAAATAACCAAGCCACTAGCAATCATATCTAACAACCTAAGCTCATGATCCAATATTGATATCCCATTTATTATGGAATCACAACAACAGAATTTATCTTTTCTATTCTTTTAATGTGTACTGAAGAACAAAAAATTGATTTTTAAAGAAACTATTAACTTATGACTTCTGTGGTGAATATATTTATAGCCCAATCAACTGTGTCAAGTCAAACCAAAGTTCAAAAATTATCACGATAGCTTTTTCTGTTGCAGAATAAAAGTATAATATAATCAGGATTCTTTTTTTAAGAATTTATGGATTCCAAAACCAGGTACAAAAAACCTATGGACCAGTAATCCACCAAATAAAATACATCTAAAGACAGCCTAAATAGAAACTTGACAAGCAGAAACAAAAATATATGAAAAGAAACATCTCCGAATCCAATGTTATTGACTAAAATCTGATCTTCTCCCAAAGCTCCTCCACACGAACCCTGGAATAGTCCTCATAAATACACTAAATTACCCAAACCCTTCTTTCCCAAGAAAAGTGTTCTCTCACAAAGAAGTGCAGCACAGCTTGCAGGGCAATGAGGGTGCTTCTCAGTTTCCTAAATTAAGTAATTTCAGTGTTATTAAGTTCCTTATTGTGATTGGGCTTCTCTTTGGGCATCTGTTACTGATCAGTTTAAGGATTATCACTATCCTATTATATTGAGAGATATGAGAGCTGTGCTAAGATGAGCATACCATTGTTGGTTTTTCCTTGCCTTTCTTAGAGAGGTGTAAATTCAGAGTCTTATTTCGGTTCTTGGTTTCTGTTTTTCAAACAGAGTTTTCTCTTGTTGTTTAGTCGAGGACTACTTGTCCTCTTGATTATCAATACAATCGTCTTTATTCAAAAAAAAAAAAATTAGGGATGTACTCTACTCTAATTAAACCCTTTTAGGGTTTATCATCAATTTGCAATCGAAGCAATATTGTCCTACATCACCTAAGGAAAAAAGAAGAGTGCGTCAAATATTCATCTCCTTAAGTTTTTCCTTTTCAAGAATAAATACCGACACTTCTGCTATCACTAAGATGATAAGATCCTAGTGGTAGTTTCCAAACAAAAAACGGATATGCTTTAATCCATGTAGTCAGAAACTCAAAATGCCAAATATACTATAATGATCTATTGAGTTGGCGTATAGGTGAACAGTGACTACAGCTTCAGGTACTATGAAGCTTCTGAAAAAGGAATACACAGAGGCAAATAACCAACCATTCAAATAAAAAATCATGCATGACTATAATTTGGATAAGCAGAGTTCAGTTCAGATCATTAAGCATCAGGAACATATACAAGAGTATCATCAACTGCATAACTCCAAGCAGCATCCAGAAGATATTTCTTGTTACAACACATATAGTGCACTCACATACACCAATGTACTAAAACCACAACGAAAAACATATTCAAATTTACCGTATCTCCATTCTTTACGTACCAACGGAGCCTATCAGCAATCTGCACATACCAAATTATTACTTTAGAATTCTTCAAGAATTCATGGAGTTCATAATCCACGCTCAACGGCTCAAATTTAATAAAGGGAAGGTGTGCAGACCAGATTAAAAAAATGGTAAAACTGTGTCAAAGAGAGGCAAAATTGAATAACCCTATAGCATTACAACCATAGAATTTAATTCGCCAAACATTTATGTGAAAACAGGAGTAAACAAACATCCACACCACTGTGTGAATAGAGAGCTTTTTGGGTGATTCGGTGGGATGTCATAATAGAATTTTCGAAGATGGGATTTTTGTACTTTTCATCTAAAAAGTTGAACCTCTCGTCCTAGACTGGACATTACTTTGCAACTTCTTGACTTTGTCCACTAGTAAAGTTTTCATTAAAAAAACAATTAAGAAAGAAATCCATAAGTCGATGCAGTGATCTCATTGTCCTTGACTGGAGAAACAAAAATACAACCATGCAATTTTTTCAATGTCAAGATTATCTTGAGCATAAGTGATTGTATCACATGACTGGGATGGACATGTCCATAACTGCAAGTTTCCTTTAAGAATATTACCTTACAAAATAAGCTTAGTAGTGCAAGCCAAAATAATAGATAACAAAAAAGTGCTGTGTAACTTTGAAATAGCTAAAACACGAACACAACCAGATTACCTCTTCTAGTTTTTCCACCTTTGTGAAATGGCGACCGAAGGAAGTGTAGCGCATTCCGTGCAAAAAAGGTGCAAGATAGACTTTCAGCTTGTTCTGCATCAAAGTAAGTCAATAATATTAATGGGGCAGCAAGAGAGCACGACCGTTTTCTAATGAACCATTAGTACAAATATTACATATTTTTTTTAATAGAATGGCATAACAAATATTACATATGAATAAAACGGCATAACAAATTCAAACAGAAAAGATAAGAAAAAACAGGTTCAGCTTATCTCACATCCCACATTGACCGAACTTAAGTTGAACTCAAGTTCAGCATATCTCACATACAAGCCAACCTCATGCTGGAAATTAACATTCAAAGCACAACTTAGAGCATAGTTAATCAAGCTTTCCTAAAGCTCAACCAATTTCAATCAAGGCAAGTTTGAGCACTGTGATACTTGGTTTCACTTGGCTAGTTTACACCCCATTACCCGAGACACAAACCAAGCATAACCTGAATACGCATATAGCTGAGAAGCATAAGTCTAGCATATAAGGAACACATACCAACAAGCCTTATGCAGGAAACCTATAAATAATCTTCGCCTAAACACCCAAGTTAAGATACGTTGTAGGAAAGCGAGACATAAATAGGAAACCACCTTCCACTTAAAAATCTGGTTAAGAATCTCAGGCGCACAAACAGCCTCTGAATCTTCAATACTGCATCCTTCCTCTAGTTTCCGTAACGCCGTTCGAATAGCCTAAATATTCATGGGCGAAATTACAAAATGCATGATAAAAGAAATCATAAAAACTCATAGTCCAGAATAACAGTTGAAATTCTCTCAGTTTAGACTACCTCAACTGAACCTTCCACCTTTCCCAGTGTAATGTTCCTCTCCACAACAAATCTCGACGAAAATGCATGAGTAGATGGAACTTTGTGCTTTCTTATAACGTCTTCCAAAGTTATTGAAGATGCAGCATCTTTCATTAAAGCCAATAATCTGAATTGCAAGAAATAAATCAGACAACTACACAACATGAATGAAACCTCAAATCAAAATTGTCTGCAGCCATGGTAAGTCCTTGTAAAGTAACCAAACACGCGTGTGTGTGTGCTCATGTATAGAGAGAGAGAGAGGTTAAATTACAGGTGTACAATACACATATACATTAGATGAAAGAGGCAATGTTTTTTTTCTTTTAAGGGTGAAAAGTAGATAAACAGATATATAGAATTGGTCACAATAAGTGAAATAGTTACCTCCTCTCTGAAGCTGCATCTAAAGATGGTTCTTCACTGCTCAACTTCTTTGAAGCAGGATTAACGGTTGCTGAATTATGCTCACCATCAGGTTTACCCTGCTTCCCTGACTTCACTTGCTCAGACCCCTTCATGTAGTCAAATAGTTGATCACCCAATGAGGACTTCTTTCCCTCAGCCACGGAAGTCTTAATTTCCTTTTTCAATGAACTATTTACTTTCACCTTTCTTGATATATCTAATCGAGATGGTACTTTTTCACTAGTTTTGCTACCACCCACTTTTGCAGGAAAAGGTAACTTCAGCTTCTGCCTAGACAATGTAGGAGCAGTTTGCCCCCTACGGAATTCTTCAGAGGAAAGGTTTCTCTTCTTTGTCACAGATTTCTCTCTATCTAGAAAAGATTCTGTTGTCCATTTTCTCTTTTTCTCGTCAAAACCAGTCTTCCTTTTAACAATGGTAGTCTTCTTTTCTTTAACATCAGGAAATTTTACGTGGTCCCTTATTGGAGTTCCAATTCTTTCAACTATCTCATGTTTCCTAATCCGAAGAAAAAGAAAAAGGATTCAGAAAAATTAAAGCGAACAAAGGATTGAACAAAATTAGTTCAGAAAAATTAATACTTACGTGCAATATATTAGTACACGGTTAGGTAATAGATCTTCCCAAGCTCTTATTATTTCATCTTCCTCTTCTTCGCCTCCCGCTTTTTTCTCAAATACAATCTCCCTGGTACAAGCAATTCAATCATTGGCCATCTAGAAACAAGTAAAGGACCAATCCATGGTCTCCAAACAGCATATTAAAAGGTAAACAAAAAAAATACAATTAAGAGTACCGTGGCAGGCATTTCCTATGGTAGGATTTTGGACAACGCCTACAAACAGCAAAACACATCTCAGGATCTTTCTTACTCTCTCCTTGTTTACAAACGCAGCATTTATGTATTGGGCACGTAAAAGATTCCCCCTTAGAAATGTTTTTCTCAAGCTCTTCAACAGTAACTCCATTGTCTTGATAAATGAGTTGTGCAATACAATGTGGATGGTAAAATTGACCACAGGTTGCAGAAACACAGGGGAACACCTGACAGCAATTAACAGAAATGCTTTAAGGCAAACCAAACAGAAGAATAATAGTAATACCCTGTAGATGATATGAAAAGGCAGAAAAGAACATATTGAAAATTTCTCACTGATATACATAATAAATAAAAGAAGTTCACAATCATCCAGATAACGCTACCAACAAAATCGCAAAACGCTTTACAAAAGAAAATGAATTTCTTTAGTAAAAACATATTTATTCAGTTACTTCTAAGATGGGGACTTCATATTTGTAATTGACTCAATGGGCTTTGGTCGAAATCAAAGAACTAAAAAATATTATGGAGGTGCATTGTGATGACCAGTTGAAGGGGTACCACTTTCTTTATTTATGGTAATTGGTCTCTACAAGTTCCCAACAGGCTGGTCTTATGTTAGTATCCTGTATGGCCATTCTTTCAGTTGATTTAAGGACAATTAATGCTCACCTTTCCTATGGCTTCAAATCCCTTTCTTTTTCAAAGAAAAAAAATAATTAACCAGAGAAATATATGTGTAGCCTAAAACAGATGTACTAAAATTCATATCAGTGCCATGGAAATTCACTAAATCAGCTATGGGATATATGGAAAATACTGGGCAAAGAAAAAGTTATTCTAGGTAGACTGAGCAAAATGAGTCAAAAAAGAATAATAAATTAATATAAGAAACGGAAAAGAATGCCAACCAGAAATAATGTACAAAGGATGAATTGGGCACTACAAACACACTAAGAAAAGATCCAGGTCCTAGAAATAGGGAAGACAACATCACGACAAGCACAACAAAGGAGAGAAAAATATAAGTATAATCAAAGAGCAATAGAGCATAGCAGAAGACAACGAGCAAGCAGACCAAACACTAGAAAATGATCCCAAACAGCTCGACACGAACAAATAGAATAACTATAAAATCCTAGTTTTAAAATTATAACAATCTTTCATATTAGAGTGCCACTTGCTAAAACTAATCAAGTGAACATGCTAACAGCTAGGTAGAAAAGAATTCATACCTCAGCAACTAAAGATCTATCAGAGGATCCTAGCTTCCCGCAAGCAAAGCACTGATGCTGCTTATATTCACAGTTCTTGCAGAAGAAATTTTGCATCACCTACCAAGTTCAAAACATAAAATAAAAATAATCATAATAGCAATAACGAAAAGACAACCAAAAAAAAAGAGAAACAGGATTTACAACAAAAGTGGTTAATAAGAGCATACATCTACTTCATCCTGGGTAAAGCCAAGAGATTCACACATAGATTCCTCACCACTCTCTTCAGTTGCATGAAAGGACCTTAGGCATCTCCCTTCACAGCTGTATTAGAGAAAAAAATAAACACATATATTTAAACCATTAATTCTAGGAAATTAAGTTCTTTAAATAATGCCAAGATTATTATCACTATTATCATAGAAATTAGACAACACGAGAACATACCACAAAAGATTTCCACCATTATCACAAAAAGCACAAACAGAATCAAACAGGTTGTCATCATCATTGGACTCGTCTTCAACATCAATCAAATAATCTTCCAGGTCATCAACTATAAACCCGGGCTTTTCTGTAGCTTGAATGTCCTGAAAATCCAATGAGTTCACTGGCTCAAACACTGTAACATGAAACTAAAAGCCAAACTAGAGAAATAAATAAAAGAACTCAGGGATAAAAGTGTGCTAATGAAAGAGTAAACAAATAAGCAAGAGAATATGACCTCATCATATAGTTTCCTCTTCATGGGCTTCTCTTTAAGAAAGTTGACTAAATACTGTTCAAAACACAATCTGTCATTTAATTAACTGTGCATAAACATAAAGCTAGTTTATAATTCATGCAGAAGGCTCAGAACAGGAAACAGGAAATAACAACAGAGTGAAAATAACACAGAGATCAAACCAAGTTAAAGAAAAACAAGTATAGAAAGCTTGAATCCTACTATAATCCCCATAATGGCTAATTACTCCGTACAGTTACAATGATGAGAAAAGAACTAGACAAAACCTTGGACTTTGCTAAGGCATCATCCCATTTAATAGCTTCACTAACTAGAGGCATGTGATCCACAAGGTCATTCTGCGACGGCCTGACCTCATACGAACTGCAAATAAAGTGAAACTGTCAGACTTTGGGCTAAGAAAACTAGCAACAGATGAGATGTTTACACGTTTGAAAGATACCTGAAAACTTTAGATAGATGATCCCATAAAGATTTGCTGGATGTCTCGGGATTTCTCTTCACATAATGAAGGCCCTGCACTGTTATCAAGATTGACCTTATTATGTCCTCAAAGCTCTTCCTTGGCTTCTGAAGCCTGACCCAGTGCTTTTCCTTTGAGAGCACCGAGATAACAGGATCCACATTGGAAAGGTCAAACTTCCATGCGATAACCTGCATATATATTCTCTGCAGCCCATTATCAGCAGTGCCACGCATAGATATCTGCCGAGTCTTGCCATCCTGCCTCTTACCCTCACTCCATTCAATTGGCAAAACATGAAAAGAGACGGGTACATCCTCGTCGTCTATAAAATGGTAATTCGTAACAAAATCTGGCAAATGCTCGCTCTCATCATCTGAGTCATCTGACGGTGCCATAACCTTCTTCAACTCACACCCTTAATTTACTACACCTATAAATAAAATCGAAAAAAATAACACAAGCAGTCCATGAATATCACTAATTGAAATTTACTATTTCGAAATGAATTGCATACTGAAAAGACAAGAACATGAAGAAATCGAGAATTCAACAATGTTTACCTACCTGATCAGATTGACACAAAACCCTAACTTCGCCGCCCCGAAAAGCTTGGTCTCTTGGTCGATAGGACTCACAGAAGCCAATGCAGAAAGTGGGTTTTGGGTTAGTTTGTTTCCTCTGTTTGCTGCGAAATTTGAACTTATTATATATTTCGGTGAGGGATTAGGAATGAATCAGATTTCCGTACCTCATATCCCAACGACATGTCGCATAAGTTAGGTTAAATAATGGGACTGGGACGCACTAGTTTCACACGTGAACTATTATGACACGTGGTCGATATGTAAATTTTTAATGAAACTATAAGACACGTTTATTTAACCAATAATATACTTAATGAAACTGTAAGACATGTTTATTTAACAACAAAAAATTGATAAATCTTAATTGCATGATAGGTTTGTGTGACTTAAATTACATACTTGCCTCTCCACACTCGCTTCCGCGTCTGCGAGAGGCCTTTTTTAAAAAAAAAATTTTTTTTTTTTTTTTTTTTTTGATCAAGTAAAGATAACTTTATTGAAACAACAATGTCAGGGTACAAAAGTAAGAACTGGACTTTAGTGATGCAACAAGAGTGGCCTCGTTAAAACCTTGCCTTTAAAAACCCCCAAATGGAGGAAAATCCGGTCAAGGAAAAAGAGTACCACAACATCACACCCAATATAAAATTAAAAATAAGAGAATAACTTGTCATTGGCCAAAACATCAAAAAGAAAACCATAAATGACCATCCTCTAGCCAAAATTTACCATAAATATGAAAAAGTGTAAATTTACCATATTATCCTCATTTAATTAATAATTTCAATTCTTAATGTAACCAAGGGCATTTTTTGATATTTTTTGATATTTTGAATGTTTCACCATTCTATGCCTATAGATACTACGCCCTGACAAACTAACAAATTATGTTCAAGAATTGCTAATTTTGAATATTTATAATTAAGTTCTTTTTTCTTTTTTTTTCTGGCAGTGAAATGGAGAAAATTTGAGATTTATGCGAGAAATAAATATCTAAAAACTTAAATAAAAATAAGAGACTCTATAATTAGTATGTCTCCCCTAGCCATAGCCAAATCACCATGTTGAGCTCAATGACATTCATGAATCATGTCCATGTATTGCCATAGCATGTCTCATCAACTGTTGTCATAATAGATTGACCAATTCATGTCCATGTATTGATTTGCAACGTTTTTATATATTTTTTTTTTTATACAAGCGATATTAAAGGACAGAAAAATTAAACCTAGGACCTTGAATGTAAGGATAAATACTCTTAACCACTTGAACTACATGTCACACCCCAAAAACTGAGGTGTGATGTAAAGGGATTAAGACGAGAATAAATGACCACTAAAAGGAGTAGAATAGAAGGATTATTGATAAAATATTGAAACTGTACTGCTGGTTCGGAAACAATAAATGAAATTAAACTAGTTGGTTAGACTTTGTTTTCAGGCTTTCAAACAAGAAGGAATATTTAAAATTTACAAGAAGTTTCAAATTAATATATATATATATTTGGTAAAGATTAATGGAAGAAACAACAAATCTAAACAACTTAAAATGGATAGAAAACTTCTCATTGATTTCACTAGCCGCAAAGAAAAATTCGCAGCGACGTCCTGTAGGTTAAGATGCACCCAAATTTGAGCTTTGAACCAAATGGCACGAAAATTTCCAAAATTGAAGAAGACATGTGAAACTAGACTGTGTCAAAATATTAAACGATTCGGAGTCCAAAAGGTAATTCAAACACTTAATGCAAACAGCTAAACTGCAGAAATATGAAAATTATTCAGTTTAACTCAGATTTTTCTTGCAACTAGGTTTGGAAAAAACCTTTTCAATTCAAATGAAACTACGAGAAAACAACTAGTTCTACAGATACAACTAAAAGTCTTTCCATGTGCCTTTGTCAGATACTCAAACAAAACAAAAAATACAATTAAGAGTGCCATGGCAGGCATTTCCTATGGTAGGATTTTGGAAAACGACTAGACGCTGCAAAACGCATCTCGGGATCTTTCTTATTCTCTCCTTGTTTACAAACGCAGCATTTATGAATTGGACATGTAAAGGGTTCCGCTTTAGAAATTTTTTTCTCAAGCTCCTCAGCAGTAACTCCATTGTCTTGATCAATGAGTTGTGCAACACAATGTGGATGGTAAAATTTACCACAGGCTACAGAAATACAGGCGAAGACCTAACACCAATAAAAAATGCTTTAAGGTAACCCAAACATAAGAATTACGAGTACAACTCTGTTGATGGCAATATGAAAAGGCAGAAAAGAACATGCTGAAGATTTCAGACTGATGTATACACATATAATAAATAAATAAAATTGACTATTATCCAGATAAAAAAGACAACCAAAACGCAAAACCCCTTACAAGAAAAACAAGAAAATGAAAATGAATTTCTTTAGTAAAACCATATTTAGTCAGTAGCTTCGGGCTTGTACTCGGGCATGTTGTTGGAAATTGACTCAACAGGCTTTGGTCGAAGTAAAAGAACTCAAAAAATATTATGGAGTGTGCATTGTGATGACCATTGTTGGAAATGCCAGGATTTTGCAAGAAACTGAATGGGATTTGGGATAAAATTGCATTTTTTAGCTTCTATTTAGGTTTCCACTTCCAAAGAGTACCACTTTCTTTATTTATGGTAATTGGTCTCTATGTGTTCCCAACAGGCTGGTCTTGACTCTTATGTTAATGTCCTGTATGGCCATTCTTCCAGTTGATTTAAGGACAATTCATGCCTCTATATGTTTCACCTTTCCTAAGACTCAAAATCCATTTCTTTATTTAAAGAAAAAATTAATTAACCAAAGAAAGACATGTGTAAGCTAAAAGATGTACTAAAATTTGTATCAGTGCCAGGGAAATTGACTAAATCAGCTATGGGGTATATGGAAAATACTGGGGAAAGAAAAATTTATTCTAGCTAGACTGGGCAAAATGAAAGTCAAAAAAGAATAGTACATAATATAAAAAAGGGGAAAGAATGCCAACCAGAAATAATGCTCAAAGGATTAATTGGGCACTACAAGCACTTAACAAAAGATCTAGGTCCCAAACCCAGGGAAGACAACATCACAACACGAGCACAATAAAGGAAAGAAAATGTAAGTATAATCAAAGAGCAACAGAGCATAGTGGAAGACTATGAGCATGTAGACCGAACACTAGAAAATGATACCAAACAGCTTATTTTGGAATAACTCATCATGTTTCCACACACATGAGAGTACAACATGCTAAAACTAATCAAATGAACATGTCAACAGCTCGGTAGAAAACAATTCATACCTCAGCACCTGAAGATCTATCCGAGGATCCTAGCTTCCCGCAAGCGAAGCACTGATGCTGTCTATCTTCACAGTTCTTGCAGAAGAAAAATTGCATCGCCTACCAAGTTCGAAACCTAAAATTTAATAAAAATCATAATAGCAATTACGAAAAGAAAGAAACAGGATTTACAACAAAAGTGGATAAGAAGAACATACATCTAGTTCAGCCTGGGTAAAGCCGAGAGATTCACACATAGTTTCCTTACCATGCTCTCTAGTCGCATGAAAGGCCCTTAGGCATCTTCCTTCACAACTGTATTAGAGAAAAAAAAATTACATATATTTAAACCATAAATTCTAGGAAATTAAGTTCTTTAAAGAATGCCAAGAGTGACATATTATCATAGTAATTAGACAACACGAAAGCATACCACAAAAGCATGCCACCATCATCACAAAGAGCACAAACAGAATCAAACTCGTCTTCAAAATCAATCTCATCATCTGACGATGCCATAACCTTCTTCAACTCACACCGTTAATTTACTACACTTAAACATAAAATCGAACAGTGAATTTTGCAGTAAAAATAACACAAGCAAGCAGTCCATGAATATCACTAATTTTTCAACACAAAAGAAAACAGGAAGATTACTATTTCGAAAGGAATTGCATACTGAAAAGACAAGAACATGAAGAAATTGGGAATTCAACAATATTTACGTACCTAATCAGATTGACACAAAACCCTAAAACCCTGAAAAGCTTCGTCTCTTGATTGAAATTTGAACTTATTTATAGGACTTAGGAAGGAATCAATCAGGTAACCTTTATACCTCCTACCACAACGACATGTCGCGTAGGTTAAATAATGAGAGGACTGAGACACACATAGTTTCGAAAATTGACAAAAATTAAATGAAGGGAAATAATTTAGAATTTAGTTTAAAATTGGGAATTTAAGAGGAAAAATTGACAAATTACCTTGTTTGGCAACTTATGTGCAGAATTTATTAAAAGTCATGGAAATTACGGCATCAAATTCCCGAGTTTAATTTCCACAAAAATATGCGTCATTTCACAATTTTCATAATGCCATTTACAAAATTTGACATACATAAATCCAAAATACTAAAATCTTCAATTGCCAAAAATTGAAATAATGGAAATCTAAATTCTGTCATTTTAAAATTCTATGTAATTTTTAATTCCTTCATCAAACAAAAATTTTTAATGAAACTTTTGAGACATGTTTATTCATATCTACTTATTTAACAACAACAAAATTGATAAATTTAATTACATGATGGCCTTGTGTGACTTAAATTACATATAATACGCGATGGCAAACTCTATATGTTCAGTACTTGTTAAATTATAATTGTATTACTCACACCAATTTCATTTATAATTAAGTTTAATATTTCTTTTTTAGTGAAATGGAGAAAATTTGAGATTTATGGGAAAAAATAATAAGAAATTAGATATCTAAAAACTAAAATAAAAAATACAGACTCTCATAATTAGCATGTCTCCCATAGCTAGAGCCATATCATTATGTTGAGCTCAATGACATTGATCAACTATCATCATAATAGATTGACCAATTCATGTCAATGTACCGCTTTGCAGGTTTGTTTTTAATAATTTTTTTTTTTTTTATACAAGCGATATTGAGGGAAAAGGAAATCAACCTAAGATTTCATATGTAGGGATAAATACTCTTAACCACTTGAGCTACAAGCTCTTTACAAATTTTTTATAATACTGTAATTTTGTCGCAACTAAAAAGAAACTATGCAAGTCATTGACCTCGAAGCTTACTTCTTCATTTTTTGATTTGTTTTGTTTTTTATTTTCTTGGGGAGCAGTAATAAAAAATTTCATTGAGGGGGGTTTACACAAATATTTATCGGATGTTTGGGAGTTTCAAATTTCTGCCCACATGAGTGGAGGTGGAATTTAAATTTTTTTGAAACATTAAAGGTGATTTTTTTACGCTTTAATTTCGTATGACCATGAATACACTGCAGTTGAAATAGATTTTCTTTCTAGTGTTTGGAACATAGAGTTTATAGACAAAAAAAATATGTTTTTTCTCATGTTGCCAACTTGCCACATTATAGATAGAAAAAGAAAGGGCACAGTTATTCAAATGTTTGTATTTGGTTCGATAATTTTGAGTGCTGCTAAACGAACTTTAAAATTAACTAAGAGACCATCCTCAATGGGGCCTTCTAAAGTGGGCTGCAATATATAGCAACTAAAGCAAAAAAGTCATCCCCAATTGTTCAATTTTGAGGCCTTAAATGATTGAGCCCCACCGGAGCTATATCTAGATTTATGTTCACGGTTGAAGCCCCTGAAACCGAATGGGGCCCACATAAAGAAAAAGCTGCCAACCCATATATGTTGTTGGTGACTTGCCTTGTGACTGCAGCTCATGATACTCTCTTCTTGATCAATGATTGCTTCTCTTTGTTTTATATTTTATTTAATGTGACCAATGAGAGGGGATGGGCTAGATATGGTTTGTTTTTGTGTTTTTTGACAGATGAGGCTTTGTTTTTTTCAAGGCAACAATCAAGGTTTTTTTTTCATAGAAAAGATTTTCAAATCTTGTCCAAATTTTTATTTTGATTTTTTTTTGAAATGTTCACAAAAAAAAAACTAACATACAATAATATACATTAAAAAATAATAAATTTTTTTATTTTAAAAATAACACGTTTATAAAATTATATCGAATATAGAGCTCTAGATATAGAGCCCTTCTATTGTCAGAGTGATTCCTTTAGAGCCTCAAAGATTCCATCGGAGCCCTAAACGAGGCTCTATCAACCTCTTTTAAAGCTCCAACCATTGGGGAAGTACACCCTATGATCTAAGTACACTCTAATATTTAAATCAAAATATAAAATTAACTAAGTACATCCTATTTAACTACCAAAAATATGCTTCGTACACCCTAATAGACTCTATCACATAACACCAAACCCATTCTTTTTGGCATTCGGCTAGCTCATCATCCTCATCTAGTAACGGCTGGACCAAGGGTATTGTTGAGAAACCCTTTGGTCGAGATTCAAAATCCTCTGCTGCTTTGACCAAGGCCCTCCAGCAGTACCTAGAAGAGGATCAAATATTCAGGTTGATTTTGTTAAACTCAGTTGGTTTTAGTCATGCAATGAATATGGACCGTAATCGAATAATAAGGTTCTTTTTTCTGTTAACAGGAGATACCATTGTCTGGGCAAGGAGCTTGTGGAAAACCTATCGGTTCTCCGCTTCTCCAACCTTATTTTCGAACCCTTGGTCAATGCAGTATATAAGAAATGTACAATTAATATTCTCTGGATAATTTGGCATAGTTGTGGAGGGTACTTTTCTTTCCTTAGTAGGCATAAGTAGGGATGGCAACGAGTCGGGTAGGGACCGGATATGACAATATCATCCCTGTCCCCGCTCTCCATCCCCTCCCTTATCCCCGAACCCATCCCCGTTTAATAGGTTTTGGGGAATCCCTGTCTCCATCCCCATCGGGGGACTATCCCCCATACCCGCCCCTAATCCCCGATTTTTTTTGCATAAAAAATAGTTATCATACATTTTAACATTAAGTTTCATATTAAATTATCATTCAACACATCCAAATTAACTATAAAGTTTAACTCAACTATTCAAAATCACATCAGTATGAAATTCCAAATAAGATTAGGAAGAATTAGGAGAGAGAGGTTAACTTAGGGTTAAACATAAATGTTATAATTATATATTTATTTATTTAAATATAAACATATATATTTTCGAGTCAGGTTCAGGGATCCCGATACCCGATACCCGTTTGGCCTCGAAATCTCCCCCCATTAGAGTCGGGGACCAGACGGGTACTCGACCCCGTAGGGATTTTTGCCATCCCTAGGCATAACCCTTTTATGGGGTTGAAAGTTAGGCATGAATTTCTAATCTTTCCTAAACACTGAATACGGTGAGTAGGGTGTACTTATTAAAATTATATTTATTTCATAATTCAATATATCCTTTTTGGTAATTTTATATTAAGGTAAATTAATAATTCAATAAATAGTTTGGTTGTAGGGTGTACTCAATTAATTTTAGAGTTCATTTAGACACTCATAATTTTCCGTTGGATATGTTGCTTAGATTTAAATTTGACTAGTATGATTATAAGATCCTTCGAGGATCTTCTCTATAATATTTATTTATTTTCCAAAACAAAAATGCAAATTCTATTTCTTAATTTTGTAATTGGTATAAGGCTACTTGATCCTTACATGACTCAACAGTTGACCAATAAAAAAGATTTGCACAACCTTCATGAGCCACTGGTTGGGAAACAGAACCCAGCTGTAAGGTTTAGAAATTGTTTGTGAATTTGGGAATGTTGTGATGAAAACGCCTAGAGTTGGGGAAGTGGTGCAGAGATGTTGATTTGGCAATGTTTTCATGAAACCCTGGTGGTGATGCAGAGATGTGCCCATGCTCTCGAGCTATAGCCTTGTTCTCAGCAGACCAATCAGGACGGCTCCAAAGATAGAGTGGAGGTGGCCTCACATTCCACTGCTCCATTTGTTTGTCATTCTGATCAACAGATCCAGGGAGATAGAATGACTGCAAGGAAGACAAGCCACCATTAAACTCTCATTCTAAAGTTTCGATTCAGACGATTAAGATTCAGCCACTAGGACAAACACATCTCACTTTACCTTTCCAGACAGAAACTGCTCATCCTCCCAAATTAGATTATAATGCGAATTCTTTTCGTTTAACCTGATGAAAGGCCCAAATGTAAGAAACTATATACAAATTTAAGTCCAGCTCACAGGCATGCCCATCTGATGTATGTCTGAGAGAGAGATGAAACGGAAAGCAGCTACCTTTGAGTTTCTGGTGGAACAATTAGAATAAGAATCCTTGGATTGAACTCGAGAGCCTTGTCGATAAACTTGTTCGCCAAAGCTGCTTTAACTCCAAAAGGAGGGTTCAACCCCATGATCTGCTCAAGAAGCAAAGTTAGGCAGAGTGAAACAATTAACATAAGGCTTCAAGAATGCAAACATCTTGATAAATAACAACAGGCTCCAATTTCCTACCAATCGTGACCCTGTCCGTAACTCCTCTGGTTGAACAGTCATCCAATCTCTCTTCTCAAAATTGAAATCGTTCTGCCAAATGAAAATCCACATAAAACGATCAGTTTCCCAGTTCTTCTGTTTCATAAGCCTGTAAATTACCAAAATGCACATACACAAAAGCCTACAAGCCGACATATGAAAACAATCATAAGAGACAAAATTAATCACAATTAACTTTTTGAAGCAAAAAATGAGGATGAAGAGAATCAAGAACCAGGAATAAACTCCAAGTGCTGATTGTACAGATTGCATTACACTGTAACCATATACCTCATAAGTCCGAAGTCTGAAATGTGGTAGGCATTCACAGTGGAAGGACAAGATTTTTTGTACTTGCATATGTACTGTAGGCTATAATAGGCCAATTTAGTTTGGAAATCTTTATATCATTACCTGTTTCAGTAGGCCCCTTTACACATTCTTTGAGAGGTATAACAAAAAGTAATCCAATATTAGATCCCAAGAACACTTTTTGCATAATAAACTGTCTTAAATAGATAACCACGTCCCAGTACATGATTCTTCTGTACTGTTCCACAATCTGGGGCCTTTCCAAAGTAACAAGCACAAACACTGTTTGCTAATGCAGTATTAAGAGTGAACGGAGGGGGAGGGAAAATGGATGGATGGATGGATTGGTTGTCTTTTGTTTAGTAGGAATGCAAGTGGGAGAGAAGGAGGAGACCCTTTTGGCCCAATCCAAAGTTGGAAAAGCCGGTAAGTAATGTAAGACAACACAAGATGGGTGCTGCCTATGATAATGGTGGACTATAAATGGTAACATTTTTAGAAATTATAGTAACTTTAAAGAAATGGAAAAATTAAGAGGAGAATAAATAGGAGAAAACCCACACTACACTATCTCTTTACTATCTGACTCTGAAAGCCCACCAACTGAAATTTCTGGAATAAACTATAAAGCCATCGGGTGTACATATTTCTAGCAAGCAGTTCATACCCTCATAAGCAGTAGTGAATAACTTCTGAGACTACAAACACTGTTCTAGTTTCTACACTATCATTGATAATATGATGTATGGATTGATTAATAATAAGGACTAATACTGATGAGAATTACCTTTGGTTGAATGAAGTCGTAGTTTTTGTAAAAGCACTTCTTCCCTGTCTCTTCAAGCTTTTTCTTCATTATGATGCTGAAATCATTAGCACCACAACAGAAGTCCACAATCTGTTCATTGGGACCGTAAGCAATCAGGCACTCAACATTATTTTGGTCACGTAATCAACACTGAATATGTAATCTTCAAAACAAAGAAGCAAGCCACTAGCAATCATAATTTCATAACTAACAACATAAGCTCATGATCCAATATTGATATCCCATTTAATATGGAATCACAACAACATCAGTTATCTTTTCTATTCTTTTAATATGTACTTAAGAACACATAATTTATTTTTATTTTTATTTTTAACTATCTTATGACTTCTGTGGTGAATACATATATTGCACGATCAACTGTGTAAATTCAAACAAAAGTTCATATATATCATGATAGCTTTTTCCAACACCAGATGTTTCTGTTGCAGAAAAAAGAAAGTAATGTAATTCTCGGATATTGTTTTTATAAGAAATGAATTTTATTAATTCCAAAACCAGTACAAAAACTGTGGTCAGAAACTCAGAAGCCAAATATACTATAACAGTCTGTTGAGTTGGCCTATAGGTGAACAGTGGAATACAGCTTCAGGTACTACGAAGCTTCTAAAAAAGGAATACAAACTCAGGCAAATAACCAACCATGCAAATATAATTTTTTATATAGCACTGAATGACTACAATTTGGAACAGCATACTCAATTCAGATCATCAAGTATCAGGAATTGCACAACTCAAAGCAACATCCAAAAGACATTTCATGTTACAAGACATATAGTGCACTCACATACACCAACCAATGCACTAAAATTATACCACAAAAATAAGAATGTACATCCGTACCGTATCTCCATTCTTTACGTACCAATGGAGCCTATCAGCAATCTGCACATTCAAAATTATGCTTTTAGACTTCTTCAAGGGTTCATGGAGTTCATATTTCCACACTCAGTGGCTCAAATTTAATAAAGGGAACATGTGCAGACAAGATAAAAAATGGTAAAACTATCTCAAAGAGGAAGGTATAATTGAATAACTGTATAGTATTTCTACCACTGAGTTTAATTAGCCAACCATTTATGAGAAAGCAGGAGTAAATAAAAATCCACACCGCTGTGTGAATAGAGAGTTTTTTGGGTCATTCAGGTAGGAAGTCAAAATAGAACTTTCAAAGATAAGATATTTTTGTGCTTTTGTCAATGGTGAGTAGTGAAAGCCAAAATAATAAGATAAAGAAAAAGGTGCTTTATAACTTCGAAATAGCTGAAACTTGAACACAATCAGATTACCTCTTCTAATTTTTCCACCTTTGTAAAATGGCGACCAAAGGAGGTGTAGCGCATTCCATGCAAAAAAGGTGCAAGATAGACTCTCAGTTTGTTCTGCATCAAAGTAAGTCAATAAAATTAATGGGAAGTAAGAGAGCACAACCGTTTCCTAATGAACCATTAGTACAAATATTACATAAGAGTAAAATGGCCTAGCAAACTCAACCAAAAGAAAGAAAAAAAGAGAGGAGATCTACAGCTAACAGTTATTCTCGCTATGCTGTATGCATTAATCCATTGGGAAATAGCTGTTATTATAGAGTGAGGCCACGCAGGATGCTACAAAAAGCTCATCATCGCACATTTTATATCTCAAGCAAACATGCAAGGGCACATACTTAATATTTCTCTAACTCTTAGAAATGAAATATGTCACAATCTATGTTAAATGTTTGGAAATTATTTGTGAATGAGTATCTCTCAGCATGTACCAAACAACCAAATAGGCTTCCTCTTAAAATTGTGGACTGAAATTAAACCAACGTAGCCTACCCCTAGCAATGTGCATCAAGAATCACAGCATACCCTATAACTGCACCCAAGTCAGCTTAATACAGCTCAAGTGCTTAAATTTTTTTGGCTCGTTTGGACTTGGCTTGTAAAGGAAACAAGCCAAGCTAAAAGAAAATAACAAGCTTGCTAAAAAAATTAAAACTAGAAGCCAGGCTCGTCCTGGCTCCAATTTCATCACAAGAAAACTCTACTTTAAATCGACATCGCCTTGTCCATTTGCTCTTCAGCTGCTTCCCAATAAAATTTTTAAAACTGAACACTCAATAATTTACCAATATTAAAATTTTCTATTTGTTACATGATTTTCTTTATTTCTTCACTTATGTATTTGCATTTTCCTAGTCATTAAGTGACTCAAACCACGCTTTAAGCTCACATCCCACATTGACCGAACCTAAGACGAATTCAAGTTAAGCTTATCTCACATACAAGTGTACCTCATGCCGGAAACCAACATTCAAAGCACAACTTTGAGCATAGTTAATCAAGCTTGGCTAAAGCTCAACCAATTTCAATCAACCCAAGTTTGACCAATGTGATACTTGGTTTAACCTGGCTAGTTTACACCACATTACCCGAGCCACAAACCAAGCATAACCTGACTAGGCATATAGCTGAGATGCATAAGTCTAGTACACAGACCAACAAGCATTAATGTAGGAGACTTATAAATTAATAGAAAGAATATGAAGATGTATAATCTTCGCCTAACCACCAAACTTAAGACAAGCTGTAGGACAGTGAGACAGGAATAGGAAACCACCTTCCACTTATAAATCTGATTAATCATCGCAGGTGCACACACAGCCTCTAAATCTTCAGTACTGCATCCTTCCTCTAGTTTCCGTAACGCTGTTCGAACAGCCTAAATATACATGGACAACGTTACAAAATGCTTGATAAAATAAATCATAAAATACTCATAGTCCAGAACAGTTGAAATCCTCCCAGTCTTTTTTTATGGGTCAGAAATCCTCCCAGTTTAGACGCACCTCAATTGAGCCTTCCACCTTTCCAAGTGTAATGTTCCTCTCCACAGCATTTCTGGATGACAATGCATGAGTCGAAGGAACTTTATGCTTTCTTTTAACCTCTTCCAAAGTTATTGAAGACACAGCATCTTTCATTAGAGCCAATAATCTGAATTCCAAGAAATAAATCAGATAACTGTACACAACTTATAATAACACTGAAAAACCTCAAATCAAGATTGTCTGCAGCCATGGTAAGTCTTTGTAAAGTATCCAAACACATACGTGTGTATTTGCATGCACGTGTATAGAAAGAGAGAGAGAGGTGATAAAATAAGGGTGTACTATACATATATATTGATGACCGATGTAATGCTATCAAGAAATGGTGTATAAATATATAAACAGATATAGAATTGGTAAACAATTAGGAGTGAATAGAGTTACCTTCTCTTTGTAGCTACATCTAAAGAAGGTGGTGTGCTGCTTAACTTTTTAGAGGCAAGATTAACTACTACTGAGTTACGCTCACCATCAGGTTTACCCTGCTTCCCTGACTTCACTTGCTCAGACCCCTTCACCCCAAATAGCATATCACCGAATGAGGACTTCCTTTCCTCAGCCACGGAAGTATTAATTTCCTTTTTCAATGAACTATTTACTTTCACCCTTCTTGATATATCCAACCCAGAAGGTACTTTTTCAGTAGTTCTGCTGCCACCCACTTCTACAGCACAAGGTGACTTCAGCTTCTGTTTAGATATTGTATGAGCAGTTTTACCCCTATAGAATTCTTCAGATGGAAGGTTTCTCTTCTTTGTAACAGATTTCTCTCTATCTAAAACGGACTCTGCTGCCCGCTTTTTCTTTTTCTCTTCAAGACCAGTCTTCTTTTCGTTAACATCAGGGAATTTTAAGTGGTCCCTTATTGGAGTTTTAATTCTTTTAACTATCTCATGTTTCCTAATACGAAGGAAGTGAAAAAGCATTCAGAAAATTAAAGCAGACAAAGTGATGATCAAAAGTAGTTCACAAAAATTAATACTTACAGGCAATATATTAGTATACGGTTAGGTAATAGACCATCCCAACCCCTTGTTATTACATCTTCACCCTCTATGTCTTCATCTTCTTCATCTTCCACTTCCTCGTCTTCCTCTTCTTCCTCTTCTTCCTCTTCCTCTGTTTTCTCAATTTTTTCAGTTACAATCTCACTGGTACAAGCAATTCAAGCATTAACCATCTAGACACAAACAAAGGACCAATCCATGGTCTCATAACAGCATACTAAAAGGAAAACAGAAAAAAAAAATTACAATTAAGAGTACCTTGGTAAGCATTTCCTGTGGTAGGATTTTGGACAACGCCTGCACACAGCAAACCGCAACTCGGGATCTTTCTTATTCTCTCCTTGTTTACAAACGCAGCATTTATGAATTGGACACGTAAAAGATTCCCCCATAGAAATTTTTTTCTCAAGTTCTTCAGCAGTAACTCTGTTGTCTGGATAAACGAGTTGTGCAATACAGTGTGGATGGTAAAATTGACCACAGGTTGCAGAAACACAGCGGAAGACCTAACAGCAATTAATAAAAGTGCTAAGGTAACCCAAACTTAAGAATATGAGTACTACTTTGTTTGATGACAATATATGAAAAGGCAGAAAAGAACATGCTGAAGATTTCGGATTGATGTATACACATAAAATAAATAAAAAAGCTGACTATTATCCAGATAAAAAAGACAACAGAAACACAAAACCCTTTACCAAAAAATAAAATAAAAATCTTTAGTAAAACCAAATTTGATCAGTGGCTTCTAGGAAGGGGAGCGGCTATTTGCAGGTTTGAACTCCCAATTTCCTTGACTCAACAGGCTTTGGTCGAAATTCAAGAACTCAAAAATATTATGGAGGTGCATTGTCATGATCATTCTTTGGGAATCATAGAGAAATGCCAACATTTTGCAAGAAACTGAATGGGATTTGGGATAAAAATTGCCCTTTTTTAGCTTCTACTTCGGTTTCCAGTTCCAAAGAGTTTAAAGGGGTACCCCCACTTTCTTTATTTATGGTAATTGGTCTCTATAAGATCCCAAAAGGTTGGCCTTATGTTAATATCATGTACGGCCATTCTTCCAGTTGATTTAAGGACAATTCATGCTTCTATATGTTTGACCTTTCCTATTACTCAAAATCTGTTTCTTTATTCAAAGAAAAAAAAAATTAATTAACCAGAGAAATACATGTGTGTGTAGACTAAAAAGTTATTCTAGACCTTAATCAAAAAAAAAAAAAAGTTATTCTAGCTAGACTGAGGAAAACGAAAGTAAAAAAAGAATAAAATACATAATATAAGAAATGGAAAAGAATGCCAACCAGAAACAATGCTCAAAGGATGAATTGGGCACTACAAGCACACTTAAGAAAAGATGTGGACCGACCACTAGAAAATGATCCCAAGCAGCTCATTTCTGAATAACCCATCATGTTACCACACATACAAGGAAAACAAAATTGCAGCATACTTCCCCAAAATAAAAAGAACAAACAAAAGAACAAAAGTGTACTGCAGTGTTGCTTCATTAAGATAGGAACAAAATAGAATAACTATACAATCCTAGTTTTAAAATTATAACAATCCTTCATATTAGAGTACAACTTGCTAAACCTAATCAAGTGATCAAGTCAACAGCTAGGTATAAAACACTTCATACCTCAGCAACTGAAGATTTATCAGAGGATCCTAGCTTCCCGCAAGCAAAGCACTGATGCTGTTTATATTCACAGTTCTTGCAGAAGAAAATTGGCATCGCCTACGAAGTTCAAAACATAAAATAAAAACTATCATAACACCAACAACAAAAAGACAACCAAAAAGAAAGAAACAGGATTTACAACAAAAGTGGATAAGAAGAGCATACATCTACTTCATCCTGGGTAAATCCAAGAGACTCACACCTGGTATCCTTACCAAGCCTTTTAGTTGCATGAAAGGACCTTAGGCATCTCCCTTCGCAGCTGTATTAGAGGAAAAAAAATACATACATTTAAGCCATAAATTCTAGGAAATGAAGTTCTTCAAAGAATGCCGAGACAACACAAAAGCATACCACAAAAGCTTGCCACCATTATCACAAAAAGCACAAACAGAATCAAACAGGTCATCATCATCATTGGACTCGTCTTCAACTTCAATCTCATAATCTTCCATGTGATCAACTATAAATCCGGGCTTTTCGGTAGCTTGAATGTCCTGAAAATCCAATGAGTTCAGTGGCTCAAACACTATAACAACCTCATATTTAAATAATACCAACCAGATTTCAATTACAGAATAAGCAGTTTGCACATAGAGCTTAATGTGTTCACATAAAGGTTCACAAATCTTTAATATCTATGCCCAACGCCAACAAAGTTTAGGAAAAAAAATCAAAAAATTGCAGTGGAACTATGCAGTGAGAAATCACATGAATGCATAGGAGCATTTGAAAATAAAAAATCAGGTACAAAAGCCAACAAAGTTGAAAACAAAAACAAAAACAAAAAAGAAAAGAAGTTCTAAGAATTATCTGGAAAGTAGATAGTGATGATAAGAAGTACTAAAAATGGCTAATCATGCCAAAAAGGGTCTAGCCCGGTGAAAAAGGCCTTGACTTGCATACTAGAAGCATCTTGATGTTGTGTGTGTGTGAGAAAGCCCCTCCCTTGTAGTTTAGACCATCCATTGTAGTCCAAAATAATAATAAAAGGCTAATTACATGTTAAAGAAAGTTACAATGACAAGAAAAGAAGCTAGACAAAACCTTGGACTTTGCTTCGTCTCTTGATCGATGAAACTCACGCAAACTATTCATTCCTAATTCGCCTCGTCGCTTCGTCTTCTTCTCCATTCTTTTCTTTTTCAATTTGCTGCGAAATTTGAACTTCTTTATGTTCCCCCAGTGAGGAATTAGGAATGAAAACCTCCTAGCCCAACGCCATGTCGTTTACGTTTAATAATGGGACGGACGCACGTAGTTTGCATGCTTGAACTATATGGCACATGGTTCCATTATAAGTATTTTCATTGAGAGCGCTTGAGCCGGCACAATCAAGCTCGTATAGGCCCGTCCTATGTGGGCAGGCTTGAGCCGAGACATGAAAAACCGAGCTAGTTCGACTTGGCATGAAATATATCCATGGCCGAAATTTCGTACCGAATTAAACCGAAACTAAAATTTAATATGCCGACTCAAACCAATTTTGTCCAAAACATCTTTTAAGATAGATTTTGGTATACTGGAAATTTAGTTTAGTTCGCGGGTTAGTCTATCTTGCGACCAAAAGGATCCGTGTCAATGCCTACAACTGGAGAAAGACTTCCATGTAATGGGTATATCACTATTTTTACCATTCCCGACCAATAAAATTATGACACGAATGATAACACTTTCACGTGGGATAGCATTGTTTTGCCATTTGGAGAAAGACTTCCATGTAATGGGTATATCACTATTTTTACCATTCCCAACCAATAAAATTATGACATGAATGATAACACTTTCACGTGGGATAGCATTATTGGTCGGGAATGGCAAAACAATGCTATCCCCGTTACAACTAAGTTTTTCTCCTACAACTGACTATGGATTTTGATAATTGGTATAAAGCTACTTGGATCCTTACATGAATCAACAGTTGACCGAGATACGGGAAATTTCTAAATATACTATAGTGAGAGATGTTCAAAAGGCAATGGATAAGACAAAGGCTTTGTACAACCTTCATGAGATTCTTGTCCCGGCCGTTGGTTTGCTTTGTCATTTTCATCATCAGTCCATTAAGAAATACCATATACTCATTTCTCTTTACACCAACGGGTCCCTCAAAATCATTAACATCTTCCAAGCTTACAAAAAAGGGATGGCGCCTCCCTAACGTGATCCTTGTAATTACTCATCCAGCCAACCTGCTGAATTATGCACTGAGTAGTTCTGGTGAGGGCCAGGAGCAAAACCCAAAGGATTGCCAAGGTAGCCAGGTTTACGCTCTCCGGGACCGTAACTGTTAACTAAAGCAGTTGGCATTGAGCAGTTAGACTTATCCCATTGAGGTGCATATGGCACCATAGATAATGGCTTCATTCCAGAAAATGAGTCAGCTGCCAGACCTTGATGGCCACAAGTAGTAGAAGACCGCAAACCAATCCGCTCATAAACAGAATCCTGACTCACTAAATTACATCGTGCAAGATCAGGAACTTGCTGCCTACACGTGCAAACCTGTGAGCAAGATCCTGTGTCAACACAAATGTTGAGCTGGGTTCCACCATTAGACATTCCAAACTGCATATTACCAGTCTTACTCAACTCAGAATGCTGATTAGCAATGCCACAACGCTTGTTCACTGATGAAATCTCAACCATTCCTCTTCTGTGCTTTTCTTCGCCACCATGCTGCAGCTTTCCTAATGTCGCATTGCCTCGCTTATTCCCATGGCCGAGACTCTTCTGACATTCTCCTTCACAATTGATCTTAGAGGAGCTCCTTTCATGTTCACCTACTGAAGTCTTCTTTTCCTCAGAGGTGAAAGTTTTCACTTCTTTTTTAGATGCAGTATTTATTGTCACCTTTCTCAAAGTGTCAGACCCAGAAAATACTTTATCCCCATTTCTACCACCCACTTCCTCAGCAGATGGCTTCTGCTTGTGTTCAGATCTTTCAGTAGGAATTGTTACTCTATATAATTCATCCAAGGAAACCATTTTCTTAGACACAACTTTCTCTCTCCCTATGAGGGACTCTGATGTCAAAATTTTCGTATTTTCTTCTGTAACAGTCTTCTTCGCTTCAACATCAGGGAATTTTAAGTGGTCCCTTATAATAGTTCTGCCTTCTTCATTCATTTCATGTTTTCTGGTCAGAAGAAAAGGCAAAAACCACTCAGAAAAACTGCAGCCAACAAGTAAAAGCTGCTCATCAAAGAAAATAATACTTACGTGCAATATATAAGAATGCGTTTAGGTAATAGACCTTCCCATGCTCTTGGTATTAATAGCCGTTCTCCATCACTTCCTCCTCCCTTTGCAAAAGCAATCTTTCTGATACAAGCAATACAAGCATCAGCCATCTAGACACTACAGATAAAGGACCATGGAACCATGAGCCATAACCGCATATCAAAAACCAAAAAACAAAAGAACAAACCATTAAGAGTACCTTGGCAAGCATTTCCTGTGGTACGATTTAGGACAACGCATGCACACAGCAAACTGCAAATCCCTCTCCTTCTTATTCTCTCCTTGTTTACAAACGCAGCACTTGTGAATCGGACATGTAAAAGACCCCCCCATAGCAATCTTTTTCTCAAGTTCTTCAGCAGAAACTCCATTATCTCGATAAAGCAATTTTGCAACACATCGTGGATGGTAAAATCGACCACAGATCGCAGAAAAACATGGAACAACCTAAAAGAAATTAAGTAGAATGCATTAATGCAAACTAACCATAAAATAGTGCTACCGATAATACTGATTGCAATGATATGGAAATGCAGAAAAGAATACAAATATTGTTATGATAATACTGATGATGTCTGACTTGAATAGAGGAAAAGTTGACTACTTTTGCCAATTAAAAGTTATAAAAAAATTCAATCAGGGACATTCAAGTTTACTGAAACTTAGTTCTACTGATTCATCTATTGAAATCAGAATGAGTTACATCATAACTACATGCATTGGAAATGGAAAGGTCTTCATTTCTTCTAAAAAATTTTGTCATATTTTATGACTTTTCTTAACTTTTTGAGTCATCCTTCACAGCAAGAATTAGAAAATGTGCAGAGGAAATATTCTTTTGTTTTACTTTAAAACCAGGTCCCAAAATCTGTTGCTCAGGGGTTTGCACCAAAAAGGAAGACCTAATACTTTAAAGGGCAAACCCCACATCACACCCAAGTCTATTTGTCAATGCCTCCAGTTTACTCCTGAGAATTGATCCCTGCACCAACCTAATTAATGCGTCAACCACCAGAGTGAGCAGGAAGGCTGATAATGGGTCTCCTTGTCCCAGAGCCCTAGGCCTTAGATGACCCAAATTTTTCCCCAGGGCCTCCCATTAATATCACTGAGAAATCAACAGATCTTAACAACCTCATATACACTTCCTCCACCTCACACCAAAACCTTTCACCTCTAGCACAAAATCTATAAAAAAAATAAATAATCAATTACCCTTTTATTGAAAGAAAAAGACATGATAAAACAAACTTAAACCAATTTCAACCAGGAATAATTCCCAGACGATGACATGGGAACAGAACCACAATCCCAACTGGAAACAATTCCCAGAAGATTAAATGGTGACACAAGCACAACGAAGTAAGGATGTAGGTAATATCAAAGCCAACACAAGAAGTATATTCAAAGAAAGTATAAGGGAAGCGTAATCGAAAAGGGAACAGCATGAGGAGAAGACTATGAGGTATTAGACCTAACAAAACACAATGATTCCTATTAACAAAATCTCCAGTTATCTACTTGGCACTTGCTCATTTCTTAATAACTCAACATATTAAAGAACCAATTTTGCCCCTGAAATTAAAAACCAAACAGGAAAAAACAAATTGCACTTCAACATACAACTTTCAAACGGGGAAAGAGAAGATTAACTAGTTCCGATTTACAAAAATCTTTCACTAGTGTACTACTTGCTAAAACTAATCAAGTGGCAGTTCATACAGCTATATATAAAAATAAACCCAGAATCAACATACCATGATTCCAACATTTAACAATTGTTCAGTTTCTTAGAGCAAAGTCATACCTCTGCACCTGAAGAATTATCAGAGGGACCTAGCTTCCCACAAGCAAAGCATTGGTGCTGTTTATATTTACAGTTCTTGCAAAAGTAATTTTGCGTCGCCTACCAAGTTCAAAACAATATATACTATTCATGATCATGATATCAACGAAAAGAAATATATAGAATTTACAAAGTAAATATTTGACAGGAGCATACATCTACTTCATCCTTGGTAAAGCCAAGAGATTTGCAATCAGAACCCACAGCAGACTCTACAGTTGGATGAAAGGACCTTAGGCACCTCCCTTCACAACTGCATTAGAGCAAAATTGTTATTCACACCATAAATTATACGAAATTAATTTCTTTAGAGAATATATCCATCATAATCATAAGAATCAGTTAACACCATAGCATACCACAAGAGATCACCACCATCATCGCAGAAACCACAGACAGAGCTAAACAGGCTATCAATGTCACTGGACTCATTTTCTGCACCATCAATCATATCATTTTCTGTATGATCAACCACAAATCTGAGATCTTTTGTACCTTGAATGCCCTGAAAATCAAAAGAATACACTTGTTCAAAACATTATAATTTGAACACAAAAGAAAAAAACAGAAATAATAAAACCCAGAGACAAAAGTCTACCAAAGGAAGGGAAAGAGATAAGCAGGAGAATATGACCTCATCAGATAGTTGCCTCTTTGCGGGCTTCTCTCCAAGGAAATTCACCAAAAACTGTTAAATCACAATTTGTCATTGCAGTTAACTGTGCATACAGAGAAATATAGTGTATGTATTTCATGCACAAGGCATAAGGTATGAAATTGGCTTTAAAAGATCATGTACAATTTGATATAATAGCCAATGGATCAGAGACTGGAAATAGTAACCGACTGAAAATAAAACAAAGATAACACCCATGTGAAAGAAAAAACAAAGTAAAGAAAAGTTTTTAAGTTTCAACAAAGTTCACATAATGGAAAACTCACTTCATGCTGGTAAGGTTCAGATGTTCAATCAAAGAATAAGCAGGTACTGAGCTACTTAGAGCTCGATATGTTAACATAAAGGGTCGGAAATGAATGTTTTTCAAATAAAAAGTAAAACTTAAACATGTGCCAATAGAATGAAATAGTTATTTGCCTAATCCTCCAATTATAAATATTTAACTAGAAGCCTTAATCTGGGAAATACCAACCATGAGGAATACAAGAACACACATCCTTCTCAATGATAGTATGCTACCAATCATTGGGATATAATTGTTCTGCTCGAACAATTTGATGTGATTGAGCCTTAATGAGAAGTTTCTGGCAGCTTATCTCAGGCCACAATCCCTGTGCACTCAAGAGGAATGGGAAAACTTGCAGCGGAACTATGAACTTAAATATCAAAATGAATGCATAAGATCATTTTAAGAAACAAAAAACTGGCACAGCCTCATTTCGGTGGTCCACTCTGTTTCCATCTAAATGGAAGGTGGTGTCTAAATAAACTAGGAATTTATTATTTCATTCCAGACATGCTTTTTTAGGAGTAAAGAATTATGACCAAATTCATTTTCAATCAATAGATGTAAATTAGATACTCTGGATAATAAAGTTAATGATGTATCCTGAATTATATGGAAAATAAATAATGATATGAAAAGCTTAAACATGACTGAAATACATTTTACAATTCCAATGACAATAAAAGAAGCTAAACAAACCTTGGACCTTGCTAAGGCATCATCCCGTTCAATAGAATCACGTATCAACAGAATGTGATCCAGCAGATCATTATGAGAATGCCTGACGTCATACAAGCTGAACATTGAATGAAAATTATCAAACTCTGTTATAAGAAAACTAGCAAAATAGAAGTATAAGATGTTTAAAGTTTTGCAAGTTACCTGAAAACTTTAGACAAGTGAGTGCACAAAGATTTGTAGGATGTTTCAGGATTTCTCTTCACATAATGAAGGAACTGAACCATTATCAAGATTGACCGCACCGTGTCCTCAAAGCTCTTCCTCGGCTTCAGAAGCCTAAGCCAATTATTTTCCTCGGAGAGTACAAAAATCTCGGGCTTTCCCTTGGAAAGGTCAAACTTCCAAGCTATAACATGCTTATATATCTCCTGAATCCCATTATCAACAGTTCCATGCAGAAAAATCTTAACTTTCTTGCCACCCTGCCTCTCACCTTCACTCCATTGAATGGGCAGAACATGAAATGATATGGGTTCGTCTCTGTCATCCACGAAATGGTAATTTGACACAGTAGACGGCAGAGCTTCGGCTTCGCCATCTGAGGATGCCATGCCCTTCTTCAACTCACACTGCTAATACACCCAATCATAAAGTTGAAGGAAACATTTGGGTAAAATTAGTATGAGCAGTTCACGAAAAATCACTAACAAAAATTTGAAAACAAAACAAAAAAGCTGGTTTATAAAATATTTTCCCAAAAAGAAAATTACTAAGAATAACAATAAGAGCACAATGACAACAAGACAATGTGTAATCCCCCGTTTGCCTTTCGAAGCAAAAAAAAAGGAAGAAATAGGAACTATCAGATTTGTACCTTCCACTCTCAATCGTGCCTCAATGGTGAAAAAAGCTATATTCCTCCGTTTTCTCAGAACCCAACAACAACAAAACACATTTTTTTGGCAAACTCGAGACTAAACTGGGAAGGATTTCCGAAGAAAAATAAATCAAAATGTAAAAGACGAGAGAAAAGGCAAATAAAGGTATGAAGCAATGTTTTGTGAGATGACGAATCGTTTTGTGAGCGAGGAAAATGAAATAGGCAGGGGAACGGAAGTGACGCAGTCCGAGTCAGACTCTGAGTCTCCAGTTTCGGGTTATGTCCTTTTTGCTTCCTTTTTATTTGCTCTGAAATTCCTGTTCATAAGTTGCGGGCGCGTTCAGGAATAAAAAGATTACACATTTATTCTCCATTACGCATTTTGTGACATGCCCTGTAGGTACAGAATGCTTGCTAGAAGAGTGAATAGTGGGGACCTCGCAATATTGTCCACCACGTCTTAAATTCGGCGTTCGGGGCTACATACAAGCTTTTTGTTGAGAATATACGGGCTGGATTTTTAGGTCCAATAGTCTTTGAATCTTGGCCTGATTCGCATTTTATTTTTTATTTTTTAAACTTCACTTTCGTTAGCAAGAATCGTCTTGCTATCTCTTTTGTCAATTTTTTTTTGTTAAATTTAATGATAAATGTGTCTTTTTATGTTGGTTTATCTCCCCCCTTTTTGAAACCAGCCCTAAATTGTAAATCATTTCTTCTTCATAGGCCCCATTTGGTTCACGGAATGGATTTGATGGGAAATCATTTCCCATGTCATTTCCCAAGAGATAGGAAATTGTGATTCTTTTCCCATGTTTGGTAATGCTGGGAAAGTAACCCGGAAATATTACTTTATTTCCTTTCCCATGTTTGTTTTGAGTAGGTATGGAAAACTAATTTTGTTTAGTTTCCCAATTTTACCCCTATTAAAAATATGTTATGAATTAAAAAATAAAAAAGGAATACCAATAGTTGTTGGATAAAACTATAATTATAAATTATCAAAAAAAAGTGCATTTAATGCTAGCCTTACTTTCCCATGAGAAGGGAAAGTAAAACCCAAAGAGGGAGGATGGCTTCACTTTCCCCCCTACTTTCCCATGACCAAGGCAACGATTTCCCATGCCTGACTTATCAAACATAGGAAAGCATTTGATTTCGCATCCCCAAATTTCCCTTCCCATGAACCAAACGGGGCCATAAGGTGTTTTCTCATTTGGAATGAGTAAAAGTGGCATCAGACCACCTCCTATGCTGGCCTTCGAAGTTTCTTCCATTATGGGCACTTGGGTCAAACTTTGGGCAAGGGTGTGGGTTGTGGGTTGTGGTATGGGGGTTAGGGAGAAAGAGAGAAAGAGAGAGAGGGGTTGGGGTGGTTAGGTAATTGCTGGGGATGGGGTGGGTTGTGGTTGGTCGGGGAAGAGAGTGCTAGGGTGGCTCAGGTTGGGTGTTGGCTAGCGAGTTTGGTGGGTGTTTTGAGTAATTGCAGGGGTTGGGGTAGGTTGTGGTTGGTTGGAGAAGGAGGAATTGCTCCACATATATCATGAGCCAACTAATTTATGTTTTTGCCCACCACATGTCATGCACATGCTCAAAATTGACACAAATAGCTAACATGACAAATAGAAGAACTATTCTTCCTATTGAAAGTTAACTTTATTGACCATCGTAACGATTTTGAAAATTGAATGACCAAAATGCGAATCGGGCAAAAATTCAGGAACCATTTGACTTAAAAACCCTATATGTGCTCATTAATCATGCATTGTATCATCTTGTAATTACTCATTTCATTCCCTTAGGATTGAAGTTTTTCATAAATTAACTGTGAATTGTAAGATGTTTTACTTTGGTGATTTATTCATTTGTTTTTTTTCAATTATTTTTTATTTATATATTTTTTTTAAACATGTGAAAATAGATGAGTAACAGTTGAAATAGGGTAATAGTTTTAACGGATGAACCAAGTCATACAAAATGTTATTTTTGCTGGTCATGTTCGTGTGTTCATTTTCTCATGTTATTCTAATCGAGAAAGAAGAGGCCTCCAGAAGCAAGTGTTGGTGGTTTTTTCCATGAGGTGTCGAAAAGGAACACGGTTCATTTCGAGCCACACTCGGAGGCGAGCCATGTTCAAGTTAGCTAATTTTCACATGACATGAACCCCTACAAAACACAACTCGTTGCTAGGTATAGCTACTAATATACGTTCTTTTCTCTTTTTTGGGTAATCCGTAATTCCTCTTGCCACCGACAAAGCATTCTTTTTGTAGTCATACTCAATATGGTTTATTGTGGAAAATATAGGCTATTGTTTGTGCAAATATTCTCACGAGAGAGTATCTCGCCTTTTGGACTTCTTTCTCTCTCTTCCTCGGTTCTTTTAAAAGCAAACATGAGTAAAAGACCACACCTGGGGGTGTTGGCCAAAGGTTTTTTCTATGGGGAGAACCGGGTGGCCGGAGCCGTGATAGGAAAATATGGATTTAGAATTACTTGGTGTGTTGAATGAAGCCATGTATTTATAGAGCTCTAGGCATCTTGGGTTTTTCAAAGAATATATTCTTATTTGGAAGGAAGATATTCTTTCTCCAAATTGTAGAGATTGAGTCAATTAGGGACTTGATTGAGATCAATTCACTAATTGATGATGATATCTCCAAATTAGGATAATATCTTAATTGGTGATATTATCTTTTTAAATAAAGATAATATCCATATTTTTTGTATCAATTAATTTGCCAAATAAATGGGCTCAATTAATTGACCTAGGAGATATTCTTCTTGTCCAAGTGGCGCCTTGTGATTGGAAGCCGAATTATTTACTCCCACAACTATGATATCGGGGAAAATTTTGGGTCATGTGGGGCACCACTTACACCATCTCAAGGTCAACCTTGGGTTTGATAAATTCAAAGTTTAAAAATGGTGATCAATGATCATTTGGTCTAGTGGTATGTAGTCTCTATTTTATAGTCTCTATTTTGTTGGAGGAAGTTTTGAGACCGGACCTCATGGATGACAATTGCTACATCAAAAAAATGAAGGAAAAAAAAACCCCTCAAAGTGGTGCTTGTAAAACTAAACCTTAAATTTTGTACCTACTCGTTTAGGTAATTTAAAAGCCTAAAATGGTAATTATATAACTTCAAATAATGGAAATAAAGTTACTCATTTGATTAGCAAAATGTTCTATTTCGTACTTTGGAGTGTTTGATTGAAAATACAAGCTGAGTATTTAATCAGTTAGTAGCCTGACCATAATTTATCCCTCGGCATAAGCTCTTATCCTTAAAAATAAGCTTTTTATTGATACGTATGAGCTGAACCCCAAAACCAAAGTTCGCCTATCATCCTTCCAAATTAGGACAAGAAAAGGGCCCTTTTGGTGTAAAGTTACTTCCCTTGGTTCCCTTTCTTAATTAATGTAATTTCCTTTTCTTTTCAGCTCTTGAAAAAAAAAAGAGAGTTCTTTTCTTTTCTTTCGCACTACTACTACCACACCCATTACCAAACATTCGTCAATTATTTCATCTTTGACTGATATAATTACTGTCAAAAAGGAACGTCTCTCAATATCTACAAAGTCGAAATACTTACAAAGTTGTCTCTTTTCTTCTCAACCTGTGATTCTAAATCTGTTTACAACCAACCATATTTTTATGGAGCTTCGAGTATATATATGCTTTTGCTTGAAACTACTGAACAGCTATGCACCCTTTCTCTTCCGCCCTGATCCCGTCTCCCAAAGGAGTGCTGGGAGTGCTGGCAGTGCTGCCCTCATTCTCAAACTGGGAAGTGACTGTAGTGTCAGAGGCAGTGTCATCAATACTTAAGTTTGAAATTTCACCACCAAGGGAAGAGGAGCTTTCGTCCTCTCCATTGATAGATGTTGCTGGTGACACATCAACAGGGGACGGTGATCTTTCTGTGTCATCAACTGCTTGTTGCAGGCTCCAAAACATAATGCTGGCTGTTAGGGTCAGAAGCATCTTCTGATTCACCTGCCATAACATCACAAATCGACTTATTGAAATTGTTTCGACAAAAAAAAAACACTTATTGAAATTGTGAAGGTCATGAAGTTATATGAACCCCACACTGCTTACTGCTCCTTTGGCAAAAAAAATAAAATAAAAAATACAGCTTACTGCTCCAAAATTGTGCACAACTTTCAGCGTGTTTGTAAATTTCAAGTGTGGATGTGTGTTTCTGTATTTTAGTAAATAAATAAATTTTGAATTAGGCAATCCACGGATAAACAGATCTTCACAATCTTCAAGAAAGCCAAAATGCAAGTAATTTCATTATATATTTCCTGCCCAACAGTGTGACAATATCATTCTCATAAATCATGTAGGCCACCAAAGTCATGATATCAAAATGTCACTACTTTAGTCTCTAAGCATTAATGAGATGGATGAACATGAATTTAAAATGTCACTAGTTAGTCTCTATGCATGAAATGAGATTGATGACCCTAAACCAAAAAAAAAATTGCAGTTGGAATTACTCTTTACCTCCATGATGTCCTCAGGCAACAAGAAAATGGAGCAACCAAGCTTTCGTGCAACACTGACTATGTACGTAGCATTCAACTTCTTTTCTTCAGCTATCATTGCAACAAGAAAAGAAACCCACTTCTCTCATCAGTACTCTACTCAAAATTAATTCGGTCAAAGTCCTTTTCCTGCTCAATTGTAAATGTAAACATTGCAAAAAGAATCTTACCACTTTCACCCTTAGTAACAAGGTTCCAGTTGACAACCCTAGGCTCTACAGCACTGAGAAGCTCAAGGAAGAAAATCCCATTTGATAGGCTCTTATCCTGGAGATAAATCCCAGGTTTCAGAATACCACATATAATCATGTTTAGGATTATGATTGCATTTATACTGTAAGATGAAAACAGGTTTAGTCTGTTTGAACCTTAAAACTCTCCATTCGAGAAGTCCTGCCAGTGCTTTTGACTTTGTTGTTAGCCCAATTTAAAATATCAGCATCTGTCATCTCCTTTCCTTGAGAGTGAGATCTTAGATTCCTCAAAAGCTGAAGAATATTAAACCTCATCAACTGCCATAGGAAAGCTGAAAAAAAAAATCAAACAAACTTTAGCATTTAACAACAAATTCTCAGGAATCACAGATGAAAAGTAATCCATTTTAGGAACAGAGAGAAAAACATTTTTAATTTAACTGGGAGTAGGAAAAAACCAGACAGCATCTTATCCTTGGGAAGAGAGAAAATAAGAAGTTTAAGGTTATGTCAGACTAAAAAATAAGTTACCCTCTGAAAGCAAATTTATGTACTCAATCAATAACTACATCATGCATATAAGTTTCAGAACTCAAAATGAAACTGATTTAGTCAGTGAAATCAATAGAAGATAATTAAAGCCAGTAATGAAAAAAAGAGTGAACAGGCAAACAATTAGATTTAGTACAAATGAGTTGCTGCAGTAGATCAATTAAGCTCAAAACCTAAGGGACTAGGAAGGTGTGCACACAAATATTCATAAACACTGTGAAAATCAATTACCAAGTATGAGCTTCTTATTTCCCTGCACAATATCATTTCCAGCTACATTCACCAGCGAAAATTTCAGTTGCTTCCCAATCTTTACAACTTGATTGCAATTCTCTACTTTTCTAAACGGCATCTTAATTGGAGGTTTTGATGCTTGCTTCCAGTTAACTGATCCTGGAGAAACCTTATCAACCACTTCTAAGAGTATCCATCTGCATACAAGAATTATGAAAATCAAGCCCATACATAAAAAGCTTGTGAATGCCAAAATCATAGAATTAAAAGTACTATGTATGTTAGGAAAAAGTGATATATTTATTGCTGTCAAATAAACTTAATACAATTTGGCAAATGACTTGTTACACAGGGTTTGACTCATAACTTCATAATCGACAACTTTTTAAAATATGGATGATTTTTTGGTACATTAATGACTCTTGCTTAAATTAGGAACACTCACCCATTTCTCACATCCTCAAATACATTATTAACATAAGTAGCAATGCCCAGACTGTTGATCCACAGACGGAAGCATCTCTCTTCTCTTGATGTTTGCACATCATCTGTCATCATCTCGGCAAAAGAAATCTTCTTGCTATCTGTAGTGAGGCCATTCCTGTACATGGTATACTCTTAATTACCAAATAGTTAAACAAACTTATATAATTTGGTTACAAATCAAGACATCAACCACATCCACACACAGAGACAGAGAGAGACAGAGATAGATACAGAGCAGAGACAGAGAGACAGAGAGACAGAGAGAATCATGCTCGCTTGTGAGAGAGTTTGGCCTGACCAACCGTATTCACTGACAATCTAACCGCATAATAGACTGTCTAGCAAGTAGTGTATATATATATATATATATATATACTTTTATAAAGAAAATAAAGACAAAAAACATTAGACTACTATAAGGAAATGAATTCATCACATTCTTTTGACAACATATCATATGCAGGATCAGATGGTACGCTCATTCTCGAATTTCTCTACCTAGTTAAATTCATCCCACATAATACGTGCTATGTCAAACAAAAAATAAATTAAACACAACGTTTGTCATAGTTCATGTCCCACCTTTCATGGAATATTTGTGCCACAAATGCCAGATTTAAGTTTGAAGAACCCTCAAGAATGTCTTTTGGGGATAAGTATCTTTTGCAGTTCATTCTCTCAGCATGGTCAAGAACCAATTTTGCCCTTTCATTGGGTTTGGCATCCAAAGTGGCAGGATTGCAGTATTCCGGAGCAAGAACATTAAGTAGGTAAGCATAAGCTTCTCCATCCTGTGCGTCCATTACAAATTATGACATAAATAATCAGTGGGTTATAGGTCAATTTAATTCATGAGAAACCAATAATAATCCAGTGGCTTAGAGAACTGCAACTTCTGATTAAATGAAAGAGATAAGCGAGGAAAGTATAATATTTAAGGATATCGCTTGCGAATATTTAAACCCGAAAGTCTCGTTAAACCAACTCTAGTCTTTTACACTACAGATATCTCAGTATGATTCATTTAAAGATACCGCTATTCCCTGGCAAGTCATAATGACACTGCTATTGTGCTACATGCTCCTAGATATACAGTACTATAGGAATGGCAAAATACCTTCACATCAGAGGAAAAGTTTGAAACAGGTTTCTTGTAGCCTGCTTTCTGGAGATGGAAATTCATCCATTTCAATAACACCTTCTCGGGAGGTAAACTCAAAAGCTCTTCAACATCCTGTGAGAAACAGCGGTGCATAAAAAGAAGTCTTTAACAAGCAATTTTTTACTAAAAGTTTTTGGAATATGAGAACACAGAAAAAATTCTAAATTACAATACATTGCTATCCTCCACCAATTCCACAAGTTGAGGCGTCTTCTTAAGGTTGAGATCAGCCAACAGTTGGATCTGAACTTGGCATATTAATTTCATGCAAGGAAAAAGGGGAAAGAGACATTGACATCAATCGCTATTGCAAGTAAACTTTATCTGAGGTTACGATAGAGTGAATAATTAAACTTTAGCTTCCTACCTTTATAATTTGGGAAATCAACCCCAATACCAGATGAGGCTGCAAATAAATAACCAAAACATGAATTTCCCCGTACCAGAATGTATACTAAATTCACTTATTTCTCAACCGAAATTTTAAAAACGTACTCTTCCTTCAATAAGGTCCTGTGTGCCTATGTTAACCACTGTGCAGCCAATGGCCTTGGCAGAGTTAAGGCAAAGAGTATGGTTTTCATTCCTCTCCCATGGGTTGAGGACCCGTTTGGTGTTAATTGCTCGTTCATCTATTGTCCCAGGCACAGCAACATTTATAAGCTTACTGCATTTGATCCATTAGATGAATCAACAAAACAATCAAATAACAGCTTTAACTGGCAAAACTGGACAGAAAATAATCAACCAAACCCTGCTCAAATACCATAGGAGAACTCCATCTTTTGCAAGGTTGAATAGATCATTTGTAGCTGGGTCTAATGGGAGATACTGCTTTAGGAACGGATCATCCCCAAGATAACTGTTTATGTGAGCCACATAAGATGCTTTCTCTGATTCACTGATTGTGTGAAGGAGGGTGGTTGTGGTGGCCTTCAGGAACGATGAAGAGTTTTTTGAACCACCCAATTTAGCTGTAGTTTGACCTTGCAAATTCAAGTATGCCTGCGCATTTTATTCATCAAACTAAAATGTTACCTCCTATAAATGCCCACTTAAATGCAACATCCCATACTCCTAACTCCAGAACAATGAAAATAAAATTCTTAAAAACAGTTCGTCTGATGTGAGCCATTAAGAAGGGTGGGCTGGGACACCCTTTGTAGCAATTAAATTGTCTCTTTATAAAAATTTAAATTTAAAAAAAAAAAAAAAAGACCCCTTTAGGCAGCCCTTCCCCTGCACCCAGAAAGGCTGTTTCCGCAATTTGGACCCACAATGACCAGCTTGCTTGGGGCAAGCCATTTCATTATGCCAATGCCCTTTGTTGTGGTACTTTGTAAGACACTATGATTAATTCATCAATTAACTTGAGAGTGAGAGTGAGAGTGTGCGTGTGTCAGAGAGAGAGAGAGAGAAGAAGAAGAAGAAGAAGAAAACTACACACAACATGGCTTACCTTAAGGAAGGATTCAAAATCAATCTCATCACTGAAGTCAGAACCCAGCCCACTTAAGGTACCCCTAATGTCCTCCTCGGAATACATATCTCTAAAAGCCTTTAATTTCACCATTAAAGGTGGTAGATCTTCAGCCATAACTTTACCATTCTGATTCTTCACTGAATTAAACTGAAAACCACAAGAGTTAACAATTAACTCAAAACCATAGATTAGAGCAAACCTATCACATAACATTGTTAAATATTATATGACAACAAGTTCAGATAACCTTCCGTACTTCAAAGAAAAACCGGCTAAGGAACAAATATACGTACTTTGGAGATCAGACTGCGTAGCTCAACCTGCGTGAACTGGCTTTGAAGCCATTGATCGGAAATGATAACACCCCCGTAACTTGACATCTCCACCAATTGCCGAGTGGAGATGAAAACCAATTACGCAATTGTTCAAGTCTCCTTAGATTCCACAGCTGGACAAAAACCCACCATGAATTTATTAAGCAACCATTTAGGAGTCAACAACCAATTCCAAAATCAGAAACACATCAAACCATATACATAGACATAAAGCAACAAACATAAACCAACCAAGCAGCCTAGTGGTTGTTAGTGCTCCTACAAATCACCAACCCCTCCTACTCTGTCCCCTGTATATCATGAAGGAAGATGCTAAATTAAAGCATAAATTTATTTGAAGATCAAGGGGAATAACAAGATCATCACTGATATCTTAACAACAATATGGGATAAAATTGGACCAAATTATAGCAAAAGAAACTCCAATAGTTCCTGGATATGCAAACTTATGGAAATTCATAAAAAAGAACGAAAGAAAGCAAGATTCAAGTTGTAATGGATGAGTTTCTTCCTTCAAAGATCGGCACTTTGAGATATAATTCAATAGAAAACTGGAAACAAATCAGAGATAGATGATATGCACATGAAGCACCAAATATAAATGCAACAGTATAAAACACAACATGTGAAATATCAAGGGGTATGTTGTGTGTGTTTATACTCAGTTATGGTAATCGTGAAGAAGAATAAAATACAGAAAAATAAGGATTTATAAATCAAACCCAACTAAGAAAACGCAGAAGTGAACAAAACCCAGAAGTCTATATAGCAGTAGATATCAAAGAACAATACATCTTGCGTGTGCTTTCATACTTCAAACAACTTTATCATGAATAAAGTTCACAAATGAATCAAAACCCAATAAAGAAAGCGTGAAATCTAAGGCAACCCAGAAGTGCATACCTCTAGAAAATCAAGAACATGCACTGAAATTAATGCCAAAATGAATCAGTTCCCTCTTCAAAGTTCCGGTGTCCAGGAACCATAACACATAATGCAGAGAGAAAAAGAGAGAGAGAGATGGGTTTTAGAGAGAGAGATAGGAGAGAAACGGGATCGATTTTTCTTTGTGGGAGAGCAAAGTGAGAAAGAAACGGTGTCTGTTAGAGTACCCGCTAAGACCATACGAAGACAGCCGAGAGCTTACTGTCTCTGAAAGACCCAAATCACAGCGGTTTGTGTACGCGCGCGTATATGCTGTGGTTTGGTGGACTCGCTGTTTCTGTTGTACAACGCATTGTCTATGTGTGCACCTGTTTGGTTTCTTCTGAAACCAATTTTGTTTCGTCTTGGACAATTGGGCTCTCTCTCTCTCTCTCTGCTTTCTATGTTTATCTTTTGATTTTCTTTTGATTTTCTTTTTTCTTTTTTGTGGTTTCAATATTTTGATGTTTTTTTTTCTCTTAATAAATTTTGATGACATGGTTGATACATGTGTCCTTGTGATACAAAAACATGTCATTTTTGAAGATCAAGTTGGTGTTGTTAGAAGACAAATTTTACAATCACTTTAGGAACGAGATCCAAGGCAAAGTTGATAAGGATTCTTAAAAAGATTATTTTGGTATTGATATTTTGTTTTATGTCATGTGTTGTTGAGAATTAAGTCTTTTAATAATTGAAGGCTAAATTATATAGTTTGAGACATAAGTGCAATAGCACTAACCAGCCTTTCATCTATTATCTCCACTTCGTCCGAGGAGATCTCACATTCGACTCACATGAATGACGAAAACGATATATATTAGTGATGAATTCGATACCTAGTTCTATGTGTTGTTTAAGATGATGGAAATAAAAGATTTAATTCTTATGTTTGATAATAGCAGGAACATTTTCCATATTTGATTTGTGAATGAATTGAAAATAAAATTTGTTTAGTTTTCCAATTATACCATTAAATTATAAATATGCAAACAAACAAGGTCAAATGAATTTGAAAAACGTAATTAATGTTCGGATATAATTGGGTAATAGGGGCATATTGGTCATAAAAATACAAAAGTTATTAATATTTGTCTTGATTTCCTATGGGAAAGAAAAATGAAATACAAGCTTAATAGAAAGTTTCACTTTTTCCATCTCATCTCCATTTTCTCATGAATTTGCACTTACCAAACACAGAAAAAAAAAAAATTCCCATTCTCTATTCCTTTTTTCACTTTTTCGCAAATCAAATATCTAGAGAGGTTATTGATACTTCGGAAAAAGTCATCATACATTTCTTTACGTGCAATTCCGTTCTATTATTTTTGTAATGGAAGAGTGCAAGATGAATTTTTACAGCAACTTTGAGTTATCAAAACCTGTTTTGGGGAATTTCCACAGCAGCTGGCTTGGTTAATATTGCTTAACCCGTCATGATCTTTGCTTTATTTTTATCCTTACTCGGCATTTCTTGAGGTTGGAGACAAAGAATAAATATCGGTATCGTAGAGGGTGGTCCAAAGTTTACATCAAAAGTAGATCTACATGGTAGTTTAGTATAATCGGATATATGATTTGATTAATAAAATCAGGGCCCACCATTTTTGCATGTCAACTTTCTGCCAAAGATTTGGTCTGGCCCTCCTTGAGTAAGTTGTAATCCAATGAGAAAAAAAATAAAAATTAATATATAAAATTTGGACCAGAAAAAAGTGATCTGGAGTTTTCTTTCTTGCTATAGGAACTCCACTGTAGACTGTTCGATTTGGAAAACCATCCAATCAATTCAATGAGGCTGAGTTGGCTAATTTTGTAGTATCTTTTGTGAGATGGTGTTTTGATTTGGTTAGAGGTGAGAGTTCAGATTGGCCGGTCAATTTCTTGATTTAGAAGAAAAGAAAATCAATGAGTCTAGTTTATTCATTTTGCTCACAACTTTAACTTAAAGTGTACTATCACCACCTTTCTCAATACTTGACACGTATTATGAGCATAATCATAACTCTATAAATACAAAGTAAATGGTTAACTATAGTTATGCCCCATTAACACATGTCAAGTGTTGAAAAAAGTAATGAGTGTACATATTAGGTTAAAGTGATGAGCCAAATATTTCCCGAATCAAAATTAACTCTGAAATTAATATCAATTGGAAGATCATAAAATATGAGCCAAATGATTTATTTTTATTTTTCTTACCAGATTTGAAAGTAAAATTGCTATGAGTGTTGCTTAAATTTAGAATCTCTTTTTATAAAAAAAATTATAAATTATTCGTTTTGTTTTTAATTTGGCTGAATACTACATTAAATATCTTCACCAAAACAAAACTACATTAAATATTAGAAGAAGATAAAAACTTTGGAATTGGAGCAAGATTGATTACACGTTCATCCCCTCAATTAAATAATCAGCTACCACCCAACCGACTACTGCATCATTCCCATATTCTACCATGTGCAGCCACGACATCCCATTGCGTTGTGCATTTCTTTTTCCTAATTGAAATGACAATAACATAAATGTATATGAATACGTTTTTAGATATTTAGTCATATACATATTCTTAGCACTATTATTTAATTTTTATAAATAAATTCAAAAATATCAAAAAATGACAGATGTTCCTATTTTATTTAATTTTGATTATTGAATTACTTTGATGCTCTATTGAGTATTTTGGTTTTTTTTTAGGGAGATTCACTATTATACCCAATTAGGAGCCTAAATTATAAAAAAAAACCCTATATGAAATGGACTTTAGAAACACACTCAAAGCCCATTTACAACATAACAAAAGGCTTTTAACTTCTTTTAAATTACAAAATTGCTATTGATTTCTTAAAACAAACCCAACCTCAAAACCTCATAACAAAACCCAAAACACTCAATAGGGCATCAAAGTAATTTAATAATCAAAATTAAATTCAATAGGGTTAGCTATCATTTTTTGGGTTTGTTTATAGAAATTAAATGGTGTAGGGTTTATTTATAGTTTTAGTGCTAAAAATGGGTATATGACTAAATATATATTTTTTCAATGAGGTTTTAGGGTTGAACTTATTTTAAGAAATCGATGGCAGTTTTGTAATTTATAAGAAGTTAAAAACCTCTTTGTTATATTGTAAATGAGTTTTGGGTGTGTTTCTAAAGTCCATTTCATATAGGTTTTTTTAATGATTTGGGCTCCTATATTCGGTATAATAGTGAATCTTCCATATATTTTTGCATTGATTGTAATCTAACTCCAAGTTCGTCAAATTTGGCAATTTAATATCTCAACTTTATAATGTCGCAATGCCAAACTTGATATTGTGAAATTGGTACAATGTTAAACTTTATAATTTCACAATCCGCCAATTTGGCTGCTAAATGATGATGGGCAAATGGCGTGAATGTCAAATATTTGCCATGTGGACAAAAACAAATATAAAAAAAGATTTTAATTTCTATAGTGCCCCTTGAGACTAGGGTCATATCCTCCCACCATCAATTCGCTAATAAACATCAAAATTTTAGTGGTCAATAATTCAAAGTTTGACCATTTAACTAATCAAAGGTGATTTGTTCAAGTTGTAGATCCCTCACAAAATACACATGACTGACCAAAATACAGCAGACGATTAAAGATGACACATGTTAGCCTATGACGAGTTGCATTAAACAAATAAAAGTAAAAAAATTAAAATGTGGAAATCATACATGATTGGCTAAATTCATATGAATTAAGGTTAAATCGCTAGATCAAGAAGTTTGATTTATTTTAAGAGCTAAATTAAATCAAATTAAACTAATATGCCCTAATTTAATTAAAATTAGAGCTCAACCCCACAAATTTAGGGATTTAATTTGGGAATTCCAAACAAATACCTAATTCTTTGCTTATAAATATTAGGCTCTCATTAATTATAGACAAATGGGCTTAAGAAAAAGAGAAAAAATCAAGCATTTTGCAAACTAGAAAAGCTTTCTAACCAAAGCAAACCCCAAACATTGAAATACTATCATGTTCTTCATTAAGCTCATGAAGAATCACCAAACACAAATATGTGTCAATTCCTCCATTTCAAAAAGCCGAATATCACTTACCATATTGTCCCAATTTTTACTAAATTAAAGCATAGATGACCCTTGACCAAAAAAGCCCAAAAAACTACTCGCACTATTCTATCGACATCCAACACTATCAATTCACTCTTCACACCCACCAAAACAAGGCACTCATCACTCTCATCTCTCCCTCCATTAAACATAAAAAGCATTGTCTACTCTCACTCACCACAAGTAGTACTACAAGTTCACTAGTTAAACAAATGTCTCTCATCTCCCAACCACCCAACCATGAAACCCACCCCCACCCTAACTACGATACCCATCACCATTTCCTGCCCATCCTAATCTCTCCTCCCCCAATCCCCTTCCCCTAGTCTTTGATCCCTAATCTTATTTTCAATTATTTTGTAAATTACTAAACGTGCGAGGTGTGGTCGAGTTGAAAAGAACTACAAAAAACTAAATTGAGAGACTATATATTGAAGTCTTATGTCATGACTAAAAATGGATGGCAATGGGGTGAATAAATAGGGATGAGTATGCCATTCCCATCCTTATCTCCACCTCCATACCCGTAATATTTATATTGGGATTCTCTATTCCCACTTTCGTTCCCCTGCAACCCCCCCCACCCCACCCAATTATAAAATACAAAAAAAGAGAGAAAAGAAGAATAACTTATGAATGAGAAGAAAAAAAAAGTTAGAAACTATTATACAAGGGCAACATAAAATAAAAACGTTTCTTTTTATTTCTAAATTTTGTATGTATTAATAAATTTAATATATAATATACTATGATGAATATAAATTTTGGTGATAGTCGTGGAACACAGATAGGAGGAACATAACAATATATACATATGAAAAATAAATAATATATACATATTTTAAAGAGGGCATGTTTTCGTCGTGTTTTGAATATTGTGATGCCCCTCGTTAGGAGGCTATACTTTGGCAACTAGCGGTTACTTGTTGGTGAAGGAGGTGAAATGAGAGAGATTCGGGCCCTGAAGTAGGCTCAAATGTTGCTCTTTGGTGGATTGCGAATATGCGATAGGCGTGCCATTACTAGTGATACTCTTCCAGGAAAGGTTTTTAAACTACCATAGGTGCCCAGAAAGGTTGCCTTAAAATAAAATGTTGCCTTCGGATAACTTGCTGGCTTCGGATATAATGATGTCCAATGATGTCCACGGACATCCTAGTTGCCTTCGGTTGAGTCAACGCGCTTTTGACAGTTGCCCCACGAGTCTTAGGGATATCCGGGCCGTGAGGAGCGAGGAATGCGGCTTAGGTTGACGAAGTGTCCCCTGAGTCTTGCGAGGAATGCGGCTCGGGTTAACTTTGTGTTACTGAGGCTTGTGAGGATATGTTGCTTATATGACACTTGGAATTGATGGTATAGTGTGGGAAATAAATATAAAATCATATAATTGACGGATATATGATGGGTACACCTAAGTGGAAAGGAATTATTTCTTTACAATGCTTTCAAATGGTTTTGATGATTTGTTTAAATGCATGATCAGTTATATGTATATAAATATGCATGCCTTAATTCTTGTACGAATATAGAACAATGATACAATTGAATTTCTAAATGTTTTGACAGTGGGGTTAGTATGTTGATATTCTATTTTCCAAAACTTTCTTTTGTCCACTCACATTTTTAATGTTTTGCTCCCCCAGGCAATAAGAGTGTACCAGAGCACCACCACCGGGCGATCATCACCCACCACTCATCCTTGTTCCACTATGTAGGATATTCTCATGTATTCGTTATACTTTTGTAAATTAACTGAATTAGCATGCTCTGAAATTGCCCTAGGGTTTTCTGTAAGGCATGAGGCCACAAAGATTGGATGTTGGATTGTGTGAATTCTAACATTGTGCATGCTAAATGATTGTGGCTTTATGAATTGAGTTTTGTACATGTGAAATTTTTTGGGAAACGAGCATTTTACAGGGGAGACTGCCGAATTTTCGACAGAAGTTGATCAGTTCATAATTGTATATCATTTTGTACCCCTCCAGCTTATGATTTGGTTATGTTATTGGGTTAAACTTGTGTTTTTAAATTGCCTATATTTTGATAACATTTCCCAACATTCAAATTGCCAACCAGTCACTAGGTAATTGCAAACACTACATTCAAATTGCCAAATAGTAACTAGGTAATTGCAAACAAAACATGCAATTGCATTCACAGTTTGCGAAAACCAACTTTCTGTTTGTCAATTACGGGAATGCATTTTTAGCTCATTTTCGTAGATCAACTTCTTGGCTTTGGTTATTTTATTGAGTTAAACTTGTGCTTTTAATCCCTTTTCTGTTTATCATTCAATTCATTGGGCCTTAGGTAGCAATGGTGGCTTTGGATAGGAAAAGATTCAAAATGGTGCAAAAAACGAGCAGACTGAGTTAGCAATTTGTTTCGGCCTTAACTTCCTCCTCCCAACTTGTATCGGCCCAATTAATATGTGGTTGGAAAGAAGAGATTCTGAACTGCAAGATGGACTGCTCAAGCGTATCAATTGATGAAGCCAAGCCCAATTCGTGGACCCATCAAAATGCACACCATGAGTCAATTCCAGTCTATTTTCGGCAGTCAACTTGCAAGGCCCAAAACGTACACTTGTACTGCTCAGATGGGAATACATTCTTCATAAAAGGTGTTCCAATGGGTGTCTATTATGACATATCCAAATTTGAGCCCCATTGGATACATATTGAAACCTCAGGAAGAAAACCCACATGGGTTGGTAGTAAAAGGCAGCCACAATTGAACACCTTTGGGAACCCATGTGAAGAAAGGTTGAGGTGCAGCAAAAGAAGTATGGGATGGAATTGATTCCAACCACACTAACATAGACAAGATGAAGTGAGAGTTATGGATTGTATTAAAAGAGGAATGATGGTGTTGGAATTCATCATGATGTTCCTCCCTCTTAGCCCTATAAGTAGAGAAGTCTTCAAGCTACAAAATTCACTCCAGCCATCCTCCACACTTCCATTATTCCATCAACACATCCAGAAATCATCCTCATACATTCCCATCAACCCCATACACTCCAGAAATCAACCCAATACTCTAAACTGCCCCAAATCACCAAAACAGCTCCAAAAAGCCTCCCTTCCATTTCCCTACGAATTTCCTCTTTCTCAGCCATCACCACTCACCCAAACTCATCCCAAATCACCTACAAGTTGTCATACATCATTCTAGATGTGGGGAAGCTCTTGGAGAAGCATTAGACGTGGAGAAGCACTTGAAGAAGTCTTGGACACCACAAGAACTTCAGAAAAGGGGTTTTTCTACTCTTATTGCATTCCTTATGTTTTCTCATTTCTATCTAAGTTTCTTTTCCATTATGAGCAGCTAATTTCATAACTAGGGTTTCGATGTAACCTAACATGAATATTCTGGGTTTATAAGTTTGAAGTTTGGAGTTTGAAGTTGGATTCATGATTCATGTTCTTATTCATTATGCTCATCAGTTAATATGCTTGTTTGAATGATTGATCACCATTAGAACTTGTATGTTAGCTATCTTGGTTTGAATCAAGAGTAGACACCATGCTTTGATTCAAATTGAACTATGAATAGGAAGAGTATGTATGGACATTCGACAACAGGGATTAGATACATGCTTGGTTGTTTAAAATGTTCTTTTATGCTTAATGGGTTCCTAATGCTTAATTTTAAGTTAAACAACAGATGATCAAATTAGGGAATTAGGAACACAAGGTTAGAACCAGACACCATGGCCTAATCATATTTTAGCTAGAATCAATCTTTGAATATGAATTAGACTTGTTACTTGACTCCTTATAACCCAGAATTGAATTGTTATGGTGATTCGAATGCCATAGTCTCCAAATATGTTTTCTAGCTCTTAAAACCACTCTTTGTTACACTTACTTACTTTTTGCTTTTGGTTGCAATTTTATTTTGCTTCTTTTGTTCAACAATCACAACCACTCTTACTTTAAATTCCGTTTTAGACATAACCTCCTACTTTTTTGAATTTGGTAATCTAAAGTACATAACTAGTTTTAACTTCTCAGTCTTCGTGGGTACGACCTCGTACTTGTCTTGCTATACTACTAATTGCCCCGTACAATTGCGAGTTAACATAAAATTAACAACAGAAGTCAAACTTGAAAATGAATTTTGGGTCTTAATTAGAAGGGCAATTTGGTCAAGTGTGCCCGGCACCTGCTAGGTGTCGGACATGCACAAAGTGGGGCACAAATTTCAAAGTGGAATTTGGGTCGGGTTCTGTCATTGAATCCTTTTGAAAACTGGACATCATCAATGTGAGCAAGATATGGCTTCTGAAAAGTAGGCCTAGCTAGTCTTCGGACACCATTTTGCCCATTTAAAACCATTTGCCTTAGTTCAACCACTTCATTCTGCATAACCATATATCAGTCATTGTTATTCGGTATGATGAGATTAGCTTGTCCCATACGAGGAATTCTTTCTTCCATCTCCTCTTCATAATCCTCAAGTAGATTCACAAGAGTAGGTGGGCTTTGTTTTTCAGTTATACCATCCTTGTCATAATTACCATTATTCCCATTACTGACATGATTGGCATTATTATTGGTCTAAACTGTCTGTTTCCATTTCCCTTTTCTTTTACCCCATTGTCCATTTTTCATTGTTTCTAGAGTAGGAAAAGCAATTACCTATTTCGGAGGCTGGTATTTCGTTTGAACCACCTTCTCTGTTACTGGTTCGGACACTTTCTGTTTGTCCTTGCCATTATTTGGCTGAACAACAGCTTCTGTGTTTTCTAGCACATTCAAACCTAGGATTGGTCTAGTATTTGGAATAGATAAAGGAGGAGGACTCAGATCAAGAGCTCCTAGGCCACTAGTATGGCCTTAACACCAAGTTAACGTTCTCATAGGCATTCCAAGGGTTATGATGCCATGTTGGTCCTCTTTAGGTTGCTTTTTTCTTGGATTGGGGAAGCTATTGAGCGAACACAATCTTCCTATAGACTTTGGATAGCCTTGGTGTTATTGTCCATTTTCTCTAACATTTTGACCATTAGTTGTTCCATTAGAATTAGTTCAGGTTGCATCGTTTAAGTGTCTTCATCTTTAATTTCCACATCTTCATCATTACTTTCGTGAGGAGAATCGTAGCAGAAGTTTCTCCCAAATAGATTTTTCTGCGAGTTTTATTGACCATACAAGTGGTCCAATTGGGCGTGCCAAAAATATGTTCATCATGTTTTGAACACTATGATGCCCTTGACCGCTAGCAGGCTGTACTTTGCTAACTAGCGGTTATTTGTTAGTGAAGGAAGTGAAATGAGAGAGATCCGAGCCTTGAAGTAGACTCAAAAGCTGCTTTCTGGTGAATTGCAATAGGCGTGCCACTACTAGTGATACTTTTCTATTAGAAAGAGGGGATAAAGTGGTGATAATGTTGTGAATGTATTGCGCTCATGTGATCTTAACCTCTAACCAAAGCCACTGTGCTCTAAAAAAGGGAATCTGGCTTTAGATAGGTTCTTTTCTATGCCTCAATGAAGAGGACTTCAATATTTCACTTGATATGGAATAAAAGCAAGATGGATGGTGATTTTAGACTATCGTCGGACAGAAAGTACAATAATACAAGTAAAGCATGGTCCGATAAAGCTAGGAAAAGCCTAATCGGATAGAAACAAATCTTATCGGACAGAACTGCAATTTACTTGAGACAATGCAAGAAGTGTCCAATGAAGATTTGTCAGAGATATCTGCAATCAGAACTTGTACGAACCACAGATAGAAGTTTGATTTAAATGAGCTGGAAATTGAAACCAACTATCAAATCATACCAAGCGATGCTGGCAGAGCACATAGGTTACAAACAATAGCAATGTAATTCTAATAAGAAGTTATCAACTGGGATTTAGACAGTGTATGTGTTTGGGAAAATAATAGAATTCCAATCAGGAGTTGTCAACTGGGAATTCAGAGACTGAGAAGGATTTGATTCAAGTCTTGGTTGTGGTATGTTGTGAGACGCTTTGCAAGTGTTTGAGTTTGGGTTACTTCGAGGTTGTCGAAAGTAAGCGTATTTTGAAGGTTGTTCAAAATAAGTTTGATTGATTCGATGTTGGATCCTTAATACTGAGCTCCCATAATAAGGCACTCTGTTTTAAAAATAAATTAAAATTAAAAATCAAAAAGCCTAAATAACAAAAACGAATTATGCCGTGGATACAAAGCAAAAAGAAAACCGAGTATAAAAACTTACCTCAGGTACTCCCTTTCTCCTTAGATGATTCGTTTCCAAACACTATAAGGGAAGCTAAATATGGTTTTTGTCAAACAATATACACATTTTTTATATTGAAAAAATTTAAAATTTAAAATAAAATCAGATAATAAATCATACTTTATATATATATAGATTGTACAGTGTTATGTCTTCTTAAAGGTTGCTTTACATACAACCCAATATGAGTTCATTTTTTAAGAGATTCTTCTCTAAGCCACCCAGAACAACATTTGAGGGCCTGAGAGATGGTTATGGTACTATTGATGCTGTGGTCAGGACCACGAAGGCAGTGTATGCGGTGGGTACGCTCGGACCAGCTGCTGCGGCTAGGGCTGCTTTGCAGTCTTTTACGCAAGACACAGATTTGGCTATCCTCAAGGACAAAGTGAATATGCTGGTAGATAGAAACTTACCTCAGGTACTCCCTTTACACTTTAACGCCGTTTTATTTGCAAGGTCACAAAAATTAGCATTTGGTTACACTTTAATGCCGTTTAACAATGCCCTCATAATTAGCCAAACTAATTTTTTTTATTTTTTTTATTTTTTCAAAATATGAGTTTTTGGTGTTGTTTCAAATATGGTTTCCAGTACAATAAGACAAAATATATCCATTAAAATGGTAATTTCACGTTTTGCATATATCAATGCATACATTAATTCGTTTTAAAAGCCAATATCAGTGCATACATCTACTTTTTCCCATATCTGCATATATCAATGTAAAAGCATCTCTTAGTTGTTGCAAACTGCTCCGGTGCTTTGCTAATTTATATATGCCCCTCATTATTGAAAGTTGAAGCCTCATATCAACTCTTCTCATAAACAATTTGAGTTTTTCTCTAGTGAGGCTTATCTCATGTGGATTTTTGAATGTTTACTATGGATATTTCTGATCAAAAGGTTCATTGCAATGCTTGCAAAGATAATAGCACATTTGATAGCAAGAAAAGCTTAACTGAGCACTTTGGTACGATTCATGACAAGGCTCACAAGCTATGTGGTGAGAAATTACTTTGCAAGGAACCCATCTACCCCAAGCATGAGATACATATTTGTATTTCATATGGGGTTTCAAGGATCAACAAGAATGCGTTAAAGAAGGAAGAGAAGAAGAAGAAGAACCAGGAGGGGTAAGAAATTAGAATATGTTGGGAGTTTAGGTATAGGATAATATTGTGATATTTATGTATGAGAATGGGAGAGTGGAAGAAGAACCAGGAGGAGTAAGAGATTAGAATATGCTGGGAGTTTAGGTATAATATAGTATTGTGATATTTATGTATGAGAATTATTTTATGGGAGGGTGATTAATAGTGGTGGTATAAGAATGTGGTGTTATGAAAGTTATATAAAATATCTATATTTCTTGTTCTTCTTGTTCTTTCTTTTTCTGTTATTAATTGTTGTGTTCTAGATATGTTTTTGTAGCGGTATATATCAAAATCGGAATACTGAAATTGTCCCGAGACCCTGCCAAACGAGATGATACCGTTTCATCCCATTACTATTTGGCACGACATCTGTTCTAGATTTGTGATCCTGTTTAGTGCCATATCGTACCGAACAGTACCAAGTAAATAATAAACCCCAATTTCAGATTCCTCCTCTCCCACAAACATTTCGACTCCAGCTTTGTTTCCTTTGTCTCCCATCTCTTCTCCTTTCCTTCCCTCTATTCTTCTCTTTTCTTTTCCTCTTCCTTTCTCTCTCTCTCTCTCTCTATCTCTCTCTTTGTGTTCTTCTCCAAATTGTACAAAACCGGTGGAAAAGGAAAGCCCCAAAGTTTATAAACAAACTCTTGAATCTTGATTGTTTTTAAACTTTGTATCAGGCTTGATTTATAACAATTGCAAGATTTCTGAATTTTTGCAGGATTTTTTATGGTATCAAACGTGTTTTCAAAAACTCCCATCCCATGCCATCCTATCTTGATTCCCCTATCCGAGATTGACACCGGGATGACCTCCATCCTGTGTCATCCCATACCATGCCCACCCTTATGTTTTTGTTTTTTATTTTCCTTGTTATGGGAGTTTATGTAAAATGTGACCTAATTTTTATGGGAGCTCAGTATTAAGAATCCAACAATGAATCAATCAAAGATCCTTCATACTGAGCTCCAACGAGTAATTTCAAACCCGTTCTAACAATGCACTCTGTTTTGAAATTGAAGACTCTTTGGTGTCCACCGCAATCGAGGAACACATTGACGGGCTTATGAGAATGGAGCCAGTTTAGGGTTGTTGGATCTTTATAATTGTGGGTTTGCGTTAGATTAGAAGAGAGAAGAGTGAGGTTCTGAGTTTTTCAAAGAGAGGGAATCATCTTGAACTGAAGTCGGGTTTTAACGCAGGTTCTAATGCATCCAATGAGTAATTTCAACTCAGTTATAACAATGCACCTTCTTTTGAAAATTAACCGTCCAATTTAATCTGATGGCTCTTAGATACCCCGCACAGACACCCCTTATAACTTACCACACACTATATGTAACATCCCGACCCAAAAATATAAATATTCTTGAGTTCAATTATATTTAAATATGAATTTACAGGATCGTGTAGGATTTCGCGCATCGTGAATCGAAGCCCCAGATGTTCCGATTTAATAACTTAAAGTTTGCATTAAACGATAACCATCTGATTGTGTGATCGTGAGAGATCCGATCATTTGATTCGGACCAAAAGTTGCAGTACATGCTTATTGAACCTTGTTGAACCCGTAGGAACTTTCGGATCGGAAATCAAAGGTCGTGGGCCCGCGTGCCCGGTTGACCAAATTTGGGCAATTTGACCCTCGGTTGACCGCGAGTCTTCTGAGGTAGTTTCACCCGTTGAAAAGTCCTAGAACGAACTTAGAAACATGTCTTGATTGTTATTTGAGTTATTTTGATTATGTTGGGTGTATGAGATTGTTTTATAGTATTTTATGGAATTATTAGACTTTGTTTTGAAAGTGCATTGTTTTTATCAATTGAATTAATATGCATTAAATATAGATTGTTCAGATTATGAGATTTATATGTATATATATAGCTTAAAAAGTGGAATTTTGATTATTTCGATTTTGAGAATCTTGATTTGGTTTGAATATGGATTTATGTTTTGAGAAATTTTGATGCATATTATGATGAAGTTTGGGCAAAATATTAAAATGAATTTGGGGTACTTTATTGATTTGGTTATGTGAAATTGGGATTACACTATGCTAAGAACCCTCCCTTGGTTGTTGGACCCACATGTGGCGTTGGATGATTCTGGCGTGTGGGCATATATATGGTGTTGATGTGAGTTTATCACACATGGTGTTGGATATTCCGACGAGTAATAAAGTTGTTTGCGCTCGTAGGATTTAGTGTTATGGTACCCACACGTGGCGTTGGATGATTCCGGTGTGTTGGCATATATGGTTTTGTTATTAGTTATCACACGTGGCGTTGGATATTCTGGCTCGTGATAAAGATGTTTGCGGGCGTAGGACTTAGTGATTGGTTTTGGCCACATGTGGCGTTGGAACTTTTAATGTGTGTGCTGTAGAGTTTAGTCCCCCAGTTAGACCACTCATCCCTAGACGCAGGATAGAAACTTGAAATCCTGCGGATGAGCCAAACAATCCCCCTGTTGGATTGTTTTCCCCGATACTCAAGTTAGCGTGATATTTTCATACCTATTTATATATAGGGTAAATGGTTGAAAACCCCTTTGGACTATTTGGCTTGTCGAAATGTCCACCCTGAATTTTTTTTTTCCAGCCAATTTAGCCTTCGTATTAAATTTAATCGCCAATTTCACCCCCACCGTTAGGTTTTCCCCAATTCCATCCAAATGCCCGTAAAAAAAACCACGTGAGAGGGTAATATCGTCCTTTCGCTGCTCAGCCCTCAGCCCCTTTTGACCCTTCGTTGCAACCAAGGGGATTCGACAAAAATCAAACCCTTTGGGCTGTTGGTGTCAGCCATGGAGATTCGACAGAAACGGAACTAGCCTTTTCGAAACCACCCCTTTTCGAAACCACCACTTCTAGCCTTCGTTTCAGCCTCACTTTTCAAGAACAAGAGAAGAAATTGCAGTCGAAGATACGATGCATAAGAACAGACGTGCAGCTTCTACCGAATCAAGTTCGACCACTTTTAGTACGGAGGATGATATGGTGCGTGTCTGCTGGTGTGGATTTGAGGCTGAAATGATTGTTTGTTGGTCTGATGAAAATGTAGGGAGGAGGTTATATGTGTGTTATAGAGAGAAGTATGGTGGTGGCTGTGGTTGGAAGGCTTGGAAGGACTCGATAATGTCTGAGCAGGCCAAACATGTCATATGTCGATTGTTGAGACGAATCAAGTCATTGGAAGAGAAAAGAGCTAAAGAGAAGAAGATTGTGCAAGAGCTAAGAGACAGAGAGAAAATTTCGACTTTGGCTGCTGAGTTGTTTGGTTGTAATTTTGTTGTTGTTGACTGTATTAGTTAGCTTTTCATTTGGTTGAATGTAGTGGCTTGTGCATTATTTTGGTTGTGGCAGATTTGGAGGTTCAATGTAGGTTGCTAAATGAATTTGATTGAATGCAAGGGTTGTTTGTTTTTTGGGTAAGATTTGGCACACAAGGCAAAATACCCAGAAACTGCAAACAGAGCAGTACAACAAAAGCAAGGCATAAATCCTACACTAATCCAAGCAGAGCTTAATCTGTGAAACACTTCAAAATCCAACATTTGAAATCCATGAAATACCATATACAGTTGAAAAATATACTCTAAAACTTCATCTAAAACAGCCATATGTTGAAAAATATACATTCCATCATCTGCAATACATCAAAAAATTCATCTAAAAGAGCCATCTGTTCACAATATACATTCCAACTGTTGAAATACATCCAATCCAAAATAGCCATCAGTTCAAAATACAAATTTCAACTTCAAAAATAGCCATCAGTTCATACACATTCTACTATGAAATATACATTCCAACATTGCTTAAGCATCATCCAAAAGACACTTATGTTCAAAATACACATTCCAACCCATCTGTTGAAGCCAAACTACCAAGGCATCCGTTCAAAATACCCATGAAAGCCATCATCTCTTTTACCTCCATGGCCTTGCCCTTTTTGCACGGGATTTGAACCTTTTCCTTGCTGGCCTTGAACTAGTTTGAGTGGTAACAGCAGACTCAGGTTGTGAGGTTGGAACTGGTTGTGAGCTTGGACCTGGTTGTGAAGCAAGATTGGTTCCACTTGCTTGGCTAGCAACATTGGTTGGAGCTGTTTGGCTTGCAGTGGCTGTGGTCCTTGTCAACCCTCCTCTAATTTCCTACAAATGAAAATAATCACAATTACAACTCAAATGAGTCCAATTAAAACATTCAATCATAATTTGACATCCTTTACCTGTAATGTAGCAGTGGCTCCAGTTCCTCTTCCCACACATTTTCTTCTTCCTATCCCTCTTCCTCTCCCTCTGCCTCTTCTGCCATCTGCCCTTCCACAATTAGTAGCATTATGGCCCTCTCCTCCACAGACTGAGCAATGGATTACAATTCCATATCTCCTAAGCTTGGTTGCACCCTTTGGGATCTCATCAACGGGTCTAGTCCTTGCCTTTTTTGGCCTACCACTCTGTTTGTGATACAGTGGGGGTTTGATTGGCGCATGACCTGATTTCCTCCATAAGGTTTGGCTTGGCATTGGTGAAATGTAATTGCTATAAGCCCTATCATAAGCTTCTCTCTTATACACCTCATTGACATAACTCATTGGGCTTCTCTGTTGCCTTGATATTGCAGCCATGGCATGGCAACATGGGATACCACAGAGATCCCATTTTCGACAAGAGCAAGAGTGAGTATTTAGATCAACTGCATATTGCCCACCAAGCATATGGGTGACTTGAAACTTGTTTCCACTTGCATTCTGTGCAATGCATGAACCACTCTCTTTCAAAAAAATTTCAATAATCTGAAAGATCCTTGGCCCAACTCTTTGAGGCCATTTCACTTCCTTTTGTCGTGCAACTCTCAACATCAAATAGGTTCTTATCCTTTCCACCATCGTGATGATTGGTTTATCTCTTGCCTCCAAAATGGCTGAATTGAAGCATTCACATAAATTGTTCAGCAGTATATCACACTTGCTCCCAGTAGTAAAATGAGACCTGCTCCAATGAATTGCAGGCCTAACCTGAAGCCATGCATGAGCTGGGGCAGATATTTCCATAATATTGTCCATCTCAGCTTCCTACCAAGGAAGTGTTGTACTTTTAGCAGCAGCCCATAGCCTTTGTTTAAGTGACAAACTACCATGCCCAGCAACTTTGAAATTATTATGCAAATGCCTTACACAATGCCTATGTTCAGCATCCTGCTTTAAAGCCTCAATTACCTGCCCCAATCCTTTTTGTTTGTCAGTGATAAAAACCCACCCATTTCCAGTGCCTCTGACCCCAACATCATTGAAGAATATATCTAAAAATCATGTCCATGTGTCTCTGTTTTCTATCTCCACAAAAGCAAAAGCTATTGGGAACATGCCATTATTGGCATCAATCCCAACAGCACTTAAAAGTTGTCCTGGATGTTGTCCTTTGATGAAAGCCCCATCAAAACCAACCATGGTTCTACATCCTTCAACAAACCCCTTCCTCAGTTGAGCAAAATATATATAAAGCCTCTCAAATATTGGACCATCTCCCCGCAATGATGTCTTCACTAAAACTGTGCTTCCTGGGTTTTGCCTCTTAAGCTCCTCACAATAATCCCACAGCTTTGCATATTGTTCTTCAATGCTTCCTTGAATCCTCTCCTTTGCTAAACCCTTTGCCTTGTAGCATTGGTCCTTAGTAACATCTATACTATAATGTTTCCTCACCAATGCCATGAAGTCAGCAACTGACATGTTAGGATTGGTTCTCAGATCCTCATCAAACCTTTTAGCCAACCAATGTGAAGTGGCAAACCTAGTTCTTTGAAATTTGCCGCATGTATGAATTGGATGGAATGTCTTCACTCTAACATTGGGTCCTTTCCCAACATGTGCAGCATACAATAACAAAGGACAATCTTCAAGTTTATCTGCAGATTCCTCTTCACCCTCTTCACCTTCTTCACCCTTATGACTCTGCCTCTTTGCCTTTTCACCCTTATCATGCCTCTTTGCCTTTTCACCCTCATTATTACCATCACATACCAGCCTCACTCTATTAGGCTCATTCTTCACATATCTTATTCTTCTAGCACACTTGCATGCATAGTACTTTATGGCCTCTCTACATTCCTGCATATTTGGGAACTCCAAATCCAAGTGGAATTTTGGATCTAAAAGGTCACGATGTTTATTATACTGTTTGAATTTTGGCTGCCTCAAACCTTTTTTCTTGACATCTTCACCTTCATTATCTTCATGCAAACTCTCTAAGTCTGATGTATTATAACCATCAGTGTCACCCTCACCTGGTTCTTGATTTCCATCATCTTGCTCTTCACTTACAACATACTTATGAAAATTCATGTTGTCCTCTTCATCACTTTGCTCAAACTCACTGTCTATAAAATCACCATCTTCTTCATCATCCTCCCCACCTTCAGGTTCATCACTTTCTACCTCAACTTCCTCTACCTCACCAAATTCTTCCTCTATCTCAACATCCACGAACTCATATTGCACATTTTCTTCATCAGCATCATACCCAAGAGCAGTGTCTTCGTGATGTTCAACATTTGCAGAGAATACTGGGGACTCAACATTTAGAGGCATAGGTGCTGGATTTTCAGTTATGTATAACACAAACAGCTGCCTCGATTTCATCAACTTCAATGCTCCAAAATATTCCTTATCTGTCCTAATTTCTACCCAACCATTTGTTCTGTGCTTGTAATAGTATTGAATGTTCTGCTCATCATACCCAAGGTGTTTAACCATTTCAAATAACTCAAGCATTGAAACTTCATCTGCATCTTGCCCATCAATCCATTGTACAATACCTCCCATATATAAACCATCAGCAAAATACCCACCGTGGTGTACTTCAAGTGTGAACATGTCAGGATTAGCTGCAAAACAATTAATTTTCTCATTCATTTACTATGCACCCTATACAGTACAATATACATTTACTATCTACCCTATACAGTACACTATATGTTTACTAATTACCATATACAATACCATACAATACAAACTCAGACAAAACTCATACACAACCCGACAAACAATAAACAAACAACATGCATAGGGACCACATTCACAACCCAACCTAAGTTCAGTCAACAAACAACATCCATAGGGACCACTTTCTTCGAATTTTCTTATGCTTTTTCATGAAGTCCACCAATGAAATCCGACAACAACCAAGAATAAAACCCAAACAATTGCATCAAACAAATAAAAAGCTGCTTACTGTATTTCGGAGCTTCCCCACCATCTCTTATTTTCATTGTGTTTGTTTACTAAATCACCCTTGTCGAACTAGTACTCTTTCTCCCAATTCGAATCTCTCAGTCGCCGTACTTTGTCTTTCTTTCTCACCCTTTTTCGAATCAGTCACTTTCTCTCTTTCACTCAGCCTTTTTCGAAAAAGTGAACGAACCCTAACTCTGATTTTGGGAATTGACCATACGAAGGAAGCAGTCAAAGGGGTTGAGGACTGAGCAGCGAAAGGACGATATTACCTTCTCACGTGCTTCTCACGTGGTTTTTTTGACGGGCATTTGGATGGAATTGGGGAAAACCTAACGGCGGGGGTGAAATTGGCGATTAAATTTAATACGAAGGCTAAATTGGCTGAAAAAAAAATTTCAGGGTGGACATTTCGACAAGCCAAATAGTCCAGGGGGGTTTTCAACCATTTACCCTTATATATATTCCTAGTTTTGGGATTTACATAACTGTTTATAATAGTTTATATATATATATGAATAAAGGTATTAGTGGAATATTTGAAGTTAATCTTATTTATGTCGTTGTGAGTCTTTTCTTCGAGAACTTAGGATTAAAGTCGAAAATGAATTGGTTTGGTTAGGCCACACGTGGCGTTGGATGTTCCGGCGTGTGTGCTCATTGAGTTATTGTTACTTTACCACACGTGACATTGGATTATCCGGCGTGTGGTAAAAGATCCGTACACTTGGATTATTGTTACTTTACTACGTGTGGTGTTGGACCTTCCGACGCGTAGTAAAATAATGGGGATAGGAAAAAGGGATCATTATAATATGTCGGGGAAAGATTAAGGTTTAAAAAGGATGTTGATGGATACGACGTGATTTTAAATAAAAGGGAAAATGGATAATTCTAGAATTTACTTATTAGTATTGTTGAAAATGATTGTATGTTATTGAACCGTGATTTTTGTTTTTAGAACCACGTGTGGCTTGATCCCTCACAAAAGGATACGTAGGTAGCCTGGGGTCTTACCTAGGTGCAGCCGCGAATTAAAGTTTATTTCTGAAACTTTACCTTAGTCGTTTGGAGTTAGTCCCACTTCCTTTGGTTTTTAGATGAGTTTGGTTTCGACTAAGTGAGTGTTGTTAAAATGTGGTTGTGATCAAGACAGATATGAAACCGTTTTGGATTGTTGAACGTCTTGGACCAAGTCCTTAATCTACTTGCGATTATGTTTGATTGTTAAACATCGCATGATGGAAATTTGGGAAGTTATTTTATGTTAATTACGGTGGGCATGCATAAATTGGTTGGAGTTCATTTAATTGCATTGTTTAATTTTATTTTGTGACATAAGGGCATTGCTAGTGATTTTGCTTCAAATTTTTGAAAGGCCAGAGGCCTAGTTTGTAAACTGCCTGATGGTTAACTTGTGCGTGCTGCTAGTTGTGTATAAATTGTGATTTTAACAGGTTGAACTTTTTGGGAAAAGTTCAATTTTCAGCAAAAAATCTGTCGAAATTTCAGTAGAAAGTCTCATTCTTTAGTATGTGGGCCTGACATCGGGTTGATATCGGTAAATACGATAGGATTCGTCCTGAATTCCGAAGAATTCGGGGCAGGTCTTGTCACTATAGCCTATCTCATAAAACATAGGGTCCCTATAGTATGTATTAAAATAATTCCATTCATACTCAATTCATTAGGGACCCATTAGGGTCGCAAAGACTGACGTGGTGGCTATTTAAATATTGAAACAAAACCAAGAGCAATGTGATAGGAGTGTGGGACGCAGAAAGGAACATGTCCAACAGGTTACCACCTGACTCAGCTGACTCTCCAAGGGCAGTTCGGTCATTTGACATCCGAAAACAAAGAGAGAGAAAGAGATAAGCTCTCTCAACAGCACTCAGCAGACAGAGAGAGAGAGAGAGAGAGAGAGAGAGCAGAAGAAATCAGAATGGTGACAGAACAAGAGATATCGCAAGCCTTACAAGCCCTAATCCACGACACCACTTCCAACCCGAACACCACCACCCCGACCTTCACCACGCTAAACGACGTCGTCCAGCAGCTAGAGTCCAGGCTAGGGCTTGACCTCTCCCACAAGACCGACTTCATTCGCGCCCAGATCCACTACTTCTTCCGATCCCACCCACCAACTCCTCAGGCCCAATCCCAACCCCAGCACCAACAACAACAACAACAACAACAACACCAACATCAACACCAACTACCTCAGCCTCAGCACCCAAAAGACCATTTTGCCCTCAACCAGGCCCCTAATTACCACCACCCCACTCCCTCCGCCTTCCAGACCTTCTCGTCCCAGCCCCCGCCTCCACTTCTCAAGCCCGAACCTGGCTCCGCCGCTCCTGTATCGGTTTCTGGCTCTAACACGCCCAAGGACAGGTCCATTTTTTTTCCGTTCTTCTTTGGGTAATTTCTGTTTGGTTGCCTAGAAAAGTGGGGAAGGGAAAGTGGTATAATATGATAGGCTTTGCATGTTGTCTTGTGTTTGGTTATTTTTGCAAAGTTTCAGCTTACCGTGGAATTGGTGTTCGCCTTGCCAATTTATGTTTTCGAGGCAATTAGGGTTTAGGGAAATTGGAAAATTGTCCAGTCACATTTGGTTTGTTGTATTAAGAAAGGTCCTCCTAAGTTCATTTCCTTCATTTTCCTGCCATCTAGTAGAGTTTCGAGAAAATTTGAGCAACAAAAAGAAAATCGATAATTTCATTTTTATCCGTTGTAGAAGTCTAAAGCTTTATGTTTCGGGGCATGGGAAGTCGAGAAACCAAATTCCACTGCTCTTTCTCTCTCCATTAACATTGGTAGGTAGGTTTTAGGGAAATTTCGAAACGTGGCCAGATTTTGGATATGTTAAAAAGATATTTAAGCCAGTTTTTAATATTAGATTTTTAGAATTTTAACCACTCTTAAGGGGTTGGAGCACTGCTTGAGTGAGAAATTCCCTAGGTTTCAGTTTAAATTGCCATTTTCAATTGCATTGATTTTGGTGGGGTACGGCTGTAGATTTTTTAGCGTAAGCAATTTGTTGGTCTCTTATTTTTACGTATTTGGTCTTTTATATGTTGTATGTAAGGTGTATTTGTTTTCGGAGGATATTTGGTCTGTCATATATCAAGTTTTATTCAGTCAAGTCTTGGGTTGCAAGCAAATAACATGGAAAGATGCTGTTTTCGGAGGATATTTGGTCTGTCATATATCAAGTTTTATTCAGTCAAGACTTGGGTTGCAAGCAAATAACATGGAAAGATGCTTACACAATGCAGATGTTGTAGTACTTTGGTGCATTGTAGTAGTTTGATGCTTGGGCTAATGTTTCTGTGCATTTTATCGTACTTTTGCAGCGCTAAACCTAAAGCTAAGAGAAAAGGTGGCCCAGGGGGTTTAAACAAACTTTGTGGTGTTTCACCTGAACTTCAGGCCATTGTTGGCCACCCAACTCTCCCAAGGACTGAGGTTTGCTCATCCACTTATGTTATTTGTTAATGTTAGTTTATTGTATGTGAAGGACTTAGGTTTTTGTTTTTTCTTTTACTGTTGAGTTCAGATTGTGAAGCAACTGTGGGCTTACATAAGGAAAAACAATCTCCAAGATCCTGGTAACAAGAGGAAAATTATTTGCAATGAGGAGCTCCGACTGGTTTTTGAGACAGACTGTACTGACATGTTTAAGATGAACAAGTTGCTTGCTAAACATATTATTGCACTTGAACCATCAAGTATGTATTTGGTGTAACAGTTCCCCCTATCTGTGTGTGGGGGACCACATACTTTTCTGTGTGTTTTGTGATATGGGTGTAAAATTTGATACTTTCCTAAGGATTTGATGTTTTGGTGCTCTCAGAACAGTCAGTTCCCAAGAAGCCCAAGGTGCCCAAGGTTGCCGTGGAGTCTGGAACGAAAAGTACTGAGCCGGGTCCTTCTCTAATAATATCTGAAGCACTTGCAAATTTTTTTGGTGTTGGTGTAAGGGAGATGCTCCAATCAGAGGTTTTAATGCGTATCTGGGAATACATAAAGGTGAACCATCTGGAGGTAAGTCGACCCACACTCCCCATTTTCAAAATAAATAAATAGCTAAATGAATAATTAAAAATCACTGAGGTAGGTAACTGGTGCATAAGTTACAAATTAATTTGGATGCAGTGGCTGTTTGAAGTTTTCTAACACAAATGGAAATCGGGATATTTTTATGGAGTCTTTATATTTTTATAGTTTACATGGGTTATGCTTCAGCTGGGTTTGTCCTTATCTATTTACTTATTTTATTTGCTTGAGGTGTATATAAATATAATTGAGCTTGAATTTGGTGCAGTGGCTGTTCAAATTACTTGAAGTTTTTCTAGCAAATTGAAAACTGTTTTGTAGAGTTTTTAAACTGTATACTTTACATTATTCTCACTCCAATTGCCTTTGTCTTTGTGTATTTACTTTTTATTTCTCGAGGGATATGTAAATAAGCTTTGGTAGTATAGCGTCTTTAACCTAGTTTGGCACTACTTTAGTAGTAATTTACTTTGGTCTCTTTTAGGATCAGTTGTGCGTGTAGTTTCAATTTGTTTATCTTATGCAAGCTTTATGTTTGTGTTGTGAAGCATGGTGGATGGTAATCAAAATGATGGCTGGGTTTCTCAAATGTTTTACTTAATAGTCTATCTATAAATTATTTAAGATGTTATTGAACTTAGTTTCAGCATTTAAAGAGAGAACAATTCGCACCTACACTTAATGGCATGAACGTTGTGCAAGAATCTGATTTTGTCCTGTCTGATTAAGAAATTTATTTGTCAGTCTATCCTCCAGTAATTTATTGAGACCAGAGAAGCTGAGAAAGGACTGGAAGTGGCAATTGACTATATTAACCCATGTTTTTTCTCCTTGTTTAAATACATATCTAGGATCCTCAAAATCCAATGGCTATACAATGTGATACAAAGCTTCAAGAGATCTTTGGTTGTGAAAGCATCAGTGCATTGGAAATACCAGATATTTTGGAACGTCATCACATATTCAGGAGATGATAACAGGTTTGTAGGTACTTTGGATTTATCTTTTATTTAGTTATTTTAGATACTAGTCCACAAGATTTGACAGAATGCTGGTCATTGGTTGCAGTTGCAGATATATGGCGTGATAACTTGTGCGCCAATGTTGGGGGAAATTGACGCACCTTGATGTCTTGTACTTTGACAACTTGTATGGCACGTTTTTAGCTCATGTTTGTAAGTAGTAATAGTATGAAAATGTACTAAGGGTTCATGGCAGGTCTTATTTTGCAAATGGCGCCATGGTTTGTCTGACCTTGCTGTTAGGGTAGACTGAGAGCTTTTGGAGTTTCTAACACCTGTAAAATAGCAGACAGTAGGAAACAAAAGCAAATGTAAGGAGATCCTAACTTATTTTCAGTTATGAATGTATGTATTTATTTAGTCATTGGGATGCAACTTACCAGCGAGCCTGAAAATGAGGGTGTCATTGAGATCTAGAACTTAGTTTTGGTACGACAATCCTAATGTACTTTTCTTAATCCATGTATTAATAATGTATTCTCTGAGAAGTTATCTTAATTTGTTCCTGAATTTTAATCATTGCTTACTGGTTTTTTTGGGGAAAAGAATAATATTATACTCTGCAGAAGAATTTCTCTTTGTCGTGTGTAAAATGTATAGAAATTCCCGTGACTGACTTTTTATTTCATTGGTGAGAACCCCGTGACTTTCAATTCCCGTGACTTGGTTCCTTCCTTCACATGACAAATTGTGCCAGAAAATTATTATAAACAAATCCCATTTCTTTCCTATAAATCAACGTCTTTGATCAGTTAATAAAACCGAAGCAAAATGGCAAGTACTTGTGAAGTGCGGTCCTTGCAATGGGTAATGGCGATTTTCTTGTTAGCACTTGTGGGTGGAGCCAGGGCAGTCTCCATATGTAACATTGACTCCGCCCAGCTGAATGAATGTCGCCCGGCAGTGACCGGAAACTCACCAAAACCACCAACCAAGAAATGCTGTGACGTTGTCCACCAAGCCAACTTGCCCTGCCTCTGCAACTACAAGTCTGCCTTCCCTGCGTTTGGGATCAACCCTGCGCTAGCTATGGCGTTGCCTAAGAAGTGTGGCATGAACACACCACGAGAATGCCATGGTAAGATACCAAAGCTTTGCATGGTTACTACTAATATGCCTCTCTGATTGTATGGTGCGTTTCTAACCATTGTTCTCTTTGGTTCATTGCAGTGGTTTGAAGCACTTGAGGCTGCAACAGTTTCAACAACCAAGTGATTTTACCATTTCCTAGTGCTTCCTAGATTTGAAATATTTATAATGTTTTCCATGTATATTTTGAAAACATCTATTTGTTACCTGTGTTGTTAAATCCGTCTCTGTAATTGCTAAATGCATTTGTTTGTACCAGTACTTTCTGTTTGTTGGAACCCCAACAATAATATTAGGCAATGCGAAAAGGTCATTGCTGCTTGCTTTGCAGTTCAAGTCCAATACTTTTTCTGTACTCGAAGTTGCTTTTAGTTCTGCTCCAGTCGAAGCTGCAATTTCTATAAATAACATCCATCTGGTAGCAAGTAGCATTTAGTTGGTCTTTCTAATGAATTCGAACCCAGATTAGTTTTGGTTCAACCACTAATCGGGATAGTAAGCAGTTGGCATCACATTTCTTAGCATAATATGCACACAATTTTACTTTTCCAAGCAGTTAATCTGCAGCCTCAATGAGTCATATTGTACCCCATAGGCAAAAGTAACGCTAGCAGCTGGATAATGTCGAACAGGGAAAAGTTAACACTTACGGTGTCCTAGAAAATTAAGCATCTTCATGCACAAAACGTTCATCTACCTGCTTCGACTAGCACTGGGATTTGCGTTTCGTTAGGGTGCTTTGGATGCATTGCTATGATGGACTGAAGCTGTGAAGTCATTCACTCAAGCAGCAGACTGATTGGCAAGTGGCCCTCCAAATATTGGTCTCATGTAGGCATCATCAAACCTCCTCCAGTAAGAATGTATGGTGTATACAGGTCTCTCCATCAACATGGACAAATTATCCTTTGCACGACTGATATTGGTCTCAGCAGATTCATCGAAGGAGAGCAAAGGCAGGTTCATGTCCTCTGATATGTCCTTTGACTCTTTACGGTTAAGGGTGCTAGTTGCAGCGTGAGGAAGCAGATAATTTATAAGCGGCTTTGTCAGAAAGCCAAACACCTAATATCAAAATGATCCCATTATAAACTTTTTGAGGTGCAGAATTAATGCTTGCTGACATTATTCTCAATAAGGGGGTAAGAAACCAGTGTGTACAGAATAACGATAATGGTTATAATTTCCAAATTTTCTTTACTATATAAACCGTAAACGAAATGACAACAAGAAACATGATTTACATACCAGTGTACTGAATAGGACAACAATTATGGTGTTAGTAATCATCGTAGCATTGACTGGATCCCATGTGACACCAGAATATGTAAACTTCACGAGTCATCAAAAGCATTCCGAGCCATCACAAAATCAGTATGGTTATTTTCATTAGAGTAACTATCAACGACTTGTAATAAAAAAAGAGTATACACACCTGTTTAAAAGCCAAAGCAATAGAGACAGCTCCTCTGATTAGCCCAGCCCACCATATGATTACCTACATAAATATCAATTTCAAGCTCTTCTCTAAGGGGATGCATAAAAAGATTATCAGATTGGGGTTACTTATACTAACCTGGTGTTTGAATGAAAGTGAAGATGATCCCGTAGCTCGTCTATTCAAGTAATTGGAGATTGCTGAGAGAGGGAATACAAATGCAGCACGTCCGAGCAATATTAATACGAGTATTGTACTATAGATGCCCAGTGAATCCCCAAGGCTGCAAGAGTAAAAAGTTTTAAGAAAAATCAATAAATTGGCTTCACTTGATACATGTATTCTTGAAAAGAGCCTATTAAGTGCACCATCAATTCAATCAAAGTCTGTGTTTTTTTCCCTGTATTCTTCAATTGTGAATCAACAAGGTACTCCTAGTTTTAGTGCAGAATAATGTACCTTTATACTAGAAGGTACTCCTAGTTTTAGTCAGACACAGAATAATGTGACTTGCTTGAATCAACCAGCCAGCTGCTAGTTCTGTTTCAGTTCAGATATATAATATCCGTACGAATGATTTCGCTCTTTATTTTTTCACATCAAAGTATGCAGCCAAAATTTCAAACTACCAGCAAACATTCTCCAGTAAACAATCAAAAGTACCCCAAGTTGGGTGATCAAGGGAAATGGAAAACAACGGTATAGAATTTCAGGAGGAAGAGTACCTTAATGTAGTTATCTTCCACTTCTCAATGTCAAGAGCATCCATTCCCACATAAAGAAATATGAATGTTTCTGCTATGAATGACATCATTGCAAATACATGCCTAAAAATGAGAAGGTGAGAGCAGTCAGATGAAATAGCTGGGACTTTATGGGGACCTTAATCTGTCCATACATGCCTGGTTGTGATTCTTGAACTTTCACTGACATTATGCCATGCATAATGCGACATGAGAATCCCGCAAAAGAAAACGGTGAGAATTCCACTCAGGTCTAACAGCTGCATGTCAATTAAAATTAGAGAGGTTTTCAGCTATATGGTGAAATAACAAGCCAGCTTCCAAGTTCATTTCAACACAAATTACAAGAACAGTGAATAGAAGAATCTGTGGGATTATACTCAAGTGCGGGTGAATTATTCAGCTTTGAAAAATAAAACATAAGTTGAATAAACTTTTAATCTTAATTTTAAGTACACTTAGTTACCTCAGCCACCATGTAAGACAGATAAGCCAGTAGAACCATTAAGGAAATCTCACGGATGCTCGAATGCCTGTAAAATAGTATAAAAATAAGATTTGTATAGGTTGCACTTGACTTAAGAGTAAGATCTGAGATTCCCTACTATGTCTATCACGATTCACAGATATCTTTTATCATAGGGATACGTGAATAGGTTACTAACCTTCCAAAGCATAAGGTTTTAAGGGCATATGCTGCCAAAAGTCCAAACTGAAAATAAAACAAGAAACAAACTTTATCACAAATGCTGTAATTTTGAAACCAGCTAAGTGATCATAATATTCTGAATACTGCTTTGCAATGTTAGATCATCATTATGGGTTTAACAGAACTTACTGCAATTCCAAGGGCAGTGCTTGTGAAGAATAGGTATAGAAAATCTCCAACGACACGAAGTCCATTCGCTCCACTAAGCCTAGTAACATCAATCTTTTGAATTGCATTGAACAGGACAACTGATGTTGCATCATTCACCACTCCTTCCCCAAAGACTAGGCTGTATAGTAAAGGAGTTTCATCTTGACGAAGAACCTACATTTGGATAGAATGTCACAGCACATCCAAATATGGGAGCGGCTGGTCCAAATTAAATGAAAGAGAACATCTATAACATGACAAACCTGCAGTGTACACACTGTATCAGTTGATGAAAAAATTGTTCCTACAGCTGTTTCAAAACAAAAGGCTGATGTAAACCGAAAGTCATCAACAAAATTATAATATTATAGCATAAAAATTGAAGTTCATATGATACAAATAGCTAATCCTTTCATCGATAAGATTCTCAGTTCTCACCGAGATAGTCTCGTGCATTCAGGCCAACAAAGCCCAACTTAGGAAACAGCAACCAGGAGCCTAAACCAAAAAGTTACACGCAGAATCATTTTAGATCCTACATAAATCTATAATAGCACAATGCAAAATTAAAAGTTTGAAATCTTTTGAGGAATTGGCTATATACTACAATAAAATATGCACTGAACAGATTAAATGTTACCAACTGCTATGATGGAGGTTGAAATGAAAACACCAATCACCCCAAACATTAAGATGGTTAAGAAGTTCCGAAAAAACTGTTTCTTCTTGACCTGAAATCTGACATAGTCAGTAAACAAAGCAAGTGAATTGTCTGTAAAGTTTCTACATATGAAGCTGACAAGAAAATTAGTACAGTAATAAGCCATAAGGAAGCTGAATTACCCAGCATTGAATATTATAGGTGGCAGGAGATATATAAAGAACAACTCTTCATTAAATCTCAGAATGTGGGAACTTTTGCCCTTGCTCACAAGCAAGATTATTGTTCCAGCTATGCATCCCTGTTTCAGAAAAAAAAAAAGTAAAAAACTTTAGACAAGGGAAATGATCAGACACAGAACATATAATATATATATATATATAGCAACATCCCAAATGTTTGCAAATTCAACAGTGCCCAACATAATTCTCAGCATTAAACAGGGAGAAAAAGAAGCTCACATAATTTTTCATTTTCGATATGGTTCTGGGGACAGAGGGTGAAGCAGAGAGTTGACCATGTTACCATATATACATGCTTAAGGTTTTACAATAACCACACAAAAACTCAATCTTCTAGGAGAGTAGGTGAAGAAAAGGGTACAAACTTGTGTCATATGGAGCTCATAGTTAATTAGTACACAAATTTGACAAATATTATAGAACCGCACATTTTTCGCAAATTAAATTCCCAAGTGTTTGAGCTATCTCACTTTATTATACACACACACACACAATGTACCATGTGGTGTAAACTTAATGAACATCAATGGCTACTAATTAATCTGTTATTTATTGGCCAAATGAAATAACCACTAAAAAAAATGGAGGTTAAGAGCATTTGATATAACCACTAAAAATAATATAAAATCCACAGCCAACGGGTCTAGTCTAGTGAAAAAGGATCTTGACTTGTTGGCTAGAAGTCTCAAGTTCGAACCCCATAACATTATAGTTGTTGTGTGAGAGAAATCTCCTCCCGGTAGTTTAGACTATAGATTGTACTAAAAAAACCCACAAACATAAAAAAAGAAACAAAATTAAAGAAAAAAAGCATAGAGATGGGAATTGTTGAAGGGGTTAATTAATTCAGTAATTAGTAATTATTACGATGCAAATGGCAGTAATGGATTCGTTGACCCATCGATTTTCTTCAAGCAAATGGCCGACGACGAAACAAAGACAGAGAACCGCCACAAAGACCGAGACTGGTATCACCTGCGCATGCTCGTGAGCCAAGTTCTTTGCAAACTCATACACACCCTCATTCCCCGCCATTTCTGTCTTCTTTCTCAGCTTTCACCACACTAGTAACCAGTAGTACCTCTGCATTCCACCAAACGACGCCGTACACATATACAACAAAACAAACAATTGCAGCACCCTATGTGACAGAGAGAGAGAGAGAGAGAGAGGAGATCGGGAAAGAGCTTGTTTTGTTTGCTATTGCCTGGTAAACGGAGTGTTGTTGAGTGTTCGCAGTTGGGGTCGACGCGTGGAAGAACATGCATGCAAGTGACATGTGGCGGAAGCCCACATCATCGTTGGGCTAGCATATGCTAAGCTATATTTCATAGACTGTTTTTTTTTTTTTTTTTGGGGTCATTTATTGCATAACCAACTACAATGCTAGATTAGTGGATTGATCATAAATTTTTCTCTAGATCGAGTAGAGGTGTCAAACGGGCCGTGCCGGGCCAGCCCGTCCCATTTAAACTCGTGCTTTTAATATTTTCGTGCCGTGCCGGCCGGCCCATTTAATTTATCGGGTCGTGCCGTGCCGGCCCATTTAATAAAATCATTGATCCCGGCCAGGCCCAAAGCCCATGTTCATATTTAAACGGGCCGGGCCGGGCTCGTGCCGTGCCCGTGCTCGTGCTTGTGCCATACTCGGGCCCAAGAACCAACCCATTTAATTTGAATTTTTTTCGCTTGATTTTTTTTTTTCCACTAGATAATTCAAATTATAAACATTAAAAATATAATTAGAGGCAAGAAATTATAAACTATTTGAAAACATTAATCAATCAAACATCCAAACAATATGAAGGGCGGAGGGCAAAAAGTGTCCAACTCCACAAAGTCCACTTGAACTTTTCATCTTTAAACAACTTATTATTTTATATGTGAAGAAATGTTTTGCTTTGATTATAAGATAAGCGTATATGTCATATGTATTGATTAGATATCAAGTCCAATGTTGTTTAATTAATTTTGTAGTTGATATGTTTAATTAACTAAGGACCCAAGTAATTTCCCTAAAATAAAATACATCAAATATATGGTTATGATTTTTTTATTAAAAAAAAACATATAAACAATGACATTAGATGTCAAATTATTGCATTTTGACTTTTTGAGAAGAAAAAAAATGCTAAATGGGCCGTGCTTGGGCTCGTGCCGTGCTTGAAGCGGGCTCGGGCCATGGGCCGGCCCGGTCCATTGGACCTATTTTTTGATCCCGGCCCGGCCCAAGTTTTCGTGCCGTGCCGAGCACGGCCCATTAGTATTCGTGCTCGTGCCGTGCCGTGCCTCATTTAAACGGGCTGGGCTCGTGCCGTGCTGGGCCGGCCTGTCCCGTTTGACACCTCTAAGATCGAGGGGCGGGATGAAGAAACTCAAAAAAAACTTCATCTACCTATCTGCATACTTAGAGCATCTCCAACCGATGTGTCAAAAGTGCCACATAGACATTTAACGGCTAGAAATAACATCTCACATCACTCCAACTGATGTGTCAAAGCTGATGTGGAATAAAGGCCAGAGGTTGAGATGTTATTTTTGACATCCCAAAAGCAAGATGTCAAATGAATATTTTATTATTTTTTCTTTTCTTTTCTTTTTAATTAAAAATAAATCAACACTAAAATGTAATAAAATAATAATTTAATTTGACATATCGGGTGGAGTGTAAAGTTGTGTAAGATGTCAAATTGCCACATCAGCCATCAAATTTAAATTTGATGTTTGGTATTTGACATCTCCCTTGGAGATGTTCTTAGAAAAGAATCATCTACACATACATCACATGTTTGTGAAATTTTTAGTTTAGTTATATTATTTCCTTACGTTGCTATGGTTAATAAATTAAAAATTACCAACGGGATCTAGCCCAGTGAAAAAGGGCCTTAACTTGCAGACAAGAGGTCAAATTCGAGTCCCCATGACAGTATTTTTGTGTGTGTGAGATATCCCCCTACCGTCTAATTTAGACTATCACTTGTACTATAAACAGAAAGAGAAATGCTAGCAACCTTCTCTCCAACCTTCTCTTTTGGACCTTCTCCCTTCTCCCTTCTCCTCATGACAAGTGTCACTTTTCTTACACTTAAAACAATGTCATTAATTCATCACACAAGTTAGTTTTTGTTTTCCAAGTTTACCCTTTTAAAATGTATTGGCTTCTATATTTCCTTCAATTTATTCAAATTTTGTTACAACTTCTTTAGCACATTATTAAAAATTAAATAATAAAAAAACATAAGAAAAACGTCATATTTTTTTATAAAAAAAATAAAGTTCGTTTCATGACATTGTTATCATCTTTATTTTGTTTATAACAAAACACACGTTCTCTTTGGAAATTTTTTTTTTATAAAAAACTTCAGTTTTTATTTTCTTATTTAATTTTTTAACAAGATGGTAAGAAAGTTGTAAAAAAATTAGCTTGTTATTAAAAAAAAATTAATACATTTAATAAGGGTAAACTTGGAAAACAAAAACTAGTTTGTGTGATGCATTAATGACATTGTTTTAAGTGTAAAGAAAGTGACACTTGTCATGAGAAGAAGGGAGAAGGTCCAAAAGAGAAGGTTAGAGAGAAGGTTGCTAGCACTCCCCAAAAAGAAATTTGTCGAAACTGTGACTCTACTAACACTGATATTTCTCTAAGGAGGTGTTTGGTCACACATTTCCAATGTTGGGTAACTAAGACATGTTACATGTATGATGCATGCATGTACAAACACTATTTTTATAAAAGTAACATGTCTTTTGAAAAAAAAAATAACAAATACAAAAAAAAAAGAAAAAAGACTGAGACATGTTTGGTATGATTGTGGCAATAGTTGTCAATTCTGCGTGAGCGTTTATTATATATACTACAACTTCATAATATGACTTTTGAGTTTGATTTGATTAGTGACTTTTAGCAAAAGAAAAAGAACAATTGCATGGTGTAGGTAACATATATATATTGAGATATTGGAGAAAATTAAATCCTACTTTGGTTTTAAAGAATGTTGGTCACGTCCACACATCAGACTCGTTTAAAGTTGATTTTTTGGTTAAAATAATTCAAGCATTGTTTCTGTTGAGCAAGTCTAATTATATTTATGACTAATTAGCGTTTACTATATGTTTTGAATCTCTTTGGAGATGATAAAAGATAGCCAGACTTTCATAATCCTATTCAATAGGGATGGGCATTTGAACCGGTGAATTGAGTTGAAAAAAAGGTGAATGAAATTGCAAATACATATCATATTCATGGTCTGTTTGGGAGTGCTTCTAGAAGAGCCAAAAACGTTTTCTGATAACTAAAAACGCTTCTGACAGCATTTGGCATAAAAGTTTAGAAGCGTTTCCTGGAGAACCACTATGTGCTTCTTGAAGAAGCACTCCCAAGTGCTTTTCCACAAAGCACTTTAATTTTTTATGAAAATTCAAAATTTTTATAATAAAAGCGCTTTTATTAGAAACGCTTATGAACAAAAGTACTTCCTAAAAAAGTAGTCCCAAACGAGCCCTCAATTAGGTCCAACAATCAATTGATTGATGACAACAGCAAAAGAACTCCAGCTTCAACAAATTTTTTTACCTCAAACTAATTTGACTCACCTGCATAGTACCTAAAATTAAATAAATATAAATAAAACTTATAAAAATACTGTTTTTAGAAGAAAGAAGAACTGGTACTTCGAATTGACCCTAAAATTAAAACTACAGAATTCAAAGTAAGAAGTAGTTCATGCAAAAACTAAAATTTGACTCAAATAAAATTACTATTTATGATATAAGAGTGAGTGCTCGCCAGGCCCAAAAGAATGTCTCAATATTAGTTTGGGCTCGTAGTCTCGTCTTGTTTGTATTTCCTTGGATATCTGTTTTGTTTGACATCTTTAGCAGCCATTTCCCGCATTGTTTGCTGCCATAAGTGAGAAAAGGCTAAGCCATGCACCCAATATGCGCTTCAATTATTTTTTGGAGATTGCCAATATAAGAGTTCAAATTATAAAAAGGACGTTGCTTGGCTCCTGATACATCAGGAGCCTTTCCTCCTCCACATGCGATGTGGCCTCTTTACAAAAAGACACCTGTTTTTTATTTATTTTTTTCCCAACTCTTTTCAACTCTTCTAACCCAAGCCCTTTTAACTCAGGTCACACTCTTCTCTCAGAGAGAGCTCCAGCAACGTAAACCTCAAACCATCAACCACGTAAATCTCCGATCATCGACAACGTAAATTTCAGGCGAACTTCTCTCACTGTTTGATTAATTCTTCTGGGATGGTTAGTACAACAACGTTGTTTTCCTTTCTTAATTTTAGAATTTTAGTTTTCATAATTCCTATACATGGCAGATTCTTCATATTTGGGGGTTGTTTTTCTTGACCACTTCCGATGAGTGGGTTTCTTATGTTTATATGGTTCATCAAAGTAGTATACTTGTAATGAACTTATGTTGATAAATATATAAAAACATCTATTTGATTTGTAATATAATCTTCTCTTTTCTCCTTGTAAGCTAACCAGGCTTTTAATTTGGGTGAAATAAATGGTTATAAGTTGCAGCCAACCTGTTTGAAGAAATGTCTAAACCAAGTTGTGATCTTTTTTTTGTTTTGTTTTTGTGGTTTCTATTTTCTTAAATGATTTTAACTTCTAAATATGATCCAGTGGTTCTAATTGGTAGTGGCAATATTGTAGGTGGATGGAGATTCAAGAGTTTCCAAGACTAAGCAATATGTTATCCAGTGATGTCAACGTTGATTTGCAAGGTGAGGACAAATCCGATCCATTTACTCATTTTTCACCTACTAATGATCTGGATGAATTGAATAAGAATAATCAAGAGAAAATTGAGGATGATTTGCTTAGTAGGGAGTTTAGTTCTCATGAGAGTGCATATAAGTTTTATGTACAGTATGGTGGTGAAAGAGGTTTTAGTGTGAGAAAACAACATTGGAGGAAAAACAAATTGGGTATTGTGACACGGGTAACTTATTGTTGTTCAAAAGAAGGTCATCGAAGATATGACAAACGATGTGAAAAAGTATCTTATTCTCAACCAATATCAAGGGTGGGTTGTGAAGCACATATAACTTGCTTACTTAAAAAAAATGGGAGTTTTAAGGTTACATCGTTTAAAGGAACCCATAATCATGCTTTGATTAGAACACCAATGAAGCATATGCTTAGGATTAATAGATGTATGTCTAAGGCTCAAAAAGCACATGCTGATGATGCTGAAAAATAATTCTGCTACTAATTCTGATGATGCTTAGGATTGACAGAGTCGTTAAGCAAACTAATTCTGCTACACCAATTGTAATTGGAGTTAAAAGAAAGGCTACAGTTGGACGCCCACGCAATCGATTGAAGGACCCCCTTGAACGAAAAAGAAAGAAAACATCAACAAAAGCTTCTGCAAGACGACAAATAACAATGCAGGTAACTCCATACATACTGACATTGTGAATATACTAAGTGCATAGTACTTTATACACCACTTATGAAATTTTTTGTTTTTTTTTCTGTCAAAAACCTGTTTGTAGGAAATTGATTTCGCAAGTGGAGGTTCACAAGTGCAACAGATTGTTGGACATGAGGTTCAAGCATTTCCTCTTCAAGGAAATTACCTTATCAGTTTCAGTTTGCATATAAATAATTGATTTAAACTTCTATTTTTCCTTATGCCTCTAATAGGAACCTTGTATGGAAAATGGAACCTACATGCCATTTTCAACGGTGGAAAGCTCTAATATGATGACAAGTTGGCAAGACAAAATTTCTTTCACCCAACTACTTCATGTAGGTATATTCATGATGTTACTATTTCTTTGCTAAATTTACCTTATTAACTTGAAGCTTGGATACTTTGTAGGAACAAGTACATATTGATGCTTTTTCAGAAGACCAAGAATTGGGAAGTTGAGCAAGATCTTTTTGCTGGATATTTTTTGGGTAGTGCAGCGATGAAATATTTAACATATGAAGATTGCACAAGTTTTTTGTTGGGTTGTGCAACATATCAAAGGATATCATACTTGTACATTTTGTGCAGCACATGGGTTAATAGGGATTGCACATTTTGTTTTTTGATTGTGCAACATCATTGACTTGAAGGATAAAAGTTGTATATGTGCTATTGTTGCTTAATGGGTGACAACGAAATGGTTTAATGAAAAGCTTTTTTATTTATTTATTTATTTTCTTGGAACAGGTTGGATGCAACCTATACAACCAATTAACTTTAGCAAAAAAATATGAAAACCAGATAGCTTGCAAGGAGAAGAGAAAATTATATAACAAATTAAATACCTTTTATTTATTTATCAACATAAGTTTATTATAAGCAAGGATCTGGGAGTTTAAAGTAGTTGGAGTGTTGAGGAGGCTTGAGTTAAGCTAAAACCAGCCATGGGTTAGAGAGTTGAAAGAAACAAAAAGCAAAAAAAACAAAAACAAAACAAACAAACATGTGTCTTTTTGTAAAGTGGCCACATAGTATGTGGAGGAGGAAAGGCTCCTGATGCATCATGAGCCAAGCAATGTCCTTATAAAAATACCTTATATGAAATGGACTTTAGACATACACCCAAAGCCAATTTACAACATAACGAAGAGGCTTTTAACTTCTTGTAAATTACAAAACTGCCATCGATTTCTTAAAACAAGCCCAACCCCAAAACCTCATAAAAAACCCAAACCACTCTATAAAGCATCAAAGTAATTTAATAATCTAAATGAAATTCAAGGACCAACTGTCATATTTTGGGTTTGTTTATAGAAATTAAATGGTGTAGGGTTTATCTATATCATTAGTGTTAAGAATATGTATATGACTACATATTTTTTTGTTGTTGTTACATTTGAGTAAAGAAACCCCACTGGGGTTCAATCTTGGTGCCATGGGGAAGGGGGAATCCACCACCACTGTGGTGGGAGCCCATTGGCAATTATTTTATTGTTTCCTCTTCCAATTTTTTTTAAGGACATTTCCTAATGAGAGAGTCAATAACATACTAAACTCACACACACTACACGGATGCTAGGACTCAAACTCATTTTTATCTTATTTTCCATGAAGAAGAAGAGGGGCCTCCAAACTTTGCTTTCTCTAATATAAATTAGGTGGCTGAAAACTGCCTTCAATTCAATTTCTTACCCTTTCAATTATGGCTAAATTGTCAGAAAATTGCCCTACTCACTATAAAGACATAGTGAAAAGAAGATAAAAATGGAATGAAGAAAATGATAATATTATAGCAATGATAGTTACCATTTACCATCCTCCTTCAATTACGTACAGCATGCTTCAACGTCCTCATTAGAGTACTGAGTAGTAAAGAGAGTTATTATTCCGTCTGCCAAATACTGCAATGCATATAAATTTTAGGGTTTATCTTCCCATGTGCCTCTGTGCACAACTGGTAGAAATTATTGAAGGCTAGCTGGTCCACTCATGGCCAAAGGCCAAACACTAAAATTGTTGTTGCTCTTGCTGTTTAAGAATCTAAACCCAAAAGAAGACTTGCCAATGAAATGACACTTGGGGACTTTTCTTTGCTCAAGAAACAACAAAGAGATTAGGATTCTTTTGGACCACCATCTTTGCCAATAATATCAATGCGTGGGGCAATAACAATAGAATCCACTTCCTAGAGGAAGTTTCAATCGAAGGAGGGCCTCATATTTAGCTGGAAAATTTCCATGCGTTTTGGATGGAGATACTAATTTTAGAATTTGGGCAAAAGTTAAAACTTTTAAATTAATATACACTAATTTCTTTGTTTGGAAATTATATTTGGAAAGAAACTTGGAATTTCGAGTTCATAAATTCCATGACCGTCATTGTCATCTCTATTACCTTGTTTGGATTCATTAACAAAGAAATTTTGAAATTTTATATGAAAAAAAAAACTTGGAATTTGGAATTCATAAATTCCAACTTTAAATGTCATATTGTTGATGTACAAAAATAAATTCAACTCGAGTGAGATATCTTCAGCCTTAAGTGTCCTTCGACCAATGAGGTTTAACATGCAAGGTGTAAATAGTCAAGAGTAATGATACCGGTGTGGTACCGGTCCAAGAACATACAATGCCTAAGTTTAAGTATGGGATGTAGAAGAAATTTTGCAGAGTAATGGTAAGATATGAAAACCGTCACTGAACCTTAGAGGTGAGTTCCCTATATACAGAGTCATTAAAGTTGGAGGATAATAAAATTGGAGTTCATAGTCCAAATGGGAAGAAAAATAAAAAATTTGTAAAGAAAATGACATGTGAAGGGGTTTTCTCACACATACACTATGAGACTACTGGTCCGCAAGTTAATGCCATTTTCCACTCGGCTAGACCACATTAACCATCGAACATAATTATCTGCATATAATAAAAGAACAAAAAATCAGATAAAAATTAGAGTAGGGCGTGATACTATTTTCTAATAAGTCAACGTACCCAAGTCTTTGATATGAAATAGTATTGGTCTAATGATAAAATCCAATGATGATGATATCTACGTCTGAAGGAAGGAAGGTTTGCCAATAACACAAACATTCACATCCTCAGTGTGTTCCTTTCCTTTGATTAATTCTACTCCTCCTAGTACAACTGGCCCCTTCTGTACGCGGCTTCTAGCGTGCTTCCCCTAATAATATCAAATTTTCTTCCAACCACAAACCAAAATTAAATCCAAAATTAAAACTAGTTTGGCCCACAAATTTAATTGCAAAAACGAATCTTATAAATCAATTTGATGAAATCAGAGCCGTGGGATTAATTGTTTATTTCCCTTTCCATGTGCATCTTTGTAGTTGAAGATAGTATATTCATAGTAATTAGGGTTTAAATTTCTACTTTATTAAACAACAAGGCCATTATTATTAAATTAAAAAATTTAAAAAAAGGGCTAAAATCTCTGTTCTTGTCGTACTATTTGACTTCGGCTTCTGGTAAAAATTATTATTATTATTCTAAGATCGGTTAGGTAAGGGTATAAAAAACTAAATTGTGCAATGCAATAGGACCATGAAAAGTTTTTTATTTTTATTTTTTTTTGGAAGCCAATGGGGAAGATGTTCGATTCTGATCTTACTAGTCGTCATCTTGATTGATAATGATTTCACGTTTGAATATGTATGAATTGTTGATGTAGAAATGAATTGTTGGAAATTAATGCACGTCACCTTCAGGTGCTTGTTAATAAAGCCTTTTTTTTAAAAAAAAAATTTAGAAAAAAATGAATTTTTTTATTTTATACGAGCGATATTGAAAAGAGGAAAATGAAATACATGAAATCGGAGTATATGATCACTCTTCCTCAATAAAGTTCTTTGTATTAAAAAATAAGAAAAAGAAAGTAATAAAGCTCATTACGGTCCCATGTCCATTGGAAAAGGAAAAGTATTTTACACAATGAAAGGAATATGAATACCTAGTTAGGGTCCCATCTTTCATACAATTGTTTTGAACTTTAGGAAACAAACTTGCAGGATGAACCCCTTTCCTCTAAATAAAGCTCGTTGTTTATTTATAAAGAAAGACTTTGATTTGAGGTGACAAATTGGAAAGGTATCTCTTTTCACTTTCCATTCAATTTACACCAAGGCATGATCTCTTTATGGCCCTTCACCCCTCCTCCTCACTACCACTTTGTATACTGTGATTGTTTGGGAGATTCACTATTATACCTAATATAGGAGCCTAAATTATAAAAACACCTTATATGAAATGGACTTTAGAAACGCATCCAAAACTCATTTACAACATAACAAAAAAACTTTTAACTTCTTTTAAATTACAAAACTGCAATTGATTTCTTAAAACAAACCCAATCCCAAAACCTCATAAAAAAAGCTCAAAACACTCAAAAGGTCATCTAAGTAATTTAATAATCAAAATTAAATTCAATAGTGCTAAGAATAAGTATACGACTAAATATTCTTACCAAGGCACTTGAGATTCTATGTTTGAAAAGTTACTTTAGGTTTCTAGCCTATTGGGTGTTGCTGTCGACATGTCGTTGATGTATGACTCTCCAGCTGGAACATTCGTGATACAGCCAGCTAATCTCATGAGAGGCATTAGTAAAAAAATATTTAAAATTAAAAAAGAAAAAAGAGAGTTTGCATTTGTGAATAATGTGAACTGATTTTAGGATGGTCTGTCGGCCGCAGAAGACTTATTTTAGGAAGGTTCTGCAATACAAACTCACTTCTTGTCTTGTAACTCATTTTGATGTCATGTTTTTTCAGTCCAGTTGTCATTTTAAAACGAGTGAATATTTTGTTTGGTGTTTGAAACCATGGTCGTGCGATATAGCCAAACTTGGGTTAGTCAACTTACAACTTTCGTTTAAATATGTTCAAGATGTATTAAATCAGCAAGTTAGCTGCCTGTCATTCTTAGAGAGGACGTGTTCGTATGAGTCATACAACTTGTGTGTTTTGTGTGTAAAAGTTGTAACGAAAATCTTAAAATCTTTGTCGTGATCGTTTTTTCATTAAAGTATTTGGATGAGTTTATATCGTTCTTGTTCCACGTCTCGCGATCACATCGTATTTTCTCTATGAAATTATTAAGAAACTGACAATAATTTTAGATCAAATTACATTTGTGGTCCTCTAGTGTTTTTCACCTTAGTTCCCGTTATTTTAAATTTCGGTATTTTTTCAGTCATGTAATTGTATTTAGGGAGCAATTACGTCCTACAAATATAATATTGTTGAAAAATGAGGAAATTATTGCATTTTGGTTTCTTTGCAAATATTTTAGAGAGACAAAAATGTCCTCACATGTGGTCGTTGTGTAAACATTGAATTTCATAAATTAATTATGAAGTTGATGTTATTTATGAACTTGATTTCACGCCAACTAAACTATATGATTAAAATTAATTTTCAAAATTATGTCAAAATTACAACTTTATTTTAGAATTTTCTTTTTTTATTTTCTAGTTTCTTTTTATAACCCATTTTAATATAAAGATGCGCAAAGCATAAAGACAACTTCGAAAAGACAAATGGCAACGGCTCTCATCTCAGGCTAAATTGACTCTATATTAAAAAAAATAAATACCAGAAAAAAAGAAAAGAAAAGAAAATTCTAAAATAAAGTTGTAATTTGCAAAATCTATCTCCACCCACCCCAAGTTGTGTTGCTCTGGCTTGCAAACGGGCTCCGTGGTGCGTCCCCACCTTGAACGTGACCATGTTGCGCGTTCCGTTCCGCTGACCTCAATTGTTTGTCTCCGAATGATTGGGCGCCACGTGGACTTTTCCAGATTGGTGATGCCCATGTTGTGGGCCCCTCCCCACTCTAGCTGTCTCCAATCAGCGGATGATCAAATTGGTGCGCCCACCGAGCTGGCTTGGGCCGCTGGCTGGAGCCGCGACGCAGCTCTGTTGACCGTTTATTGACTCACCTTCGTCGGGCGAGCTACGGTGTTTATTACACGGTTCTGTGGAAATGGTTTTGATCTGTTGCGGGAGGTGTCATTTTATTGTTGCAAGGTGTCGCTTGCTAGTTTGGTAGGAAAAGGAAAGTGGAAAACCTACACTCAGGACGAAACACGTAGGCCCTCCCCCTTTGGATCATTTTCTCTCCCCTAAACTAAAACAGCTGCACTCAAAACGAGGCCAAGTTCCGACAAAGACCGCTGCGGCGTATTGCACTCCCGACTCACCGAAGGCGGCTCAGCTCGCTCACTGAAACAACGTGGAAGCGCGTATTAGACCAGGTTCTTTATTGATGTAAACATTTCGTTTAATTAAATTAAACCAATACAGCAAACCAAACATTAATTTAATTTAATTTATTAATTACAAAAAAATAAATTACGAATAAAAATTATATAAGTAAAGGCCCTGAAAAGCCAGCCTGAAAAGGTTCAGCAGAGCTCATTAAGCTCTTCTCTCTCTCTCTCTCTCTCTCTACTCTACACTCTCTCTTTCTCTGAGCTGAGCAAATCTCACACATTTTCCAAGAAGACCTGAACGACACCGTTTGGAGATCGCCGGAAGTTGTTGAGCTCTATTACCGGCCGGCGACGCCTCTCCGGCAATGGTTAACTCACGCGCTCTGGTTGTGCTAGCTCTTCTTCTCCACTCTCTAGTTGCTCTGGTCTCTGCTAAGGGATCTAACTCCACTAGTAAATGGCAAACACTTAGCGGTAAGCATCGATAATCTTCTGCTCTCAGGTTTCTCTCTCTGTGAGTGTGGTTCTCTTGCTTTCGTGTATTTTGCTTGAATTTTTGATTTTCTCCTCGGTTTTAATTTTGCTTTTGGTTGCTGGGAAAATGGAGGAAATTCTGAAACGGAAATTTGAGTTTTGTTTAATATTTCTGATTTTGTTGACGTTTTTGTTCCGTTGGTTCTCAAATTATGAAAGTGAGGGAAAAAATACAAAGTAGTTGTTCGGTATCCATATATAATGAGTGTGCATGTTTAAACCAATTCACTACCAGTGTTTGAAATTAAGTCTACTGCTTCTTGCATATTGGGAATAAAAGTTTGCAAATTCATTATTCAAACGAGAGGAAACTTAGAGAGCTTTGCTTTTTTTCTTTTGGGTAAAGCTTTCTCCCCGTGGTTTTGTTTTTGGCAGCGGAAAGAAAGGCTTCTTGGTTTTTTAAACAGAGAGGCTGAAAATGACACTCTGATAAAATTTGGTTTTCGTAAATATCTTGATTTTCAGGAATTGTGAAACATGGATTTTAAACTGCAGTCCCTTTTATTTGTAAACATCCTGAAGAGACGATGTTTTAAAAGTTGTCATAATTTCCAGTGGTCGGAGATGGAAAGCATTGCTGGAATTTATTACTGCTCCCAATTGAGACATTACATTGTAGTACAATTTTTGCATCATCAAACGTATGTAGGTTTCAGACCGAAAAATAAGAAGAACAACAAACATATGTAGGATTTTTCCCTCCACTTTATGTTCAGTGAGCTAACTGGATTGTTCTGGTTTGCAGGAGATGCTCCTTTGGTCATAGCACGTGGTGGCTTTTCAGGGCTCTTTCCTGGTTTTAGTTCAGCTGCGTATAGTTTGGCATTGGCCACAAGTGTACCTGATGTGGTCTTATGGTGTGACGTTCAGTTAACAAAGGATGGAGATGGAATTTGCTTTCCAGATCTCGTGCTGAATAATAATTCTGATATTCAAGATGTCTTCGCAAAAAAGGATAAGACTTACCTAGTTAATGGGGTTAGTACCTCAGGATGGTTTACTGTGGATTATACTTTCAGTGACCTAGCAAATGTCGTTGGTGAGTGCAAATTGTCTGAATCTGTTTCCCTTATATTGTTAATGGTCATCTTAACACTCCCGTGCATGTGCAATTTATTTGGAAATTGAAGGATATGCTTTTTTCATGCTGTTTTTAAGGAAATGATTTTTTCCACTTATGTGTATGAGTCCATCATGTTACAAATGATTGAGAGGCCTTCACCAAGTCCCACACGTGAATTTAACTGTTTTCCTGTCTTCTTGAGAGCAAACGGGCCACACTGAACCCTTGCAAAAATTAGCTGGCCATGTTCCTCTATCCTATTTTTCCCTGTCATTTCGGAACTCTGAATTGTTGGTGTTTAGAGATTTTAAAACATTTAAGTGAATCATCACAGTTTGCCCTATATCAAGTGATGCAATTGATATTTGTGGTAGCTCTTATCTTACAGTTTCCACACCAATCACTGAGTATCCACGTGGCATCCATGCTTATTTATTTCTTAAATCTGTTAGGGGATTTTTAGTGGAAGGTCTCTAGTTTTACTTTGATATTAAGACTGATCCCATGTCATTTACTGTTCAATTTAATTTCAAGTTGACTTTTCAAACTAAGTGAGGTAAAACTTTACTACCAAAATCATTTTAGTAAAATCCAAACATGTTATGTCAGATATACATATACAGTACACAGTATATAATAAACTAAATCAAATGATTGTTTTTTAATCATATGGAATGTGTATCATATACAAAAAGTATATGTCATAGTCCTAAAAGAGATGTTTGACACGCATATGCTCAGGGGCGGAGCCACATCCCTCCTCCCCCACTACTATCTATTATGGCAATAGAAATGTATATATGCTATGCTAACTATATCTTTTTGGTGGCATGCTCAATAATTTCTCACTGATTTCTTGTTACCCATACAGTTACTCAGGGGATATATTCTCGAACTAATAAGTTTGATGGCAATTTGTACCCAATTCTCACTGTCGAAGGTGTGGCTATGCAATTCAAACCACAAGGCTTATGGTTGAATGTTCAGGTATATTATACACTACAGCTCTCTCCTGTCTTTAAACTTGTGGACTTTTGTTTTTACCTTTTCATTTAGATTTGTAATCTGTTTGAAGCAACTTATTTTCTCTAATGCTTTTGCAGCATGATATATTCTTCACACAACACAACTTGAGTATGAGAAACTATGTGCTTTCTGTATCTAGAAAAGTGGTTGTCAATTATATCTCATCACCGGAGGTGGCCTTCCTGAACGGTATTAAAGCACGTGTTAGTCCAAGTGCAACCAAGCTGGTCTTTCGGTTTCTGGGACAAGATGACACGGAGCCTTCAACCAAGCAAACTTATGGTTCTCTATTAAAGAATCTCACATATATCAAGACATTTGCTTCGGGAATTCTAATTCCTAAAACTTACATATGGCCGGTCACCAAAGATCTTTATTTAGAACCTCACACTTCAATTGTTTTGGATGCTCATAAAGCAGGGCTAACAGTGTTTGCATCAGATTTTGTAAATGATGTACCATTAGCCTACAATTACAGTTATGATCCAGTGTCTGAGTACCTTAATTTTGTTGACAATGGTGATTTCAGTGTTGATGGTGTGCTGTCTGACTTCCCAATAACTCCATCAGCGGCCATAGGTAACTTATTTTCTTCCTGTTCATAAGAATTGTGCTAAGCTACATGTTAATATGTGCAAATTTTCAAGTATTGGATTATTATTTACTTATCTTTTACCAAATACCCTTTGAAAGAAAATTATATTTTTCTAATGCAGCATAGGATTCATATATATGAACAAACATTTTTAGGTGTGACTGAAATCAACACAGATTCTATTATGAACAAATTTTTTCTACAATGATCCCGTTTCTAACTTATGTAAGGTAGTTATAGATGCATCACAGATGATCACAAGGAATATCTTGGAGTCATAGTGCAAGTGCTAAATTTTTGTTGCTCATTCCAATTTAAGCATTAAAGTTCTGCTTGGTGACGATGTTATCTCTTAACTACTGCAGATTGTTTTGCTCACCTTGGAAATAATGCTTCAGGACAAGGTATGCCATTGTTTCATGGTGTTTCAATATAAAATTTTTATCTGTTTCCACTGAGCTGATTTTCATGTGGTCTAACTCTATATTTTATTGACGTGCACAAACATCTGAGCATTATTTCTAATCTATACCTTTCATCTTTCTCATGCTCCAGCCAGGCCTTTGGTTATCTCGAAATATGGTGCAAGTGGAGACTTCCCTAGTTGTACTGACTTGGCATACTCGAAAGCAATTGCAGATGGTGTAGATGTACTTGATTGTCCCGTCCAAATTTCCAAGGATGGCATACCATTTTGCTCGAGCTCTATAAATCTTATAGATAGCACAGCAGTTGCTCAATCAAGTTTTAGCAACCTCACAACAGTTATTCCAGAAATTAAGGCTGGCAGTGGAATATATACGTTCAGCCTAACATGGGAAGAAATTAAAAGCCTGACCCGTGAGTTGAAATAGAATTTCATTTGCTTGCTTGTCAGTGTGGTACCTTCAACTTTTATTGTTTTATATATTTCTCTGATATCTTCACAAACCATAGAATCTTTTAGGGTATAAGAGAAGTCATACGTAAATTCATTTCACACATTTTGGTTAGACTAGAGGTAAAATGTTTTGCTTTATTTTCTATATCGGAGACGGGGGATAAATATTCTTCCTTTTTTCTTCTAAATGAGTTACTGGAAAAAAGCCTACCAACTTTCTAATACACTTGTATGTCTTTAGTGCTACTCTGTTTTTACTTTACACATAAGTGGTAAGAATATTCTAAGTACTGTGGACTCCAGAGGAAGAACACGCATGAAAACTTGCCTTGGCATCCTAAATCCTTATATTCTTGTAGAGAGACCCTTTCAAGAATGTTTGTCCTCGCCACTCTTCTAATTTTGCTCTTACATGTTTACCTGTGCTACTCAGCTGGCATATTATACTAATTGTACCTCGGAAGAATTCATAAACAATAACTTTTTTCTTGAACAATAATTTTACATTCCTGTATTAAATTTTAGTTGTTTCCTGTTTTAACTGCAGCAATTATATCAAATCCCTGGTCAAGGTACACATTGTTCCGGAGTCCAAGGACCAAAACTGTTGGCAAGTACTTGACATTATCTGATTTTTTGACCTTGGCACAGAAATCGAGCTCTCTCTCTGGTGTCCTGATCGGCGTAGAGGTCGGTATTTTCTCAAAATTTCACTGCTTGGTCTATGATTTCATGCTTTGATTGTTTGAAGATTCAGTATAACTTTTTCCTAATTGGGACTCCAAATAAACTTTCGCTGTGTCTACCATTACTATGTTATTGTCATTCTCTCTTCTTTCTCTTCATGTGCTTCTTTCCTTACAACTTCAAACATGGGCTTGGGGATCTTATTGAACTAGGTGGATCTGAGAAAACTAACTAATGGTTGCAAATATGGCTGATCCAAGTGGAGTTACATTGTAAATTTCTCATCTACAGTCATTTGATTTGAACAGTGGGCTGGCTTGATGCTTAAAATTCTGTCTCTCACAATGGTCCAAAGTGACTTTTGTGCATTGCTACCCTTATTCAAAGCTTTCTTATGATGGTGACATTTTATAGTACTGTTTTCTTTCAGTATGCAGCGTATCTTGCAGAGGAGCAGAGATTAAGTGTAACTGATAAAGTCATTGCTGCATTGAGCAAAGCTGGTTTTGATAATCAGACAGCGCTAGATGTCAAGATTCAGTCCAGTAATAGTTCTGTTCTAATGAAATTTAAAGAGAAAACCAAGTATGAACTTGTTTACAGTATTGAAGAGAATATTGGTGATGCCCTTAGTTCAACTATTGAGGACATCAAGAAGTTTGCTGGTTCTGTGGTCATCAACAAGGCCTCCATCCTTCCTGAAACTCAGGCATTCGTCACTGGAGTAACAGATGTTGTACCAAAACTACAAGCAGCTAAGCTTGCGGTTTATGTTGAACTCTTCAGCAATGAGTTTGTATCTCAAGCATGGGACTTCTTCTCAGATCCAACCGTGGAGATCAATTCATTTGTCTCGGGGTTCAATATTGATGGTGTCATCACAGACTACCCGAAAACAGCTGCGAGATACAAAAGTAAGTGTGTACTTCTATTCAATCATTTGCTGTTTGAATGATGTTAGCTACATTAGCGCTCTGTAGATTATTATTGTTCTGCAAATCCATTGTTCTTTTGGTTAGATTACCGTGACATATTTTGATGCAATTAACCTTTCAAGTGATCAAATGTATGTTAAATTTCGGGAAACGTAATATATGTTGGTGTTATAAAGTGCTCTTATGCCTCAGATATTCTACCAAGTCAGTTTTATGCTTATTAAAATATAGATAAAGAATTTATCACTAACAGCAATTTTTTATAGCTTGTCCTTTTATATATTTTTTACTGTTTGAGGCATCATTTGGGGTGAAATAAGCTGTCTTAAGGGCTATCCATGTGTGCTGATCAATAGTAACTAATATTTTGGTGCTTGATTGTTGTAGGGAACCGGTGTTTAAGTGAAAAAGAACTACCTAACTACATGAGCCCCATTCAGGCAGCCAGTTTGATACAAGTTGTGTCTGCTGATTACTTGCCACCTGCTGAGGCCCCAAATCCACCCCTGACAGCTAGTGATGTGATCGAGCCACCTTTGCCTTCAGTTGAATCAGCCCTAGCTCCTGGCCCAACTGGTAGTTCTACAGTAGGACATCCACCGCCACCAAACAGGCAGCCTAAGATTGCTGCTGGCTTCTTTCTCTCAACTCTGGCTATGCTTTTTGCCACTCTTTTCTTGCTCTGAAATTGCGGTCTTGTAACTTTCCCATCTCATTGCTCTTTCTTGGAGCTTTTTGCCGAAAGAATATACAGGGCTGATAATTTATTTTTTATTTTTCATTGTTAATTTTATTACTGAACAGCTGTGTATTCAGGCATTTGATGTTGTAGGTAATGCTCATTCTTCCCCCCCTCGTAAATTAAGGATACAGAGACTCTGAAACCACGTAGAAGTAGATATCATATCATCATCATCGGTATTTATCTTTTCTTTTTATTTGTTTTTGGTGGGTGTAATTGTACTCGTGAGATATTCTTTGGTCTGTTTGTACTAAGAAATATGGAAATTGAGATTGTAAAACCTTTTCTTTTTAATTTGGGCATGTTCCAAATGGACCCTAACAATTGCTCACTAACCCAATAAAATCTAATTTATCCCAAGTACTTTCATTTTACCCTTTAACCAAAAAAAAAAGAAAAAAAAAAGAAAGTTAAACAGAAGACTAGAACAGATTGGTATCAGATCCTAATTATCAATGGAGTGTTAGTTGGATTGGTCCAAACTTTTGGTGCGCTTGCAAATAGTCCTGGGTCCGTGCGTGTGTGAGAGTTCCCCCCCTCCCTTTCTAACGTTGGGAAAAAAAAGTATCAAATCCAAATTATTCAAGGATTTATATTGTAATTTGTTTTTATGAATAGTACGAAGGGAATACAAGCTCATTTGAAGCCATGACTGGGTCCGTGCGTGTGTGAGAGTTCCCCCCTCCCTTTCTAACGTTGGGAAAAAAAAGTATCAGATCCAAATTATTCAAGGATTTATATTGTAATTTGTTTTTATGAATAGTACGAAGGGAATACAAGCTCATTTGAAGCCATGACTGAAGTTGATGTTCTAAAAAGGCTATCTATTTCTATTGATTCAATTGCCATTGACTTAAGGCAATACAAGCTCGTTTGAAGCCATGACTGAAGTTGATGTTCTAAAAAGGCTATCTATTGCTATTGATTCAATTGCCATTAACTTAAGGGCAATTCGCATTTATACGTGCGTATTGCCTTTGTTGGAAATATGCCCTTAAAGCCAACTAATTATGTAATGTTGATGTTCTAAAAAGGCTATCTATTGCTATTGATTCAATTGCCATTGACTTAAGGGCAATTCGCATTTATACGTGCGTATTGCCTTTGTTGGAAATATGCCCTTAAAGCCAACTAATTATGTAATAGTTAAAGTTAAAGACATCTTTGATAAAAGACATATTATGTTATCAATGGGTAAGAAATGTTGTTTTATACATTAAATCATCATATATTATCTTTCAATATGTAGAACAATCATAGTCCAAGGAATATACAAGTGGATATGAGAGCTATGTAATGAGATTGCATACATGGCGACTTCTTATCATCCCTGAATCCTGAATATGTTCCTGGTCATAGAAATATTGATTGAGCATTAATATTCCGCAAGTACCAGTACACACATTATCGTCTCTATATGTAGGGAATGGAAATTTCTCAAGTCATTAAGTGTGGAGACACATCGATATGTGTGTAGGTGCTTGTAGAAGAATAAGTACACTGAACGCAATCCAACACATGAGTTACAACATGGAAGTCTTTACTCACATCACATGTCAAGCTAGAACTCATAAATTGTAATGGTGCAAAATAATCCTTAGACCTGAGGCATCATAGATATTTTGTGACTATGTTGTTAATCTTTAAGGGCACTATACGGTCATGCTGAATTAGGCATAGCTTAAATGTGCTCATTAGGATTCTCAATAGAGTCATGGAAACAAATGAATGTTCAACAAGAAATCTCTACTCTCAGTAAAAGAGAGAGAATACTCCAAGATATGATTGGTCAAATCTCTGCGCAGAGTAGTGGGTAAGACTTGAAAGAAGAAGTCTTCAAGTCTTACCATGATAATCATATAAAAGGAATGATTCACATTAGGATATTGACAATCAGATTCCATGATCTAATAATGTGAATAAAGAGTATTGACATAAGAGAAGGATTCAATTGCACAATCATTCCAATTTGAATAGGTTCTTTCACAATGTCTCATTTAGCTCGGATAACCGTGACTTGTTGCTACGCGACAACCATGGTTTGTGGATGTCCTAAAATGTTTTAATTAACCTTTATTAATAGGAAAAATTAAATTGTGGAATTTAATTCGTATATCATCTTTGAGGAGTTAAGTCAACCCACTACCTTGGTAAAGGGAATCTACGGATATGCACATCCAAAGAATGTGATTAGAGGTACAAATGAGGAGAAATGTAATAAAGAGACACAAGTCAATGGTTGATAATCAAATGTCAAAGTCAACAGTCAAAAGTCAACATGTTGACCGGAGCAATTGACCAAAGTCAAATAGTTCGACCGAGTCAACTATGTAAGACTATAATTATAATTTAATAGTTAAATTATAATTAAAAGATTAATTATGAAATTAATATTGACATATAGAAATATTGGATTAAACTTTTAAATATGATTTAAAAGGAAAGTGACAAAATAGCCCAAAAAGCTATTGGGCCCAAGGGATAAGTGGCATAAAATGACATGGCATATGGACCAAATGGAGCCCCAAATACCCACCTAATTGCCTTTTGTTTGGTCCTATATAAGCTAAGTGTTGGAGAAAATCTAACTAGGATTTTTGGTTTTCTACTTTGGTTGATGAGTGATCATCTTTGTATCTCATCTTCCATAAACCAAAAATTGGTCCAATCAAGAAGTAGACTAGCATCCAAACTTCTTGATTGCCTTCTCTTCATCTCTAGGAACATTTGGTGTGGTGAGGTAGATGACTCTAATCTTGGAGCCTTAAGGTGAATGAGTCAAAATCAAGAGAAACAAAGGGCCTTTCCAACAAAGGTGTTCATTCTTGAGAAATCAAGAAAATGTCATTAAGGGTAAAGATCTATTCCCTTTTCCTTTTTTCTATTTGTGTTCAAAGAAATTAGGCTAAGATACTTGGTTTAAAATGAAAAATGTTTAGCTCAACTAGTATAAAAAAAATGAATCCGTCATTTAGAATGTTTTTGTTGTATAAGTTGTGGCTAAAATTCATTTTCTAAGTATTAGATTCATGTTTCCTTCAGCCTTTTGTAGAGAAAATCACTCACATTAATTTCTTTGTATTTCTGGTTCAATACCCATTTTTATGCATGCGTGTTGACTTTGCACAAAGAGGTTATGAGTCCAGGAAATTAATTAGTAGGGTGGTATTTAATAATTAAGTGAGTGATTAGAGTTACAGCATAATATATATACATATATATATATATATATATAATTACCCTACTCCTGTTGCAATGTCCCGTGCTCGATTCTTCCTTTCCTAATATCGCTTGTATCGAAACAACGTTAGAATACTAATTGTGAAAAAAGTAATAAGAATGTACTTGAGTTGAAGTCCCACGAGATTGTGGTGTTGTCCACAAAAGAATATATATAATATTTCAGGTGTGAAGAACAACGTATACATATCTAATAAAGAAGAGGTTTTAATTCAAAATTTGTTTTGTCTCCCAGCGTATACGTTGACTTTCTCTATAGCAAATCAAATCTCCTTTATAAAGAAAACAAATATTACAAAAACGTCTATATTGGAAGAAGAAGAAAGCGTACCATAGGCAGTAATGCTATCATATTCAATAAATTTTGGCTTAAAATCAACCTTACAATTAGCCATTCTTCTGATACATATCAAATATAAGCAAATTAATTAAAAATAAAAAACTTTAATTTGCGATTAATCCCCCTTAAAACAAGCTAATTAATTAAAGCAAAATAAAAAACACAAATATTTTGGCGGTACCATTCCATTTCTATCTGCACAAACAGCCTACAAAAAAAAACGCATATGCATTGTAGACATATGAATTGAACACTTGGAAAAAAATGGGCTCCAAATTTGTGCAATTTGTTTGCCTAGTGTTGTTGCTAGTATCCGTTGTCAAAGTTGGAGCTCAGCAAGCAGTTTTTGATGTGATGAATCACGGCGGCGTTGCCGATGGAAAAACTGATAACAGCAAGGTAATTGTTATGAGTTTATCTTAATCCAGAATTAAGATTATGATGAACATATATATATATATATCATGGTCTTGCATGATAAATGAGCTTTTCTGAATTTTTCTAATTAAGTAATGCTAAGAGTACAATATTATTAACTGTCCAATATCCATTTCTTACATTGAGTAGCTTATGCAATAAAATTATTTGTACAATGAACTACGATATGAATTACTTCTCTAATAGAGCTAAGATATACTCGTATAGACGCTCTCTATCTCTATTAGAGATTTACGTGCTTCATTCATAAATATGATTATAGAATAAGCCTATATTATTGATTATAGAGCAACTATGTGTTGAATATAGGTAAAACTTTTTCGGTGACCAAACACAACAACATGTTGAACTGATCTGAGGAAACTTAATATTTTAAAATGTGGTTCATGACCATTTTAGAATTACGCATCATTATTGTGATAAAATTTCACTGACTGTATTTGTTTCCCATAATGGGGGAAAGTAATACGGTTAGAAAATATGAGTTTGTTAGCATTATTTCTTTTTAATATGTATGCCCATTCTAATGTTTGTGTTTCCTCTTTTTTATTTATTTATTTATTGTCAGTCACTGCGATTGGATTTCGTCACTAATGCAAGCATAGATCGCATAACATCGATCAACAGCAAGAACGTGCACATCAACATTTTCGCATCCCAAAACATAAGAATTAGCAACATCAAGATATCAGTTCCCGGAGACAGCCCCAACACCGACGGCATCCACCTTGGTTCATCACACAACATCCAGATCTTGGACTCGGTGATCGCCACTGGCGACGATTGCATATCCTTTAGCACTGGAGCAAACAACGTGAACATTAGCGGCGTTCGCTGGGGACCGGGCCACGGAATCAGCATTGGAAGCCTTGGCAAGGTTGATGGTGACGATGTTTCATTCGTGGACATAAGAAACTGCAGTTTTGTCGGCACTCAAAATGGAGTGAGAGTCAAAACATGGGCTCCCTCTGAAGCAGGCACAGTGTCACATCTTAACGTTGAGAACATTGAAATCGATAAGGTCGAAAACCCTATCATCATCGATCAACAATATTGCCCTTCTCGTAGTTGCAATGCAGAGGTAAGTGATAACTATAAACTAAGGGATATGTGAGTTAATAACTATGATTAATTATTTTAATTAAAATGTTAAGAATTGAAATTGATTCCCTTACAGATATATGCTCATTAAATCATTCCGTTACTTTCTATCATCAACTCATTCGTTCCGTAGAAGCTGCGTGGGAACCAAAGTTGTTAAGAGAATGATGATAGAAATGGAAAGATTTAATGAGGATAAATATAGATTTATGCTAGTGCTATATACAACTTGATTATAAATGTATATAATTGGGTTAATTGCTTTTTTTATTGTGTGCAGGAATTCTCCAAAGTTCAGATTAAAGATGTAGTTTAAAAACATATGGGGGATTTCAAGCACAAAATATGTTGTTACTCTCAAATGTAGCCAAACTTCACCCTGCCAGGAGATTGAGCTCACGGACATCAACCTAAATTACAATGGTCTTGAAGGATCGGGTGTATCAGCATGCTCAAACGTAGAAGTTGAAGCTTACGGCCAACAAACACCCCCCGCTTGCACAGAAAAGATAATGATGTAAGCCCCCCAAAACCAAACACAAAAACGTGGGTTAGGCCAGTTAATCAGGATAGTGAGCCCAACTCCTTTGCATTAAAGTTCGAATCCCCTTCTTTGTAGATTAGATTTATTTAGAGTAATTTAGACTATCGTTGTATTTAAAAAAAAGAAGAAGAGGTTTTTGCACATATACCATCTGGACTAAAGGGGTTGTGTGTAAATACCACCTAGATTTTTTTTTTTTTTGGGGGTAAATGTCACACCTAGACTTTGCATTCAATTAAGGACTACACAAATTTGATTTTATCAATTAAATAAAAAGGACACTGAATAATAGGGTCCACTGTAATTTTTTTATATATTTTTTATGTAAGTCTTCAACCTGTAGTTGTTTTTTTTTTTTGAAGGAAAATTCTTTGATTTGGTAGGAAATACAAAAGTTGTGGACTTTGATGGATTCTTGAGTAGTTTCTATGACAAATTCACACTACTACAAAAAGGGCAAAAGACGACCAGAAAAAGACGACGGTAGAACAAAAAACTGTCGTTGTTTTTAAAAAGACGACGGTAACAAAAAACCGTCGTGGATAAGTGACTTAAACAACTAAAAAATGGAGATACTGTTGAGAATTTTTTTATAACGACGCACACAAATAAAAAAACGTCGTCTTATTAAAAAGCTTTTCTTTAGAGTTAAAATCTGACCAAAAAACAACGACAGCAGGTATGACAAGCGTCGTCTTTTAAAAATCAAGTGTCCTTTTTTTGGTAAAGACATGGTTGTTTTGAAAGAACTGTCGTCTATTATATGTAAAGATGACGGTTTTTTTATATAAAAAGGGTCGTCTATTATGAAGTAAAGACGACGGTTTTCATATAAAAAGGGTCGTCTATTATATGTAAAGACGACGGTTTTCATATAAAAAGGGTCGTCTATTATGAAGTAAAGACGACGGTTTTCTATAAAAAGGGTCGTCTATTATATGTAAAGACGACGGTTTTTTATAAAAAGGGTCGTCTATTATATGTAAAGACGACCGTTTTTTATAAAAAGGGTCGTCTATTATAAGTAAAGACGACGGTTTTTTTATAAAAAGGGTCGTCTATTATATGTAAAGACGACGGTTTTTTTTATAAAAAGGGTCGTCTATTATATGTAAAGACGACGGTTTTTTATAAAAAGGGTCGTCTATTATATGTAAAGACGACGGGTTTTTATAAAAAGGGTCGTCTATTATATGTAAAGACGACGGGTTTTTATAAAAAGGGTCGTCTATTATATGTAAAGACGACGGTTTTTTTTATAAAAAGGGTCGTCTATTATAAGTAAAGACGACGGTTTTTTTATAAAAAGGGTCGTCTATTATATGTAAAGACGACGGTTTTTTTTTATAAAAAGGGTCGTCTATTATATGTAAAGACGACGGTTTTTTTTATAAAAAGGGTCGTCTATTATATGTAAAGACGACGGTTTTTTATAAAAAGGGTCGTCTATTATATGTAAAGACGACGGTTTTTTTTATAAAAAAGGTCGTCTATTATAAGTAAACAAAAATACTGTCGTTAACAATATAAATAAACATGACGCTTATTACATCTATACCCTAAACCCTAAACCCTAAATCCTAAACCATAAAATATAAACCCTAAATTATATATATATGTTTAAATAATTTTAGAAAAGGGATTATGGTTTTACGGCCTAATATATATTAACCATAAACCCTAAACCCCAAAAATAAACCTTTATCCCCCTAAACCCTAAACCCTAAACCATTAAAGTATAAGTGATGTTGTGACTCATGAAAATATTTTTCTTTTTGGTGGTAATTTTAAATTTGTATAACTCAAACTTAATTTTTTAAAGCTTAAGGGGGAAGAAAATATCTCAATGACTTCATAGGAGTTGACGTTGCATTTTTTGGATTTATTTTAAATTTATTATGAATATTTCGAATTAAATAGAATAAAATATTATTAATAAAACCCACAAAACACGTCGGCATTAAGAAATTAAAGACGTTGTAAATCATAATAAACGACTTAATTTTAAAACAAACGAATGACGGATTATGTAAAGACGACGGTTTTTTTTATGAAAAAGGTCGTCTATTATATGTAAAGATGACGGTTTTTTTTTTAAAAAGGGTCGTCTATTATATGTAAAGATGACGATTTTTTTATAAAAAGCGTCGTCTTTTAAAACACGCTAAAAAAAGGCCGCTTAAGTGAATTCGCGCTCGACAAATTTTCAAATTTTCCCCCGTCTTTGAAAACCTTATCTCTCATTAACAAGCGTCGTCTTTTAAAACACGCTAAAAAAAGGCCACTTAAGTGAATTCGCGCTCGACAAATTTTCAGATTTTCCCCCGTCTCTGAAAACTTTATCTCTCCCTCCTTGAAACCTCCTGAGCTCCTCTCTTCTTGAAACCCTCCTGAGCAAACACTCCATCTCTCACCTTTCTACTCCTCATACGTACCTACCAGCCATCGACGCCATCGAAGCAGCGACGCCGTCAACGCCATCGACGCAGCGACGCCATCAACGCCATCGTTCTTCGCATCAGTCATCACTAGCCGCCATCGACGCCATATTCACAGTCAACGACGACGATGTCCTTGAAAACATATCTAGAGACCTTGCGAGATGCGAAAATCCTAGAACATCAGATTTGGTCTTCGATGTCGCTTGAGGTTCGATGACAGATCTCCATCGCGCCCTCTTGGTGAGCTCGCCATCCACGTCACAAAAGAAACTCTAAGTTAGTCAAAATGTTCTTTTGTATTGTGTTACAAATGAACTTTTCTTGCATAAGCTTATGCATATTTTTTGTTAGTTAAAATGATAGCAAGATAATGTAATCTTATTGTGGTTTTTGATTGCTCAGGTAAGATGACATGGCAAATAGGTGCTGCAGCTTATATCAAGTGTAGCTCAAAGGCCAAGATGACAACTTAGAAGAATATAAGATCCATTTGACCAAGATGACTTAGAACACTACTCCAAGATGACAGCTGAATGTGGAGAACAAGTACAAATTGTGGAAGATACAACCATAGGTTAATGCTTTGGATATGGTATTTTGTAATTATAGGTTATAATGTTATAAATATGGTATTTTGTATGGATATAGTAGGAATCAAGATTGGTAAACAATGTAATTACAATTGAATCTTCAAGTTTTATGAAAGAAATAATTTTTTAGGATATCTAAAATGAAATTAGTACATCATTTTTACAGATAATAAACGGTGATTTTTTGGAACAAAACCGTCTTTTTTAGATTTAATAGACGTCTTTGGATATAATAAACAACGGTTTTTTCAGAAAAAGTGTCATCTTTACATTTAAATAGACGACGGTTTTTTCAGAAAAAGTGTCGTCCTTACATTTAAATAGACGACGGTTTTTTCAGAAAAAAGTGTCGTCTTTACATTAAATAGACGACGGTTTTTTCAGAAAAAGTGTCGTCTTTACATTAAATAGACGACGGTTTTTTCAGAAAAAGTGTTGTCTTTACATTTAAATAGACGACGGTTTTTTCAGAAAAAGTGTCGTCTTTACATTAAATAGACGACGGTTTTTTCAGAAAGAGTGTCGTCTTTATATTTAATAGACGACGGTTCTACAAAAAAAAGTGTCGTCTTTACATTCAATAACGACGGTTTTTTCATAAAAAGTGTCGTCTTTACATGTAATAGACGACGGTTCTTTTAAAAACCGTCGTTTTTACATATAATAGACGACGGTGAATTACTGTCGTAGTTTGACTTTCAAAAAGACGACTGTCGATTTAACGACGGTTTGAAAAAGAAAAAGACGACGGCGTTTCCCCGTCGTCTATTTCAATTTTTGTAGTAGTGTCAATTCCAGTGAAGGTTTTCTCCTCAACTTCCACAACAGAGATCATGTTCAATATCCATTCATGTACACGGGAAAAGAAATATTCAACTTCTGAGGCAATATCAATATATAAAAATTCTCCTATGCGGACATCAAGATGTTATTATTGTGCGACCGTCATGTATTTTTATACTAACCCTCCCTACCTTCCCGCTTGTTTACTTCACACAATAATAACGTGCAGACATCCGAATAAGAGAATAACTATATATATATAATCAGCAGAGTCGTCTTTGTATATATGAAAAACTAAAAGTCTTTGTGGAACCACTCGTACTTGTCAAATAGACCTACATAATTAGGATCCAATTTGAGAATGTGAGAGCCCTAAATCCCCTCAACACAACTTGTTTATTTCCCTCTTTTTGGCTAAGTAGGCCAAATGAAGGATTTTTTGGTCATTCTTCTCTTGAAATGCGTAGGCTTGGCACCACCAAGGCACTTGATGGCTTGGATGGAAAGATTGAGTGAGTGTGTTTGCGGACTTCTAATCAAACGATTGATCGGCCAAGCAAGGAACCTCCTCTTGGCCTAGGTTCTTTCACTTCCTCGGGATCAAGGATGATTGAGCTTTGTATGACTATTTTTAGGATTTTGGTGATAAGTGCAATGAATGTAAATGCAAGAAATGAAATGACAGAAATGTAAATGAGATAAAATAGATTAAAGCAATAAAGACTTGAATTAAACTTGAATTTAAAGACAACTGAAATTAAATTGCAAGAAAGTAAGCTTATACTAGGAAAATGAAGAACTTGGAAAATCTAAAGTGCTTGAAAGATAAAATCCTAGACTAGGAATTGAAAGGTGCAGAATAAAAAGATAGGTTTTGTGGGTTGAATCGGAGGTCCTCTTCTCTTCTTCTAACGACCTATTTATAGAGTTTTCTTTAACTCATGGGTTTGGCCATAAATGTCCTCAACTGGCTTTCATTGAAAAATCCTTTCGAGATTAATGTCTTCCAGAGCTCTAGGCATTTAACGAGAACTTCCCAACCACCACCAACCCATCTGGTTGATCAATGAAATGACATTGAAATTGTGAAACTCTTCTCTTGATTTGAGATGCAATAAGTGACGCAGCACAAGCAAATAGATTTTCAAGCGAAAACCCTAAAGAACAATAATCTGGAATCCACCAGGAACTTAGAGAGAAATTCTCTTTGAATTATTTGATAAAAGTTGAGTTCAACCAAGCATGACGGCTGACTAAATTCAACATTCTCACCCATTGGATTGCCTGGGGAGTTATTGAAAACTTAATAGAAAAGAAACGGAAAGTTTGTAACTTAATACATTTTTTAAATGCACTTTTGGAAGGCCAAATAACCTCAGAAGTCCAAAATCCACCATATGTCACAGAAGAACTGTGAGTTGAACTTGTGACGTCGTTCCCTTTTCGAGAAGGTATTATGTGACCCAATCGGAGCTCGGACGCCAAATCTGTAAATTCATGCTGTGTCCTTTTTCCCTTCTTCGCTCCAATTCTTCTTCAATCCATTCAGCCATTTGTTCTACATCAATAAGTCTTTGGCGATATTAATCCTTCCATCTTTGGACTTCACTAGTTGCAAGGAGACTTTTGCAGGAACTTCCAATCCTAACATCATGGGTTGAGCCTGAACTTGTGGATGTTTGGTATGACATCTTGTGGAACATTGTGACTCTAGAGCTCTTGTCTTGCCTCTACCTGACTTAGAGCATGTCCACCCGTACAGTCAAACCGGACAAAAGGCCCCCTTGGCGAGCCCAGAAGCCCTCCAGCGCAAGAGAAGTAGCCCGAGCAAGCTGCGGGCCCCACCAACCCTGGCAAGCCCACGAGCAAATCCTGCCTGGGTTGAAGCCCGAAGGCGCTGACGTCAGCAACCGTAAATTCAAATTTTTTTTACCATTGGCACGTGAACGGTAAAAAAAAATTGATTTCCGCTCGCTGACGTCATCGCTTGACAGGCCCAACGAAAAAATGCCACGTGGGGCTTCTTGGGCGCTGCGATGGCTTTTTTCCCAGACATCCTACGGCCCTTCGAATTTTTTTTAAAAAAAATACCAAAAAATAATGGATTTTTTTCCCTATAAATACCTATCAATTTTATTTACTTTCCACACCAAATCTTCATACCAACTCTTCTCCTTCCAATATTTTTTACTTTCCACTCACATTTTTCTATTACAAAATTCCATTTGTGCAAAAATATAAATGACCTCTTCCATCAAAGCCGGAGGATCATGGACAAACGTTCGAAGAGGTCAAAATCTTGACGACGAGGTAAAAAATAATAATTGCCGTTTTATTCAATTTAATGTCATATATATATATATATCTTACATTTCCAATTTCATTTTTTTTAAATAGATTATTCAAGGCAAAACAAAAAAGAGGAAAACCATTACACATGGCTCCTCAAGTGAGCAATGCCCGCAATCGATTCCAATGGTGCGTTCCGTGTCGGAAATAATGGCACTATTACGTCCTCCGAAGGAAAATACTCCCTCACGTCGTGATCCGGTGGAACCGCTTCTACTAATGATTGAGTCGTCCTTGTACTCAATTATGTCAGACTATGAGGACCGGAAGTATTTCAATTGTATGATGAGTGAGTAGGTATTTCAATTGTATGATAAGTGAGATGTGAATTTTATAATAAAAATGGACACGTGGCAACCAAAAATTTTATTCGAAAATTTTATCTGAAAATGTTATCTCAAATTTTAGGTGAGAATTTTATAATAAATAGTGACATGTGGCAACCGAAAATATTATCTGAAAAGCTTATCAAAATTAATAGTTTAAAGTATAAAAAAATTCAGACAAAAAAAAGTATAAAAAAATAGGAAATAAAGTACAATGAATAGTATTTGCCCTTTCCTTAGCCTTTTGGGGTGGAACCAAAAATGACAAGACTGGCACTATTCATGTGAATAGTGCCAAGCTGCCAGCCCTTGTTTTGCCTTGCCTTAGCCTTTTGGGGTGGACATGCTCTTAGAGTTTGGCGACCTGGACTTTGGTTTCTAACCCGGCTTGGTCTCTAGTTTCCAATCCGACTTGGACTTCGCTTCCAACTTGACTTGGAAGCTTGGATGTATCATCTCTTCAATCACGCCATTCCACTTTATTAAATATATAATTATATTAATTTGGCCTTCTTGCTTTTAGAGGATCAGGCCGTAAGGCCTTAGAACTTGCTGGAAGCCACTCTTGTCATTTTGGCTTTTAAAAACTCGTCTGCGTACTGAGAAACCATAACACTTGTTTGAATCAAGCCATGCGGCATTTCCCCTTCAAGTATATATTCATATTAAATATATATTAACATGTATGCATATATGGCCATTGTGTGCATAATATAATATATATTAATTTGGCCAATTTGCATTCTTCTTGTCGGCAACAAAACAACAAAGGGCCATATAGCCTTTTTCAACATTATCCCTTTCCAGCCAAAGTCAGTTTTATCGACGTGGCTGTAAATCATCTTTCGTGGCCTAATATTTATTATTTGAACGTATTATCAACGTGGTCTTTTCACGGCAACAACATCAAGCCGTAAGCCTCATGCATGAGATTTTTATCACACACATATATATATATATACTACAAAAAAAATTGGCAACGTGGCAACAGTTATTATTTTGTCACTAAATTTGGTAATTGTTGTGCGAGTTACTAAAGGCTTTATGTTCTTTAAGATGTGAGGCATACAGCCCCATGCACTATTTAATATTAGAATATGAAATTGTCCCTATATTTTTTTTTATTCTTCATGCCCATTAGAACTCAATTCAGATATCATAACAACAACAACAATAAGTGAATAATGAAAATTTTACAAACTCATTCTCTGAGTAGTGAGTCCTAGAACCAACCCATTGTCATTCACTCGAAATCAACAAACCCACAAGAAATCAGGTGTAATCTCAACCTTGCCCATAAATTTTCAAAATTAAAAACCCATTGCAGAACCCCAATTCGAAAATCACAACCCAGATTTAGAACGAATCATGACAATGGCCTTTATGGATACACGTACCTGATTGGCATAGAGTTCCCGCAAGCTCAACTCGTGATGGTAGCTCTTCCTTTGTCTTGGAAGGATGGGCTCTTCGTCTTCTTCGTGCTTCGTGCTTGCCTTATTCTTCAGCCATCGCCTGTTTTATTTTTTCGATCATGTGTTTTATTTTTTGGGGTCTAGAGTGTTAAAATGGGTTAAAACATTTAAAAGATTCATAGCCATACAAGTTTATTAAAAGAGATCCAACGGTTGAGCGTCCCATCCCTCAAATTGATTTGAGGGATCCCTCAATTGAAAGGGACTATATATATATATATATTATACCCCATTTTTATATTAGCTACTTTTAGCCACTTGGTGACTTTGAAACCCCACTCTTTGTTTATTATTATTTTCTACAGAGTGCTTTGGTCTTGGCTTGGAGTGTAAATCCCGACTCGGACTTGGAGTCTTGACTTGGACTTGAGATTTAAGTCCCGACTTGAACTTGGAGTCACCACTTGGACTTGGGGTCTCGACTTGGGATTTAAGACCACACCCAAACATTGTTCTCGTTTTTCAAAGAACATAAAGTATATTCCTTAAGAAAAAGAACATAAAGTATAAAGATTACAAAAACAATATTATTTATTAATTAATCTTGAGTCTGCATATGTATGTATACCGGAAAAAATTTGGCTCTTTTAAACTGAAGAGTAGCTCCTCCTTAAAACTAATGTGGTTTCTAAATGCTCATATATACTAGTGTTGATTTTATTTTATGCTTATCCAATTCTCTAGCTTTCTTTCAATATTTATTCCTTCAAATTGTTGATTGGTTTCACTTTTATTTGTCTTATATTTCAATACATATGTGGTTTTGTTTTTTGTTTACATCTGGGATTCAGTAGGTATATATAGGGGTTGGTTAGACCGTTGGACATACGACATCCCTAGAAATGAGTCTTAGAAGAGGGTTTGTGATAAGAGCCGTGGGGAGGATGAAAAAGGAAGGAGAAGATTGAGCTCATTAAATTTGTTAGCACATGTGTGGAAAATTGTGGGTCCCGCTTTTATGCTTATGTGGATTCCATATAGACAAAAACTGTTGCGAAATTTGAACATTCTGTTTCACCTCTATGAAAGGTAATCTTGGTAATGACTTTTTTACTTTAAGAAACAGAATTACACCCACATATAGAGAAAAACATAGTAACAGGACATGTAAAAAAAATAGTTACTGCATGTTATGTTTATAACTTTCACTATATTATTCTATACTTGAATACTTCTATCTATGATAACACACTTAATCAAAAGGTTATAATGAAAAAATATACATATATTATTTGAGGATTTGTTGGTGTGTTTGGATTTTTCAGGGTAGTCCAATTGAATGGGTGAGTAACCATCGGTACCACCATCAGTTTGCTGACACAGAGAAGGACCCTCATAGCCCCATCCAGAGCTTATGGCATGGTAGCATCGGTTGGATCTTTGATACTCATCGTCGTCGATGTGAACATGTAAAAAGCACACATAATCCTCCCTCTCTCTGTCTCTCTCATGCACACACCAACTGATATGTATATATACTTATTTTATTTACTTTTTAAACGAGAAATTTACAGCTTGGTGGACTGAAGAACGTTGAAGAATTAAAGAAGCAGCCCTTCTATAGGTTTCTTTTTCGTACTAACTTTCTACATTCATTTGCTCTTGGAGGTTTACTATATGCTGTGGGTGGATTTCCCTTCTTGGTCTGGGCAGTGGTGAGATCGCTTACTCATTAATGTACCTTAGTTCTTCTCCTAAATAATCACTCTCTATTAATCATTGCTTGACTGAGAAAAATAAGATACAATAAACGTATTTTAATATTAAACACAACAGCGAAACTAGGAATTTTTCAAAGAATGGACTAGCTTAAAATCTAATGATTATTCTTTTACTTACCGGTTCATACAATCGGGGTTCACCTTCTTTCCTTTCTGTTGTACATCAATTTCAGGCGGGTCGAGAATACATAGTATGAGAAAAGATATTTGTCCTTGATATAAAAAAACATGCAAGTAATAAAGTAAATACATGAACCGATAATTTTATTCTTAAATTACTTTAAATAATTCCTTTAATTTTGACGACCCCTAAATTTAAATTTCTTTTTAAAAATTTCCCTATTCAGCTAAACATACCATCTTTCACTTTCTACATCCAAACATGTCCTAAATCCAAACTCCTTGTAATTTCAGGGGGTGAGGACAATACTTCTTTTCCACGCTACTCTTATAATAAATTCAGTTGGCCACATGTGGGGAAAGAAACCATGGAACACCGGTGATATGTCTACAAATAATTGGTATATCGGATCTATTCCCCACTCTGCTATATTTCATCGTTGCTAAATGTAAAATTGGGATATTAATTTGTTTTATGTACGTGATATATTTTTAATAATAATTTAGGTGGATGTCAATTATCACGCTTGGAGAAGGATGGCATAATAACCACCATGCATTTGAATACTCAGCTAGACATGGGTTGGAATGGTGGCAAATTGATATTACTTGGTACGTAATAAGATTTCTTCAAGCTATTGGATTGGCAACGGATGTCAAGGTCCCAACTGAAATTCAAAAGCAACGAAAAGCTTCAAATGGTAGAATCATGGCTACTCAAAAATAGGGTTTTGAAGATTTACTATGTATATCATGGATAACGTTACTAGCTTCAAATCCTCTATGCGCGTTAGTGATGTTGTCAATATTCATGCCTCAAGTGGTATTTTTTTGGCTTCTAAAATAATTACTTATAGATCGTACTATAGAATAATCAGCTCTGAAGAGTGTTTAATTTTGGAAATGGAAGTGATGTTGTGTACTATGAATAAAATTGACATGATGTTGGAAGTTTTACTTCACGTGTTTGGTAAAAAGAAAAATGACTTTCATTTACATTTATATATCAACCCCATGATCATTTGGAAGCACACCAAAGATCTAGGCCAATCCAACTAATCCCCCTCATTTTAAATGTGTAAACCAGTAACAAAACTAAAAAATTATGCAATATGATTTGGCTTGTTTTTTTTTTTTGGTCGAAAGTGGATTTCATTAAAAACCCACAAAAGGGCATAACAATACTCCCAAAAGTGAGACCCAACCAACTGAGCTCACTAACAAAGCGAAAATACCAGAGGCCCAAATAAAATGCAAAAGAACCAACAAGAAATTAAAAACCCAGAAGGCATTAAGCCCACACAAGCCCAAACCAAGGCCAAGAAGGCTAACAAACCCTAACCAAAATTCAACAGAGCCGCCGCCGCCACCGCCTAAGACGACTTCACCGGGACAAGTTGAGGGGAAGAGCTGCCACACCCAATGGGCACAAAACGATAAAATCGCACCACCCACAGATCCACCCAAATACCTTAAAATCCCACATATTACAAAGACACAGTCAAGAAAAAAGAAGCCAGCCACAAGAAGATCATCACCTCCCAAATCAAACATGACAAAGCACCAGAACAAACACAAGAACAGACAAATCTTAAAACTTAATATTGTGTTTGGACTAACCATCCCAAAAAAATCAATCATGCAGTGGGAGGAGTTTGTCGGAGGTTTAAGTCGTCAGTGGCCGGAGGTTTACATCTCTGGTTATAGGAGTTGGGTGATTGCTGGAAAGAAAATGCCACTGAGAGAAGAGGGTGTGGACTTACCTGAGTTAAAAAACTAACAAACAAGTCTTGAGTTAAAAGAGTTGAAAGAAAAAAAGAAAAAAAATTAAAAAAAAGGAAAATGTATTGTTTTGTAAAGAGGCCACGTCATCTGTTGAAGAGGAATAGCTCCTGATATATCAAGAATCAAGCATTTTGAGATGACAAGTCAACTTAGTGAGGTATTAAATTAGGTATGCAAGGGTCTCAAGAAAGTAAATGGTTGAATATTTTGTTGTATTCCAAACGTCAAATGGTACAATACATATATAGAGGCATAGCCTTCTATGAATCCTACTGATAAGGCTTTGAAGCCGTAATCCAATATTAGTGGGATTTGACCTACACTAATTTGGACAAGTAAAGATATTACAAATATTTACAAAGATATTTCTTAATACTCCCCCTCAAGTTGGAGAGTAAATATCATGAAGTCCCAACTTGTTGTGCAATGTCACACACTGATCCTTCCCCAAGGCCTTTGTAAAAACATCGAATTGGAATCGTGTAGGTACATATGAAGGACTAATTATTTGAGCTTGTAGTTTTTCTCGAATTATGTGACAATCAATTACAATGTGCTTTGTACGCTCATGGAAAACAGGATTAGTTGCAATATAAGCACACTCTGAAAGAACTTATGAACAACAAGTTATGGTGAAACTCCTTTTTTTTGCCGTTTCTTCTTCCTCCTTTCGCATTTATGGTTAGCCAACTTCAACAAGAAGTTACTTTTGGTCATATGGGACTTTCAAGTTCCACTTACCTTAAATCCCATCTCTAAATACCTCATCCAAACACACTCTAAAAGAACTTTTGAACAAATCACGTGTTGCTAGCAAAATAAAAGGTCTCTTCGCATCCCATTGTGTTCTTGCACTTGTGATGTAAATATTGAGATGACAAGTCAGTAAGGTATTCGGACAAAAAAGGAAAAATTCAGAAAGGTCCAATTGACCCCACTCAATAATAAGGGAGACAATAGGAGAAGTTAGGGGGGAGGACGGCCGTGGGACAATCCTGATCCATAGGGATGGGCTCTGCCTCTGCGGGTCTAGTTTCTCCAAACCTACTACATTAATTTTTTTAGCTGATGCTTGCTTTGCTTCTATTTTGATGACAAGTCAGCGGGCCATGTATTGCAAGGAAGCAAGGGAGTTTTATAAATAGTCTCTACAATGCCAAACTGAGATCATCAGACTTATATATACATATACATATATAATATAGTGATGGGGCTTTTGGGCATGTTTGTTAGGAAGCTATGTGCAGAGTTTTTGGGGAGGAAATGGAACATACCAGACCCTTACAATGCGGTTGTGTTTTTGGCTTTGCATTGCCTTTGTGTATTTGCGCCCTTCCATTTCAATTGGCCTGCATTTTGGGTGGCCATCACTTTGTACGTTGCGACGGGTTTAGGAATCACACTATGTTACCATAGAAGTCTTGCACACAGAAGTTTAAGGCTTCCAAAATGGCTCGAGTACTTCTTCGCCTATTGTGGCGTTTTGTCATTTCAGGTGTTGTATGCATATATAATTAGTAACGTCTTTTGTGTTTAAAATCATAGAAAACTCCGTAACTTTAAGATCTATTTTCAAATTCGTAAATGAATTACTCATAATTTATAAACTTCAATCCTCATCTCCATACATTAGAGTAGTTAAAATATCACATGGTCAAACAACAAAACTTAGGCCAATGCAGTGGTTGTGGCCTTGCCCCTTCCCCCTTGCTTGTCACCCAGGATCGAAATCCCAGGGTGTTTCTTTCCTCCCAATGTTTAAAAAAAAAAAAAAAAACAGAACTTAATGATGGGACATGTATAAAAGAAATATTTATTTCATGTTATGTATACATAATCTCGGTCATATCTATAACTTCCACTGTATTATTCTATATGCCTACTATCTATGATAACGCACTTAATCAAAAGATTAAAATGACAAAAATGTATATGCCAAGGATTTGTTGGTGTTTTGGACTTTCAGAGTAGCCCGATTGAATGGGTGAGTACCCACCGTTACCATCATCAGTTTACTGACACAAAGAAGGACCCTCACAGCCCCATCCAGAGTTCATGGTTTAGTCACATGGGTTGGTTGCTTGATGGCCGTCGTGGTCAGTTTGAAGAAGAGGTAAAAAGTACACACAATCCCTTCTCTCTCTCTCTCTCTCTCTCTCTCTCTCTCTCTCTCTCTCTCTCTCTCTCTCTCTCTCTCTCTCTCTCTCTCTCTCTCATATGTTGGTGTGTATATACATATACAGAGAGCTTCAATTGACGGATACTTTTGTAGGGCGAACTATGCATTGTATTTCAATGATCTGAACCGTCTAATTTTTAGATATTCTCTAAAAAATGATCTCTGCAAAAAATACTTAAATCTGAAACTATTTGAACAGTCAATTAGATAGTTGTTATTATAGTCTTTTCTTGAAGCACTGTATTCGTCTATTTTGTTGATCCCAATTAGATGCCTTTATGATTTTCAATTTGCATGATTTTTTACAAGGATAATCTATGAATGAAAACTTGAAAAATAGACTGTTTGAATAGTTGAAAAAAAATAGTAGGGGACCATAATGAATGTCCCCAATAAAAGGAGACTATATATATACTTATTTTATTTATGTTTAAAATGTGAAATTTACAGCTTGGCGGACTGAAGAACGTTGAAGATTTAAGGAAACAACCCTTCTATAGGTTTCTTCTTCGTACTAACCTTCTACATGCAATTGCTCTTGGAGGTGTACTATATGCTGTGGGTGGATTTCCCTTCTTGGTTTGGGGATTGGTGAGATCGCTTACTCGTTAGTTTACCTTACTTATGCTCCCAAATGATCAGTCTCTATTAATAATTGCTTGACTTGACCATTTTGTATTCATAGTGTTATATGGCGAATATGATTTCCCACGTCGGAAATTTGACCAAATAAAACACAATATATAATGATTGGTTTCACTACTAAAACCCCACACATGCCAAATATGCAGATGGTTAAGTTAGAGACAGTATCAATATCTGTAATAGTGGGCTGCAGATTCGTTCCTCTAGAATCTTAATATGGTATGAGAGCAGGTAGGTTTACTGAGCCAGATTGAACCCAAATCAAACAAAAACCCCGAATTTGACCCCCGAAATTGAAACCCGAATTGAAGAAGAAAAAAAGTGACTAATGTGGAATTAGTTGCATGTGTGGCCCACTAAAAAGTGATCCCACGTGAGGGGTGTTAAGCTATATCAACTGATCAAACATATACTGTAATCTAGAGATTGAATCAAGAACAGAGAGAGAGAGAGAGAGAGAGAGAGAGAGAGAGAGAGAGACTAAAGAACAATCTTATATATTCTCTTAATTGATGAGTAATTACAAGAGATAGTCTTATATAAGGCTACAGTAACGAGCTAACTAACTGCTATATTAAGATTATGACAAGTGTCACAATCTAAAGCTCTATACTCTAACATCCCCCCTCAAGATCATGCTTCGAGGAACTAAGCATGAGATTGCAGCAATGAGTTCGAAAAAGAGGACCACTCAACCCCTTTGTAAGAATATCTGCAAACTGCTCTTGAGAAGACACAAACTGAACCGAAAGTTGATTCTTTGAGACTCTTTCACGAACAAAATGCACATCTATTTCTATGTGCTTGGTCTTTTGATGTTGAACAGGATTAAAGGACAAGGCAATTGCTGACAGATTGTCACAAAAGAGAACAGGCACACTAGGGAGAGGAATATGCAGAAAAGCTAATAACTGTTTAATCCAATCCAATTCCGCTGAGGTAAATGATAAAGCCCGATATTCAGCTTCAGTTGACGATTTAGAAACAGTTTGTTGCTTCTTAGAAGACCACGAAATGGGATTGTTACCCAAAAATACCACCAAACCAGTAGTAGATCTTCTGTCATTAGGATCCCCTGCCCAATCAGCATCACTAAAGGCCTTTAACTGCAAATCTCCCCTAGTATATGATATACCAAATTGCATTGTGCCCTTTAGGTATCGTAATATACGTTTAACGGCAGTAAAATGAGACACCATTGGATTCTGCATAAACTGACAGACTTGGTGCACAGAAAAGGCAATATCTGGCCGTGTGAAAGTTAAGTATTGTAGAGCCCCGACAATACTTCTATACAACTTAGGATTTGAATAAGGTTCCCCATCCTCTTTGAGTAACCTGTTGTAAGGGAGACATGGTGTATCACAGGGTTTAGCTTCAAACATTTCAGATTTAACCAACAGATCCGCAACATATTTGGTTTGAGAGAGAAACAAACCAGTTGCAGTTTTAGTGATTTGAATCCCTAAGAAAAAATGAAGTAACCCCAAATCCTTGATATCAAACTCAGTAGTAAGAGCACTAATAACTTGTGTAATAGCACCAGAAGCACTGCCAGTTATAATGATGTCATCCACATATAGGAGCAGCACCACAATCTCATGACCAACATGCTTAACAAATAAAGAGGAGTCAGAATATGTGTTGTCAAAGCCCAAAGAAGGAAGAAACTGAGTAAACCGTTCATTCCAGGCCCTAGGAGCCTGTTTTAGGCCATAGAGGGATTTAAACAGTTTACACACGAGCTGAGGATGATTTGGATCTTCAAAGCCAGGAGGTTGTGACATGTATACCTCCTCTTGTAGGATGCCATGCAAAAAAGCATTTTTGACATCTAATTGTCTAAGAGGCCAATTGAAATGTGCAGCAAGAGCAAGAACTAACCTGACTGTGGTAGGTTTCACCACAGGGCTAAAAGTCTCCCCATAATCCAATCCAGGTTCTTGACTGAAACCCTTAGCAACCAAGCGTGCTTTGTGTCTGGCAATAGAACCATCTGAGTGCCTTTTAATCTTGAAAATCCATTTACATCCAACCAGGTTCTTGTTTGCTGGTAATGGAACTAGACTCCAAGTGCCTTGAGCATGTAAGGCATTAACTTCTTCTTGCATGGCCTTTAACCACACAGGGACTTTGATGGCAGACTTGTAACTAGCTGGTTCAACCAAGGACATATCAATTCCCCCAGAGTCCTGAACACTTGCTAAGAGAGCTTTCTGTTTAATAATCCCACTTTTGCTTCTAGTTTGCATGGGATGCAAATTGAGTGGAGGAATGGACAACACAACCTGTAAAGTATCAGGAAGAAAACCATGTGTGTCTGATCCAGAACTAGAACTGATGTCAGGTGCCACAGGGATCCGAGGAGAGGCTTGAATTGGAGCAGAAATGGACTGAGAACTTGGAGAAACTGCAGGTAAATCTGAGGCAGATATATGTGATGGTGCAGGTGTAGGATTACTAGAAGGTGGAGGAGTAGAATTTGGGAAAGATGTGACAACTATATTTTCTGTAGTAACTATAGGCACAGGACAAGTGGAACTTGGACACGATTGTGTTGATGTAAATGTGGGTGAAGGTGTAGTTAACAAGTCTGTGGAAGGAAAATGTTGTTCATCAAAGATAACATGCCTAGAGACAAAAACTCTCTTAGTCGGCACATGATAGCACATATATCCTTTATATTTTGTGGCATACCCAATAAACACACACTTGGTAGTTTTGGCCTGCAATTTGGTGCTATTATATGGTTTGAGGAGAGGAAAACATGCACATCCAAAAATTCTAAGGTGAGTAAGGATTGGATATGTCCCAAATAACATCTCAAAGGGAGATTTGTTAAGAAGAACAGCAGTAGGCATATGATTGATTAGATATGTGGCTGTTTGACAAGCATAGGACCAAAACTGAGATGGCAATTTGGCTGTTTGTAATAAGGTGACAGTGGTTTCAATGATATGCCTATGTTTCCTCTCAGCTACACCATTTTGTTCAGGAGTATATGGACAAGAGAGGTGATGTGAAATGCCCTTTTCAAGGAGAAATTTTTTCAATTTGTTGCTGGTATACTCTCCCCCCCATCAGTTTGAAGAATTTTAATTGTAGCAGAAAATTGAGTAACAACAAAGGAATAAAAGGCAACAAATGTAGAGAACAAATCAGATTTGTTTATTAATGGAAAGATCCAGCAATATCTGGTACATTCATCTACAAAGATGGTGTAGTATCTATACCCATCAACTGATAGGCAAGGTGCAGGACCCCACAAATCAGTATGAATAGTTGCAAAGGGAGTTACAGACTTATTGACATGCTGTGGAAAAGGTAGTTTGCTAAATTTCCCTTCTAGACAAGTATGACACATCACAGGGAAGGAGGTTTTGGGGACAGGGACATTAGCTTTATTCAACATCAGAGAAACAACATTATTGGTAGGATGACCTAACCTATGATGCCACAGATTAGACTGAACAAGTTGTCCAAGAAATGCCTTAGCTTGATAAGTCTTCTGTGAGATTGAAGGGGACAAGGAGTGGATAGGATACAGTCCATTACTGCACAAGCCTCTGTAAAGGATCCTCCCTGTGGCTTTGTCCTGAATCCAAAAACAAAAGGCATCAAATATAAGCCAGCAATTATTGTCAAGGCAAAGTCGATGTACCGACAACAAGTTATGGGTTAATTGAGGAACATAGAGCACATAGTTCAATTTGATTGGAGAAACTGATGTAGGAATAGTAGAATGCCCAACATGAGACACTTTCAAACCTTCACCATTTGCAGTGTGAATTGTTTCATTTGTTGGATATGGTGATGCCAGGGACAGATTAGTCAAATCAGTTGTCATATGATTGGTGGCACCGGAATCAGTGAGCCACACCTGAGAGGGACCTGGAGAACTGGATGACTGAGAAGCAGAATTGAGCACTGTGTGCATGGCCTGCATAGGGGGTTGCTGGGCTTGATATGAAGGTGTGAATGTGGAATGCGGAGGAGGAGCTTGATATGAAGTGTACTGCAAATGCTGTGGTTGCATAGCATAGGATGACTGTGGAGAATATGAAGCAGTGGTATGCATCCCAATGTAGTTTGGACCCTTATCATTATAGAAGCAATACCAGGTGGTATGATTACTTCTACCACAGATGTGGCATTTGGGTTTCTCAAGAGAAGAAGCTCCACAGAATGGGGCAGTGTGGCCCGTAGAATTGCATAATTGACATATTTGAATCATGGGTGCAGAAGGACTCCCAAACTGTTGACCAGGTGATGGACCAAGAACTCCAGAATTAGAGTTGGGAAGCACATGTGCCATAGAGGAAAACACTGGTCTGGAAGTATAAAATCGAGATCCCTGAGGGAATCTGCCTCTGCCCTTGTTCTTGTTCCCATTATAAGGTTTAAAACCTCCAGTGGCCACCTGAGAGTGACCATGAGTCGGGGAGAAACCCTGGGACTGCAAAGGAGCTCCTTTTACGTAAGTGGAACCTATGTTAGCAACCATAGCTGTCAAAAGAGGATTATTAACTGAATTTTCAACAATGAGTTCCTCTGCAAGTAACTGTGATCGAAAATCTTTCAGTGAAATCACACTTTCTCGCCCTCTGATAACACATCTGAAGGTGTTATACTCAGCAGGTAGTCCATTCAAAGCAAGAATGACAATGTCTTCATCCGCAAAATATACCCCAGCAGCAGAAAGATAGTCCCTAGCTTCCTTAATGCGATGAAGATATTGAGATATCGAATCTGAACCCTTTTTAATTGTTTGCAAATTAGATTTCATCTGAAAAATGCTAGTCCTAGATACAATGGAAAATTGTTCCTTTAACCGAATCCACAGATCCTTGGAGCTAGTGCTACCAATTGCACATGACATAGCAATAGGTGATAACGTTGCAGTAATCAATTGCATAATAGCTCTGTCATGCATTTTCCAGACTATATATTCATCAGTCGGAGAAGAAGAAGTGATACCAGATTCATTGGAGGTCGAACCGTGTTGAGATGGACAAGGGATCGAACCATCAACATACCCCATGATTCCATTGCTTTCAAGCAAAAGTTGCATCTGAAAGTTCCAATTGAGGTAGTTCGAATCATCCAGTTTGACATTAACCGACGTAGAAATGGAGGAAATAAGGGCCGTAATCGGAGATTGAAGCAACTGGAGTTGCGAAGCAGTCACCATCGTGATTTCAGTGAGACAATACAACAAACACTTGCTGTGTAAGATTCAGAAAATACCGAACAAGAAATGAAGAACAACACAAAAAACCTAGAAATTTCAGAAATCAGAAATTGGAGAAGACGAAGTATCGAATCGGAGAAAGACAACGATCCGAATTAGAGATTGCAGAAGCAACAGAGGATCGAAAAACTTAAAACCTAGAAATTTTAGAAATCAGAAATTGGAGAGGACGAAGTATCGAATCGGAGAAAGACAACGATCCGAATCAGAGATTGCGGAAGCAACAGAGGATCGAAAAACTTAAAGCGTAAGCAACAATGGCTCTGATACCATGTTAAGCTATATCAACTGATCAAACATATACTGTAATCTAGAGATTGAATCAAGAACAGAGAGAGAGAGAGAGAGAGAGAGAGAGAGAGAGACTAAAGAACAATCTTATATATTCTCTTAATTGATGAGTAATTACAAGAGATAGTCTTATATAAGGCTACAGTAACGAGCTAACTAACTGCTATATTAAGATTATGACAAGTGTCACAATCTAAAGCTCTATACTCTAACAAGGGGGAGTGTTGAAAAATATAACATTATTCATGAATTTAAAAATTTCCTTGTTCATCTAAACAAGTCCTAAATCTAAAATTCATGTTTAACTTCCCCATCCAAACATGTCCTAAATTTAAATTTCTTATAATTTCAGGGGGTGAGGACAACATTTTTTCACCATGGCACTTTCCTAGTAAATTCAGTTGGCCACATGTGGGGAAACAAAGCATGGAACACTGGTGATATGTCGACGAACAATTGGTATATCACATCTATTCCCCACTTGGCTATATTTCATCATTACTAAATGTAAAATTGGGATACTAACATGTTTTATGTACATGATATATTTTTAACAATTTAGGTGGCTGGCACTTATTGTGTTTGGAGAAGGCTGGCATAATAACCACCATGCTTTTGAATACTCAGCTCGACATGGGCTGGAATGTTGGCAAATTGATTTTACTTGGTACACAATAAGATTTCTTCAAGCTATTGGACTGGCAACAGATGTCAAGGTCCCGACTGAAATTCAAAAGCAACGAAAAGCTTCAAATGGTAGAATCATGGCTACTCAAAATTAGGCTTTGATTAAGATTTATTCTGCTATGTATGTCATGGATAACTAGCTTCAAATCCTGTATGTAATTCTTTGGCTTCTAAAATAATCACTTATAGTCGTGGAAGAGCGTACGCCAATGGCGTCAATGACTAATATCATACAATTAATTCCATTTCAACTAGCATGTAGCATTTTCATTATGTATCCACCTATTTTATTCAATTTTGAAGGATGCCTTAATTATGTTTTTACCTTGGTGGTTGTGTTCCTCTTTGATTTTTTGTACGAGTTCAGATGTTCTGTCTCCTTTTTCTCAGTCCCGCTCTGTACCTAACTCAAAATTTTGACACCTGTTCTATTATTTAAAACTCAATCAAACAAAACTTAACAGTGTTAACGTTTAAACTAACTCTGTTAAACGGATCTTCTTCTTCGTACCACTGCTTTGCTGTGTCCCTTCATCCACTCCCATTGCCATTTCATAGTTTCCTGACCTGTTTCTGATATGCAAAATCCACTTTGCTAACTAAATCCCACATACCCAATTTCACTCTCACTCTCACTGAGCCAATTCTCAACAAAATCCCAGATAAAAATCTCATAACCCATTTTCCAAATCCACCAAAAACCTCACTTGTGTCTCTTGGATGCCAAAATCTATAGAAAACCAAGATGAACCCAATACACAGAGCTTCAAGATCTGTACAAGACTATCCTGTTGTTTTATTTATGTAATATGGTATTTTATGGCATTCTCTTTTCTTTTAAAAAGACATTAGTTGTTGTATTTATCAGTATTATTGATAGGTATAAAAACAGGAAAGCAAAAACTTACAGCACAAGTCCGTTTGTCTTGGCGAATAGAGGAGAGATGAAAAAGTTATAGAAATGATTTGTTTACTTTTGCGTGAAGCAATGGCTGAAGGTGAGCAGAAGAAACTTTTGGAAATAGGAGAATAGTGGTGATGATGTTAGATGTTAGAGCATCTCCAACCGATGTGTCAAAAGTGCCACATAGACATTTAACAGCTAGAAATAACATCTCACATCACTCCAACCGATGTGTCAAAGCTGATGTGGAATGAATGCTGGAGGTTGAGATGTTATTTTTGACATCCCAAAAGCAAGATGTCAAATGAATATTTTATTACTTTTTCTTTTCTTTTCTTTTTAATTAAAAATAAATCAACACTAAAATGTAATAAAATATTGATTTAATTTGACATATCGGATGGAGTGTAAAGCTGTGTAAAATGTCAAATTGCCACATCAGCCATCAAATTTAAATTTGATGTTTGGTATTTGACATCTCCCTTGGAAATGCTAGATGTTACACCTGAAGACGTGGAAATAGGAGATAGTATATATGAATTGTTTACCTTCATTCCACATCAGCTTTGACACATCGGTTGGAGTGATGTGAGATGTTATTTCTAGCTGTTAAACGTCTATGTGACACTTTTGACACATCGGTTGGAGATGCTCTAAGGCATCGGCAGCCTTGTTTTGTTCACGGTATACATGCGAAAGGGAGCATGACCAATCATCAGTGGCGGATCTAGGATTGTTACCCTAAGGGGTCTTAATGTAAAAGTTCCAATATTTTTTTAAGATGAAAATAACACCAAAAGATAATTTTCTATTACTTTCCTCTTATCGTTCCATGATTCTACACATGAATTAATCAATCCAAACAGTCAACCATTTTTTTTTCTAGGATTGTAGATTACATATCCCATCTCAGGAGGTTTGTTTGTGAGTCAAACAAAGTATGCTAAGGATCATTTGCATAAAGCTGAGATGCACTCCTGTAGAGCATGTTCAACTCCTTGTAAACCACACAATCAAATTCTGCAAAGCAGTGGTGAGCCGTTATCTGATCCCACCATGTATAGGAGTGTTGTTGGGGCTTTACAGTATTTGACATTCACAAGACCTGACTTGGCCTATGCTGTAAACACAGTTTGTCAGTATATGAATAGTACTACTAATGATCATTGGTTTCTAGTTAAAAGAATCTTAAGATATGTTCAAGGTACTTTGAACTTTGGGATTAGGTTTACTAGTACCAGCCCTACAACAACAAGTGATCCTTGGCAGCTGTCAGCCTATAGTGATGCCGACTGGGCTGGAGATACCAACACCAGAAGATCTACCACAGGTTTTGTAGTGTTCTTAGGAAATAATCCCATCTCTAGGGAGTCCAAAAAGCAGGGCTCAGTCTCCAGAAGCTCAACAGAGGCAAAGTATAGCACTTTGGCAAACACTGCTGCAGATATTGCCTGGATCAGACAAGTCCTGCAAGATTTGAAATTCTTTCTACCTAATCCTCCTGTGATGTATTGTGACAGCCTATCTGCTCTAGCACTTAGTTCTAATCCTGTTTATCATTCCAGGATCAAACACCTCGACATTGACTATCATTTTGTGAGAGAGAAGGTTCATAAGAAAGACTTACTGGTACAGTATGTTCCTACAGAAGAGCAAATAGCAGATGTGTTCACAAAGGGACTACATAGTCCTATATTTTCACAACATTGTAATCATCTTCGATTAGGGAATGTAACAGGGTAGGGAAAATGTGAACTATGGATATTAAACAGTTAGTGAGTTAGGTGTGCAAAGCACGTGAGTGGTTAGTAGTGAGGAAGTTAGACAGCTAGATTGGTTAGACGGTTAAGCCTTGCTTAATAGGTATAAAGTGTAACAGTGCTGTAGCAAAACAGATTAAGCAATATAGAAATCAAGATTGCAAGTTCTCTCTGTTTATCTTTCTCTCTTCTTCTTCTTCAGATCTCTTTCTCATACTTCTCTGAGAATGTTGGTTAACATTCCAAACATCAAATAGTACATTACATATATACAAGCATAGCCTTTTATCAATCCTACTATTAATGCTTAGAAGCCGTGATCCGATATTAGTGGGATTTGACCTACATTAATTTGGGCAAGTAAAGATATTATAAATATTTACAAAGACATTTCATAATAATGGGTGGGGTTTGTCAAATCATATATATATTATTTAATATGGGGCTTTTGGGCATGATTTCTTGCGGAGAGTTTTCGGGGAGGAAATGGAACATACAAAACATATTCACTGCGGTTGTGTTTTTGGCTTTGCATTTGCGCCATTTCATTTCAATTGGCCCTTCATTTGCGCCCTTTCATTTCAACTGGCCTGCATCCCAACTTTAAATTCTATCTAAAAATTGTCATTTCTCAAATTTCAAGAGAAATAGAGTTATTAAAAATAAAAATAAAAACTTTACAAATAAATGTTAAATTCCGTATTTTAAATCCGTCACCCAAAAAAGAAACTTTACAAATTTTAAAACATTAATTTCCGTCATTTTAAATTCCTTTGTACTTTTAAATTTCCTCGTCCAAAATATAAATTCCTATGTTTGGATGAGGTATTTTGAAGTGATGTAACTTCAAAGTGCAGGGAGTTTGAAATGAGGGGATTTTAAAATGAGGGGATTCAAAATGATGGGATTAGTAAAATCACTTGTTTGGCTAATTATTTAGTTGGTAGAATTTGGTTGGATAATTTCTTATAAATATGAAATTTACGAAATATTCCAGAAAATAAAATAAATGTAATTCAAAAAATTCAACATCCAAACACCACTCACCTCTCTCTCTCTCTCTCTCTCTCTCTCTCAAAACACCCCTCACCTATTAATTAATTATTAATTAACTTGAATGTAATTAAATATTCTAAGATTATTGTCTACTGTATATAACTAGCATTTCTACACGCGCTTCCGCACCTGCAACATGCTTTTAAAAAAAAAAAATTTATTTTAGAATTAAAAAAGATAATGGGTAGTTGTGTTCCATAAAAATAGGATCCATTATCTGATTTTTCTTTTAATTTTATTTTTTTAATATGAAAAAGTGTGAATTTACTATATTATCCTCATTTAATTAATAATTTCAATTCTTAATGTTTGCATCAACCAAGGGCATTTTATATATATATATATTTGGTTCAAAATGTATAATTCCTACTTATTAGTTCGAAGAACATCCCTTCAATCTCATGGGACAACTAACTTCTTTTTATGAGTTTCCAGCAAAAACAAAACTTCTTTTTATGAACTAATAAGGTTTTGGCATGTAGAATTGATGTCAACTTGGCAACAGGTGGGCCTCACAGATAAATCCTACAATGGTTTCTGATAATTTGGTCCAATTTGTCTAATTGGGTAGTGAAGACCAGGCTTGGCAATTTATCGAACTGGGCAATGCACTGAAGAGGAGACACCAAGCAGGATTTGTGAAATAACACCTATTGATGTGTTACATAGTCATGGGACTTTGGACTTCCAAAGTTCCTCTTCAAAGTTCCTTGTCATTTCTCAAATTCTTTTTTAGATTTTGCCAAACAAGTGTGGTGCGAAAACACTTCTAGAATTTGTCGTCGATGGACTATGCGACGGCACACACACAAACCTCTTGAAAATAAAACACACACACTGAAGAGAGAAAGCAAACACACTCAAGAATACAAAGATTTATAGAGGTTTGGCCTCGTGCCTATGTCCTCTTGGTCCTGAAAATTCACTAGTATGTAAGAACAAGGGTCCGCGCTGGATTCACGATGTCCGCTCGAGCGCCTGCACTTCTGCTCAAGCGCCTAAGCCTAGGCGAAAAATCATCTGTCTGCGCCTCGAGGTCCAGAACCCAAAGCACTGGTGTGAAACTCATTTTTCTGTCATCTCTTCTTCCTCCGTTCACATTTATGGTGAGCCAACTTCAACAAGAAGTTACTTTTGGTCATATGGGACTTTCAAATCCCATCTCTAAATACCTCATCCAAACACACTCTAAAAGAACTTTTGAACAAATCACATGTTGAACAAATCACGTGTTGTCGTAGAAGAAATCTAATACAATCAACAGATGCATTCAATCTGATTCTGTAGTCAATTCGAGATTGATGTGAGTGCTTATGGAAAACATTTTCAATATGTTGTTTTTCATTCATTAAGGCTTGACATTTTTTCAGAGCTTGGTTATGGGAACTGTTGGGACCTCCAACATGAACTTGAAATCTTTCCTTTTTCTTCCAATTTGAAAAACCTGTACCAACAAATGAGTCACCTCCAGCTTTCTCTCCCAAATTTGTTTTAAAAAGATAACAACATAAGCAAAATGCAGCATCTTCTTTGATGCTATATTCCAACCAATAAGGGAATTCATCAAACCATGCCGGGTTGAATCGTCTTGACTCTTTTCCAAATTTCATTTGAGGGAAATCATGATTTCTAGGCTGACAAGGGCCTTTTTGTAAGTAAGCTCTTCTAATTTCATCTCGAATGTTTGGATTGTAATCTAAAATCCGAGTTCGTAAACCAGGATCAAAATGAAGATCTGACATATTGATTTCTATGCGACTTTGCTTTGAACTATCATCACTTCTCCCAATAGGTCCTGACAACTCCAACTCGGATTTTTTTTTAAAATATTTTTCCATAACTGTCATAAATAGTTTATATTATTTTTCATCAAGAGATATATATATATAATAAAATCAATCATCTATACAAATTGAATGCATATAAATAAGAATATAATGAAATTAGTTTGTAAAAAACAACTAAGTACTAACCTGTAAAATCAATTGAAGTAGCGAGTTTGATTTGTTGGGCTGCAGACTTTTGTCAAATAATGAGTTTGGTGGCTGAGTTCTCCACAAAATTATAGAATGAGTGAACTTTGTGGGATCTCTATTCTTCATTTTTAACATAGGGTTTAGGGTTTTTCTTTTTTAATATAAGCTTTGGGCTTAAAGTGTATGTATTGAATGGGCTATGTGGGGGCTTTACTTGAGAAGGACCTAAAAATAATTAAAAATAATGAATTTAAATGGAATTATATGGCTGAAGTTTTTGGGTAAGTGTGGGCAGCTGCCCGTAGTTGGCATTAATTGGGTCCGCCCCTGTTCGCATCCCATTGTGTTCTTGCTCTTGTGATGTAAATATTGAGATGACAAGTCAGTAAGGTATTCGAACAGAAAAGGAAAAATTCAGTTAGGTCCAATTGACCCCACTCAATAATAAAGGAGACAATAGGGGAAGTTAGGGGGGAGGACGGCCGTGGGACAATCCTGATCCATAGGGATGGGCTCTGCCTCTGCTGGTCTAGTTTCTCCAAACCTAGTACAGTTATTTTTTTAGCTGATGCTTGCTTTACTTCTATTTTGATGACAAGTCAGCGGGCCATGTATTGCAAGGAAGCAAGGGAGTATCATAAGTGGTCTCTACAATGCCCTGTTTTTCGCCAAACTGAGATCATCAGACTTATATATACATATACATATATAATATAGTGATGGGGCTTTTGGGCAGGTTTGTTAGGAAGCTATGTGGAGAGTTTTTGGGGAGGAAATGGAACATACCAGACGTTTTCACTGCGGTTTTGTATTTGGCTTTGCATTGCCTCTCTGTATTTGCTCCCTTCCATTTCAATTGGCCTGCATTTTGGGTGGCCATCACTTTGTACGTTGCGACGGGTTTAGGAATCACACTGGGTTACCATAGAAGTCTTGCACACAAAAGTTTAAGGCTTCCAAAATGGCTCGAGTACTTCTTCGCCTATTGTGGCGTTTTGTCACTTCAGGTGTGTGTATGCATATAGAATTGGTAACGCATTTTGTGTTTAGAAGCATAGAAAACTCCATAACTTTAAGATCTATTTTCAAATGCATAAATGAATTATTCATAATTTATAAACTTCGATCCTCATCTCCATACATTAGAGTAGTTAAAATATCATATTGTCAAAAAACAAAACTTAGGCCAATGCAGTGGTTGTGGCCCTGCCCTTTCCTCCCGGTTGTCACCCAGGATCAAAATCCCAGGGTGTTTCTTTCCTCCAAAAACAGAACTTAGTAACGGGACATGTATAAAAAAAATATATTTATTTCATGTTATCTATACATAATCTCGGTCGTATGTATAACTTCCAGTGTATTATTCTATATGCCTGCTATCTATGATAACGCACTTAATCAATAGATTAAAATGAAAAAAATGTATATACCAAGGATTTGTTGGTGTTTTGGACTTTCAGAGTAGCCCGATTGAATGGGTGAGTACCCACCGGTACCATCATCAGTTTACAGACACAAAGAAGGACCCTCACAGCCCTATCCGGAGTTTATGGTTTAGTCACATGGGTTGGACGCTAGATGGCCGTCGTTTTCAGTTTGAAAAAGAGGTAAAAAGTACACACAATCCTTCCTCTCTCTCTCTCTCTCTCTCTCTCTCTCTCTCTCTCTCTCTCTCTTTAGTTGAGGGATACTTTTGTAGGGTGAACTATGCATTGTATTTCAATGATCTGAATCGTCTAATTTTTAGATATTCCCTCAAAAATGATTTCTACAAAAAATCACTTGAATTTGAAACTATTTGAGATGGTTGTTATTATATCCTTTTCCTGAAGCACTGCATTCGTCTATTTTGTTGATCCCAACTAGATACCTTTATGATTTTCAATTTGCATGATTTTTGCCATGGATAATTTATGAATGAAAACTTGAAAAATAGATTGTTTGAAAAGTTGAAAAAAAATTAATAGGAACCATAATAGGTGTCCTCAATACAAAAAGACTATATATATGTTGTTTTCGGTGCCAAAAAGCATTAGGTAAATTAGAACATACTTCATTTTTTAACTTTTCTTCAAACTTAATTATTTGAGATTGAAGTGACTTGTCGGCTAACTGTTGTTCTATCCTTTTAAACTTAATTTCTTCTTTCAGAAAGTTAGCTTGGTTTGTTTTACTCTGAATTAACTTAACTGACTTAGAAACTGCTGACTTTTGGAGTAACTTAAGACTGTGTAACTCTGGTTTGGTTAAGAACTCGAATTTAACCCTTTCTCCTAATTGGCTTGAGGTGACTCCATCATATTCTACCTGGAAAGGATAAAGCAATGAAATAAAGGGTAAACCTAAAATTACTTCATCTGTGATATCCTGAATTAGGACAAAGGACATCTTAAAGCATATTTTATTCTGGCATACATGGGCTTTGGGTAACTCATATTTTAACTTCAAAGCTTTACCGGACGCTATTCCTAAGACTTCTTTTGACTTCTTGTAATAATGGGTTGGAATTAGACCTTCCTGAATACAATTTAGATCGGCTCCTGAATCAAAAAGGGCAACTGTGTTTAACTCAATTACTTTGTTACTATCGGTATCGGAGGACTTAGGTTCTGATTCAAAACTAGACTTTCCAAAAGGATTAATCTTGTTTAATTTCGTAGTTCTCAGTTTGTAACTTTTGACTTATTTGTTTTAATTCTAAAATTTCTTTCTTAACTGTTTTGACTTCTAACTGGAGGTCCTGATGTAAGACCCGTATCTTGGGGAAACAAGAACGGTGAGTAATCCCAGATCGCTCGGGGAGGGAAAGGTGAAGTGCTTTAAATGTGTGGGCACTTCTCTTCCTAGCACGAGGCCTTTTGGGAGCTCACTGGCTTCGAAGTTATAGGAACTCCGAAGTTAAGCGAGTTGGGGGCCAGAGCAATCCCAGGATGAGTGACCCACTGGGAAGTTGCTCGTGAGTTCCCAGAAACAAAACCGTGAGGGCAGAGAGGGGGCCCCAAAGCAGACAATATCGTGCTAGGAGAGTCGGGTCGTGACACCTGAAGGGTGACTTTGAAGATGAGCTATACCTAGATCTATTTAGGAAGATGAGCTATACCTCCTTTGTGCAATCTTCTTCTCCAACTTAGCAAAGCTTGAAACTTAGTTCTTCATGGCAATGGCAGCTCCTTCTCCAGCTCGATCATCCCATGGCATTAGATTGCAAGCTCCAACTTAGAACGAAGCCAAAATTTGGATTCAAGGGAGAAAGACCAATTTCTTCAAGAAACCATACTCTTGAAGAAATCAGTCACGAATCCGATCTAGATCTATATGAGAGAATGATTTAGATAGCTAGATGAAGATTCATATTTCAAAAGCAGTTTTTTCAAAACGAAATCAATTAGAAAAAACTCATAGATGAAATATATGGTTTACTCTTGAGGAAGAAGAAGAGAAAGATGGCAAGCCAATCTTTCCAAAACTTCCACACAAAAGAGACGGCTTCCAAATTAGGAATTCACTTGCTTTTACAGACAAAAGAATCCCTTAGGTCAGACTGACACATGGCAGCAGAGAGAGAAGATAGAATAGGACAAAACAGATGGTTAGCCAGCTGGAAATCCTACAGAGCAAGGATGACTAGTCATAATTTATGAAAACAGTTTTAATGCATGATATGCAATGCATGATTTTACCTTTGTCAAATTGCTTGAACCTCCATAGGATAGATGAGAGTTAAGAACACTTAGAGATGCTAATCTTAATCTAACCTTGAGCTTGATAAATGCATATAAAAGTCCTATTACAAAATTGTCAAGGGAAGCCAAAAGAATTAATCAAAATTCATACATTAACAGACTTCTTTCTTTTTACTAAACCTTTCTAGCGTAGTATTAAGACTTATCTTAGGGACTTGGCTAGGACTGGGTTCATCTTGGCTTTTGATTAATTACTATTGTTTCAACTGGGGGGTGAGCACTGATAACTTTAGTGGCATCGGCTTTTTCCCATTTTTCCTGGGTTAAAGTAACTAACTTTTGACTCTTAAATTGATTCTTTTTACTTTGTCAGTAACCTTTTGAATAACCTTTTGACCATTTACTTTTCCTAGGGGTAAACTTCTTTTTACTATAAAACTCATCATTATTTCTGAAAGAATTTTTCCTACGGGAATAATGGCGACTTTTACTAAAGCGTCTATCATGACCTCTTTTAAATTGTCTAGACGACGGAACCGGTGCTAGACCATACTGTTCACAGAAATTACCTAACTCATACTTGGCATTTTTACTATCGGCTTGAACTGATTTACTAATTTTTAAATCTACACACATTTTCATACCGACCTGGTTAATTGTACTAATTATATTACCATAGGTTAACTCATCATAATTAATTTGACCTGACTTGTTGCTTAAGACCGTTCTAATCTTATGTGCAAATAAATTAGGGAGACCGTTTATGAACTTTTCTTTCCAAAATGGTTGGTTACTATCATCTCTTAACATGACTCTAGAAATAAAAACATCTTTATACCATCTAAAATCACTTAACTTAGGGCATTTGAGATTACTCAACTGATCATGAATCCTAGCTGTTGTACTACTGGGCGTACCAATAAAATGCTCAATTATTGTATATAAAAGGACATTGACTCCGTCTTCTATACTTGTTCCTATTCTTTCATCTAAAATAGGGTAACCTTCTTCGTTTGTCTTAAAGGCATGGATTATTCTTAGCTTTGCATCTTCCGTGAGATGTTTATCCCACCAGAAACGAAGTGTTCCTGTGAAACCTGTTTCTAAAAGGGAAACTATTTCTGACTGTCTTAACTGGTGATTAGTGGCGTAACTATTGGCTACCATAGACATATGCTGTAACTTGTTAAGTATCTCTTGTTCGGACAAGCCATCGATATTCCACTTGTATAACTTATCAGAAGACACTGAGAATTGACTCTGGGTTCTTTCTTCAAACTGGACATCTGGGGGTGTAGGCTTAGGATACCAATTTTTGGTAAGACTCGTGGGGTTAACTTTACCTGTTAAACGACTAACTTTAAGACTTTGGGAGTCCTGGTTAACTAAAGGCATAGATTGATTTACTTAAGACTTTACAACACTTATCTTTACATCCTAATTGAACTTATGGTGAACTAGACTGGGAACTGTCCGAACTATAGTTAACTGAATTGGCTGAGGACATAGGATCTGACTCTGTGTTGGTATTCCTTCAGTTAAAAGAATTAACTGAAGGAATACCAAGGCATGGGAGTGACTTGACATGAACTTTGATTTGTTTAACTATTTCTGTGTGACTCGGAGTCCACGCAGGAGGATTGCTCTGGAGACGATCAAACAGGGGCTTACATAACTTTCTTAGATTTTGGTAGAAATCAGAAACATAATTCAAAGATCCTAAAAATCTCTGAAGTTGACTCTTTTCTAGAATTTGATCTGGAAACTTTTCTGCAAACTGGATAACTCAATTGATTGGGCTTATTTGGGATTGACTGATGTTGAAACCTAGAAACCTAACATTGACTTGGAATAACTTGATTTTCTTGGATGGGATAACTAGACCATTAATTTTAACTATCTATAAGAACTTGTGTAAATGCTTCCAGTGCTGCTCAATTGACTCTGAAAAGATAAGAACATCATCTATATAAACTATGGAAAATTGACTATATGTATATATATACTTATTTTATTTACTTTTTAAATGAGAAATTTACAGCTTGGCGGACTGAAGAACATTGAAGATTTAAGGAAACAACCCTTCTATAGGTTTCTCCATCGTACTTACCTTCTACATTCAATTGCTCTTGGAGGTGTACTATATGTTGTGGGTGGATTTCCCTTCTTGGTTTGGGGAGTGGTGAGATCGCTTACTCGTTAGTTTACCTTACTTATTCTTCCAAATGATCACTCTCTATTAATAACTACTTGACTTGACCATTTTGTATTTGTAGTGTTATATATTGGAGAATATGATTTCCCACATCAGAAATTTGATTAAATAAAATACAATATATAATGACTGATTCCCAACACATGACAAATATGCAGATGGTTAAGTGGGAGACAGTATCAATATTTGTAGTAGTGAGCCGCAGATTCGTCCCTCTAGAATCTTAATATGGTATCAGAGCGGGCTGATTTACTGAGCCCAATACCCAAATCAAACAAAAACCCCAAATTTGACCCTGAAATTGAAACCCAAATTGAAGAAACAAAAAAAAAAAAAAAAAAAAAACAGTGACTAATGTGGAATTAGTTGCATGTGTGGTCCACTAAAAAGTGATCCCAGGTGAGGGGTAGTGTTGAAAAATATGACATTATTCATGGATTTAAAAATGTCCTTTTTCATCTAAACAAGTCAGAAATCTAAAAATCATGTTTAACTTCTCCATCCAAACATGCCCTAAATTTAAATTCCTTAAAATTTCAGGGAGTGAGGACAACATTTTTTCATCACGCCACTTTCCTAGTAAATTCAGTTGGCCACATGTGGGGAAACAAAGCATGGAACACCGGTGATATGTCGACGAACAATTGGTATATCGCATCTATTCCTCAGTTTGCTATATTTCATCACTACTAAATGTAAAATTGGGATACTAACATGTTTTATGTACATGATATATTGTTAATAATTTAGGTGGCTGGCAATTATTATGTTTGGAGAAGGCTGGCATAATAACCACCATGCTTTTGAATACTCAGCTCGACATGGGCTGGAATGGTGGCAAATTGATTTTACTTGGTACACAATAAGATTTCTTGAAGCTATTGGACTGGCAACAGATGTCAAGGTCCCGACTGAAATTCAAAAGCAACGAAAAGCTACAAATGGTAGAATGATGGCTACTCAAAATTAGGCTTTGATTAAGATTTATTCTGCTATGTATGTCATGGATAACTAGCTTCAAATCCTATATGTATTTCTCTGGCTTCTAATGGAAGAGTGTATGCCAATGGCGTCAATTACTAAATCATACAATTGATTCCATTTCAACTAACATGTAGCATTTTCATTATGTATCCGCCTATTTTATTCAATTTTGAAGGATGCCTTAATTATGTTTTTACCTTGGTGGTCGTGTTCCTCTTTGATTATTTGTACAAGTTCAGATGTTCTGTCTCCTTTTTCTTGACACTACTACAAAAAACGAAATAGACGACGGGGATTCACCGTCGTTGTAATGCTTTGAGAACCGTCATTAAATCGACCACCATCTTTTTGGGTGTCAAACTACGATGGCTTTTCACCGTCATTGTTTATCTGTAAAGACGACGGTTTTCTTTAAAAACCGTCGTTGTTTAGAGGTAAAGATCGTTAATTATAGGAGGAAAGACGACAGTTTTTAATAAAACCGTCGTGGATTGTAGGTTAAGATGACGGTTTTTTATGAAAACCGTCGTGGATTGTAGGTTAAGACAACAATTGTTTTATAAAAACCGTCGTTAATTATCTATAAAGCCAACGGTTGGTTTATAAAAATCGTCGTTAATTATCTGTAAAGCCCATGATTTATTATGAAAACCGTCGTCTAATAAGTTCCCAATCTGCTACATTTTAGTTCTTTTTTATTTCATATGATGCTATCACTACTACATTTTAGCCCTTGCGCGACGGTTTTTTGCGCGACGGAGGATAAATCGTCCCACATAGATATTTTGCGCGACGGGTAACATAAATCGTAGCGCAAAATTGTACGACAAAATTAATCGTCGCGCAAATTACTGTTTGCGCGACGAAAACAAAGAGCGTCGCATAAAGTAGCTGGGAAAACGCGCGGAAAAATTTATTTGGCGGTGAACTTTGCGCGACAGTATTTCTCGTCGCGCTAAGGTATTTTGCGCGACAAGTAAAAACTTTCGTCGCGAAAAAAAAAGGCGCGAAGAACGGACTACTGTCGATAGCATTTCGCGCCAAAAAATTGCGCGACAAACATTTCGTCGCACGTTGTTTGTGCGACGAATTATTGTGCGACGGATAGAACTACATCGTCGCGCAAAAAATCGATGTCGACAGTACCTTGCGCGACTGGGAAATAACCTTTGCGCGACGGTGACGTGGTTTGCGCGACATATGTTGAACTAATTATTCGTCGCGCAAAACGGAAGAATCTTGCGCGACGACAGAGGTATCCGTCGCGCAAACTCGTCGTCTATACTAAGCTTAGCACGTCCATGGCAGAGGCAAACTGCAGAAAAAATTGCAGTTTGCCTCTGCTGTTGCTGCATCTTTCTCAAGAGGTTTCGGCACACAAAATTCGTCATTTTCATTTCGTTTATGAGTTGAGCTACTTCTGCCTCTGATACGGTCATTAGGTATGCATTTTTTATCGTTAGTGTAAAAATTTTACTGTAAATTCATACTAACACCATTAATTTCTTTGTATATAGGAATATTATATGTGATTAGCGATTGGAGGAGAACGATTTAGAAGGTATTTTCGTTGTTTTATAATATAAAATGTATAACATTATATTTATATTGATTTATGAAATTATGTTTATAATATGATGTTAAATTATGAATGTACGTTAATGTACAAAGTTAATTGAAATTAACTTTGTACATTTTTTTTTTATAAAGCTTAGTTCCCGTTCGAGGTTAGTTGGACCGCGCATGGGTGGGTAAACCACGACTACGGTCCAATTAATTCTTCAATTGTCCCATATTTTGGACAGTTTGGAAATGCATAGTCATGTCCCGTAGTTTACAGCTACATGATTAGGTTTCGATTGTGGAGATTTCGGTGTCGTCTCGGTACGTTCTTCGGGTGGTACGTAGGTATTTTATATCTACGGTACACCTCAAGAACTGTACCGAGATGCTGCCGAAATTTATCCACGTCGAAATCTAATCTCATGTAGCTGTAAATTACATGACATGGCTATGCATTTCCGAATGGGATAGGGCCCTTACCGGAGGCATAAGGAAAGATTTTGTACGAATACAACATGATTGTTGTATTGTGATTGTGGTTCCAGGAAAGATGAGCAGGAGGTGGATACAAAACCCGGATAGGTGCGCAGGCGAATACTTGGATGGAATCGAGGATTTTATTGACTTTGCACGGACACACAACCTAGGTGCAACTAGAATCCGGTGTCCTTGCAGGAGGTGTAACAACATGTTGTGGGAGACAATTGAACATGTTCGATTTCATTTAGTAAGAAATGGAATGATTGAGACATACAGCACTTGGAACCATCACGGGGAACAAGTAGACATCGCTTCGTCTTCAGGGGCCACAAGAATGGACAATGTTGAACCTATTGTGGATCCTAATGAACAAGTCAGGGATATTATACATGATGCTTTTCCATTTGCATCGACCAGCAGCACTCAGGAAGGAGAAGATGATGTGCCTACACCAATGGACAGTGCAGAGTTCGAACAGTATGAAAACCTGTTAAGAAATGCCAACCAGGAGTTATACCCGGGGTGCGAGCGCTTTTCCGTTCTGACGGCGATTGTGGAGCTAATGCACGGGAAAATAAAGTATCGTATGTCGAACTTGTGTTTCGATTACTTTTTGGGGGTTTTCAAGAAAATGCTTCCAACAGACAATTGTTTGCCGAAAGATCACAGACAGGCACAGAAGATGTTGAGTGGTCTTGGATTGGGTTATGAAAAGATCCACGCTTGCAAAAATAATTGCATGTTATTCTATAAAGAGTATGAAACGTTGGATACATGCCCTATATGCAATGAATCGAGGTTCAAACAGACATCTCAGAATAGAATGAGTAAGATTCCACAAAAAGTCATGCGTTATCTGCCCCTGAAACCAAGGTTGCAGCGATTGTATATGTCGACGCATACTGCCACAGACATGAGATGGCATAAGGAAAAACGGGTAGACGACGATGTGATGCGGCATCCTGCAGATGGGTAGGCATGGAAAGATTTCGATCGAATGTTCCCCGAGTTTGCTGCTGATCCCCGAAATGTGAGGTTGGGACTTGCGACTGACGGTTTCAATCCGTACGGGGTTCTAAACCAACACCACAGCACTTGGCCGATTTTCGTATTTCCATATAATTTGCCCCCTTGGAAATGCATGAGAAAAGAGTACATGATGATGACTGTTTTGATAACTGAGGATCCTGGCAGGTCAATCGATGTGTACTTAAGGCCGTTGGTTGATGAGCTCAAAGATTTATGGACAAACGGGGTGCGCACGTACGATAAATCTACTAAGAAGATGTTCACTTTGCGGGCGGCAGTTATGTGGACTGTGAATGATTTTCCCGCATATGCAATGGTTTCGGGGTGGAGCACAAAGGGTTATATGGCATGCCCTGTATGCAAGGAAGATGTAACTTCCGGTTGGCACGCTGGAAAAGTGTGTTACCTTGGGCATCGAAGATGGTTGCCATGGGACCACGAGTGGCGGGAGAAGGATATAGAGTTCGACGGGAACAAAGAGCGTCGCGCAAAACCTAGAGAATGGTCCGGTGATCAGATCTTAGAACAGCTTAACCATTTGGATTTTGCTCCGTTTGGGAAAACAGTTAGTCGGACCAGACCTGCTACACATATGAACTGGACGCACAAGTCTATGTTTTTTGAGCTCCCATATTGGTCGAAACTAAAATTGAGGCACAATCTCGACGTTATGCATGTTGAGAAAAATGTGTTTGACACATTGATGGGAACGATTCTAGATATCAAGGGCAAGACAAAGGACACTCCGAAAGCGCGTCTTGATTTGGAAAGAATGGGCATACGAAAGGGTTTATGGCTGAAAAGGGGCAGTGATAAAGCTATACGGGATCTTGCATTTTTTTCCATGAAACCGAATGACAACAAAGAGTTTCTACAGTTCGTATCGTCTGTAAAGTTTCCTGACGGGTATGCTTCTAATATCGCACGTTGCGTGAGGGTTGACGGGGGTAAATTTACTGGACTCAAGAGTCACGACTGTCATGTGTTTATGCAACGCTTACTTCCTGTGGGGATTCGACACCTATTGCCGGAAGATGTAGTCAAGCCAATCATATTGTTGTCCAGATTTTTTTCCCAACTGACGGCAAAAACGTTGCGAAAGACAGACATTGATCAGTTGCGCCAAGACATTGTCCAAGTCTTATGCAAGTTTGAGATGATATTCCCTCCGGCTTTCTTCACGAGTATGATTCACGTGATGGTTCACTTGCCAGAAGAGGCATTGCTTGCTGGTCCAGTCAACTATCGCTGGATGTATCCAATAGAAAGGTATATAATCATCATCATTTGTGTATGCATCATTATCTCATGCTTACTACTTGCTAATTTCGGTTTATTTTGGCAGGCTACTCGGAGAGCTGAAAAAAAGCGTACGCAACAGAGCGAAGCCCGAAGGATCAATTGTAGAGGCTTGGGTTCAATATGAGGCGCTTACTTTCTGTGGAATGTATTTAAAGGATGTGGACACGGCTTTCAATCGACCTCAGCGCAATAATGACGGAGGTCTGAGAAATGAGCAACTTTCTGTTTTTGCCCAAAGCGCACGACCCTTTGGAGATCCTGTACGAGGAGAATCGTTTTCCAGAAATGACATGGAGGTAGCTCATTGGTTCGTATTGAACAATTGTGATGAGATATTGGCATACTTAGATGAACATGAAGAGATGATGAAGCGAGAACATCCATCACATTTGTATTCCAAGAAACACCGTGAATTGTTTCCACAATGGTTTTTGGAATATGTAAGTTATAAGTGTTTTCTAATTCATATATATATTGTGCTATTACATTTTTCCAAACTAACCTATTTCGGTTTTTTTTTATAATATTAGGTGAATAAGTTGAAATCAGAGAATTCCCCCACTTACAGTGAAGAGTTATATAACTTGGCATTCGGCCCACTCCGAGCAGAATTGTTCTCAGGTTGCCATGTTAACGGCGTCAAGTTTTTAGGTCATGCACGAGATGACAAGTTGTGTACGCAAAACAGCGGTGTCCATGTTCCAGGTGGAGGGGAAAGTACAGACATTGATTTCTATGGCAAACTCACAACTGTCGTGCAATTGCTTTACAAAGACCGGTACCAAGTGATCATGTTTAAGTGTCGATGGTTTGATACGAACCCAAATAGGCAGGGAAGTATTAAAATCGATCATGGGTTACTATCTGTGAACATGAGCAGAACTTGGTATGATGACGACCCTTACATTTTGGCAAACATGGCAAAACAAGTTGTGTATCTAAATGACCCTAAAGCGGGGAACGATTGGAAAGTGGTTCAGCATATGGATCAGAGGAACGTGTATGATATACCAGAACTAGACCCATCGGACAACGACGTCGACGTCGTTGACCAACGTTTAGACTCTTCCATGGAAAATGATGCACATACACTTTTCGATACAAATGTTGTTCAAGAACCATTTCAGATTGACGGAGTGTCTTCAAGAGAAATACCGATTCAGTCAATTACAATTGACCTCGGTGATCTTCCGCGATACGATCCAACCATGGGGGACGACAACGACGATGATGTACTTATGGAGGAGGCGGAGGAAGAGGAGGAGGAAGAGGATTGGGAGACGGATAGTCATGATAGTGATGATAACGAAGGTTATTATAGTTCATCTGATGAATAATGTAATTTATTTGTAATTTAACGAAATGTACATGTTCATCTGATGAATAATGTAATTTATTTGTAATTTAATGAAATGTACATGTTTTCTCTTTGTGTCAGTAACTTTTCCTAATTAACGTCATATATTTGCATAGAGTTTTGTAAAAAGACAAATGAATAAAGGTATAACAAAATACAAATATAGTATGAAAAAATATAAAGTTTTCTATGACAATTATATGCTTTATCATATAAATATATGATATCCAAACCATATAAATATATGCTTTATCACGTCCCCTAAAACAAGTTGTGATCATCTTTTGCATATATAGTAAATACGAATATAGTATCAACAAATATTTACACTAAATATCAATTTAATTTTTTTAAAATAAAACAAAATTTTGCACGACGAAAACATCTAATAGCGTCGCCCAAACCCATTTGCGCGACGATTATCTCCGTCTCGCAAGAATAATTGTCCAAAAAAATTTACAAGTGTCCGGGAATAGTTTCGAAGTGTCTTTTGCGCGACGGACAACACCAGCGTCGTTATAGTAACCCTTGCGCGACGATATGTTTCGTCTCGCAAGGTTAATTTTCCCAAAAAAACACAAGTGTCAGGAAAAAATTTAAAACTGATCTTTGCGCGACGACATGACGAATAACTCGACACAAAAATGTTTGCGCGACGAAAAATCATTGTCGTGCAAACTATTTACAGGCGAAATATTTCACTTCGTCGCGTAAACCACTTTAATTTTTAAAAAAATATTTCTATACATGACACTTAGGAATTTTAACTCAGTATTCACTAGTATAAATAATTTGAAATGAAGATCAAACTCTGTCATTGGATACATATAGGGTGAAGGAGTGTATCCGTAAAAAATCTTCGAAATCGGGGTAAAATTGACCGTTAAATCGTGATTTTTCTTTTATAACCGTTGAAAACTTTTGTCCCGTTACGCAATCTACATACCTTTTTTTTTTTCGATTTTCGGCGTATACGATCTCTAAGTAGAAACAAACAAGTGTGACGGTTGGATCGATGAAAAAAGTTATCTATAATGCGTATATGATTCACACAGTATAGTCACTAACTATTAAAAGTTTATATATAAACTTGTTAAGTAGAACATAAGATTTTGTGATATCCACTAGTGTAAATAATTTGAAATGAAGATCAAATACTGTCATTGAATTCAAGTTGGGTGAAGGATTGTATCCGTAAAAAATTATCGAAATCAGAGTAAAATTGACCGTTAAATTGTGATTTTTCCATTATAACTGTCGAAAACTTTTGTCCCGTTACTTGATCTCTACACGTTTTTTTTTCCCCATTTTTGGTGTATACGATCTCTAAGTATAAGCAAATACGTTTGACGGTTGGATCGTTGAAACTAGTTTCGTAGAATGTGTATGCTATGAAAACAATTTGTTTCAAATTTTATAGAAGAAATTGCGCGACGGGTAACTGTCGTCGCGCAAAACATGTGGATGCGACGAACACAACTTTATTCGTCGCGCAATGGGATGATGTCGTTTAGGGTTTTATGTGATCAGGGTTCAGAGTTCAGGGTTTAGGGTTTAGGGTTTAGGGTATGATGTTTACGCGACGGAAAATTTTGTCCCCGTCGCGTAAGGTGGTGAAATTTTTGGCGGTTCAATTGCCGCTACTGCAACGACGTTGCGCGACGATGGGAGTTTATTTCGTAGCGCAAAGTTAATATTTTCAGTTTTGCGCGAAAATTTTAATCGAAAACGCACCGTTTAGACACTTTACTGTTTTGCGCGACGAACACTTTATATTTCGTCGCGCAAAGGTCTGATAATAATTCGACAGTTTCAGACCTTCTGGTTCATTCTTGCCGCCGCTGTCTCTTCTCTCTCTCTCTCTCTCTCTCTCCTCCGGCCACCACCTCAACTTTCCACATTAACGACCGGGCGATCACCGCCAACGGACTCAGACCTTTCCGAGCCGCCGCCGCGACGATTGGGTTCGAGAAACCGGCGGGAATTTATCCGGTTTTGGGCGAATATCTCCGGCTTCGTTCTCCCTCCTCCGGCCTCCAAATCTGACGACTGAGGTATGCATTTCCCCCTATTTTTTATTGTCTAGCTGATGGTTGGATAAGATTTGTTAAATTTGTAGCGTACGTTGTCTAATTTTGTAACTAAGATTTTGGCCGGATTTCGGGATGAAATTCCGGCCACTTCCGGCCATTTTTTGGCCCAGGTCCGAGAAGAAAACTGCCTCTATTCGATGTCCTGAACCTAGGGTAGGAAGATTGGCCCTTAATTTTGAGATTTTTCCGGCGATCGTTATCGCTTTTTCACATACATGCGCTGCTGCCGCGTGTGGCAGCGCTATGGAACTGTAGCAAAATCACATTGTGTCCCAATGCGATCCACTAGTTGTCATGACCGTGTAGGTGTGTTCGGTTTCCAATTTGGATACCGTTTCAGCCTCGAATGGATTTCGCCTATTGTGCGATTTAACGGTTTGATTTGTTCGGACCATTGGATGAAACTCAAACTCATGTATGATGTACCTTGTATGTCTAGGATCATATAGGATTCAACGGATTGTGGATTGGAGTCCCGGATACTCGGAAATCGCAAACCGTACGCCAACATATATGCGTTAATTAAATTTGTAATATTGTTAAAATATGCTTAGTTTATATTGGTAAATTTGATTTATTTGTATGTTTGTTAGCTTAGTTTATATAATGACCCTAAATTGGAATAATTTTTATGTTTTATAATTAATGAAGAATGTTTTATATTTTTGTTATATTTTATTTGTTTTATTTGTTATATTTGTTATATTTGTTATTAGACGTTGACTCTATTTTAAATGAAATGAAATAAATGTTATATTTGTTATTAGATTGGTGTATTACAGTAACTATTTTTTTTAAACTTTGGTGCTTGTTTTTATTGCAAGATGTCAAACCTAATCAGCAGAAGTCATAAGCCGGTGCAACCTTCACGTAGTTTGCCTCCCCCGACTATGATGTCACCGGCCTCTGGCCCACCACAGTTGCCCGACTTGCCAGTGGGTCCCAGTGCCCCCCATGCGCCGGCGTCATCAGAGTCATCAGTGGCGCAACCAATGAGCGCCAGGCGGCGTCATCGGCTTTCCAGCACCACCGACGCCACTTCGAGCGGACCAGGTAAAGATTTCCTTCAACTACATATGTTTCGTACCAATATTTTAGTCAAATTAAACTAACATTAATTTCATATTTCTTTGCAGCCAAGAAGAACACCCGGGGACCGTGTCGCCAGTTGGCTACATCGAAGGTCACCCGGGTGAACAACTCTCGTATCAACATCAGATACGACGATCGTCATCGGGCTGCCCCAACGGCAGACCAACATAGCTCATTGGCGCACGATGTTGGTGCAGTCGTTCGGACCTATTGTCCGATGAAATGGAAGTCTTGGAAGGCCATGCCTGATGCGGTGCATAACGAGATGCATGGACACCTGTCGGTATGTATCTTACATTTTAATTGTTTTTCCTTCCAATTTTATATATTTTAAATATTTAATGTATGTAATTATTTTATTGTAGATGAATTACAATTTAGAGAATGTCAACAATGAGTTGTTGGGGTACATCAACAGACTCTTCGCTGATAGGTACAAGCAGTGGAAGAGCGACCTGCACCACCACTTTCAGGCATTTGATGATCCGCAGGTTGCTCTTCAGGAGGGTTGCCCGAAGGAGCTTGAGGGGCGGGAGGATAGTTGGCAGTGGCTCTGTGGTCATTTTCAGGAGGCTGATTATGTGGTATTTTTTATATTAAGTTCAAAATTATTACACGTTTCTTACTAATGATTTATGTCATTTTTTAATATTTCATTTCAATTTCAAATAATACGTTTTAATTTTTGTATAACAGAAGATGGCTAAAGCAAATAAGGGCAATAGGGAGAAGAAGGCTCTTCTCCATCATTCAGGTTCCAGGCCCTTCTCCTATAGGATGGATGCGCGACGTCGGGTAATAATAAGTTGTTTTTATTTAATTTTTAATATGTCATTAATGTTAATTTCTTTTTTTTTTGGTACTAACATTTTTATACTCTTGTTCAATTTAGGAGGGGTCCAAATTCCCAGAGATTGACGTCTTCGGCGACGTTTATGTTCGACCTGGGAATGAGTTGGCGGAGTCCCTTCATGTAAGTACTCTTTAATTTTAATGATTATTTTACGCGTTCAAGTTTCATAGTTATTATATAAATATTTTTATTTATATTTTATGTTATGTTAAACAGACGACCATGATTGAGAAGAGCCAGTTGGTTCTTCAGGAGTCCGCCTCCCAGCTTCCTCCCGATACGCCGCTCGAGTCTGTGGCTCCTCCACAGGATGCAGGGTTTCAGATCTTGACGGACACCTTGGATCAGACTCTAGGGAGGCGGCCAGGGACATACTGTCGAGGGATGGGGAATGCCCGGCGGCGGGAACCTAGATCCCGTTCATCGTCGCAGTCAAATAGTGTTTTGACAGCAAAGGTGGCCCAGCTTGAAACCCAGATGGCACAGATGGCTCAGATTATACAGTCAATGGCCCAGTCCGGCGTTCCCGTACCATCTTTTGTTCCCCCGTCCACCTCTGCGCATGGCCACCAAACCTCTGCCCCTGTCCCCAATGTCCATACCTCCGAGCCGCATTTGCCAGACGAGGAAGTAGATTTAGCTACATTGTTTAATTAGTTTTTTACTTTCTTAATTACATTTTAAATATTTCTCTTGTATATTATACATTTATATTATGTTTTAAAAAACTATTTTCTCTTCATTACATTTTTCAATTGCAATTTGATTTAATTATAAAAATAAAATAAATCAAAATTCTTTTTTTTCACATAAATTAAAAAAAAAAATTAATTACTAATATTTGCGCGACGAAAAAATGACCCGTCGCGCAAATCACGTTTTAAAAAATAAAAAAACCATAAAAATATATCGTAAACGAATATAATCCTCGGTTTGCGCGACGGACGTATTTGTCCCCTAAAGAAAATGCGACAAATAAATCATTGTCGCGCAAGGGTTTGAGTCACGATCCTTATTCATCGCACAAGGTATTTGCAACGACGAAATATTTGTCGCGCAAATATTGTTTGCGCGACGAATATATGTCGTCGCATTATGTTCATGCAACGTCTGTTAATTCGTCGCGCAAAAAATATTTACGACGGATTGAAGTGTCGTCGCGCGTAGTTGCTGCAACGCCTGTACTCTCGTCGCGCAAAATATTGAGCGACAGATTGTTTGTCGTCCCTGAACTATTGGCGCAACGAAGGGTATTGCGCGACGATATTTTATAGTTTTGTCGCGCAAAGTCTAGCGTGACGGTATTTGCGCGACTGATTTTGCGCGACGATATATCTGTCGCGCTATTGTTTCCGCGACAGATTTGTTCTTTGCGCGACTATTTTTGATTCGTCGCGCAAACGCTAAAATGTAGTAGTGTATACAACGATTTGAACTAGAAAACCAACCATAATGCTTTATTAATGAATATATACACTAAAAAATAGTTTCTTTCATAAAACTTGAAGATTCAATAGTTATTATATAGTTAACCAATCTTTATTCTACAACAAACAAAATTCTTACCAATTAAATATAAATATTCAATTGATACATATGGTAATTAAGTAGTACAATCTTTTCCTAACAAGACCTACGTACTAGTCCTAATCCAAGCCTTCCTCATCCAAACATACATCCAAACATACAAATGATGCACAACTGAAGTCTCCTCCATCATCCCTGTAAATAAATGAAAATGACAGAAAGAGAAAAAAAGCTAAGATTATAAACATATAAAATTAGGTGGAAGAGAAATTTTACCATTGGACCATATTTCCATAGAAAACTTGTAAAATGAGCATAAAAAAGACCATCGAGAACATGCAAAAGGAAAAATATATAAATAAAATGATGGTGAAAAGAGAAGGTAACAAATTTTCAACAACAAAAAAACATACGACTCACATAGAAAACCTGCAAAAGAAAAAGTTATAAATCTGCAAGCTTCCTCCTCATCTCCTGAGAACCAAATCAGAAAATCTAAAAAGAAACCAGAAATTAAAAAAAAAATGAAAACAAACCAGACAAATCAAGAGAGACAAAATTTGAAATCAGGGAGACAAAGAACATACCAGAAATGCAAAGAGACTAATCCAGAATTCACTAGCAAGATATAGAAGGGTATTGAGAGATTAGGTGACTTTCAAATCAAACCTTTCAACCAGCTTTGATTCTTAAATACAGAAACTCCCTCTCCATCTTATGGATCTACGAAGACCTCAATCTCTCAACTCCTTCATTGATATCGATTTTTTGATGATTTTGTAAAGAGTTTCATGAGGGTGTTTTAGAGAGCTCAGGAGGGTTTCAAGGAGGGAGAGATAAGGTTTTCAGAGAGGGGGGAAAATCTGAAAATTTGTTGAGCGCGAATTCACTTAAAAGGCCTTTTTTTTTTAGCGTGTTTTAAAAGACAACGCTTGTTAATGAGAGATAAGGTTTTCAAAGACGAGGGAAAATTTGAAAATTTGTCAAGCGCGAATTCACTTAAGCTGCCTTTTTTTAGCGTGTTTTAAAAGACGACCCTTTTTTTAAAAAACCGCCGTCTTTACATATAGTAGACGACAGTTCTTTCAAAAAAACCGTCGTCTTTACATATAATAGACGACCCTTTTTTTGCATGTTGACCAGCCATTGGTTTCAAGGGCTGGTCATCTTTTTCCTGTTGACCAGCCATTGTCATTAAATTTCGTGATGTGAAGTTTCTTCTTTTATCGTTTTACTATTGTATTATTTCTACGATTTGGGCCCTGTTCTAGTGAGATGGATATTCTTACTATTGTTTATTGTTTTCTTTTTTCAGGGAGATGAATATTCTGGTTGTAGTAACGTGAACTTTGAACAAATAGTGGATTGTACTAGTGAATTTACCACAAATGAGGTTAGTGTCAACACAAAGATTCAAATTTTGGTGTCTACAGTTAAGTTTGATTGAAATAAGTAATATTTTTTTTCTTACACTCTTGTAAATTTATGTATAATGTGAGATTGGTGATAAGCAAATATTTAACAGCAGAGTAGAATTAATACGATGGGCTCATGAAGTTGGAAGGGCGAATGGTTTTGTTATTGTGACCTTAAGATCTGACCAGTGCCACTATCAGACCGTAGAGAGATCACTATCGGATTCATCAATCGTCATTTTGTGCAGGTATTTTATAATCTGAATATAAGTTGTTTATTTTATAAATATGTCCTTATATATATTTACACCTTTGTGCAGGTATTCTTGAAGCCAAGTCAATAGATTTCTGGTCCTTGGAGAACTTTTGAGAAAAAATTTATTTACAATAGTAGAAAGCTAAGAGCATAAATATGATTATATTCACGTAATCCATATTTTAAAAAATAAAAATAAAAATTACAGCAAAAAACAGTTTTAATTTGTATAGTAAACATGAGAGACAGAGAGAGAGATGGAAAAATGAGAGAGAGATGTGTGGGCCATCAGAGAGAGAGAACACATGAGCAGAGAGAATAAAGAAGAGAGGAAATGAGATAATAATTAAAAGGGTATTTTAGGAATATTGGTGGGTGGAAAAATAGGATTGTGTTTTTTAAAATTTATATGTTGGGTGGGAAGATAAGGTGGGTGGGAAAATAGGATAGGGGGGTGGAAATAGCAGCACTCACACTACTACAAAATAGTTAAACCACAACACAAAGTAGATGACGGTGCATCTTAAAACCGTCGTTATGTTTTAAAAGACGACGGTGTTTTTAAAATCGTCATGATATATCATCTTATACACTACTAGCGTTAGATTATTTTTAAAAGACGACACTTGTCACTAACAAGCGTTGTCTTTTAAAACACGCTGAACAAAAAAAAGGCAACTTGATTTTTAAAAGACGACGCTTGTTAGTGACAAGCGTCGTCTTTTAAAAATCAAGTGGCCTTTTTTCTGTAAAGACAATGATTTTTTTGAAAGAACTGTCATCTATTATATGTAAAGATGACGGTTTTTTTTAAAGAATTATCATCTATTATATGTAAAAGACGATGGTTTTTTGAAAGAACTGTCGTCTATTATATGTAAAGACAACGGTTTTTTTAAAAAAGGGTCGTCTATTATATGTAAAGACGACGGTTTTTTTGACCCTCGAAACCAAAACATGGCTCACGCTCCCCAATTTCTAAACATACCCAGCAACCTCTTTACCCACCTTCCAAACTATCTGGTCCGCTGACCAGCCCTTGAAACCAAAACCTGCTCATCGCATATTCATGTAAAATATCCCCCACGAAATCACTGCATTCCTCTAAAACCAACGACCCATTAACCCCCAAAGCCTTCTTCACCTTCTCATGCCTTAAAAATCTTCAACCAAGCTGGTTTTGTGAGGAACGTTCTTTGTGTAATCAACAGAGCCCAAATTGTTGAATTGTTTATTCATCCCCAAATTTTCAGATTTTTAATTTGTTTAAGAATAAAAATTAGAGTCCAAGAAATACTCATATCCCAATGCTTCAAGTAATCCTAAAGATCTTAGAAATTCTGTTCAAAGGATTACCTTACCTTTTCGCCAAAATCGTTCTCTTCAACATCCATTCTCTTGTTGTTTTCTTCTTCATAAACAATTTGATTGAATGAATAGAAAAGAGAAGAAAATTATTTGAGAACTGAGTTCTGGGCACTGTCCTTCACCTTCTCATGCGCAAGGAGTCGTATTCTTGTGTTTTTTTTTTTCTTTCTATCAAATGATAGGATTACATGAGAACTTGAGAAGTCTACGTCAATTTTTTTTTGTTTTTTTTTTCTCTTTCTTTTTCCTTAAGTCCTTTTAAGTCATTTTACAATGGGGTTAAATTTGTCTTTTAAAAGTTTAAAGATAAGGTGGGTGGGAAAATAGGACAGATGAGTGGAAATAGCAGCACTCTTTTTCTTTATCCCGCTCTGTCCCTTACTCAAAATTTTGACACCTGTCCTATTATTTAAAACTCAATTAAAAAAAAACTTAACAGTGCTAACTTTTAAACTAACTCTGTTAAACGGATCTTCTTCTTCGTACCACTGCTTTGCTATGTCCCTTCATCCACTCCCATTGCCATTTCATAGTTTCCTGACCTGTTTCTGATATGCAAAACCCACTTTGCTAACCAAATCCCACGTACCCAATTTCACTCTCACTCTCACTGAGCCAACCCTCAACAAAATACCAGACAAAAATCTCATAACCCATTTTCCAAATCCACCAAAAACCTCACTTGTGTCTCTTGGAATGCCAAAATCTCTAGAAAACCAAGATGAACCCAATACACAGAGCTTCAAGATCTGTACAAGACTATATCGTGTTGTTTTATTTATGTAATATGGTATTTTATGGCATTATCTTTTCTTTTAAAAAGACATTAGTTGTTGTATTTATCAGTATTATTGATAGGTATAAAAATAGAAAAGCAAAAACTTAAAGCACAAGTCCGTTTGTCTTGGCGAATAGAGTAGAGATGAAAAAGTTATAAAAACGAATTGTTTACTTTTGGGTGAAGCAATGGCTGAAGGTGAGAAGAAGAAACTTTTGGAAATAGGAATCACCATGCAGCTGAAAATTACAGCAATTGAGGAGATTAATCAGGGGATGAGAAGGAATGAGAGCATTATTCAGGAAGGTTACCACCGAGGATGCATCGCATTCAGTCTCCACAACTCTGTAGCCAGCATCCCAGGCCAATTTGAGCCCCCAAAAAATACCCCACAGCTCAGCTTCAAGGCCAAACCCAACGCCAAGATTGACAGGTGGAAAAATTTTGAGTAAGGTACAGAGGGAGGACAGAGAAAAGGGGACAGAATATCTAATTTTCTTTTCCCAAAAAACTTTTCTCTACTTCCTGCGTCAATTAAACCCTCATCTTCACTAAACTTCAATTCTTGCACAATCTAAGGATTGGGCAAGTGGCTGAGAAGAGGATCTCTGCATTAGGCATTATATATAATCATTCAGACTGTTTGGGCCTAATTTCTGCATACCAGCCCAGTCAACTATTGGACTATTGCTATGAACAAAGATCAGGGCAGCTTCATATGATCGGGGTTCACCTTCTTTCCTTTCGGTTGTACATCAATTTCAGGCAGGTCGAGAATACGTACTATGAGAAAAGATATTTGTCCTTGATTAAAAAAAAAAATGCAAGTAATAAAGTAAATACATGAACTGGTATTTTTATTCTTAAATTACTTTAAATAATTCCTTTAATTTTTATGACCCCAAATTTTAAATTTCTTTTTAAAAATTTCCCTATTCAGCTAAACAAGTATCTACATACCATCTTTCACTTTCTACATCCAAACATGTCCTAAATCCAAACTCCTTGTAATTTCAGGGGTTGAGGACATTGCTTCTTTTCCATGCCACTCTCGTAATAAATTCAGTTGGCCACATGTGGGGAAAGAAACCATGGAGCACCAGTGATATGTCTACAAACAATTGGTATATCAGATCTATTCCCCACTCTGCTATATTTCATCGTTGCTAAATGTAAAATTGGGATATTAACTTGTTTTATGTACGTGATATATTTTTAATAATAATTTAGGTGGATGTCAATTATTACGCTCGGAGAAGGATGGCATAATAACCACCATGCATTTGAATACTCAGCTTGACATGGGTTGGAATGGTGGCAAATTGATATTACTTGATACGTAATAAGATTTCTTCAAGCTATTGGATTGGCAACGGATGTCAAGGTCCCAACTGAAATTCAAAAGCAACGAAAAGCTTCAAATGGTAGAATCATGGCTACTCAAAAATATGGTTTTGAAGATTTACTCAGCTATGTATATCATGGATAACGTTACTAGCTTCAAATCCTATATGCGTTAGTGATGTTCTCAATATTCATGCCTCAAGTGGTATTTCTTTGGCTTCTAAAATAATTACTTATAGTGGTACTATAGAATAATCAGCTATGAAGAGTGTTTAATTTTGGAAATGGAAGTGATGTTGTGTACTATGAATAAAATTGACATGATGTTGGAAGTTTTACTTCACGTGTTTGGTAAAAAGAAAAATTACTTTCATTTACATTTATACATCAACATCCATGATCACTTGGAAGCTAGCACATCAAATATCTAGACCAATCCAACTAACTTCCTCATTTTAAATGTGTAAACTAATAACAAAACTAAAAGATTAAGTAATACGAGATGAGAATATTGAACATAAACTTCATTTAAACAAAAGTCATCTACATTGGTTTTACAAGGAAATCAAAAAAAGAGACAATAAAATTTCTGTCGGCTTAATTCCTTACTGTGATTTAGAGATATTTGTTGTTGAGATTCTTACTAAAGAGAGAAAGACCAAATCTGATTGTGTGAAAAGGAATTTGTTCATTACTATTCGAAGAATTGTATAGCTAGGGTTCCTACAAGGCTGCAGTTTTTCCTCTATCTATATACACTACAAAAAAAAGTGGCAACAGTCACCATTATTTGGTGATATTTGGTGACATTTACTGGGGTGACTAAAGGCTTTAACGGAACACGAGAGGCTATATGTTGAGCTGTAATGGAAGGCATATAGGTGTGAGGCGCAATGTCTGTTAAAGTAGACTCGTGAACTTCTGAGAATGGGTTTGTAGCATCACGTGAGGCGTCCATGGTGACCAGAAGAGGAAATAAAGAAAAAAAAAAACGAGCTTTAGAGCAGAGAAAAGGGAAAGGGAAGAATGATGAAAATAGGACGACCAGGATAAAAATCGTGGGATATTAGAAGCGTTGATACCATATGGAGATTCTTACTAACGAGAGAAAGACCATTTCTGATTGTGTGAAAAGGAATTTGTTCATTACTATTCGAAGAATTGTATAACAAGGGTTCTTACAAGGCTGCAGCTTTTCCCCTTGTCTATATATTTACACAAAATATGATGGTCATCATCCAAATCCTTTCCACGTAGGGTTTTCATGAGCTGGATGCTTAATTGTGTGGATAAGTTTGGGTGTCATGAGTTGTTTCTTGTCCTTTGTTATGAAGCTGGGTGTGTTGAACATTTTGTGGCTTATCAAGATTTTTATGCAATGTCTGACGTGTTTGGAAGTTATGTAATGAACTTTTGCATGGGAAGATAGTGCCTAGGATGGAAGAGATAGTAGAGAGGACTATCGAGACGCATGCGATTTTAAAAGCTAGTTTGGAGTGAGCGAAGGATTCAAATCTCTCCCTGCAGCTGCATATTAGGTGAATCAAACCCCCAATCCAAACTTTCATGCTTAATTGTGATGGCGTAGTGGGCAGGGAGGGACATGCTAGAGGCTTGGGGAGCTGCTGTCGTGAGAATGAGAAACTGTTTGTGTGCGGTGCGCTAGGATTGAATATTATGGGAATAGAGTTGGTGGCTGTACGTGAAGGCTTAATGATGATGGCCTTCAAGGGTTACACCCGATTTCTTCTTGCAACGAATTCTAAAGAAGCAATGTCTATGCTTAAGGGCATGTTGGATTTCGACCAAAAAAAAAGGGCATGTTGGATTGGTGGAGTAACATTGGCAACGTGGATATTAGAAGGCTGCTAATTGATAGGGAGGTGATAATGCAAATGGTGTGGTACATGCCCTTGCCAAATTTGGATTGAAGGATGGAACAAGGTTCTTTTGGGAGGATGGCGCACCTCCTTGATTGGGTTTACTTATGGAAAAAGATAGGGAGTTGGGGTAATTTTTATCATGTTTGTGAATGCTTTCAGGAGGTGAAGTGGTACTCTTTTTTCTTGATTGGATTTTCCTAAAGGGTGAGTTTTGTAATACAAAGTTTATACTAGGCCACGTATATTCCCTTCCGTCCTTACAGTTGCTATATTGTATGTTTTTAAAGTTGCACGAAGTTCTTCTCTTTGATGAAAAAAAACTATGGTAATCTATACAAACAAAAATTACAATGGACTCTATTATTTAGTGTCCTTTTTTATTTATTTTGATACAAGCGATATTGAGAGAGGGTGGTTTTCTCTCACACACACTGTCAAGGTGTCATGAGGGTTCGAACCTAAAACCACTAGTATGCAAGTCAATGCCTTTTTTCATTGGGATAGACCTTGTCCTTTTTATTATAACGTTACACGAACACTCCCTGAGGTTTCAAATTATTTTCACAAAACCAATTTTCATTGATTGTTCGTCCAAAACTTGTTGATTCATTTAAAAAAATATGCGCAAATAACAAAATCAATCTCAATGAATGTATGTGCAATCTAATCTCAAAGGCCAAGTTTGTCATTTGGAGTTATTTTATATATATATATAAAATCATCAATCTTTGGATGAAAAATCACCAAAAAAGAATTTTGTGAAAACAATTTAAAACCTGAGGGGGTGTTCGTGTAATTATTAAAACCTCAAGGGATTTTGTTAAAAAGCTGAAAACCTAAGAAGGTGTTAGTGTAAATAATTCATAGTTTTCATATCAATTGTAAATCAGTGATATTTATTTAATTTAAGTCAATAAAATTGCACCAATTAATGTAACTGCTTTTTATTCATTTTTGGATTAGGTTTGGGCCTAAACCCTAAATCCTTGCAACCCACCCTAATAACATCTTTACCAAACCATGCTGCACGTGTACATTACATTACTACTGAAGGAAAGCCTGATGCTCATCTAGTTTCTTACGTAACCATACCACCTAGCTAAACCAAGGGCTTGAATCAAAATTAATGTCCATAATATTATGGGGCACCCACCGAAGCTTTGATTTACAAAAACAATAATAATATGAGTTGACATTCTAACATGAAAAGATATATCCAACGCAAACACTAGAAAAATATATGAAGAAATCACGTGTTGCTCAGGTTTTCTTCGTTAAAAAAATTGCCAAAGAAAGAATAAAATCATGAAAATAGTTTAGGTTGGGCATAGCACACACAACAGAAAAGAAGTATCTCTTGATACTCCTGTCGTCATCTGCAAATACAATCGTAATAAACAAAATAAGAAGATTTGAAGTATACTAAAATCCTATCACGTTCTTGTACGTTTGCGATGCAAATATTGAGATGACAAGTTGGAAAGGTATTCAGACCGAAAAATAAAGATTCAGTACGTTATTAAATTACGAAGCTATATTATGTAAGGGCCGGACCTACTTTTGTTTTTTTTTTTTTTCTTATGAAGAAAAATTTAGGGGGAGATTGACTACTCTCACCACCAACGCTAGGGCTGATCCACAATCTCAAACTAAAAATACACGTGACATCCAACTGCCAACTGCCACCGGTATGGATTTATGTAGGAAATTGTAGATCGTGTACTAATATGGATTGCTGGCGGTAGGACTCGAACACTAGTGAGGCTACATATTGTATAGAGACCTTACCAACTCAACCCTACCCTCTTCAAAGCTCTATTGATGTCCAATTAACCCCACATATCATTTGTGGCTCCACTCTAGGAAGGCAGCAAGGTCCTTTTTACAATAGGAAAATATTAGGAGCCATTCCTCAATAGATGACGTGGCCTCTTTACAAAACAACACTTGTTTCTGTTTTTTTCTTTTTTCTTTCAACTACTCAATAGACATTTCTTTGAACATGTTGGTTGCAACTCATAAACCATTTATTTTAACAATATTAAAAACCTTCTTAGCTTACAATGAGAGAAGAGAAGATTATAGTACAAATCAAATAGTTGATTTTATATATTTATCAACATAAGTTCATTACAAGTAGACCACTTTGGTAAACTAAATAAACATAAGAAATCCACATTCATCAGAGATGGTCAAGAAAAACAACCGTCCAATGTGAAGAATCTGCCATGTACAGGAAATATGAAAACTAAATTCTACTAAAAATAAAAGTGAAAACAAGAATGGGAAAATCTTAAAACTTAATATTGTGTTTGGACTAACCATCCCAAAAAAATAAATCATGCAGTGGGAGGAGTTTGTTGGAGGTTTAGGTTTACATCTCTGGTTATAGGAGTTGGGTGATTGCAGGAAAGAAAATGCCACTGAGAGAAGAGGGTGTGGACTTACCTGAGTTAAAAAAACTAACAAACAAGTCTTGAGTTAAAAGAGTTGAAAGAAAAAAGGAAAAAAGAAAAAAAAAAAAAAGAAGAAGGAAAATATGTTGTTTTGTAAAGAGGCCACGTCATCTGTTGAGGAGGAATAGCTACTGATATATCAAGAATCAAGCATTTCGAGATGACAAGTCAACTCAGTGAGGTATTAAATTAGGTATGCAAGGGTCTCGAGAAAGTAAATGGTTGAATGTTTTGTTGTATTCCAAATGTCAAATAGTACAATACATATATAGAGGCATAGCCTTGTATCAATCCTACTGTTAAGGCTTTGAAGCCGTGATCCAATATTAGTGGGATTTGACCTACACTAATTTGGGCAAGTAAAGATATTACAAATATTTGCAAAGATATTTCTTAATACTCCCCCTCAAATTGGAGAGTGAATATCATGAAGTCTCAACTTGTCGCGCAATATAACAAACTGATCCTTCCCCAAGGCCTTTGTAAAAACATCTGCCAATTGGAAGCGTGTAGGTACATACGAAGGACTAATTATTCCAGCTTGTAGTTTTTCTTGAACTATGTGACAATCAATTTCGATGCACTTTGTACGCTCATGGAAAATAGGATTAGCTGCAATATACAAAGTTACCTGATTATCACAAAACAATGGTGCAAGAGTTGTCTGTGAGACTTTTAAATCCTATAGTATAAAGTGTAACCAAGTCAGCTCCAAACATGTGTTGGCCATAGCTCAATATTCAGCTCCTGTTGATGATCTTGAAACATTGGTTTGTTTCTTGGATTTCTATGAGATGAGTGAATTTCCAAGAAAAACACAGTATCTTGTAACTGATCTCCTTTTCGCACGGCAACCTCCCCAATCTGAATCACAAAAAGCTTTTAATGTAAGATTATTGGTAGTAGAAAATAACAAACCCTGACCTGGAGTCCCCTTGATGTATTTAATGACCCGTACGACAGCATCCCAATGAGATCTGCGGGACTGATGCATGAATTCACTCAGTGTTCAAACAGGATAGACTATATCAAGCCTTGTGACAGTAAGATAGATCAATCAACCAATCAGTCTCCTGTATTTGGTTAGATCATTTAGTAATTCTCCATCTATGGGAGTGAGTTTCAAATTCTGTTCCATTAGGAACTTGTCTGGGCGTGCACCTAGAAGTCATGAATCTTGCAAAATATCAAGTGTGTACTTTCTTTGAGACATGAAAATACCTTTCTTGGAAGCGATTGAGAATGAACTTTTTGAGACATTCCATTTCTTGAAGATTATTTCCTGTGAGAAGTATGTCATCAACATAGATAAGAACTGCAGTAAATGAAGTGCCTTGAGCCCTGGTAAAAAGAGAATAATCAGCTTTGGACTGTTGAAAATCGGGCTGTGAAAAGGTGAACGTAAAAAGAGAATAATCAGCTTTGGACTGTGAAAAGGTGGAAAACCAGTTTCTGGAAGCCTGTTTGAGGCCATAAAGGGACTTGTTAAGCCGACATACAACGTTCTCCCCCTGTCGGCGAAGACCAGGTGGAGGCTCCGTGTACACCACCTCATGTGAATCGCCATGGAGAAAAGAATTCTGAATGTCTAATTGATGGATGAACCAATGGTCAGTAGTAGCAACAATAAGAAGACAACGGAGGGTAGTGAGTTTGGCTGTAGGAGAGAAAGTCTCCTGATAATCAATGCCCTCAATTTGAGTGTAGCCTTTAGAAACAAGCCGAGCCTTGTAGTGCTCTATGGTGCCGTCAGACATGTATTTGATTTTGTAGACCCATTTGCAGCCGATCGGTTTATGGCCAACAGGCAGCGGAGCCAAACTCCAGGTGTTATTGCGCTGCAAAGCCTCTAATTCTGCAGTCATGGTGTGGCGCCAATTTGGATAAAGAATAGCTTGAGCATAGGATGTGGGTTCTGTGTGACCTGTAATGTTAGCAAGAAAAGCATAATGGGCAGAAGATAAACAAGAGTAGGTACGGAAGTGGGAAAAAGGATACCGAGTACCTGATGTAGAACAAGGCACTGAGGTTGAGAGATTGACGTGGTTGGACATATGGTAGTCTGTATGCCATGCTAAAGGAAATTTAGAGCGAGTGGACTGTCGGGGAGGGGGAATGAGAGGAGTTGGATGATCTATATGTGGCGAGGTAGGGTCAACGGATGGGGACAGCACAGGCGATGGGATGTACGTGTGGGACAAAGGTGGGATATGAGAGGTGGGGTTGTTAGGCTAGTCATGCACGTTAGAGAGGACAGAGCGGTTAGGCGCATGTGGTGGGTTGGCTGGTGGGTTGGGTGTATCAGCTGGTGGGTTGTGTGTATCGGCTGGTGGGTTGGCCGTATTGGCTGGTGAGGTCTAGCTGTCAAGGAAATCATAGGAAAGGTGGTGCTGGGGAGTATGTGGGGTAGGTGAGGCCGAAAATTGAGAGAAAGGGAAGGTATTTTCACATAATTGGACATCACGGCTTAGTAAGAATTTGTTTGTCTCCAAATTGTAGAGTTTGTAACCCTTTTGGCCAGTAGGATATCCAACAAAGACAGAACGTGTGGCACGTGGATCAAATTTATGAATAGGATGGACAACAGTTGCATAATAGAGACAACTAAAGACTTTCAAGTGGTTGAGTGATGGGGTACGGTTGTATAAAAATTCAAAATGTGATTTAGTAGAGAGTAATGGTGAGGATAATCGGTTAATGAGATAGACAACGGTCAAGACACATTCACCCCAGAAAATAATTGGTAAGTGAGATTGAAAAAGTAATGCACGTGCGATGGTGAGAATGTGGCAATGCTTGCGTTCGACGACTCCATTTTGTTGTGGAGTGTAAACACATGTGCGCTGATATTCAATGCCATTATTTTGAAAAAAATTCCCTCATGGAGAAAAATTCAGACCCGTTGTCTACCCGAATGGTTTTAATGTTGGCATGGAATTGGGAGTGGGCAAAAGCAACAAAAGATTTGAGAAGGTTTTGGGTTTCAGATTTGTGCTGCATCAAAAATATCTATGTGCATCTAGTAAAGTCATCCACAATGGTAAGAAAGAAACGTGCCCCTGAATGTGTGGGAATTTTGTGCGGACCCCAAATATCACAATGTAACAAATCAAATGAAGGTTTAGTTGATATTTAACTTAGAGGAAATGGAAGTCTTGTTTGTTGGCCATGGGACAAATACTACAATTATTATCAAAAGTAATAGTATTGGAAGGCAATAATGGAGAAGCTAATCGAAGACGAGAAGGGGACGGGTGTCCAAGTAGCATGTCACATAAATGGGATGAGAGGGAAACTTGATATGAGACAGGTGATCGGTTCATAATTGTATATCATTTTGTACCCTTCTAGCTTATGATTTGGTTATGTTATTGAGTTAAACTTGTGCTTTTAATCCATTTTCTGTTTTGATAAGTCCATAATTTCATACACTTGTATGCCTTCTTTACTTAGTGATTTTGCTTAGTTTCTCTTTATTTTGAGTCACTTACCTCCCTTTGTGTGTTTTGTAGGCCAAAAGAGCAAGAGAGCATAATTCATGCAATTCAAGCATGTTAAGGCCTGATTTGGATGAAGGGAAGAAGAGCTTAAAGACATACTCATTTTTGCTACAGCCCCTTGCCAGTCCAGTTTCGTGGGTCACATTGCAAGATCTGTTTCAGCAACCTACACAGCTCGGATGAGGCCGCATTCTTCATGAAAGTTGTTCCAATGGGTGTGAACTATAACATATCCAAAATTCAGCCCCATTAGATAAATCTGGAGTCCGTCACCTAGCAAACACAGAACCATGCTCAGGATGGATTTTTGTCAGCGAGCAAACTGAGTTAGAATTTCATTTCGGACTTATCTTCTTCATCCGAGCTTGGATTGGGCCAATACTTGTGTGGTTGGATCAGACACATTCTGAACTTCACAATGGACATCTTAAAGTCGTCATTTGCTTAAGAGAAGCCCAAGTTGTAAGCCCTTGAAGTTGCTGGTTATGCTGACATGAGGATGAGCTGGTTGGAAGCTTGGTCATGGTGAGCTAGGCATGAGCTATTGTAGCTGGTTGGAAGCTTGGTCATGGTGACATGAAGATGAGCTAGGGCTGCTGGTGGGATTTATTGGTGAAGTGCATCAACCAATTCAGATTTTATAATGCAAGTGTTGTATGCATTAGTGAAGTGCATCAACCAATTCATCTTTTATAATGCAAGTGTTGTATGCATTAGCCATATTGAATTCAGATTTATCACTCCCCTCTCCCTATAAATACCACATCCATTCCACATTCAAGACACAACAAATCCTGGGATTCACAACCCCACAATTCACTCCAACCATCCTCAAACACTCTCACAATCCCAAACACTCCAACAATCACCAAAACAACTCCAGCAAACCTCTCTTCCATTTCCCTACGAATTTCATCTTCCTTAGCCATCACCACTCACTCAAACTCATCCCAAATCACCTCCATATCCTTCATACATCTTTCTAGAAGTGGGGAAGCTCTTGGAGAAGCATTAGAAGTGGAGAAGCACTTGGAGAAGCCTTGGACACCACAAGAACTTCAGAAAAAGGGTTTTTCTACTCTTATTGCATTAATTATGTTTTCTCATTTATGTTCAAGTCTCTTTTCCATTATGAGTAGATAAATCCATAACTAGGGCTTCGATGTAACCTAACATGAATATTCTGGGTTTATAAGTTTGGAGTTTCAAGTTTGATTCATGATTCATGTTCTTATTCATTATGCTTATAAGTTAACATGCTTGTTTGAATGATTGATCACCATTAGAACTTGTTTGTTAACTATCTTGGTTTGAATTAAGAGTATACACCATGCTTTAATTCGAATTGAACTATGAATAGGAAGAGTATGTATGAACATTCGACAACAGGGATTAGATACATACTTGGTTGTTTAAAATGTTCTTCTATGCTTAATGGGTTCCTAATGCTTAATTTTAGGTTAGACAACAAATGATCAAATTAGGGAATTAGGAACACAAGGTTAGGACCAAACACCATGGCCTAATCATACTTTAGCTAGAATCAATCTTTGAATCTGAATTAGACTTGTTACTTGAATCTTTATAACCCAGAATTGAATTGTTATGGTGATTCGAATGCCCTAGTCTCAAAATCTGTTTTCCAACTCTTAAAACCACTCTTTGTTACATTTGTTTACTTGTTTTTGTTTGCAATTTCATTTTGCTTCTTTTGTTCAACAATCACAACCACTCTTGTTTTAAATTCTGTTTTAGACATAACCTCCTACTTTCTTGAATTTGGTAATCTAAGTACATAACTAGTTTTAACTTCTCAGTCTTCGTGGGTACGACCTCGTACTTGTCTTGCTATACTACTAATTGCCCCGTACAATTGCGAGTTAACATAATATTAACAACAACAGGTGTCCTTTGTAATGGAGACATGTAATAGAGACCACCACGTTGTTTACCCGAGCCAATCATCTTCCTCGTAGCCAAGTCCTGCAAGACACAAAAGGTAGGAAACAAAATGGCACAACAGTTTAGAGAATTAGTGAGTTCGCTGGCAGACATTAGATTTAAGCGAAAAGATGGAACACACAAAACTTTGTTTAATGTGATGTTTGAATTGAATGGTATGGTGCCAGGGGAAGTGATTGGGGCACAAGAACCAGTGTGTAAATTAACAATGGGAATTTGTGATGATTCGGTTTCAGAGAAAAGTGTAGGGTCATAAGTGATGTGATCAGTAGCTCCCCTATCTAAAATCCAAGGTATGGTAAACACAGAATTTATGGAGGGAACAGAAAAAGGAGCCAAACCTGCAGCATTTGCATAAGCATTGCAGTTGCTAAAGGAATGAGTTGAACTCATCATAGAAACAACATGTGCTAGTTGTTGAAGTTGCCTTGTAGAAAGCCCATGTAAAGGGTTGGATTGAGGGGCTAGCTGGGTTGGTGCTCTGAAACCATGCGGCTAGGTTAGTGCTCTAAAGCCATGAGATGTCCCCATTTGCTGGAGCTGTGTCTGCTGTGTGGGCAGCAGGAAAGGACCCACACAGATTGATGTTCCCTTTAGACCCTTGACGTTGTTACTTAGATTGATTGCGCCTATTGCCTTGAGTTCCTGTGTCATTGGAACCCATGTCCCAATTTTAAATTTACATTTATCCTTAGTGTGGCCTCTCTTGTCACAATACTTGCAATTGCATTTGAGAGTCTGACATTCTTCAATTGTATGACCATTTCTATCACAGTGCTCACAGTGTTTGTTTGTGGAATTATTTGACATATTGTTTGATTGGTTGTGAATCACAGCGGTGATGGAAAAATTCTTTGGTGGTCCTAATGTTATATGTCACTATTTTTCGTCTTGAACGACTAGTAAATAGGCTTGGCGGACATTAGGCAATGGCAACATCATTAGGATGTTGCCACGGACACCGTCGTAGGTGTCGTTGAGGCCCATAAGGAATTGCATCATCCGATCCTGTTCCTTTTATGCATTGTGTGCTTTCATCTTGTTACATGTGAGAGGGGTTTGATATGTTTCTAAGTCATCCCAGAGATCTTTGAGTTTTTTGTAGTAGTCTGAAACCGTCTGGATCCATTCAACCTCCTTCAGAAACTGAACAACCAACATAATATGCTCTCTGGAATCAATGCAACAGTATGATTTTATCATGGCTTGCTCACTCAGTGGAACCCGATTTGGCCAAAGTAGTCGTTCATGCCAAGACTGTCCATCAAGTGTGGCAAGATTTCAAAGATCAATTCTCACAAAAGAATGCACCAACCATATATCAGATACAGTTTCTGAAGGAGGTTGAATGGATCCATTGACAAAGCCAACTTTGTTCTTGGCTGTAAGAGCATGAATCATGGATTTACTCCAAGATAGGTAATTGATGCCGTTCAACTTTATTGGAATGAGCATGAGACCGGGGTGATCTGATTGATGAACAAAATATGGGTGTGATGAATCCATACCGGGATTTTTGGTGCTGGCGCTTGAATTTTTGGAATTGTTGTTTCTGATTTCTAGTGCTGTTTGATCTGGCATGGTTGTTGAAGGTGGCTAGGATGTAGAAAGGGTCAAGTACCAGGATGAAGCTCTAATACCATCTCAAGAAAGTAAATGGTTGAATGTTTTGTTGTATTCCAAACATCAAATAGTACAATACATATATACAACCATAGCCTTCTATCAATCCTACAATTAAGGCTTTGAAGCTGTGATCCAATATTAGTGGGATTTGACCTACACTAATTTGGGCAAGTAAATATATTACAAATATTTACAAAGATATTTTTTAATGAAGGGCGGGGTTTGTCAAATCAAAATAATATATATATATATATTAATATGAGGCTTTTGGGCATGTTTCTTATGAAGTCATGTGGAGAGTTTTCGGGGAGGAAATGGAACATACAAGACGTATTCGCAGTGGTTATGTTTTTGGCTTTGCATTGCCTTTGTGCACTTGCGCCCTTTCATTTCAATTGGCCTGCATTTTGGGTGGCCATCACTTTGTACATTGCGACGGGTTTAGGAGTCACTCTGTGTTACCATAGAAGTCTTGCACACAGAAGTTTTAGGCTTGCAAAATGGCTCGAGTACTTCTTTGCCTATTGTGGCGTTCTATCACTCCAGGTGTGTGTGTGTACACAATGGGTAACGTTTTCAGTGTTTGACAGTAAAGCAAATTCACTAAATTTTAGATCTATTTTCAAACTCGTATATGAATTATTGATGATTTATAAACTCATACACAAACCCAAATAAATCCAACAAATTGCCCCCTCCTTTGATTAGACTTATAGGTCCCCTTTGGTTTGCAGAAAGAATTTGATGAGAAATCATTTCCCATGTCTTTTCCGAAAGGTATGAGAAATGTAAGATTTATTTGCCATATTTGATAATGTTAGGAAAGTAATTAGAAAATATCACTTTATTTCATTTCCCATATTTGGTGTCTATAGAAATTGAAAACAAATTGTGTTTTGTTTTTCAACTATACCCCTGTTAGAAATAAGTAAAAGAAGAATACCAAAAGTCTTTGTTGAATAAAATTGTGGTTATAAATTGTTTAGTAGGGGCAAATTGGTCATGAAAAAAAGTATATTTAATTATTGCCTTAGTTTCCCATGTGTTAGGAAACCTTTTCTTATGCATGGAGTTACCAAACATGAAAGCCGTTTTTCCCATGAACCAAACGCATTAGTAAACTAGTTCTTATTCGTTCAAGGAAGATTGTGGGGGTGTACTTCTATTCTTTTGTATATTTTGTATAGCCAAAAAAATATTAAGGAATTTGAACATTCTCGTATATGTGGGCCAAGGAAGTGCGCCCCAGCCCTCTTTAACCCGAGTTTGATCCACCTCTTCATACATTAGAGTAGTCAAAATATTGCTTTGTCAAAAAGAGGAAAAGAAAAAAAAATTGTACATTCCCTTTCCCTTCTATTCAACATAATCTTGCTAATAAAAAAATGTATACGTTATTCAAAGATTTGTTGGTGTTTGGATTTTTAGGGTAGTCCGATTGAATGGGTGAGTAATCATCGGTACCACCATCAGCTTACTAACACAAAGAAGGATCCTCACAGCCCGAGACAGGGTTTATGGTATGGTTACATAGGTTGGAAGCTTGATATCAGTCGTCTCTCTCTCTCTCTCTCTCTCTCTCTCTCTCTCTCTCTCTCTCATATTTGATTTACTTTTTAAACAAGAAATTTGCAGCTTGGCGGATTAAAGAACGTTGAAGATTTAAGAAAGCACCCCTTTTATAGGTTTCTCCATCGTACTAACTGTAATAAGGGTGAAAAACGCCTTTAATTTTTTGACCCTTGTCCGACACTTAGACTCATCCTAAGTCAGCCTTCTCGCACCTCCAACTCGTGAGGCTTCAGAATTCACGCAACGGTACAAGTGATTACCAACACTCACTCAAGCAAGACTTGCCTACAAAGGAAAATTCTCACATAGACATGTACGGGCAAAAGTTCCCAACCTTCTATTCTCAAATAGCAAAGGATTACAAGCTCTTACTTTTTGTTGGACTACCACATCACTTGGTATCTCAACTCTACCTGCACAAGGTATTTACAAGCATAAACTATGTAGATGATACCCCCATCTACATAGGAAACGTTGGCAACCCTTAGATTTGCCACCTAGACATTTGTTTCTATCCAAAAACCTGCCTAGCCCACTCAAGCCGCCACCTTGCAGCCCATTTAGTCATGGAGTTGATTTTTAATCCTTAAAAATCTCTCCCACTCCTTAGAACATGCAACCACTCTCAAGTAACCGCCCACTTCACTCCAACCATTAGCCACATCCCGAATTTTAAGCTTCCCACACTCCTAGCCACACCCAGCCAACTTTGGAACTACTTAAAAACTGTTTTGCCACGTCAGAAACCCATTTTAGCACGTCTGTCAGCCAACTGCAACAATGCATGAACATTGCGCGCACTGCCGCCAGTCCTGTGTAGCGCGCTACTGCCTTGTGCCTAGTTTTGTCAACATCCGTTGTGCACGCTGCCTGCCAACATACGCTACGTACACCTATGCTCATTTGTTGGCAGCTCCAGTCGGCATCTGTCAATAGTGCCTGTCGACAGCGTTTGTCTGCATGCTGCCAAATCTGATGTGCTGCTACCAAGCTTTCCTGCCTACTCCCAGCCGAAAACTCATTTCTTCCGATGTTGTCTTGCTTCTCGTATGCACCTCCCATGCACCTTTGGCATGGTGCAAAACACATCAAAACCATGTCATGGCCTATGCCACTTGTAAGGGTCTTACAAACCACCCCCACCATAAGAGTCTGACGCCCTCGTCGACTTAACTCCTTGGTAGTCTTCATTCCTCTGAACATCACTTGGGTATGCTTGAACCACTTCACCACTAATCTCCTCCATGGACTCGCCATCACTTGACTCAACTAGGATCACCTCTATCTCGTTCTCTTCCATAGGCTCCTCTTCGTCGTCACTTGTGATCACAATTATACTGGCCATAGTCTCCACCCTAGGCTCATTTTCCCTTATTGGCTCTTCCTTAGCCTTGGGGTTTTCATCCCCTTTTCTGAACATAGCATCCCTCAAAATGCTATCAATAGCTGAGATCTGTCTGCCGCGCAAATCTCACGGCCTGGAGTTCTGGGCCGAGGGGATGTGCGTTAACACGGGGTTTCCTGCTTTTGGGTGCGGTGCGGTTGTGCGCAGGCGTGCCAGCACGGTTTACCGTGCGTTGATGTTTCGATGAGTTTTGGATGGATGAATGGTGCGCCTGTTTGATCTGTCTTCCTAGTCAAACGATTGTAGCCGAGAGAGGAACTGGTTTCGGCTGTTAGGTTCACGGCCTGAACTACAAGGCCGTCGAGTGATGGTGTTGGTGGTGGATTTTGGGCGGTGCTCCGGCGCGCTGCTCAGGGAGCGACGGTCGTGTGATATATGGGGTGAGTGAACGAACAACAAGGATGGTGCTCCGGCGCCTTGAAAATCAAGGGTCGTATGATATATTGATGAATGGATTCTGCTTACAATCTAACACTACTCCTAGGAAAGCAAGTAAAGATATTGAAAGTGCATTACAGAAAAAATAAGTTGCTCCGTGGGAGGCTTATTTTGGTGTTTGAACCCTTTGAATGTAGCTCGAGTCTTGTATTTATAGGAAGAGTCCCTGGATGAGTAATCGAGGCTGAATTTGCGCATAGTGGAGTCTGATTAGCGCAAGTGGGCAATCCAATCGACATTTGGGATCGTGAAGTATGGTGATGAGACCTCAGAAATCCTGGTGAATCTCAGCCGCCGCGCTCAATCGTGGGTTTTGAACCTCTGGCCGTGGAGACGCATTTATTGCCTGGATAGTTGGTGAACCAACACCTCAAGCTGTCAGAATCCTTGTGAGAATGTCCACGTCTAATCACTCTGATCTTCATCACCAAATCCTGACTTCAGTCACTTCCCACCTTCCCTCATGCATTAAATGCTACTTTGTGGCCAATGGGTTTTGCTGCATTAAACAGGCACTACTTCATTAAATGAAGCCTGGGACCCTGTTGTCACGTGATGATCTGACTTTAATCCCTTTGGCCGTGACCTTGCTCTACCTCGGCCTCGGCCTATGCTTGAGGCCGAGATGATCATGCCTTAGCATTTCTTCTTTTATTCTTTAAGGAAGGCGAAAATGCCCTGGCGAAACGCTGCGTTCTAGCCTCTGCGAACAAGTGCCATGGCCGAAAGAAAGGGCTCCTTCGGCCAGCTCGTGGCCGTGATTTATCAGGCACAAACAAGATCTCCCATGGCTCATCTTCTGACTCACTTTCTGAAGGGTCTGAAGCAGAAGAAACAGATTGAGTCACATTTGCCATCAACTCATCAAACTGCTCCTCAAAGTCTTTGTTCCTTGTGGTCATATAGGCTAATTTGAAATCAAACTCATCTAGAACATCCAAGTAAAGGCTAAACTCATCTCGAATGTTACCTGTACAATACATGTGACTATGTAGCACATAAGTCCTGCCCACAAACTTCCTATCCAGCAAGTAGATCCTCCACGTATCAAGACAATGTGCCAACGCTGCAAACTGCATCCCTTCTAACCCACAATTCAAATCCCAATTCGGCTCCATATTTTCAATGGCTTCTATCAGCATACCCCCATGCAGCAGAGAAGCATAAATGAAAATCTCTGAGGATTCGATGGCAAACACATCCACAAACACCTCAATCATCTCCAACACCGGTTGCTCAATCGCATCCTCTCCCAAAGGATCTTCCGGTGGGATAACTCTTAGTGAATTCAATAAAACCATTGAACTCACCTAGAGACTATTGCCCTCTTCAGCACCTCAATCTCTCTTTGTCTCAATTGCATTCAAGTTCTGCCTCCTTGGACTATCCTTCACACGATGGGGTCTTTGGCAAAGAAAGCACCTTAAGAACTTCTTCTTGTCCTTGTGCTCCTCACCCTTGGCGCCATCTGGAACAACCTTAATCTCCTTCCCTTTGTTGACTGGCTTGTTGTCCAAATGTCTCTTCCCACCTTGTTCCTTTTTCCCATTGGAAGTGACTGCTGCTCTGTAGTCTATTAGTCTCTCGGTTGCAGCAATGGCGAAATTGAGACTTTTCACATCTTGTCTCCTTAATTCCGACTTTGCCAGGGCTGCAAATTCGTGAGGTAGTTGAACAACTTGTCCTCTTCTAACATATTAAACACGTCGAGTATCAAAGAACAAAAAGCCTTCACGTAGTCCTTCATTGAACCTACTTGCTTCAAGTTCTCCAAGGCTTCCCTTGCTAACCATGCAGCATCACATGGAAGGAACTGGGCTCTCAATTCCTTCTTCAGCAAAACCCACTCCTCAATTACAGGTCTGCCTCCACTTGTCACTTCTTATGCACGAGTCCTTCATCATAACTTAGCATCTCCCGCCAAGTACATGTTGGAAAAATTGGCTCACCTAAGGATACAAGCTTCGGGGAAAGCGACTGGTCGCTGGGTATTTGCAACTGGTCATTTTGAAGTAGAGTGTAGCTTCGGAAAATCGCTAGAAAGCAACCAATCGCCAGCTACATGCGACCGGTCGTTTTCAAGCTCCAGAATGGTGGCAAATTTATTTTACTTGATACGTATTAAGATTTCTTCAAGCTATGGGATTGTCAACAGATGTAAAGGTCCCAAGTGAAATTTAGAGGCAACAAAAAGCTTCAAATACACTATTAGAAAAATAGCTATTAGTGGTCACGAAAAGTACCAATTATGCTCACTAAATGAAATTAGTGTCCAATTATTGGTGGTCACTATAAGCTCAGCACAAATTCTAAAAGCCATCCCCAAACACTGGCCACTAAATGCAAACAATTAGTGACTTTTTCTAGTAGTCACTAATTAAAATGCTATTAGTGACCACAAATTTAATTGGTAAAAGGCATATAATCTGGTCACTAAAGCACGCGATTTGGAAGAAGTTGTTTGCGAAAGACTTCTTCCAAAACCTATAGGCACTAGTAGACCTATAGAGATGTAAGAGGTGAAACTGCACCTCTGCACCTCCACTTACCTCCGCTCAGTCTGTTGTGCACTCCACCTATTCGAGAAAAGGCCTGCTAGACTTCCTTTCCGTTGTTGCGCCATTGCGTGCAGCGCACTTTTATATATAAATTTTAAAAAAATTCCGGCCAAAACGATGTCGTTTTTGACCAAGGAATAAAAGTTCTGTACTTTAGACGGAAAAGAAGGAGGAAGCTCCTTTAGCAATAAAGAGATTTTGCTCCTTTTTTTTTTCTAAAAAAAAAAAAAAAAAAAAGAATGTCTGCCGCGCAAATCTCACGGCCTGGAGTTCCGGGCCGAGGGGATGTGCGTTGACACGCGGTTTCCTGCTTTTGGGTGCGGTGCGGTTGTGCGTGGGCGTGCCAGCACGGTCTACCGTGCGTCGAGTTGGTTGATGGGGATAGAATGGTTGAGTGGTCGAGAGAGGAACTAGTCTCGGCTGTTAGGTTCACGGCCTGAACTACAAGGCCGTTGGGTGGTGCTGTTCGGTTGGTTTTGGGCGGTGCTCTGGCGCGCTGCTTAGGGAGCGACGGTCGTATGATATCTGGGGTGAGTGAGCGAATAACAGGGATGGTGCTCCGGCGCCTTGAAAATCAAGGGTCGTATGATATATTGATGAATGAATTCTCCTTACAAACTATCACTACTCCTAGGAAAGCAAGTAAAATATTGAAAGTGCATTACAGGAAATATAAGTTGCTCCGTTGAAGGCTTTTGTTTGGTGTTTGAACCTTTTGAATGTAGCTCGAGCCTTGTATTTATAGGAAGAGTTCCTGGATGAGTAATCGAGGCTGAATTTACGCATAGTGGAGTCTGATTAGCGCAAGTGGGTGTCCAATCGACATTTGGGATCGTGAAGCATGGTGGTGTGACCCCATAAATCCTGGTGAATCTCGGCCGCCGCCCTAATCGTGGTTTCTGCGCAGCTGGCCGTGGAGACGCATTTATTGCTCTGATAGCTGGTGACCTAATCTCTCAAGCTGCAAGAATTCTTGTGAGAATGTCTACGTCTAATCACTCAGTCTTCTGTCGCCAAAACCTGACTTCAGTCACTTCCCACCTTCCCTCATGCATCAAATGCTTATTTGTGGCCAGTGGGTTTGCTGCATTAAACAGGAACTACTTCATTAAATGAAGCATGGGTCCCTGTTATCACGTGATGATCTAACTTTAATATTTCTGGCCGCGATTTTGCTTGGCCTCGGCCTCGGCCCGCACTCGAGGCCGAGATGATCATGCCTTAGCATTTTCTTTTGTCTTCAGGAAGGCAAAGCACCTTGTTGAAACGCTGCGTTTTAGTTTTACGAGCAAGTGCCAGGGCCGAGAAAGGGGGCTCCTTCGGCCAGCTCATGGCCGTGATTTATTAGGCACAAACAGAGAAAGAGTCCCTTTTTGAGAGATTCTTTACATCCCCACCAAGCCAAGGATTGACGAATGTTCTGACCAGAAAGACCAAACCACAAAGATTAAAATATAAAATCGAAGATTTCTTTGTTTCGCCTAAATGAGAAAGCCAGAAAAATGAGGGCGTTCTTCAGTGTTCTTCCTCAAAGCGAATAAGGAATTACAGGGGCGCTTTCTTTTCAGTGTTAGTGTTCTTCCTCAATCAAAGCAGATAAAAAAATTGGCCTCTTAATTGAACAAACGAACAACTGTTTTGGAGGGGACGTCTGTTTTGGATGGGACGTTTTGGAGAGAGGAGAGAGAAGAAAGTCTCGTTCTAATACAACATTTCATTTACAATTGCTTTTTATGCAGCCATTAGATTAGATCCAATGGTGTTCTCATGTAATATTCTCATATAGGTGTTCTCACTAGATAACCGCCCCCTCCTAGGCCTAATCAAGTTCTTTTAGTGCTCACCATATTGATGTAAAGGTGCAGGTAGTGGGTGTGCATGGTAAATGGCGGTTGACGGGCTTCTATAGTCATCCGGTAACTTATGTTGAGTCGATTGGGTACTGCTAGTTTTCTCCCGTGGGTGTGTTTGAGTGATTTCAACGAGATATTGGCAGCCCATGAAAAACTGAGGGGAGCGGTACGAAACGAACGCCAAATGCGAATTTTTAGACAAGCTATTGATGGGTGCGGCTTGAAGAACCTCAGCTTCCTGGGCCCCAATTTTACTTGGTGGCGTAACAATTCCGAGGAAATCAGAGTTCGGTTGGATGGTGTATTGGCTACCTGGGAGTGGTGCGGGGTTTTCCCACAAGCCAAAGTGATTCACTTGAACTCGTCTAAGTCAGACCACCTGCCTATTCGTCTGTGTTTAGGGATGGGTGTGCTCTGTAGGCACCCTAGGAAGGGTTTCTTCCGTTTTGAAGAAGCTTGGTCAAAACATGATGATTGTGTTAACGCAGTTAATAAAGGTTGGTTGAGTGGTACTGGGAGAGGAGCACCCGAGATCCCTTTTGAGAAAATAAAATCCACACGTTTGAAATTACTTTCATGGAGCCGTGAGGGGTTTGGACTCCACCTGTTTGAAAAAAGGCCTCCTACACTTCCTTTCCTTTGTTGCGCCACTGTGTGCAGCGCACTTATATATATAAAATTCTGGCCAAAACGACGTCGTTTTGGACCAAGGAATAAAAGTTCTGTACTTTAGACGGAAAAGAAGGACGAAGCTCCTTTAGCAATAAGGAGATTTTGCTTTAAAAAAAATCTCCAAGGATATTCGTTACATCCCCACCAAGCCAAGGATTGACGAATGTTCTGACTAGAAAGACCAAACCACAAAGATTAAAATATAAAATTGAAGATTGCTTTGTTTCGCCAGAATGAGAAAGCCAGAAAAATGAGGGCGCTCTTTAGTGTTCTTCCTCAAAGCGAATAAGGAATTATAGGGGCGCTCTCTCTTCAGTGTTAGTGTTCTCTCTCAATCAAAGCAGATAAAAAAATTGGCCTCTTAATTGAACAAATGAACAACTGTTTTGGAGGGGACGTCTGTTTTGGATGGGACGTTTTGGAGAGAGGAGAGAGAAGAAAGTCTCGTTCTAATACAACATTTCACTTACAATTGCTTTTTACGCAACCGTTAGATTAAATCCAACTGTGTTCTCATATAATATTCTCATATAAGTGTTCTCATTAGATAACTGCCCCTGCTAGGCCTAATCAAGTTCTGAGAGCCCCAAGCCTAGAAAAGTTTTCCAGCTAGCCTCCTTGGAACCATGCTGCAAGCCAACGCTTACATTATTACTGAAGGAAGAAAATTTAACCTTGATTGATGAAGCCTTACGCTCATTTATTCTCACTTAATCACCTTACCATTTAGCTAACTCAAGGGCTTCAAAATTAATGTTTATATTATTATATGATACCTACCGAAGCTTTAATTTACCAAAATAATAATATGGAATTCTAACATGAAAAGATATATCCAACGCAAACACTAAAATGAGGGTATTTTAAAATGATGTGACTTCAACGTAAGGGGATGATTTCTTATAAATATGAAATTTACCAAATATTCCAGAAAATAAAATAAATGTAATTCAACATCCAAACACCCCTCACCTCTCTCTCTCTCTCTCTCTCTCTCTCTCAAAACATCCCTCACCTATTAATTAATTATTAACTTGAACGTAATTAAATATTCGAAGATTATTATCTACCATGTATAATTCATACCGTCAAAATGTATAATTCCTACTTATTAGTTTGAAGAACATCGCTTCAATCTCATGGGATAACTAACTTGTTTTTATGAGATTCCAGCAAAAGCAAAACTTCTTTTTATGAGCTAATAAGGTTTTGGCATGTAAAATTGATGTCAACTTGACAACACGTGGACCTCGCAGATAAATCCTACAATGGTTTCTGATAATTTGGTCCCATGTGTCGAACTGGGAAGTGAAGACCAGGCTTGACAATTTGTCGAACTGGCAGTGCATTGAAGATCAGACGCCAAGCTTTGTGAGATAACACCTATTGATGCGTTACTTACTCATCGGACTTTGGGCTTCCAAAGTTCCTTGTCATTTCTCAAATTTTTTTAAAATTTTGCCAAACAAGTTACTTTGGTCGTATGGGACTTTCAAGTTCCACTTACCTCAAATCCCATCTCTAAATACCTCATCCAAACACACTCTAAAAGAACTTGTTGCTAGCAAAATAAATGGTTCGCATCCCCTTGTGTTCTTGCACTTGTGATGTAAATATTGAGATGACATGTCAGTAAGATATTCGGACCAAAAAAAACATAACTCAATAATAAGGGAGACAACAGGGGAAGTTAGGGGGGGAGGACGGCCGTGGACAGTCCTGATCCATAGGGATGGCGCTGCCTCTGCGGGTCTAGTTTCTCCAAACCTAGTACATTTATTTTTTTAGCTGATGCTTGCTTTGCTTCTGTTTTGATGACAAGTCAGCGGGCCATGTATTGCAAGGAAGCAAGGGAGTATTATAAATAGTCTCTACAATGCCCTGTTTTTCGCCAAACTGAGATCATCAGACATAGAGCTTTTGGGCATGTTTGTTAGGAAGGAAGCTATGTGGAGAGTTTTTGGGAAGGAAATGGAACATACCAGACGTTTCACTGTGGTTATCTTTTTGGCTTTGCATTGCCTTTGTGTATTTGCGCCCTTCCATTTCAATTGGCCTGCATTTTGGGTGGCCATCACTTTGTACGTTGCGACGGGTTTAGGAATCACACTGTGTTACCATAGAATTCTTGCACACAGAAGTTTAAGGCTTCCAAAATGGCTCGAGTACTTCTTCGCCTACTGTGGCGTTTTGTCACTTCAGGTGTGTGTATGCATATATAATTGGTAACGCCTTTTGTGTTTAAAAGCATAGAAAACTCCATAACTATAAGATCTATTTTCAAATTTGTAAATGAATTACTCATAATTTATAAACTTCAATCCTCATACCCATACATTAGAGTAGTTAAAACATCACATTGTCAAAAAATAAAACTTAGGCCAATGCAGTAGTTGTGGCCCTGTCCCTTCCCCACTTCTTGTCAATCAGGATCGAAATCCCAAGGTGTTTCTTTCCTCCCAATGTAAAAAAAACAAAAACAAAAAAACAAAAAAAAACCGAACTTAGTAACGGGACATGTATAAAAAATATATATTTATTTCATGTTATGTATACATAATCTCGGTCATATCTATAACTTCCAGTGTATTATTCTATATGCCTCGTATCTATGATAACGCACTTAATCAACATATTAAAATGAAAACAAATGTATATACCAAGGATTTGTTGGTGTTTTGGACTTTCAGCGTAGCCCCATTGAATGGGTGAGTACCCACCGGTACCATCATCAGTTTACTGACACAAAGAAGGACCCTCACAGCCCTATCCAGGGTTTATGGTTTAGTCACATGGGTTGGATGCTTGATGACCGTCGTGGTCAGTTTGAAGAAGAGGTAAAAAGTACACACAATCCCTCTCTCTCTCTCTCTCTCTCTCTCTCTCTCTCTCTCTCTCTCTCTCTCTCCAGTTGAGGAATACTTTTATAAGGCAAACTATGCATTGTATTTCAATAATCTGAATGTTTAATTTTTAGATATTCCCTTAAAGATGATTTTTGCAAAAAATCACTTAAATCTGAAACTATTTGACCACTCAATTAGATGTTATTATTATAGCCTTTTCTTGAAGCACTGTATTCATCTATTTTGTTGATCCCAACTAGATGCCTTTATGATTTTCAATTTGCATGATTTTTTGTAAGAATAATTTATGAATGAAAACTTGAAAAATAAACTGTTTGAATAGTTGACAAAAAATTGGTAGGGGACCATAATGTGTGTCCCCAATACAAGGAGACTATATATATATATATATATATATATATATATATATATATATATATATGTACTTATTTTATTTACTTTTTAAATGAGAAATTTACAGCTTGGCGGATTGAAGAACGTTGAAGATTTAAGGAAACAACCCTTCTATAGGTTTCTTCTTCGTACTAACCTTCTACATTCAATTGCTCTTGGAGGTGTACTATATGCTGTGGGTGGATTTCCCTTCTTGGTTTGGGGAATGGTGAGATCGTTTACTCGTTAGTTTACCTTACTTATTCTCCCAAATGATCACTCTCTATTAATAACTGCTTGACTTGACTATTTTGAATTCACAGTGTTATATGTTGGAGAATATGATTTCCCATGTTGGAAACTTAACCAAATAAAACACAATATATAATGACTGGTTTCACTATTAAAATTCCTCACATGCGGAATATGCAGATGGTTAAGTTGGAGACAGTATCAACATTTGTAGTAGTGGGCCGCAAATTTGTCCCTCTAGAATCTTAATATGGTATCAGAGCGGGCCAGTTTTTGAGCCCGATTGAACCCAAATGAAACAAAAACCCCGAATTTGACCCTGAAATTGAAACTCGAATTGAAGAAAAAAAGAGTGACTAATGTGGAATTAGTTGCATGTGTGGCCCACTAAAAAGTGATCCCACGTGAGGGGGAGTGTTGAAAAATATGACATTATTCATGGATTTAAAAATTTCCTTGTTAATCTAAACAAGTCCTAAATCTAAAAATCATGTTTAACTTCTCCATCCAAACATGTCCTAAATTTAAATTCCTTATCATTTTAGGGGGTGAGGACAACATTTTTTCACCACGCTACTTTCCTAGTAAATTCAGTTGGCCACATGTGGGGAAACAAAGCATGGAACACCGGTGATATGTCGACGAACAATTGGTATATCACATCTATTCCCCACTTTGCTATATTTCATCATTTCTAAATGTAAAATTGGGATACTAACATGTTTTATGTACATGATATATTTTTAATAATTTAGGTGGCTGGCAATTATTGTGTTTGGAGAAGGCTGGCATAATAACCACCATGCTTTTGATTACTCAGCTCGACATGGGCTGGAATGGTGGCAAATTGATTTTACTTGGTACACAATAAGATTTCTTCAAGCTATTGGACTGGCAACAGATGTCAAGGTCCCAACTGAAACTCAAAAGCAAAGAAAAGCTTCAAATGGTAGAATCATGGCTACTCAAAATTAGGATTAAGATTAAGATTTATACTGCTATGTATGTCATGGATAACTAGCTTCAAATCCTGTATGTATTTCTTAGGCTTCTAAATAATCACTTATAGTCGTGGAAGAGTGTATGCCAATGACATTTTCATTATGTATCCACCTATTTTATTCAATTTTGAAGGATGCCTTAATTATGTTTTTACCTTGGTGGTTGTGTTCCTCTTTGATTATTTGTACGAGTTCAGATGTTCTGTCTCCTTTTTCTCTGTCCCGCTCTGTACCTTACTCAAAATTTTTGACACCTGTCCTATTATTTAAAACTCAATTAAACAAAACTTAACAGTGTTAACTTTTAAACTAACTCTGTTAAACGGATCTTCTTCTTCGTACCACTGCTTCGCTGTGTCCCTTCATCCACTCCCATTGCCATTTCATAGTTTCCTGACCTGTTTCTGATATGCAAAACGCACTTTGCTAACCAAATCTCACATACCCAATTTCACTCTCACTCTCACTGAGCCAATCCTCAACAAAATCCCAGATAGAAATCTCATAACCCATTTTCCAAATCCACCAAAAACCTCACTTGTGTCTCTTGGAATGCCAAAATCTATAGAAAACCAAGATGAACCCAATACACAGAGCTTCAAATCTGTACAAGACTATATCGTGTTGTTTTATTTATGTAATATGGTATTTTATGGCATTATCGTTTCTTTTAAAACGACATTAGTTGTTGTATTTATCAGTATTATTGATAGGTATAAAAATAGGAAAGACTTACAGCACATGTCTGTTTGTCTTGGCGAAAAGAGGAGAGATGAAAAAGTTATAGAAATGAATTGTTTACTTTTGGGTGAAGCAATGGCCGAAGGCGCGCAGAAGAAACTTTTGGAAATAGAAGAACAGTGGTGAAGATGAAGGGACACGGCAGAGGAGTGGTGCGAAGAGCGAGAGTCGTTTGACAATATTTAGTTTTATTAAATTTTTTATTAGGATATAACAGAGTTATTCTAAAGGTTAACACTATTAAGTTTTGGGGAAACTTATTGGCGATGCGCTCGGGACCTACGTTGTGATTGATCAGAGCAAGCGCGGCGACTGTCTCAGCAGCTACTTACGCATTAGGGTCCTCCTGGATGTTGGCAGGACCCTAAGACATTGGCTGGTAGTGCGATTGCCAGATGCTAGTGGGACGGTGTAATGGGTGCAGCTCTGGTACGAGAAACTACCAATCACATGTTACCTATGTGGCCCGTTGGATCATGGCGAGAAAGACTGTAGCCTATAAACGGGGAAGGAGAGGGAAGACAGTGATAAACTAAATGGGTTGTGGTTTCAGCATGATGTACTAGGTCCTGATTATCGCAAACCCAAAGGGCAGCGCTTTGGTCTGCACTCCTAGGATGGGTGGTTTATGCATGTGCCGATGGAGGTGGATGATGGGGAGACAGAGGCACACGACGGGCCAGCACAGGAGACAGATAGGGTTGACGTGGCGGAACCTGCTAGGCCTGATAAGCATGCATTAATTGTCTACGACCTAGGTAGCGGAATTCATGTGGCAAATGTCATTTCAAAAGATGAAACAAAATCGGAGACACATATTCCAGATCTAAATGGCCCGCCAGATTCTGTGGTTGATTTGGAAGCTGATCTTGTAGGTCTCAATCTTGCCTTAATTGAACAAGAAAATTAAGGAAAGGATGTAATTGGTACGTAATTGACCTTGGGGTCATTAATTAGGGAGACAAATATGGGCGGTCATTGCGTACGGGCCTTAGGTCCGAGGCGCGGACCCTCTCTTCTGACTTTGGACCACGAAATTACGACACCCAATCCTAAGCCTGAGCCCAATGGTATTGTTAATGACGATATGTTTAATCTCAGGCCCATCATTTGGAGGATTACAGCTCAAGCTAGGGTGGATGGGGGGAAGCGTCCAAGTAAGAAAATAGGAAGGGGTCATAGAATTGGTGCAAGACGAGGTGGAACAGTGAAAACACAGTCTGAATATGGTACCACAATTGGAGTGTATGCAAGTTGGGAAACGTCCATGTCTCTCTTCTGCATCCTCACGTTCTATGATGGGATTGGCGGAGGTTGGCGAGGTCCAACCCCGCCGGGCACCATGGATCTGTTAAGCTAGAATTGCCAAGGGCTTGGGAACCCTTGGACAGTTGAAGCATTACGTGCATTAATTCGCACTGAAGATCCCAAGATTGTTTTTTTGAGTGAAACTCATAGCTCACTGGCGGTTATGGAAAAGGTTCGAACTAAGTTGGGTTTTCTTCAGAGTATAGTGGTAGACAGTGTAGGGGCATCTGGTGGATTATGCCTTTTATGGACTGAGGAGGTTGATTTACGCGCTCTTTCTTTTAGCGCTCACCATATAGGTGTTGAGGTGCGGGTAGTGGGTGTGCATGGTAAATGGCGGTTGACGGGCTTCTATGGTCATCCGGTAACTTCTGAGAGACACAAGTCCTGTGATTTGTTGAGTCGATTGGGTACTGCTAGTTTTCTCTTGTGGGTGTGTTTGGGTGATTTCAACGAGATACTGGCAGCCCATGAAAAACTGGGGGGAGCGGTACGAAACGAACGCCAAATGCAAATTTTTAGACAAGCTATTGATGGGTGCGGCTTGAAGAACCTCAGCTTCTCGGGCCCTAATTTTACTTGGTGGCGTAACAATCCCGAGGAAATTAGAGTTCGGTTGGACCGTGTATTGGCTACCTGGGAGTGGTGTGGGATTTTCACACAAGCCAAAGTGATTCACTTGAACCTTTCTAAGTCAGACCACCTGCCTATTCGTCTGTCTTTAGGGATGGGTGTGCTCTGTAGGCACCCTAGGGAGCGTTTCTTCCGTTTTGAAGAAGCTTGGTCAAAACATGGTGATTGTGTTAACGCAGTTAATGAAGGTTGGTCGAGTGGTACTGGGAGAGGAGCACCAGGGATCGCAATTCAAAATTTTTCCACCACAAAGCTTCTTCCCGTTGAAAAAAGAATGAAATCCTTGGGCTTTATGACAGTGAAGGCTGTTGGCATGAATCAGTCCCATTTTCAATCATCTGGCAATAATAATTTTGCATCTCTTGGCTACTTAGTGGCTGATAATGTTTCCCCAGAGGTGAATCAGACCCTGTTATGAGAGTTTACAGTTGAGGAAGTCAAGCATGCCTTATTCCAGATGCACCCTTCCAAGGCACCTAGTCCAGATGGGACGTCCCCCTTCTTTTTTCAGAAATATTGAGATGTTGTGGGTTGCGTGGTGACTGTGGCTGTGTTGGATTTTGTACGGACTGGCAGACTTTTGCCAAAACTCAATTTCACGCCTGTTGCTCTTATTTCGAAAGTGAAAGATCCAAAAAATATGACCCAGCTCCGTCCCATTAGCCTGTGCAATGTGATCTACAAGATTGAGGCTAAGGTGTTGGCCAATCGTTTAAAATTGATTTTGAAGACTGCGATTGGTGATCATCAAAGTGCTTTTGTTCCGGGTCTTATGATTTATGATAACTCGATTGTAGCGTTTGAGGTGCTTCATCATATGCATAATCATACTCAAGGTAAATTGGGCTTCCAGGCATTGAAATTGGATATGAGCAAGGCTTATGACAGGATGGAGTGGGGTTTTCTTGAAACCATTATGCACCATATGGGGTTTGCTTCGAAGTGGTTTCAACTTGTCATGGCATGCGTTACTACTGTGACGTACTTTGTTCTTGTAAATGGCTCCCCAATTGGTTTCATATATCCCAACAACGTGGTCTTCGACAAGGGGACAATGACCCTTATTTATTTTTACTATGTGCATAGGTGTTTAATGGTTTAATAATGCAGGCTGAGCGACAGGGCTTTCTCTATGGGATCTCAATTGGTAGAGGAGCTCTGTTGATATCCCACCTGTTTTTCGCCGAAGATAGCTTCTTATTTATGCGGGCCATTCCGGATGAATGTTAGCACCTTACCCATATTTTCCAGTCCTACGAGTCGGCATCCAGAAAAAAAATCAACTTACAAAATAGTTGCGTCTCTTTTAGCAATAATGTGGAGTTGTCTCACCCGCTGGTGCTGGCTCAAATACTTGGGGTATAAAGGGTGGAAAAGCAGGATAAATATTTGGGAATACCAACTTTTATTGGCAAATCACGCAAAGTTTGCTTCAACCCCCTTAAGGAACGTGTTTGGAAGAAGGTTCAAGGGTGGCGGGAGAAATTACTTAGTTTTGCAAGGAAGGAAGTTCCCTTGAAGGTGGTGGCTCAGGCCATTCCCATTTACCAGATGAGTTGCTTTCAGATTCCTCGATCCCTTTGCGATGAAATACAACAAGTTATGGCCCGTTATTGGTGGGGTGAGAATGAAGATAAGCGGAATAGGTTGGCGATGGTAGGTCGATGAAAGTGTGGGGCGATTGTTGGATCCCAAAGTCCAATTCTTTTTAGATTACCTCAGTGACTATGGAGGGGCATGAGGATGCTTTATTTTATGAGCTTATTGATCCTGTTTCGTGCCAATGGCGAGCTTCAGCATGTTCGGGGGAAGAAACATAATTGAATTTGCATGCGCGTGTGGTCACAAAATGCCTATCAAAGTCACGAGTGATAATTCCCCCACCACCAGCACCAGTCTGGACATAGAGAACTCCGTCTACATTGATCTTAATCGCACCAAGAAGAGGTTTCTGCAATTTCACCTTGGCTTGCGAGAGCATTGACGAGGGAGAAGTATGGTGGTCCTTAAAATTATGCAACAACCAAATTGGTCCATCAACTACTTCACATGGGCTTCGACGTTTTGCCATCCAAACGACTGTATTCCGCTCATTCCAGAGGTTCCACAACAATATAAAAAGGACTTTAATTTCGTGACGTTCCCCACCCAACAGAATCTGTTCTAGCCATCCATTGAGGTCCCTTATTTCACGATCATGCCATTCAAGTAAAACTTGATGTAGGGTCTCCATCCGGGTTCCATAAAACACACAGCCACCTAAATCCCCATGGACTCCCATACTAAGCAGCCGTTCTCTAGTTTGGTGAATATTAAGAAACACCCGCCAGATAAAAACCTTAACCTTAGGTGGGACACACACTTGCCAAAGCCGAGACCATGCTTAAGTTGAAACACCGTAGAAGAGATTACTATTTGATGTGCCTTCCTTAGCCTCCTCAAAAATAAGCTGGCGAGCTACTTCGTAGGCAATGCGCACAGTCAATTCACCATTCCTTTCATAGTGCCATACAAGCTGATCAGCTGGACTTCTAAAGCTAAGTGGGAGACGTAGAATACAAGAGGCCTCTTGAGCATAAAACCAAGCGTGAACCAACTTCTCATGCCATTGGCACAAAACAGGATCAAAAAGCTCACAAACTAAAGCATCCTCATGCCCCGCCATAGTCGCTGAGGTAATCTGAAAAGAATTGGACTTTGGGATCCAACGATCACCCCACACTTTCATCAACCTACCATCGCCAATCTGCCATCGATATCCTCTAGCTAAGACGACTCATGAATCACACAAACTCCTCCTAATATAGGACAGAGCATGACCTTCAGAAGCTTCCAAAATTGAGTAGTCTTTATGGTATCTTGCTTTCAAAACTCTAGCCCAAAAGGAGTTAGGCTGATGATGAATCCTCCAAACTTGCTTCACTAGCAAAGTCATGTTGAACGCATAAAGGTTTCGAAAACTTATTCCACCATCGCATTTAGGCTTGCATAAGCGTTTCCAACTCACCCAATGGATTTTCCGCTTATCTTCATTCTCACCCCACTAATAACGGGCCATAACTTGTTGTATTTCATCGCAAAGGGATCGAGGAATCTGAAAGCAACTCATCTGGTAAATGGGAATGGCCTGAGCCACCACCTTCAAGGGAACTTCCTTCCTTGCAAAACTAAGTAATTTCTCCCGCCACCCTTGAACCTTCTTCCAAACACGTTCCTTAAGGGGGTTGAAGCAAACTTTGCGTGATTTGCCAATAAAAGTTGGTATTCCCAAATATTTATCCTGCTTTTCCACCCTTTATACCCCAAGTATTTGAGCCAGCACCAGCGGGTGAGACAACTCCACATTATTGCTAAAAGAGACGCAACTATTTTGTAAGTTGATTTTTTTTCTGGATGCCGACTCGTAGGACTGGAAAATATGGGTAAGGTGCTAACATTCATCCGGAATGGCCCGCATAAATAAGAAGCTATCTTCGGCGAAAAACAGGTGGGATATCAACAGAGCTCCTCTACCAATTGAGATCCCATAGAGAAAGCCCTGTCGCTCAGCCTGCATTATTAAACCATTAAACACCTATGCACATAGTAAAAATAAATAAGGGTCATTGTCCCCTTGTCGAAGACCACGTTGTTGGGATATATGAAACCAATTGGGGAGCCATTTACAAGAACAAAGTACGTCACAGTAGTAACGCATGCCATGACAAGTTGAAACCACTTCGAAGCAAACCCCATATGGTGCATAATGGTTTCAAGAAAACCCCACTCCATCCTGTCATAAGCCTTGCTCATATCCAATTTCAATGCCTGGAAGCCCAATTTACCTTGAGTATGATTATGCATATGATGAAGCACCTCAAACGCTACAATCGAGTTATCATAAATCATAAGACCCGGAACAAAAGCACTTTGATGATCACCAATCGCAGTCTTCAAAATCAATTTTAAACGATTGGCCAACACCTTAGCCTCAATCTTGTAGATCACATTGCACAGGCTAATGGGACGGAGCTGGGTCATATTTTTTGGATCTTTCACTTTCGAAATAAGAGCAACAGGCGTGAAATTGAGTTTTGGCAAAAGTCTGCCAGTCCGTACAAAATCCAACACAGCCACAGTCACCACGCAACCCACAACATCTCAATATTTCTGAAAAAAGAAGGGGGACGTCCCATCTGGACTAGGTGCCTTGGAAGGGTGCATCTGGAATAAGGCATGCTTGACTTCCTCAACTGTAAACTCTCATAACAGGGTCTGATTCACCTCTGGGGAAACATTATCAGCCACTAAGTAGCCAAGAGATGCAAAATTATTATTGCCAGATGATTGAAAATGGGACTGATTCATGCCAACAGCCTTCACTGTCATAAAGCCCAAGGATTTCATTCTTTTTTCAACGGGAAGAAGCTTTGTGGTGGAAAAATTTTGAATTGCGATCCCTGGTGCTCCTCTCCCAGTACCACTCGACCAACCTTCATTAACTGCGTTAACACAATCACCATGTTTTGACCAAGCTTCTTCAAAACGGAAGAAACGCTCCCTAGGGTGCCTACAGAGCACACCCATCCCTAAAGACAGACGAATAGGCAGGTGGTCTGACTTAGAAAGGTTCAAGTGAATCACTTTGGCTTGTGTGAAAATCCCACACCACTCCCAGGTAGCCAATACACGGTCCAACCGAACTCTAATTTCCTCGGGATTGTTACGCCACCAAGTAAAATTAGGGCCCGAGAAGCTGAGGTTCTTCAAGCCGCACCCATCAATAGCTTGTCTAAAAATTTGCATTTGGCGTTCGTTTCGTACCGCTCCCCCCAGTTTTTCATGGGCTGCCAGTATCTCGTTGAAATCACCCAAACACACCCACAAGAGAAAACTAGCAGTACCCAATCGACTCAACAAATCACAGGACTTGTGTCTCTCAGAAGTTACCGGATGACCATAGAAGCCCGTCAACCGCCATTTACCATGCACACCCACTACCCGCACCTCAACACCTATATGGTGAGCGCTAAAAGAAAGAGCGCGTAAATCAACCTCCTCAGTCCATAAAAGGCATAATCCACCAGATGCCCCTACACTGTCTACCACTATACTCTGAAGAAAACCCAACTTAGTTCGAACCTTTTCCATAACCGCCAGTGAGCTATGAGTTTCACTCAAAAAAACAATCTTGGGATCTTCAGTGCGAATTAATGCACGTAATGCTTCAACTGTCCAAGGGTTCCCAAGCCCTTGGCAATTCTAGCTTAACAGATCCATGGTGCCCGGCGGGGTTGGACCTCGCCAACCTCCGCCAATCCCATCATAGAACGTGAGGATGCAGAAGAGAGACATGGACGTTTCCCAACTTGCATACACTCCAATTGTGGTACCATATTCAGACTGTGTTTTCACTGTTCCACCTCGTCTTGCACCAATTCTATGACCCCTTCCTATTTTCTTACTTGGACGCTTCCCCCCATCCACCCTAGCTTGAGCTGTAATCCTCCAAATGATGGGCCTGAGATTAAACATATCGTCATTAACAATACCATTGGGCTCAGGCTTAGGATTGGGTGTCGTAATTTCGTGGTCCAAAGTCAGAAGAGAGGGTCCGCGCCTCGGACCTAAGGCCCGTACGCAATGACCGCCCATATTTGTCTCCCTAATTAATGACCCCAAGGTCAATTACGTACCAATTACATCCTTTCCTTAATTTTCTTGTTCAATTAAGGCAAGATTGAGACCTACAAGATCAGCTTCCAAATCAACCACAGAATCTGGCGGGCCATTTAGATCTGGAATATGTGTCTCCGATTTTGTTTCATCTTTTGAAATGACATTTGCCACATGAATTCCGCTACCTAGGTCGTAGACAATTAATGCATGCTTATCAGGCCTAGCAGGTTCCGCCACGTCAACCCTATCTGTCTCCTGTGCTGGCCCGTCGTGTGCCTCTGTCTCCCCATCATCCACCTCCATCGGCACATGCATAAACCACCCATCCTAGGAGTGCAGACCAAAGCGCTGCCCTTTGGGTTTGCGATAATCAGGACCTAGTACATCATGCTGAAACCACAACCCATTTAGTTTATCACTGTCTTCCCTCTCCTTCCCCGTTTATAGGCTACAGTCTTTCTCGCCATGATCCAACGGGCCACATAGGTAACATGTGATTGGTAGTTTCTCGTACCAGAGCTGCACCCATTACACCGTCCCACTAGCATCTGGCAATCGCACTACCAGCCAATGTCTTAGGGTCCTGCCAACATCCAGGAGGACCCTAATGCGTAAGTAGCTGCTGAGACAGTCGCCGCGCTTGCTCTGATCAATCACAACGTAGGTCCCGAGCGCATCGCCAATAAGTTTCCCCAAAACTTAATAGTGTTAACCTTTAGAATAACTCTGTTATATCCTAATAAAAAATTTAATAAAACTAAATATTGTCAAACGACTCTCGCTCTTCGCACCACTCCTCTGCCGTGTCCCTTCATCTTCACCACTGTTCTTCTATTTCCAAAAGTTTCTTCTGCGCGCCTTCGGCCATTGCTTCACCCAAAAGTAAACAATTCATTTCTATAACTTTTTCATCTCTCCTCTTTTCGCCAAGACAAACAGACATGTGCTGTAAGTCTTTCCTATTTTTATACCTATCAATAATACTGATAAATACAACAACTAATGTCGTTTTAAAAGAAACGATAATGCCATAAAATACCATATTACATAAATAAAACAACACGATATAGTCTTGTACAGATTTGAAGCTCTGTGTATTGGGTTCATCTTGGTTTTCTATAGATTTTGGCATTCCAAGAGACACAAGTGAGGTTTTTGGTGGATTTGGAAAATGGGTTATGAGATTTCTATCTGGGATTTTGTTGAGGATTGGCTCAGTGAGAGTGAGAGTGAAATTGGGTATGTGAGATTTGGTTAGCAAAGTGCGTTTTGCATATCAGAAACAGGTCAGGAAACTATGAAATGGCAATGGGAGTGGATGAAGGGACACAGCGAAGCAGTGGTACGAAGAAGAAGATCCGTTTAACAGAGTTAGTTTAAAAGTTAACACTGTTAAGTTTTGTTTAATTGAGTTTTAAATAATAGGACAGGTGTCAAAAATTTTGAGTAAGGTACAGAGCGGGACAGAGAAAAAGGAGACAGAACATCTGAACTCGTACAAATAATCAAAGAGGAACACAACCACCAAGGTAAAAACATAATTAAGGCATCCTTCAAAATTGAATAAAATAGGTGGATACATAATGAAAATGTCATTGGCATACACTCTTCCACGACTATAAGTGATTATTTAGAAGCCTAAGAAATACATACAGGATTTGAAGCTAGTTATCCATGACATACATAGCAGTATAAATCTTAATCTTAATCCTAATTTTGAGTAGCCATGATTCTACCATTTGAAGCTTTTCTTTGCTTTTGAGTTTCAGTTGGGACCTTGACATCTGTTGCCAGTCCAATAGCTTGAAGAAATCTTATTGTGTACCAAGTAAAATCAATTTGCCACCATTCCAGCCCATGTCGAGCTGAGTAATCAAAAGCATGGTGGTTATTATGCCAGCCTTCTCCAAACACAATAATTGCCAGCCACCTAAATTATTAAAAATATATCATGTACATAAAACATGTTAGTATCCCAATTTTACATTTAGAAATGATGAAATATAGCAAAGTGGGGAATAGATGTGATATACCAATTGTTCGTCGACATATCACCGGTGTTCCATGCTTTGTTTCCCCACATGTGGCCAACTGAATTTACTAGGAAAGTAGCGTGGTGAAAAAATGTTGTCCTCACCCCCTAAAATGATAAGGAATTTAAATTTAGGACATGTTTGGATGGAGAAGTTAAACATGATTTTTAGATTTAGGACTTGTTTAGATTAACAAGGAAATTTTTAAATCCATGAATAATGTCATATTTTTCAACACTCCCCCTCACGTGGGATCACTTTTTAGTGGGCCACACATGCAACTAATTCCACATTAGTCACTCTTTTTTTCTTCAATTCGAGTTTCAATTTCAGGGTCAAATTCGGGGTTTTTGTTTCATTTGGGTTCAATCGGGCTCAAAAACTGGCCCGCTCTGATACCATATTAAGATTCTAGAGGGACAAATTTGCGGCCCACTACTACAAATGTTGATACTGTCTCCAACTTAACCATCTGCATATTCCGCATGTGAGGAATTTTAATAGTGAAACCAGTCATTATATATTGTGTTTTATTTGGTTAAGTTTCCAACATGGGAAATCATATTCTCCAACATATAACACTGTGAATTCAAAATAGTCAAGTCAAGCAGTTATTAATAGAGAGTGATCATTTGGGAGAATAAGTAAGGTAAACTAACGAGTAAACGATCTCACCATTCCCCAAACCAAGAAGGGAAATCCACCCACAGCATATAGTACACCTCCAAGAGCAATTGAATGTAGAAGGTTAGTACGAAGAAGAAACCTATAGAAGGGTTGTTTCCTTAAATCTTCAACGTTCTTCAATCCGCCAAGCTGTAAATTTCTCATTTAAAAAGTAAATAAAATAAGTACATATATATATATATATATATATATATATATATATATATATATATATATAGTCTCCTTGTATTGGGGACACACATTATGGTCCCCTACCAATTTTTTGTCAACTATTCAAACAGTTTATTTTTCAAGTTTTCATTCATAAATTATTCTTACAAAAAATCATGCAAATTGAAAATCATAAAGGCATCTAGTTGGGATCAACAAAATAGATGAATACAGTGCTTCAAGAAAAGGCTATAATAATAACATCTAATTGAGTGGTCAAATAGTTTCAGATTTAAGTGATTTTTTGCAAAAATCATCTTTAAGGGAATATCTAAAAATTAAACATTCAGATTATTGAAATACAATGCATAGTTTGCCTTATAAAAGTATTCCTCAACTGGAGAGAGAGAGAGAGAGAGAGAGAGAGAGAGAGAGAGAGAGAGAGAGAGAGAGAGAGAGAGAGAGAGAGAGAGAGAGAGAGAGAGAGAGAGAGAGAGGGATTGTGTGTACTTTTTACCTCTTCTTCAAACTGACCACGACGGTCATCAAGCATCCAACCCATGTGACTAAACCATAAACCCTGGATAGGGCTGTGAGGGTCCTTCTTTGTGTCAGTAAACTGATGATGGTACCGGTGGGTACTCACCCATTCAATGGGGCTACGCTGAAAGTCCAAAACACCAACAAATCCTTGGTATATACATTTGTTTTCATTTTAATATGTTGATTAAGTGCGTTATCATAGATACGAGGCATATAGAATAATACACTGGAAGTTATAGATATGACCGAGATTATGTATACATAACATGAAATAAATATATATTTTTTATACATGTCCCGTTACTAAGTTCGGTTTTTTTTTGTTTTTTTGTTTTTGTTTTTTTTACATTGGGAGGAAAGAAACACCTTGGGATTTCGATCCTGATTGACAAGAAGTGGGGAAGGGACAGGGCCACAACTACTGCATTGGCCTAAGTTTTATTTTTTGACAATGTGATGTTTTAACTACTCTAATGTATGGGTATGAGGATTGAAGTTTATAAATTATGAGTAATTCATTTACAAATTTGAAAATAGATCTTATAGTTATGGAGTTTTCTATGCTTTTAAACACAAAAGGCGTTACCAATTATATATGCATACACACACCTGAAGTGACAAAACGCCACAGTAGGCGAAGAAGTACTCGAGCCATTTTGGAAGCCTTAAACTTCTGTGTGCAAGAATTCTATGGTAACACAGTGTGATTCCTAAACCCGTCGCAACGTACAAAGTGATGGCCACCCAAAATGCAGGCCAATTGAAATGGAAGGGCGCAAATACACAAAGGCAATGCAAAGCCAAAAAGATAACCACAGTGAAACGTCTGGTATGTTCCATTTCCTTCCCAAAAACTCTCCACATAGCTTCCTTCCTAACAAACATGCCCAAAAGCTCTATGTCTGATGATCTCAGTTTGGCGAAAAACAGGGCATTGTAGAGACTATTTATAATACTCCCTTGCTTCCTTGCAATACATGGCCCGCTGACTTGTCATCAAAACAGAAGCAAAGCAAGCATCAGCTAAAAAAATAAATGTACTAGGTTTGGAGAAACTAGACCCGCAGAGGCAGCGCCATCCCTATGGATCAGGACTGTCCACGGCCGTCCTCCCCCCCTAACTTCCCCTGTTGTCTCCCTTATTATTGAGTTATGTTTTTTTTGGTCCGAATATCTTACTGACATGTCATCTCAATATTTACATCACAAGTGCAAGAACACAAGGGGATGCGAACCATTTATTTTGCGAGCAACAAGTTCTTTTAGAGTGTGTTTGGATGAGGTATTTAGAGATGGGATTTGAGGTAAGTGGAACTTGAAAGTCCCATACGACCAAAGTAACTTGTTTGGCAAAATTTTAAAAAAATTTGAGAAATGACAAGGAACTTTGGAAGCCCAAAGTCCGATGAGTAAGTAACGCATCAATAGGTGTTATCTCACAAAGCTTGGCGTCTGATCTTCAATGCACTGCCAGTTCGACAAATTGTCAAGCCTGGTCTTCACTTCCCAGTTCGACACATGGGACCAAATTATCAGAAACCATTGTAGGATTTATCTGCGAGGTCCACGTGTTGTCAAGTTGACATCAATTTTACATGCCAAAACCTTATTAGCTCATAAAAAGAAGTTTTGCTTTTGCTGGAATCTCATAAAAACAAGTTAGTTATCCCATGAGATTGAAGCGATGTTCTTCAAACTAATAAGTAGGAATTATACATTTTGACGGTATGAATTATACATGGTAGATAATAATCTTCGAATATTTAATTACGTTCAAGTTAATAATTAATTAATAGGTGAGGGATGTTTTGAGAGAGAGAGAGAGAGAGAGAGAGAGAGAGGTGAGGGGTGTTTGGATGTTGAATTACATTTATTTTATTTTCTGGAATATTTGGTAAATTTCATATTTATAAGAAATCATCCCCTTACGTTGAAGTCACATCATTTTAAAATACCCTCATTTTAGTGTTTGCGTTGGATATATCTTTTCATGTTAGAATTCCATATTATTATTTTGGTAAATTAAAGCTTCGGTAGGTATCATATAATAATATAAACATTAATTTTGAAGCCCTTGAGTTAGCTAAATGGTAAGGTGATTAAGTGAGAATAAATGAGCGTAAGGCTTCATCAATCAAGGTTAAATTTTCTTCCTTCAGTAATAATGTAAGCGTTGGCTTGCAGCATGGTTCCAAGGAGGCTAGCTGGAAAACTTTTCTAGGCTTGGGGCTCTCAGAACTTGATTAGGCCTAGCAGGGGCAGTTATCTAATGAGAACACTTATATGAGAATATTATATGAGAATACAGTTGGATTTAATCTAACGGTTGCGTAAAAAGCAATTGTAAGTGAAATGTTGTATTAGAACGAGACTTTCTTCTCTCTCCTCTCTCCAAAACGTCCCATCCAAAACAGTTGTTCATTTGTTCAATTAAGAGGCCAATTTTTTTATCTGCTTTGATTGAGAGAGAACACTAACACTGAAGAGAGAGCGCCCCTATCATTCAACAATACCTCTTTGCGCCACCGCCAATGCTCGTTGAGTTGTTCGCCGTTACCATCAAGTAATACGAATACGTTTGATTAGGGTTGGATATGGTGAGTAGGGTGTACTTATTAAAATTATATTTGTTTCACAATTCATTATATCCTTTTTGGTCATTTTATATTAGGGTAAATTAGTCATTCAATAAATAGTTTAGTAGTGGGGTGTACTCAGTTAATTTTAGGGTTCGTTTAGCAACACTCTATAATAATATAAACATTAATTTTGAAGCCCTTGAGTTAGCTAAATGGTAAGGTGATTAAGTGAGAATAAATGAGCGTAAGGCTTCATCAATCAAGGTTAAATTTTCTTCCTTTAGTAATAATGTAAGCGTTGGCCTGCAGCATGGTTCCAAGGAGCCTAGCTGGAAAACTTTTCTAGGCTTGGGGCTCTCAGAACTTGATTAGGCCTAGCAGGGGCAGTTATCTAATGAGAACACTTATATGAGAATATTACATGAGAACACCGTTGGATCTAATCTAACGGCTGCATAAAAAGCAATTGTAAATGAAATGTTGTATTAGAACGAGACTTTCTTCTCTCTCCTCTCTCCAAAACGTCCCCTCCAAAACAGTTGTTCATTTGTTCAATTAAGAGGCCAATTTTTTTATCTGCTTTGATTGAGGGAGAACACTAACACTGAAGAGAGAGCGCCCCTGTAATTCCTTATTCGCTTTGAGGAAGAACACTGAAGAGCACCCTCAATTTTTCTGGCTTTCTCATTCAGGCGAAACAAAGCAATCTTCGATTTTATATTTTAATCTTTGTGGTTTGGTCTTTCTGATCAGAGCATTCGTCAATCCTTAGCTTGGTGGGGATGTAAAGAATCTCTCAAAAAGGGACTCTTTCTTTTTCTTTTTTTTCTTTTTTTTTAAAAAAAAAGCAAATTCTCCTTATTGCTAAAAGAGCTTCCTCCTTCTTTTCCATCTAAAGTACGGAACTTTTATTCCTTGGTCCAAAACGACGTTGTTTTGGCCAGAATTTTTTTAAAATATGTATATAAAAGTGCGCTGCACGCAGTGGCGCAACAAAGGAAAGGAACTCTAGGAGGCCTTTTTTCGAACAGGTGGAGTCCAAACCCCTCACGGCTCCATGAAAGTAATTTCAAACGTGTGGATTTTATTTTCTCAAAAGCAATCTCTGGTGCTCCTCTCGACCAACCTTCATTAACTGCATTAACACAATCATCATGTTTTGACCAAGCTTCTTCAAAACAGCAGAAACGCTTCCTAGGGTGCCTACAGAGCACACCCATCCCTAAAGATAGACGAATAGGTAGGTGGTCTGACTTAGACGAGTACAAGTGAATCACTTTGGCTTGTGGGAAAACCCCGCACCACTCCAAGGTCGCCAATACACCGTCCAACCGAACTCTGATTTCCTCGCGATTGTTACGCCACCAAGTAAAATTGGGGCCCAGGAAGCTGAGGTTCTTCAAGCCGCACCCATCAATAGCTTGTCTAAAAAATTTCATGTGGTGTTCATTTCGTACCGCTCCCCCCAGTTTTTCTTAGGCTGCCAATATCTCGTTGAAATCACCCAAACACACCCATGGGAGAAACCTAGCAGTACCCAATCGACTCAACAAATCACAGGACTTATGCCTCCCAGAAGTTACTGGATGACTATAGAAGGCCGTCAATAGCCATTTACCATGCACACCCACTACCTGCACCTCAACATCAATATGGTGAGCTCTAAAAGAAAGAGCGCGTAAATCAACCTCCTCAGTCCGTAAAAGGCTTAATCCACTAGATGCCCCTACATTGTATCCCCGGCCCTAAGGCCCGTACGCAATAACCGACCTATTTGTCTCCCTAATTAATGACCCCAAGGTCAATTATGTACCAATTACATCCTTTCCTTAATTTTCTTGTTCAATTAAGGCAAGATTGACACCTATGGATCAGGACTGTCCACGGCCGTCCTCCCCCTAACTTCCCCTGTTGTCTCCCTTATTATTGAGTTTGTTTTTTTTTTTTTGTCCGAATACCTTACTTTCCTGTCATCTCAATATTTACATCACAAGTGCAAGAACACAAGGGGATGCGAACCTTTTATTTTGCTAGCAACAAGTTCTTTTAGAGTGTATTTGGATGATGTATTTAGAGATGGGATTTGAGGTAAGTAGAACTTGAAAGTCCCATACGAACAAAGTAACTTGTTTGGCAAAATTTAAAAAAGAATTTGAGAAATGAAAAGAAACTTTGGAAGCCCAAATCCCATGAGTAAGTAACACATCAATAGGTGTTATTTCACAAAGCTTGGCTTCTGATCTTCAATGCGCTGCCAGTTCGACAAATTGTCAAGCCTGGTCTTCACTTCCCAGTTCGACACATGGGACCACGTGTTGTCAAGTAGTTGACATCAATTTTACATGCCAAAACCTTATTAGCTCATAAAAAGAAGTTTTGTTTTTGCTGGAATCTCATAAAAAGAAGCGATGTTCTTCAAACTAATAAGTAGGAATTATACATTTTGACGGTATGAATTATACATGGTAGATAATAATCTTCGAATATTTAATTACGTTCAAGTTAATAATTAATTAATAGGTGAGGGGTGTTTTGAGAGAGAGAGAGAGAGAGAGAGAGAGAGGGGTGTTTGGATGTTGAATTACATTTATTTTATTTTCTGGAATATTTGGTAAATTTCATATTTATAAGAAATCATCCCCTTACGTTGAAGTCGCATCATTTTAAAATCCCCTCATTTTAGTGTTTGCGTTGGATATATCTTTTCATGTTAGAATTCCATATTATTATTTTGGTAAATTAAAGCTTCGGTAGGTATCATATAATAATATAAACATTAATTTTGAAGCCCTTGAGTTAGCTAAATGGTAAGGTGATTAAGTGAGAATAAATGAGCGTAAGGCTCCATCAATCAAGGTTAAATTTTCTTCCTTCAGTAATAATGTAAGCGTTGGCCTGCAGCATGGTTCCAATAGGCCTGGAAAATGGGCCGGGCCGGGCCAGCCCGGCCCTAAGAAGTGTGAGCCCAAGCCCTATCTTTCATGGGCTTTTTTGGCCCTAGACAACTATCGGGCCGGGCCGGGCCAGCCCACTATGAAATATGCAAAGCCCAGGCCCTACCCACGGGCCAAACTATTTCGGGCTTTCAAGACGGGCCTATATGGCCCTTGTCTATATATATATATATATATATATATATAACATTATTAAGACACAATTCCAATCCGAAAACAATAATAAATCTTCAAATCAATATAATATTTAGAGACTATGAATGCCAAGGCATTTATCAAAAATCTCAACTAAGATTTATGCTAAAATCCAATAATCCAAATGAGGATTTCGGCAATCTAGCAAGAACTTCAAATGGAAGGCCCATATACAAATGACTGACCCTGCCAAGCTATTTATAAAGGAAAAAATAATTGTGTTGATGTGTGAAGTCGATGTGGGACAGAAATAGACACCCACCCCCACTTACTCTTTCTTTTTCTTCCTTCCCAGCCTCCTCCACTTTATCTTTCTTCCTTTCAAGAGCGGGAAGAAGGAGACGAAGGAAGAGAAGAGAGCGATGGAAAAAAATAGAAAAAAGAGAGAGATATGGAAGATGACGCAAAAGAGGGAGAAGAGAAAAAATTGCAAAGACTAACAGAGGAAGAAGGAGGAAAAATAGAAAGAGAGAGGGAGAGAAGAATAAGGAAAAAAGAAATAAAAGAGAGAGGGAGAGATGGAAAGTAACGGAAGGAAGAAGAAGGGAAAAAAATAAAAAATGAAGGTGTTGGGAGGAGAGATGAGATATGAGACAAAGCATGCTCTTAAAAAATGAAGGTGTTGGGGAGATATGAGACAAAGTAACGGGCCTTTTCAAACTATTAATATTATATATAATATAACTATATTAATAAAATAAAATAATTATAATCGGGCCGGGCCGGGCTTTTAAAGGGCTTAAAAATGAAGCCCAAGCCCTACTCATTAGACTTCGGGCCGGGCCAAGCCCGCCCATTACTTCGGGCCGGGTAAGCCCATGCATTAAAAAATAGGGCCGGGTTCGGGCCAGCCCATCGGGCCCGGGCTTTTTTTCCAGGCCTAGTTCCAAGGAGCCTAGCTGGAAAACTTTTCTAGGCTTGAATTAGGCCTAGCAGGGGCGGTTATCGAGTGAGGACACCTATATGAGAAAATTATATGAGAACACCGTTGGATCTAATCTAACGGTTGCGTAAAAAGCAATTGTAAGTGAAATGTTGTATTAGAACGAGACTTTCTTCTCTCTCCTCTCTCCAAAACGTCTCATCCAAAACAGACGTCCCCTCCAAATTAAAAGGCCATTTTTTTTATCTACTTTGATTGAGGAAGAACACTAACACTGAAGAGAGAGCGCCCTTGTAATTCCTTATTCGCTTTGAGGAAGAACACTAAAGAGGGCCCTCATTTTTCTGGATTTCTCATTTAGGCAAAACAAAACAATCTTCGATTTTATATTTTAATCTTTGTGGTTTGGTCCTTCTGGTCAGAACATTCGTCAATCCTTGGGTTTGTGATAATCAGGACCTAGTACATCATGCTGAAATCACAACCCATATGGTTTATCACTTTCTTCCCTCTCCTTCCCCATGTATAGACTACAATATTTCTCGCCATGATCCAGCATGCCATATAGGTAACATGTGATTGGTAGTTTGTCGTACCAGAGCTGCACCCATTCCACCGTCTCACTAGCATCTGGCAATCGCACTACCAGCCAATGTCTTAGGGGCCTGCCAACATCTAGGAGAACCCTAATGCGTAAGTTGTGGGAACCGAATTAATTCATAACCCTAGGTCAAATAATTCCTTCCATTTGGGGATTATTTGACCTAATTGGGAATTATTCAATTTAATTGGGGGTTACCCAATTAAATAGAATGTTACCTAATTAGGTTGAGGATTGATTTGATTCCTACGAATATTCTCAATTAATGGAGGAGTTACCTAATTAAATTAGGTATTGATTTTATTGCTATCCTGATTAGGGATTTGATTTAAATCAAATAAATCAAATCCCTAATTAGTCAAATTTCGCCAAATTGGGGAGGAATAATTCCCTTCCATCTACGGAATTATTCCTCTGAAACCCTAGCTCCCAAGACCTCTATAAAAGGATGGCCACACACAAGGGTTGAGGTACGTCTAAACTCCTACTGAAACTCTGCAGAAACTATCTCTCAGAAACCCTAGCCGCCACTCTCTCTCTCCCTTTTATATAAGGCTCCGGCCACCACTCACGGCTCCGGCCACCCGGTTTTTACCACACATACATATTCCCGTACCCTATTTTAGGTATCGTTTCTCTTCAGATCGATTGAACTGACTTAGGCATCGGAGGGCCTTTGGCCAACACCCCCCGGGTGTGGTCCTCTTATTGCTATTCGTTTTGCAGGGAGAAAGAGAGGAGGAGAAGACGAAGGAATCTTTCAACCGAATATTCCCGTGGGAGGAAATTTGCTCCCACAAATTGGTGCTTTCATTGAGAGCACGAGTTATACTCAACGCGTGCTCAAGGAATCCGTTCCTCCTATTTTCCAATCCACCGAAGCCTTCCAAACAACCATGGTTGGAAGCAAACGTCTTAGAAGCAAAACCACCGCGATGGCGCACTCCGGAAATGCCAAAACCTCGCTGCCACCACGAGGTACAGCTGCTGCTAGCGATTTGCAGCAACCTCCCATTGCTGCAAGCACGTTCCAGCAGCTTCCCGGCGAGATCCAGCAACATCCGATGGCTGCCAGCGCGTTCCAGCAGCTCCCAGGAGACTTGCAGCAGCCTCCCATAGCTGCCAGGGCGTTCCAGCAGCTCCCCAACGCTTTCCAGCAGCCCCCCGTGGCTGCCCTTGCTGTCCAACCACCTCTGGGGGCCTCACAACCTCTCCAAACAGCTGCTGTACCTGTTTTGCAGCAGCCTCCCGCGGCTGCCAGCACATTTCCGCAGCTTCCCTTGACTGCCAATACATCGCAGCAACCTCCCATGGCTGCCCATACCTTGCCGCAGCCTCCAGAAGCCATAGAACGGCCGCCAATGGCCGCCGGAACGGCCATACATGCTGCTGGAATTGTTCCACCTCTTATTGCACATACCTTATTTAATAGATTTATTATTTAAAGGCACAAGTGATATTATAATTGGCATATAATCATGTTTCTATCATGCGAGCTAATTACATTTTATCACTAATGATCAGAAAAATACCAAATGAGTTGGTGGCTAACCTACGAGTCCTTGGTCCACCCGATCAACGATTCTCCAGTTAACCCGACGCATGATCCTTCAAGCATTCCCTCCATTGCCTCCATGCTCGACGCACGCTCCCGTGTACACCTCCCATGAAACCCTAGCCCGTATGCAGTTGGGCTCCACACACTTCTCTCCTCCCGATCCACGAAGTCAAGCAAACCTTAATTAGAGAGTTGACCAGCTAGCTCAGAAAGTTGACCAGCTCCTCAACCATATAAACTTAGCTCAAAACCTTGGCCTTGGACCACTGGGCGAAGAGAGAAGGATGGACGACTGCGCCAACAGGCAGATCGACGGGTGCCGAGCAGGTCGAGCAGGCATGAGCAGACAAGGAGAGGGACAACAACGTGATCAGCTCGCCAACATGTCGCAAGCATCCGCAAGCCACACTCAGCGCAACGTGCGAGGAAGGCTAGGCCCACGACTTGAGGTCCGCGCCCGATTGGGCCCGCAGAGGAATGTTCTTCAAAGGCTAGGCTCCCAGGGAGGTCAACCTGACAACCTTCACGGTGAGGATGGTGAGGACAACCTTCCGATCCCGAGAGCTGCCTAAAACACTTCAAAAGTGTCATGATCCTCCACAAGGCCGACAACGCATTGATGTGCAAGGTGTTTGTGATGACCCTACGGGGAGCAGCTCAAGATTGGTTCCACACCCTACCATCCGGGTCGATCAGCAGCTTCAAGGAGCTGGCATACGTCTTCGCCAAAGAATACACATCTTACCGAACAATCAAGAAGAACCCCGACCACTTGTTCAACATACGCAAGAAGTCCGACGAATCCCTTCGAGACTACATCAAGAGATTCAAAGCAGAAAAGGCCAACATCGTAGGATGTGACGACCAGATCGCCTCCTCTGCTTTCAAGAAAGGCCTTCCAGCTGAACACGACGTATACCGCGAGCTGACTATCGCTCCCAGCCAGACTCTGGCAGAGGTCCTCGCAATCGTGGAACACTAGGCGCTCTGGGATGATGATCGAATCGCCGTGAAAAGTTCTACTAAGCAGCAAGATCAACCAACCAAGCGGGCAGACCAAAAGAACGACGGGTTTGGCAACAGGAACAAGGACAAGCACAGGTCGCACCCAAAAGAGGACGCTATGGCAGGAGAAAATTACACTAAGTTCTCCATCACCATACACCAAATCTTAGCCCAAGTGAAGGACAAGTGGGATGACGAGTGCGAAGTAGCTTTTCAAAACTTGAAAACCTACCTCACTTCACCTCCCCTACTCTCAAAACCGATACCAGGCGAAGACTTGTACATCTACCTAGCGGTGTCTGACTCAGCTGTCAGCTTAGCTCTCATTCGAGAAGAGCTGGGGTCACAACATCATGTATTCTACATTTCAAAAGCTCTCCTCGGCGCAGAGACTCGCTATCTGAAAATGGAGAAGCTCTTTTTTTCGCTTGCCCGGAATTCATTGCAAGGGGGACGTCCAGTAAATCAAGGATCGTGAAGTAACTGCCAACGAGCCTCCACAAAAAAGTCATACGGATTAGCACGATCCTGACTCTAAGAGCCCGAGCTAACCACCGGGGAGCAGAAGAGAAGGATCAAGCAAGCGACTTTTGTCTCCCAAGCTGTCACCAGCTACCTAGTCATGGAAAACGATCCTGGCATCATCTTTTAAGAGAAGGAAATTCCAAGACAATGGAATGCCCATCATCTCCGGAGGTACTATCCACGATACTCCTCGCCTATCAGCTCGGCACCAAGCAGGCGGCCAAGCCTCCCTCACCTCCATTGAAGACAAGTTACTTTTGATGTTACCCCTGCAACTCATCTCTTTTGTTCAATAAAGAAATGAAGTCATGCATACATCAATACAAGTTCAAGCTCTCTCTAATGGAGTGTTCATAAATACAATCGACACGTCTCCGGACGTAGGTCAAACGGGCCACTCTTATCGACACGTCTCCGGACGTAGGCCAAACGGGCCGCTCTGATCGACACGTCTCCGGATGTAGGCCAAACGGGTCACTCTCATCGACACGTCTCCGGACGTAGGCCAAACGGGCCACTCTCATTGACACGTCTCCGGACGTAGGCCAAACGGGCCACACTGATCGACACGTCTCCGAACGTAGGCCAAACTGGTCATTCTCATCGACACGTCTCCAGACGTAGGCCAAACGGGCCACACTGATCGACACGTCTTCGGACGTAGGCCAAACGGACCACTCTCATCGACACATCTCCGGACGTAGGCCAAACGGGCCACTCTCATCCACACGTCTCCGGACGTAGGCCAAACGGGCCACACTCATCGACACGTCTCCGGACGTAGGCCAAACGGGCCACACTCATCGACACGTCTCCGGACGTAGGCCAAACGGGCCACACTTATCGACACGTCTCCGGACGTAGGCCAAACGGGCCACACTCATCGACACGTCTCCACACTCATCGACACGTCTCCGGACGTAGGCCAAACGGGCCACTCTCATCGACACGTCTCCGGACGTAGGCCAAACGGGCCACACTCATCGACACGTCTCCAGACGTACACTAAACGGGCCACTCTCATCGACATGTCTTTTGACATAGGCAGAACACGCCCGGAGTCCCTTAAGAGGGACCCTAGCCCTCGCCAATTTCCTAAGGAAAAACATCTTGCGGGAAAAACATACCACGCCCGGAGTCCCTTAAGGGGGACCCTGGCAATCATAAATCTCCAAAAGAAGATGCGCAATCAAAATACAGCAAGCTGACCAACCGGCCAAGTTCAACAAAAGGAAGATGGTCGAATAAGACCAATTATTCTAAACAAGAAAGCAAACTACAAGGTGAAAAGAAATAAAGGAGTCTTCATTTACTCTGAGACGCCAGCAGGAGATCCCTGATCTACAGCCTCTTCGGCATCCGCTTGATCAACCACGTTCTCAGCAGCTCCACCTGCTTGATCCGCGACGTCTGCCACTACCTCATCTGCTGCATCCTCCTCTGCTTCATCCTCTTTAGCTACCGCCTTTTCGGCTGCCTGCTCTTCAGCTCCTGCCATGTTCACAGAATTAACCTGCTCACTTTGCACATGGAGCAAGTCAGAACAGAGCATCTTAATGTCTCCATCTCTAATGCAAACTTGTTATAGGAGCCAAACCTAGCAAGAAGCTTGTCATAACCAAATGAGACGTCAGCATAATTGCGCTCAAGACGGAAGTAGGCATCTTTTCGACTAACCAAGTCACCAGCAGAAGAGGGGGCAACAGCAGGCGAGTTTCAGATAGTTTCAGCAGCAAAAACTAATCCTTTTTTTTAAGCAAATGGAGTGTCATTTCCCTTTGTTTTTCCAAGGAAAGACTCGAGCGGGTGCCAAGTTCGCCGGCCTGGCGGACGTGGTTAACCAATTCAGCACAAGTGGACGGGCTTAACAGAAAGTTCGTTTTGAGCATATCAGACACACGTGCATCCCCTGCAGGACTAGACTTGTTCGCCTTGGGATCAACTGTCGACGCTGAAGAAGAACCCTTCGCCCAGGCAGATGACTCTCTCATCTTCTTAGCCACCACCAACCTCACCTCCAAAAGAGTCAATGATACTGAATCAACTCCACGCTTGATTGCCCGTGACTCAACAGCTGGATCATGAGCAGACCTCCCGCTCCGATCTCCATCTTTTGACAGATGCAGACGACTCGAACTTCGAGGAGGAATGTCTGCATCTATTTGACGCTCGGAAGAACTAGATTGGGCACGAGCTGCTTCATGAAGCAGATCATGGTTTTCAAGCTTGTCAGCAGGAGGCTCGGGCAGAACACCCCGAACACCGCGCATGCCTCCAACCTTCGTGCTATATGCGTCCATGAGATGTTTGGCCCTGGCAGATGATGACAGAGCAGACCCCGTTGGAGTCTTCTCAGCATAAGGGAACCTTGGCTTCTTCCTCAATGGAGACACATTCTCTGCCTGCGAAGGAGTAGCTTCATCTCTTGAAGACTTGGCAGCAGCCTTTCTCTTTGGGGGAGATTCAGCAGAACACTTCTCCTGCCCAGCTGGCAGATCATCAGAGTTTGGACCATTCAGCTTCCATCTCTCAACATCCTGGGCAGGGGACAGACCACCGACTTTCTCCCAATACTCACCCAACTGATGACGCCCGCAACGCATAGGCAGTGGCTGGTCCACCTGCGCACCTGCTCCACCACAGCTGCTGCCCACTGCCAGCCGTTGCCTGTCACGACAACATCTAGTCGGGCTTCCCCTAGCTGATCCTCGAAGCAAAAAAGAAGAAAAAGAAAGACACGTGCTCGACTTACCTTGGGATGCACGGCGACTCATCTCTTCGACAAGCAGTACAAATTCTCCAAGATCTCTCTAAAGCTAGAAAGTAGAGAAGTTAAGTTTGCGATGTGAAGAAGAGTGAAGATAAGCCCTGCATTTATACATGTTCCGCATCCTAGGTCAAGAAAGAATCGCAAGCCCATTCCTACTGGGAACCGAACTCCAAGTGCAAGTCATATACCTCCTCCACTCAGGAGCCCAAATCCAAGAAGGAAACCCAGTTACAGCTGGACAGCCCAACATATGATTTACATCTCCTACATGCCACCACGCGCCATGCAGAAGCTGGGGGGCATTTGTGGGAACCGAATTAATTCATAACCCTAGGTCAAATAATTCCTTCCATTTGGGGATTATTTGACCTAATTGGGAATTATTCAATTTAATTGGGGGTTACCCAATTTAATAGAATGTTACCTAATTAGGTTGAGGATTGATTTGATTCCTACGAATATTCTCAATTAATGGAGGAGTTACCTAATTAAATTAGGTATTGATTTGATTGCTATCCTGATTAGGGATTTGATTTAAATCAAATAAATCAAATCCCTAATTAGTCAAATTTCGCCAAATTGGGGAGGAATAATTCCCTTCCATCTACGGAATTATTCATCTGAAACCCTAGCTCCCAAGACCTCTATAAAGGGATGGCCACACACAAGGGTTGAGGTACGTCTAAACTCCTACTGAAACTCTGCAGAAATTATCTCTCAGAAACCCTAGCCGCCACTCTCTCTCTCCCTTTTATATAAGGCTCCGGCCACCACTCACGGCTCTGGCCACCCAGTTTTTACCACACATACATATTCCCGTACCCTATTTTAGCTATCGTTTCTCTTCAGATCGATTGAACTGACTTAGGCATCGGAGGGCCTTTGGCCAACACCCCCCGGGTGTGGTCCTCTTATTGCTATTCATTTTGCAGGGAGAAAGAGAGGAGGAGAAGACGAAGGAATCTTTCAACCGAATATTCCCGTGGGAGGAAATTTGCTCCCACATAAGTAGCTACTGAGACAGTCACTGCACCTGCTCTGATCAATCACAAGTTTCCTTGATAATATTTATCTAATATATGGATAAAATACAATTTAATCAATGAAAAATAAAGACCCACATATTATACCAATCGATCAGAAAAACACCCACATGAAATCATGTACCTGAAATATAGGTAAATAGTGTTATTATTAGTAACGAAAAAAACTTATTGATAAATCGTGTGACCTATAAGTTAGGAACATAAATTAGAAGACTACCTATAAGTTAGGAACATAAATTAGAAGAATAAGGACCAAGTTTACATCTCCAAGGTCCACCCTTGTCTTAATATAGTAATGGATATCCTTTCTATTGTAAATTACGATATTACAAGTTTATGAATACACTTTATAAGTTTGTGGAACTTTGACATCCAAGTAATTGTAAAAGGGGTCCTTAATATTGTAAACTGTTGTGTTTACAAGAATAAGGACTACATTTACTTCTCCAAGGTCCATCCTTACCTTAACATTGTAAGAGAGATCCTTTCTAATATAAATTATAGTATTATAAGATTATGGATTATAAGAAACCTTAACGTTGTAATTATGGTGCAAAAACCCATAAATGAGAACCCAAATATTGTAATATACCAGATTAAGGATCCATTTTATAAGTATATGGAACATTTACGTCCAAACCATTGTAATACGAGCCCTTATTGTTGTCAACCGTTGAGTTTAAGAATACGGACCAAGTTTACATCTCCATGGTCCACCCTTAATATTGTAATGGATATCCTTTCTATTGTAAATTACGATATTACAGGTTTATGAATACACTTTATAAGTTTATGGAACTTTGACGTTCAAACTGTTGTGTTTACAAGAATAAGGACCACATTTACTTCTCCAATGTCCATCCTTACCTTAACATTGTAAGATAGATCATTTATAATGTAAATTTAGTATTATAAGATTATGGATTATAAGGAACCTTAACTTTGTAAGTATGGTGCAAAAACATGTAAATGGGAACCTAAATCTTGTAATATACTAGATTAAAGATCCATTTTATAAGTTTATGGAACATTTATGTCCAAACCATTGTAATACGAGTCCTTATTGTTGTAAACCGCTGTGTTTACAAGAATAAGGACCAAGTTTACATCTCCAAGGTCCACCATTGCCTTAATGTTGTAAGGGATATCTTTTCTATTGTAAATTATGATATTACAAGTTTATGGATATACTTTATAAATTTATGGAACTTTGATGCCCAAGTAATTATAAATGGGTCTTTAATATTGTAAACCCTAGTGTTTACAAGAATAAATTTCACAATTACTTCTCGAAGGTCCACATTTACCTTAATGTTGTAAGGGGGATCATTTTCTTTGTAAATGAGTATTTCAATGTTGTGGATTAGGATTCACCTTAACATTGTAACGAAGGTGCAAAGTCTCGTAAATGCGAAACCAAATATTGTAATGTACAAATTTTAGAATATGATTTACAAGTTTATGGAATGCATATGTCCATGATAGTGTAATAGTAGTCCTTGATGATGTAAACTCTTGTGTTTACAAGTCTAAGGACCCAATTTTACTTCTTCAATGTCTACTCTTATCTTAGCATTGTACTATGGGTCATTTTCTTTGTAAAAATCAATTTTATAAAAATCTATATTCTTAGATTTTAAATTATTAAGAATAAGATGTTATATTATATGCAAATATAGACTATACCTTAAACTAAGAACAAGTTTATAAAAATCTATATTCTTAGATGTTAAAATATTTGGTTAAATAACATTTGTATATTTTTTTTTAATGTATTTTATGCACACAAAATTGTTAATGGACGAGATATATATTTTATAAATGGTAATCAAGATGTTATCATGATTACTTAAAATTGAAATTTAACATAACCACAAATAAATAAATATTTGACATGTAAAAATCTAATGTTTTACTATCTACTTTTTGAAACTTTAAATTATTCTATTATTTTTCCTGATTTTGGTCATACCTAATATTTTTATATTTTACTAAAATATTTGGTTTTTTATTTATAGAAATCATTACATGCTAGTTACCGGTGGAGTAATAGAGAAATAATAGAAGTGAGATTAGTGGAAGACAAACATGGAACAAATTTTTTAATGCCTATTATTATTATTTTAACAGAGAAATAAATAATATATATATATATATAAACATGCTTTTTGTCTTTTTTATATAGCCCATGTTGGCTGTCAGCTTTTTTGGTTTGTTTTTTTCTCTTTCTTCCTTCACCGGTTGTACAGGTTGGTGGGATTCAATTTCAGTATTTATTAAGAGCTCTAATAATTTAATATTCCCACTGCCTTATTGGTTCACTATTTTACGCATGGACAGGAAAATGGACCACTGTATATGCGCCAAGAAATTAATTCAAAACCTACCACGTATAGATACAGCACCAATTTATTTACCAACTTTTTTATTTACCAACTTTTTAATATCAACGTGTATATCTTACTGCATTGTCATCATTGTATTTGGAAAATGTAGGCCCGATCCTTGTAAAATAGCGTACTAATTTAAGACCTTACTGTCTTGTCATGTCAATGTCAATGTTGTTGCAAGGAAGAAGATAATGGACTTTATGAAAGAAAACATGCCACCGCTGCCTTTTTGGTTCACTATTATCCGCACAGACAAGAAAATGGAGCACTATATGCGCCTAGAAACCTACCACTTATAAATACATTAATGACAGTGGCACCAACTTATTTTCCAACATCATTCATTTTAATTCAATTATTTTTGCTAAACCATTTTAATTCATTTAACTTAAATATGTTTATTTCTCGAACCCTTACCATCGCTCATCCTTCAAACCTCCATTGTTGTCCTATCAAAAACAAAAACAAAAACCCTCCATTGTTGTCATTGCATCCGTCTCCGTAGAGATGAGTTTTCGCTTTTCTTGCCATCCCACGCACTGACATCCTAAATCGATTTTGCGAAATATGGTATGGAGAACATGTCAGATGGGAGATTCACTCAGAGATTAGAGATCAGCCATGGACTTCGTTCATCTCAAAATGGTGTTTTAATCATGACTTCGCAACCAAGTGAAAAAAATTTGCAGATTTTGTGAGGATGATATGCCCCTGGTTTGGGTCTAAAGGCCTTCATGATCTTTGATCAAATCTACTCTGTAATGAAAAAAATTTAACACCCTCAAATCTAATCTTTTATGAAGAAAAAGAATATTAAAATCAGATGAAAGAGTGATGACTACAAGAGGAATGGGAGGGATGTGATATTGGGCGGCAATGGAGGGTGCCTCTGGGCTCTGGGGGTGGTGATTGGGTTCAAGGATGAGCCATGGTCGGTTTCAATGAAGAGATAGATATTAAAGTTAAATAAATTAAAGGGAAATATACAGATATAATCACTTTTTACAAATTGTATTAAAAAATGATCACATTACAAATTCTATTCAGATATAATCACTTGGGGACGTGAAATTACCTAAGTGCCCTCCATATAAAAACATATCTATTGTGGAGTTATTGGCCATCGATTGGCGACCTAACACTTCTGACTTCTCTCTCTGTCTCAGCTCTCTCTCACGGTTCGCTCTTCCTCTGTCGTCGCTTTCTCTATCCATCGACCACAACCACTCTGTTTCTCCCTCTGTCGCGAAAACCTAAGCCGAACTCTCTCGTTCTGTCTCTGGAGTCAATGTTAGGGTTTGTTGAGGGGGTTCTTGAAGGTGAAAGAGAGGGTTTCTTCGTTAAATGCTCTCTCCCTTGAACAATCTCTCAGTTCCCTCTCTTTTCATGTCTTCAATCGACGTCTTTCTCTTCTCCTCCGCTCCTTGAGGGCCTCAAAAAACCCTAATTCTTGGTTTCGATTCCGACTTATTTCACATACTTTCTCCTCATTCTCAATCTCTGACAGACAAAATTCGTGCTTTTCTTTACGTGTTTCTGGGATTTCCAATTCGGTTCTGTGCGCAAAAGGAGTGATACTAAGGTGGGTTTTGTATTTCTTATTGACTAGTTTGTGTTTTTGTATGGTTTTCATTTGAGAAGTATGATTTCACTAACGTGTGACTGATTTTGTGAAGTTTAGTAATTAGAGAGATTGGAAATTTCTGTATTTTAACTGTGAATTACTTCATGCTTGGATGAAACTTCTATTGGTCTGATTGATTTTGCTCTATGGACGACGAAAGTCGTGCTTTTTTGTAGGTGTTTCTGGGATTTCCAATTCGGTTCTGTGCGCAAAAGGAGTGATTGTAAGGTGGGTTTGGTATTTCTTATTGACTAGTTTGTCTTTTTGGATGGTTTTCATTTGAGAAGGATAATTTCACTAACCTGTGACTGATTTTGTGAAGTTCATTAATTAGAGAGATTGGCAATTTCTGTATTTTAACTGTGAATTACTTCATGCTTGGATGAAACTTCTATTCGTCTGATTGAGTTTGCTCTATGGACGATGAAGTGCCTCAATTTGGTATTTGTCATCTAGGATTGGTTCGTTTGTGATGCGTGTTTTCAATTCCATTTGTCATCTAGAATTGCTATTTGCAAATAACAAAATTTATATAGATTGCTGATCTCAGAAAATAGGAAGCTACCTTGCCTAATGCTTGTTCTTTCTCTGGCTAATCACTTAACTACTATGTTGTCCATTTGAATTTGATTTCATTAGGTTGGCTATCCAACATTGGGTGCATTTGCAGAGTTCGTCTCTGAATTTGACATGCCTAGTGGTTCAAGTTCAAAGAACAAAGATCCAAGTGTTCTTGAGACTGGTAGGCCTTTTAGCCCTGCCATGTTTGAAGGCGTTCTTAAAAATTTTACTCAAGATGTACCAACTAGCATCTCGGGCAGGCCAAGGTTTGTATCTGATCTGGGTCAATAATTTTCTGTTCTAGGTTTTGTCTTTTTGTATTTTTTATTTCTATGTTGAGCCTTCTTATTGCAAATTTAATCCTTGATGGTATTGCTGGCTAAAATTGTAAGGCACGATCATTGCAAAATGATTTAGACACATGCATCTATTTGTAGTCACAAAAGTTGTCCTTCCCTGCCACTTTTTTTCTTTTAAATCTCTTATGCACTGTTTCCTTTCTATCCTTATATTAATATCTTTTCACTATTTCCAAATAAACAAGAAAGGTCAGACATGTAGTGCAATTTTGTTACTTCGTGATTCTCATAAATCTTGTATTGATCGGTAATGGTTTTCCTTAAGTATTATTAGGCTTGATTGATAATTCTCATGCTTTACAATTTGTCTGATGGCTCGTCGGCACCCAGCCCCTCCAACGACGCCATCCATTTCCCTGATCAAATCCCAGTTCTCCACCCATCTATCTTCATAACCCAGTTCTCCTCCAAATTCCTCCCTTCCCTCAATCAAACAACCATAACTGCTTGAAGAAGATACTTTTATGAGTTTTTTTGTGTGTTAATTTTCTCTGATTTTCTATATATGTTTGTGAGTATTTTTTGTTGTGGGTTCCAAGTTTTAAATTTGCTATGATTTTTCTAGATATGTGTTTGGTTTTTGGGAATTTTGATTCTGCTGTTTTTTTTTTGGGGGGTGGGGGGGATTTGGTGAGTTCAGAATTTGGTCTTGTTTGCACAGGGCTGATTTTGGCATGAGTTGGGGCTGTAATTTCAACTTAGGATTGTGGTTTAGGGTTTCTAAGAAATGGATTTAAGCTTGTGGTTGTTGATTCCTTTTTTCAAGAAATTAACAATTCAAGCTTGCCATGGTTGCTGACAGAAACAAATGCTAAGCCTGGAGGGATCAGGGATCGAACTTCATTGGCCATCTACAAATGCTAAGCTTGGTGGGTTTTCTCAGTTTTTCTTACTTTACAAGCTTGATAAATTTCATTTTTAGGTGTTTTGATATTATGAGGAAAAATTATGATTTTTGGTTATAAAACATAGGATTTTGACATTCTGATCAAGTGGAGCTGTTTCTTCTTTAGATTATAGAGCCCCAGTCCCAGAAGATAGAAGTTGTTCTTTATTGTGGACAAGCATGGGTTGTAGCTGTCACTTTTTAAGACATAGTTCTTTCTTTTTCTTAGTTTCCCAGCTGTAGTGGCTGGTCTTATATTGTACAAGCCAAACTTTGATTATGATTTTACGTTAATCAGAATATCTAGATGGTATTCCTCCATGCCATTTCATATTATCTTAGTAGTTTAGCTACATTTTCCCAGGGCACCCTGAAAAGTGGAAAGCCAGTTGCTGTGAAGACACTTTCTGCTCGGTCGAAGCAGGGGAGTCTCTGAATTCTTAAATGAGATTATTGCTATATCAAATGTCAGGCATCCAAACCTTGTTGAGTTGATTGGGTGTTGTGTTCAAGGAGCTAATTCTGGCCTTATATTTTGTATCAGACAGACCATGTAATTATCTAGTCCTCGTTGAATGAAATTGAGCACAATTATTTAGTTCCCCATTGTTGAGGAAAAATTACTATAAAATCTTTATTTTTTGGTGTAGGGGTGTAAGAATGCGATTCCAGAGCGTCTTGTTCTTTTTTAAAGAGATCACGTTATATACATTCTGTATTGCTTGTATATTGCCCTGGTATTGCATGTATATTATTTCTTCTATATAGCCCTCGTATTGCTTGTTTAGTGCCATTTTAAGAGAATTTGCAGATATTGAAAACAAGAGAGAAAAGGAAGCCAATCAATATATTGCGTCTATATTGCTGATGTATTGCCCTCGTATCACTTTGTTTTTCAAGTCTTTTCGAAAGAAATTATATAGGTGGGAGTATTTAGTTTTTGTGCCCTCTTATTGCCCACGTATTACCCTCTTATTGCCTACGTATTACCCCTATATTGTGGTTGTATTGCAGGCTCGACAGCAGTACAATGGCAATTCAACTCCTTATTCCCAACTTCCCAAGACTTTAATTTTATTTTGAATATAGACTTGAAAAAAAATGGTGTTAGAGAAGCAATACGTGGGCAATACATGGCAATACATTGGCAATACATGGAAATATATGGGTAATACACGGGCCAATATCTTGGCAATATATTGGCAATACACGGGCAATATATTGGCAATATCTTGGCAATACATGGGCAATATACATGGGCAATACATGGGCAATATACATGGGCAATACATTGGGCTATATACATGGGCAATAATACATTGGGCAATACATGGTTTGAAACTGATAAAGTACAATGAAACCAGAGCATGTTTATTAACAAACTATACTGTAAAAAACATCTCCAAAGCAGTTGAATTTGCAGCATCTACTGTTGCGACCATTCCTCGTTTTTCAGAACCATTGCCGCTCAAGGAATTCATAGCTTCTTTACGGGCTTTCAAAACCAAAAGAAAACCTACAAAATAGAAATGGAAAGTACATAAAGTTCCAAGAGATCAATTACTATCAACTATGATGTGTATATTCTATCGAGGGCACAACCAACTAAACTTTTATGTTAGAGTTTGGATTATATGAAAATGAACCAAGCTTGACAACACGTTAGTGTAATGCCCATATATCAACTTTGTATTAAAAACATGTTCACCATTCACCCATCTCTGTTCTGTGTCATCGACATAACCCGACCATTTTTGAAGTGATGAAATATAGTAGCATTACTTACAGTAATTTCTTGGTTTTTGATCAGAGAAATGTACTTCATAGAAACATGACCATGAATGCAAACAATTAAATTCTTCAACACCCTTACTAGTGCACTCTCAATGAAACCGATACAGAACTGGTGAACTTGTATGGTGTATAAAGTGAGCTACGAAACCTATTTCAAAATTCAAAACATAATGAACTACATAAAAAAACTGTCCTTTTACTCTCATATTGCAAATTATTTGCTCGTGAAATTTTTTCCAAAAACTTATTTCCTTTCCTTTCAAACAAACAGGATTAGAAGCCAAACCCCTAAAAATCAAAATTGAAGCAAAAATTGACATAACTAACCTATTTCTATGCTAGAGAAAATCAAGATTTGATTTTTATTTTTTGTGTTATTTTGAGCAAAATAATTCCTGGGTATTGAAGAATGGGAAAAATAGCTTAGAACTCAAAATTACAAAAACAAAGTGACAAAGGATCAGAAGAGAGCACCTGGTGGCAATGGGTATGGCGGGTTGTTGTTGTTGATGCGTCCTTTTCTATTCCTTCTGTTACTCCTTTATGTAGGCTTTTGGAGGGTGGGCATGGTCTCCCCCCTGAATGAAGGTGCTGGTCCCAGATGGCCAATGAAGTTCGATCCCTGATCCCTGATCCCAGATTTCATGTAAAAGACAGTTTCTACACATCCCAGATTTCATGCAACTATAGCCACACACTCAGCCTAAATGACCCAACACATAGCCTACTTGATAGCCTTAACCACAGTAAGGGGTTTTAGCAAGCAAAAAAAAAAACAATTCTCACAAATTCCAGATTTTCAATTATATTAAAATACAAAAATAAACACAAGACTAATGTTTAAGGCTGATAGAATCTTCCAATTGAATTGAATTATCTGATATTCTAGTGCTAAAACATTCACAGGCTGATCTGATGCCACAAAAATAAGAAAAGGCTCTGACTTTGTAGTCATCTACAAGATATATGCTTATTTATGGGTTTATGCTGCAGAGACTGAGTTGGAGGCTTCTCAAAAGGTTACAGATTTTCAAGCATGCTTGCATACCAAAACAAAACCAACACAATCAAACTACATCAAGGCAGCCAACTCAAAATTTCCAAAAACCAAACAAACACATCTATATAACAAAATCATAGCACTTTTAAAATTTGGAACCCACAACAAACAATACTCACAAACATATATAACAAAATCAATCACAACAAGACCTATTTGCATCCATATCTGGTTTTGATAAGGCAAATGCAACAATTTCGAATTCAAAATTCATACACTTCATATAAAGAATTTCAGTACAAAACATATCCGAAAGCATATTAAGAATCACTATATCAATATTCAACAGAAACCCACATGATACAAACTGAAAAATACAAAAGACTAGCATACCTCAACCATTAGAGAAAACCACAGTTTCACATCTCAGAACACTAGCATACCTCAACCATTAGCAACACTAAACAAAACCCACCAAAAACTCCAATACCTCGTAAGTCAGAAAGAGAAAATTCACTCCCTTTCGCAAAGCCCAAAACACTATAAACGAAAATCATATTTTGTTAAACACTCAAAATTCTATATCAGCACCACTCAAATTCCCATATAGAAACACCACAATTAAGCAATTAAAGCAAACACTCCATAAGCATGTATATGTATATATATATATATATATATATATATATATATATATATATATATATATATATATATATATATATATATATATATACAGTTATTCTCTTATCCGGATGTCCGCACGTTATTATCGTGCGGATCCTATTGTAAACAGGCAGGAAAACAGAGAGGGGTAGTACAAAATACACTGTGTCCGCACGATAATAACGTCCGGATGTCCGCATAAGAGAATTTCTGTATATATATATATATATATATATATATATATATATATATATATAGAGAGAGAGAGAGAGAGAGAGAGAGAGAGAGAGAGAGTAGAGAAAATTGGAGCCCATGAATGCCCCACCAGCGGAGTCTCCGACAAACTTGAGAAGGCAGACAGCAGGGCCATTGGAGGAGGCGGGGACTAACGGGTTTGAAGAATTAGGGTTAGGGTTAAGGTTTGGATTGGTATCGAGCTCAGTGTTAGTGTCCGGGTCAGACTTCGGAGAATCCACCGACGTCGTCGCCATGGCCATTACTCTCTTTGATTTCTATGAAGTCATGGCTGAGCAAGATTTGGGCGAGTGCGAGAGAGGAGAAGAGTTGGGAGAAATTGGGTTTCAGAAAATGAATTTTTGAGGGGATAAAGGGTCAATATAAATATATTTATATGGAGGGCAATTGGGTACTTTCATGTTACAAAGTGAGTATTTTTTATTGAAATTTATAATGTGATTATTTTTTATTAAGGTTTATCTTTAGTGACTATGTATGTCAATTTCCCTAAATTAAAATGGTTTTTTTTAATCGGAAAATAAATTAAAATGGTTTAACCAAATTCTTTTTTAATTAAAATGAATGATGTGGCATGTGACATGGATTGCCATGTTATTTGCCACATCAGTTGGTATTAAAAAGTTGATAAATAAGTTGGTGCCCCTAACATTATTGGTAGATATATATCTTATGTAGGAAAATTACATTATACTTCCAACACAAAAAAAAAGGACAATTACATTATACTAATTAGAGACTCCGTCTGGAGAAATTTTTATATGTTCCACGTACACCATGTGGCTGGTGTACCATCCAATACACATATGACATATGAAATTATTCTACTCCATTGATTTTTGTGACATATGGCTGGCTGCATTAGAAATATTTCAAATGTCGTATGTCTATTGGATGATACACCAGCCACGTGGTGTACCCGGGACACCCAAAAATTACTTGTCTGTCTAATGGCTGGATGTCGGTGCTCGTTGATACCTTTTTTTTAGTAATTTCAATAAAGACATGGAAAGATGAGCTAACTTAATTTGCCTCCACAAATCTGCAACTGACTAGTTAATTAAACAAAAAGAGTCTTAATTATTCTGTGTGTGGGATGGTTTTCTTCTCAGGGAAACTGTAGGAAGGGATATAGGTTTGCAGCAGATGATTCAAGCATGAAGATTTATGTAATATAAATTCAGACGCTGCATACAAATTGCATCACAAAACGAACAAAATATAAACTTGATAGAAAATTAATTGCATTTTCATTCTTATAGGTTAGCTACATTATTAGTTTAGCACCTGTGGATTTTGTTAACTCATTTATATTGTTCGAGGGTTGGAGACCCAATTTCAGATTTTTGATGGGGATGGGTATTGTAAAGAGGCTTGAAATTTTGTGGATTAATTTGTATTTTCCTTGCAGATGGAAATTTTGGGTTTTTACCCAATTTCAGGGAAACACCGTTGGTTTTTTTTTTTTTTTTTTAGAAGTCAAACCCTAAGGTTGTTTTAAAATTAGAGCAAGAATGCTATTTTTAGGCTTGACACCTATCAGGTTGGCCATGTGTAGAGTTTGTCACAGATTCCAAGAGGGAATTCGGGACGGGTCCTTTCAACAACATCGTAAATCTACAAATGTGTAAAATAGTTAGATGGCAAGTCAGTGAGTTATTAAATTACGTAACTATAGATTATGTAAGGGTCGGGCCTAGTTTCTTCAAAAACACTAGTTCTCACATGCTTTTTTAGCAGATGCTTTGCGCGTATATATTGTGATGACAAGGCAGCAAGGTACTTCGTATTATAAATACTCTATACAATGCCCATCTTTTTTACAAACTTAGATAATCAGAATCATATATTTTTATGATGAGGCTTCTGGGCAAAGTTCTTAGGAAGTCTTGTGGAGAGTTTTGGGGGAGGAAATGGAACATACAAGACGTATTCACAGTGGCTGTGTTTTTGGGTTTGCATTCCCTTTGTGCATTTGCTCCCTTTCATTTCAATTGGCCTGCATTTTGGGTGGCCATCACTTTGTATGTTGCAACAGGGTTAGGAATCACACTGTGTTATCATAGAAGTCTTGCCCACAGAAGTTTCAGGCTTCCAAAATGGCTCGAGTACTTCTTTGCCTATTGTGGCATTCTGTCACTTCAGGTGTGTGTATATATATATATATATATATATATATATTTGTGTGTGCATAAATTGTTTGGATTATTTTCTCTGAGTGATTTCATTTGTAGGCTGAGTTATAGTTTACTAACACAGGGAAATTGTGAATCCCCACCTGTATCTACCTAATCAAAAGATTATTCAAGGTTTGTTATTGTTTCAATTTGCAGGGTAGTCCGATTGAATGGGTGAGTACGCATCGTTACCACCATCAGTTTACTGACACGGGAAAAGACCCTCACAGCCCCATCAAGGGTTTATGGTATAGTCACATGGGTTGGATCCTTAATAGCCGTCATCGTTTTGAACAAGTAAAAACCAAATACAATCCCTTCTCTCTCTCTCTCTCTCTCTCTCTCTCTCTCTCTCTCTCTCTCTCACATGTAAGACGTTAGATTATTCTAATTACCTACTTAAGTGGTCTTCTAATCATCATAGGGTTGTCTTGGGCTCAATATTGATCAAGGACTCAATTACTACTCGGCCCGTAGCCTTTGTACAAGTGTTTAAGTTAAATACATGGGCCAAAGGGATTCCTAATTAATATGGACTAGGGTTTTTATTTCCTAATGCAATAAGGATTGCTCAAGAGTTTTTTCTTGATGGGAGAGACTCCTAAGCAAATGCATATAAAATACAAGTGCCCCTGCTCAACCGATCAAGCCAACCCACACAAAAGAATTCACCCCATCTAGAATGAGTGTATAAAGGGATCGGATTGAGGAGATGTGCTCTTGTATAGCCTTGATGTGTGTTCTATCATGTGTAGTCATTATAGTTTACATGTGGTATCAGAGCCTAGGCTACATGTTTTAGAACCAAAAAGAAATCGCCCACCTTTTCTACTGCAACTGGTCGTGTACACGGTACGATTTTGGGCTGTTGTGTTTTCCTCCTCTTTTGCTGCATCTTGATCAAGCTTCCATGGGGTATGATATTTTATTGAATATGAATTGATTGCTAAAGTTTGCGGGGATAACATTAGTTTCATTTTTTTTTTTAATTATGCAAATTGCATCCAGTTGTCACGAATTAGTTTTAATCCTAAAGAATTGGCAACTAGTATTATAAAGGACCTCTAATATGAACTCATGTCGTGACACTTATATTGTTTGCCTTTGTATAAATTGTTTTCCCTTTTTTATACCTCCATGGACACAAATTAAATACAATTTCAAGTAAAAACATCTTGTTTGACGGCATATTTGCATGATATTCATATGGTTTCAGTTTACGATATCATGCATACTGAGTTTGTGAATTGTGGCATGTTAAAATATTTTATAAAGATGACATCAGTTTTCTATATGTCAAGCATGCTTAATTTTCATAAATTGATACATACTTTCAGTCGTAGCTTTAGTTATTAATGTTAAATTGACCCAAGCATGTTTCATGTTGATTAAGTAATCGCATGTCATGAACTGTTTTTCTGTGACTTATTTGGAGAAATTCATTTATTTATTCCATGATTAATTTAACTCAGTTTTAGGTTTTTTTAATTAAAGTACCAAACCAGAAGGATAAAACCTAAAACTGAAAGTTACAGAAGCAATGTATTGTTTTATTACCCTTTATTACACTAACATACTTTGTTAAGCGTGTTTCGATATACAGCTTTTCTCGTTCATGCTTGAAGGGTTGAGATCAAAGTTTCAAGAGTTCTTGTTTCAATTTAAAGAGCGAAAGCAACCTAGTTGATTAAAGAACCTTTGATTCTAATAAGATTGGTTATTAAATGTGATAAAAGTATAAAGTTTTAACTTTATCATATTTGGAAGTTTTATGATCATAGTCTACAGATATTCTAGCAATGGTTGAGTGAGCCAAAGCAACTCAATCATTAATAGTTTTCTGGATTTAAAGAATTGATCATAATTGGCATTGTAGGTGAAGGCGTGTTAAAAAACTCTCTGTCCAAAGATGTGAGTGGTTTATCATGAGTACACTTATAATGGAACAATATGGGAGATGCACTGCATGAATTTGCAAGGAATTTCTTCAGTCCAAAGACGTGGGAGTTTCTTTGTTCCGGAAATTCGTGTATGTGCATGTCCTAGTGTTGAAAACATGTTTAATTCTCTACCCAAAGGTGTGAATTAATTATGTTTAATTGAGGATATGGGGACAGATTGATTGTATGATATATTTTGGAAGATTTCAGTTATGTCACAATGAACCTTAACTCCATTGGCATACAAATTTTGTTCTTGTTATACGGATTGTAACATGTTTAAGTTGTTGATGATAATTTGATATTGGTGATCTTGAATAGTCATGAAAGTTAATGGTATGACAAAGAAATAGATTTTTGGTTGATCACATAAAGGAGATATGAGTATGGAAAATTGATTGCATTAATTTCTCATATCAAATATTCTCTCAAGTTACACTACAATTTCTGATCACTATTAGTTCACATCAAGGTTTATGCATATTCATAGAATGTATGCAATTTTGGTATTTGTGACTTGATTGATCGAAAATTTGTGTTTTCTTATTTGGTTATGTATGGACATGTTTGATACTTGGCTATTTTTCATATGCAATCAAGTGACTGTTTTATAACATATAGCTGGATTAATTCATACGTGTAAAAGGATTGATACATATTTAATTGGATTGAATCACGTAAAGTTGGATTGATCTGTAAGGTTGTGTTCGTCATATAGAATGAAATAAAATAAAGTTGGCTTGTTTTAAATGGTATGGCGTACTGCTGCAAGTGTTTTTGAGGCATGATTGGTGTTGTATTTGATGCTTTCAGTATTGGATAAAGGCAAACTTGCCTTGTGAATATATATTTACAAGTATTAATTGTGGTTATATCACTTGCATTTAAGGAATATCACTATTTTATTGCCATTATAGTTTTCAATTCTCAGTTTATCGACGTCTAATTATATGTCATGTTATATAGTATTCATGCTTGATATTAAGAAATATGATTGTTTCACCCAAGAAAGGATAATTTTGAATGATAACCTAAAGAAAAAACTTGGGTTTTGCATGGCAAATTATTTGGATAAACCTTTTGTTTTAATATGAGGAAAATGTCATGCTATATGAAGTTTAGATCTTGCATTAGAAATAAGGATGTTCTGCTGTTGTATTGCTATTTCTTAATGAATGAGATGCATGGATAAAATTGCACTTTTGATTAAGGATCACTAACTTACTTGTTTTGAATCAAAGTGGCACATTGCTATATATAAAATACTCAAGATACGATCTCTGGATTGCTCAAAGGTGTTTTTCAAACTTAATAAAGTGATATTTTATATATCTTGGTTTTGTGATATGGTTTTAATTGTTTCGTTTGCACCTACATGGAACTTACTGTTTTATGATGATGTTTAGAATGCATAAGGATAGTCAAATTTCTTGAGGTGCACATTGCTAAGCATTCACAATTTTATAGTTGACTATTTTCAGTTTGTGAACTGCGCTTCTATGATGTCTGTTTTGGATTATTTTGTAACTTGAATTAACTCATGACAAATTTAGGCAATAAGGATGGTTTTCTAAGTTTTCTATAGTTGCTGATTTCATGAAAATATATTGAGAATTGAATTTTTGGTGAATTTATAAAGTTGAAACAGATGCACAGGAATTTTCCTGACAGTTTCTGCATTATGAATAAAGATTGTTGAATGACTCACTTAAAGATCTTCAAATGAACTGAATTTTTGATATGTTGAGCATATACGTGTCTTCGTGAATTCTGCAAAGTTTCGTGATTATTGGATGTATAGATTATTTGTGAGAATTTTATTAGTGATCTGTGTTCAGGAAAAGTATGTGCTGACAGATTTTGAGTAACCTTGTAGGTCAATTTCAGACTTTTTAATTAGCTATAAAATGACTCATTAATTTTTATGTTTGAAGATTAATGACTCTAGTTTGTTTGCAATAAATTTGATGCTAATCCGACTTATAAATTAATTATGGTAAATTCTCAAGTAATCACTTATCATTTCTGGAAATTTCTTGACAGTTTTTGTGCATTTAGGCTTATACTGTGAAGCACATTAGGAGCACGCCTTGAAAGTTCTTTACGCAATCTTATCATGATATATATATATATATATATATATATATACATAAAGTTTTTTTGTGCATCGTAAAGTAGTGAGTGTTTGCCCAAGTGGGAGAATTGATGTAAGGTTTTGGGCTTCACACTCGTTATCTTGGTTTTATAATTGTATAAACTCATTAAATTTTGAGTATATGTGGAATTTATTTCTGGTTACATGGCAAAATGAAGTTCTACACCATTAAGTACTATGTATGGGATTAACACATTGTTTGGTTTTGTGCTCTTCTTGTTTTTCCTTGTGCACCTATATTTTTCTGACCAATATTTTGGATGACTGGCTGTTTATTTTGGCTATTAAAGTTCTTACCATGCTTATTGTTTTCTACTTGTATTGCTTAAAGAAAATTGAATCGGTGTTTAAAGATAAAAGTGGAATAAAGTTGAATGCCTCCATTACAGTTTTTGGTTTTTCTCATCTACGTGCAACTTAAATGTAAAGTGTTGTTTGAGAAAGAATTGAATAAATTAAATTTGAGCTCTAACTCTAAGGATTGGACTGCGATAAAGTTTTATAATGTATTAATTCATTTTATATGGTTTTGATCCATTTTTGTAACATGCAAAATATATGTTTTGATGAGTGGGAGCGTTTAATGATCTTCTTTGAGGATGTATTCAGTAATTTGGATATTTTTGATTAATCGCTTAACAATCTAGTTTTGCATTAAGGATTTTAAGGCTAATAAGAACAAAGTTTGGTTTACGTATGTTATATGTTCTTATTATTTCATGCAGTTTTGTTCAAATCTTCAGTAAGTTAATCAATGACTTTTGCCTTTTCAATTGAAATTTGTGATTGCTAATAAGCATTTGGATTTTGGTTCATGCTTGTAAGGGAGAAGGCAAAAGAAAGAATTTTTCCAGTGGTTCATTGATTCATTGAATAAGGTTGTTTCATACTTGTTACAATTATGGTTATGCCGTTAAGTTTTGATATGTAGAATTAGTGGGAGCTGAGTTTTATTCCACTCAATTTCATTAGATTTCTTGGAGACAGTTCAAATATTTTGTCTATTGCTGTTTGGTTCGGTTCTTTTATTAGATTACGTGACTTCAGTTTTATGTTTACTATTCTTTGACAAATGAATCCAGTACATGTCATTATGCAGTATAGCTAGCTACAGTCACTGCATAAGACATGAATTCATGCCAGTGTCATTAAGGAGAGATCTTGGTAATCTCTTAAGGAAGGGCTTATGAATGAAAATGACCTTTGTAAACACAAATTAAGTTTTGTCATGATCATTCTGTGTCCTAGTCTTGATGGAAGCCTTATGTGATTTTGCAAGCTTATATGTGTGGTTGTAAGAACCTTGGATGTTATAAATTCAATGTGTTCTGACAGTTCCATGTAAGTTTACATTTTTGACAGTGGCTTGATTTAGGAATAGAGTGATGTTGAGTTCTACATGGCCATACAGTGATCAACTTTGAAGCCTTGATGATTATTTGACCAAGTGGGAGAATGTAAGACGTTAGATTATTCTAATTACCTACTTAAGTGGTCTTCTAATCATCATAGGGTTGTCTTGGGCTCAATATTGATCAAGGACTCAATTACTACTCGGCCCGTAGCCTTTGTACAAGTGTTTAAGTTAAATACATGGGCCAAAGGGATTCCTAATTAATATGGACTAGGGTTTTTATTTCCTAATGCAATAAGGATTGCTCAAGAGTTTTTTCTTGATGGGAGAGACTCCTAAGCAAATGCATATAAAATACAAGTGCCCCTGCTCAACCGATCAAGCCAACCCACACAAAAGAATTCACCCCATCTAGAATGAGTGTATGAAGGGATCGGATTGAGGAGATGTGCTCTTGTATAGCCTTGATGTGTGTTCTATCTTGTGTAGTCATTATAGTTTACAACACACACACACATTAATAGTTACGCATGTATACATACATATATATATGTTTGCACACACCAACTGACACCTATATGTACTTGAAGCACGGCGGCCTGAAGAATGTTGAAGATTTAAGGAAGCAGCCCTTCTATAGGTTTCTTGGTCGTACTAACTTTCTACATCCAATTGCTCTTGGAGGTTTGCTATATGTTGTGGGTGGATTTCCCTTCTTGGTCTGGGGAGTGGTGAGATTGCTTACTCATGACTTACCTTAATTTTAACTCTACACATGTATATAATTAATCCGCATTAACTCACCAGAATTAGATTATCACAATTAGGTATAAAATTAACCATAACTCTATATCATCCTAGGAATGTGAAACCTCCACCAACTAATTGGAGATAAATACCACGGTTAATTAACTTATCGTCTATCGAAACATGTCCTAAATTTAAATTTCATTCCATATAATTTCAGGGGGTGAGGATGGTACTTGTTTTCCACAGCACTTTGCTAGTAAATTCTATTGGGCACATGTGGGGAAAGAAAGCATGGAACACTGGTGATATGTCTCGGAACAATTGGTATCTATTTAATGCTGTCATATTATTTCATCATTGCTAAATGTAAAATTGGGATGTTAACTGGTTTGTCATATGTTCCATAATTTAGGTGGGTGGCATTGCTTGCGCTTGGAGAAGGTTGGCATAATAACCACCACGCTTTTGAGTACTCGGCTCGACATGGGCTAGAATGGTGGCAAATTGATTTTACTTGGTACATAATAAGATTTCTTCAAGCGATTGGAGCGGCAACAAATGTGAAGGTCCCAACTGAAATTCAAAAGCAACAAAAAAGCTTCAAATAACAGAATCATGGCTACTCAAAATTATAGGCTTTGAAGATTTCCTCTACTATGGATATGATGGATAATTATGCCTTGAAATCCTATATGCATTTGTCATGTGGTCAATATTCAAGCATGGAGTGGATCTTAGTGTTTGTCTGGTTTCTTTGGCTTCTACAACAATCGCTTGCAGTCATAATATAGAATAATCATCATAGGAAGAGTAGTTTTGTAATGAAATGATGTTGTGTACTATGAATAAAATTTATATGATGTTGGGAGTTTTTTTTGTTTCCATTTTGATGGTAACTAGGGTTCTGATTCCATATCCCAATCCAAAATAGTAGAGAGAAAGATAGAAAAGACATTACAACCAAGAATGTCATCAGAATTTCACAGACCACAACTTATATTCGTTCTTATTTCAGTGGCCATTTGTTTTTTTTTGGTTTTTTTTTGGTTTTTTTCCTGTCTAGACGCAATTTACTATTAATTACTTTTCGTTCCATTGACTTCACACTTTGGATGTCGCGAGGAAGAAGATACTGATTTAGGAAAGAACTCATATAGATGAATTATTAGTTTCAATAACGAAAGGCAGATGTGGGGATTTAGAATGTTTCACTTTTAGGGCTTCCTACCTTTATATATAGATTTTAAGGTTTAAGGCTTTGATCTCATGTCCCAATCAAGAAAAGTAGAAAGAAAAAAAGAGATTGAGCCAATTGAATTGTCAAATACAATTCTTATTAATTGACAAAACTGCAACCAAGAATATCAAAACTTCACAGACCTATCACTTGTACAGATTTTTGTATAATAATATTAATAGCTAGTGATTTAATATTGCAATTCACGTTCTCATGGCTTTGGGCAATTCAAGATTAGTCTGCATTTATACACTCTTTGTGTTATAAACTATAATGGACCCTTGTTCTCAAGGGTGAAACCATGAATTTTTCAACGGGTGTGCTAGCTTAAAATATAATGATTACTTTTTTTCTTACCGTTTCTATAGCTGTTCTATAAATAAAAGTGCAACATTAAATCACATAAACCACGTTAGTTCATAGTCTCATTGACTGGTTTTCAATAAAACAGAAAACAAATATATACTAAACGCGACAAAAAAATTCATATTATCAAAATTAAAATATGTTTAGCAATAGAATTAAAAGTGTATCTATTCAAGTTGTGCCATGCAATCCGTGATAGAATTAAATTTTTGTGTTTTTGAATTTGAATCAATAAGCAAGTTTGATTGCTAATGTGTATTTTCATTGCTGCCCTACAACTCAATTAAAAAAATATTGGACATTTTTGAACTTTAATAAGTTAATACATACTGGGCTATATTTAAAATAACTCATTTATAGGCTTGATTATTTTTTCTTTCCCAAAAACTTCCTTAGGCTATAGCCCACCACAACCATTAGAGTGGTTCCGCGAGTGATTAAACATATTGTACAAGTAAGCACATATTTGTCACGTTTTATACATTTTACAATTTTTTAAAAATAAAATAGATAAAACTCACATATTATACAAGTGTTTTTTTAATACATATTATTATTGAATAGAAATAATATAAGTTAATTTTTTTAAATAATTAATATTAAACTATTTATAATGACCCAATTTTGTGCAGTATTTTATTCAATAATAATTTTACCAAATAATATACGTATGTATTTTATTCATACTCTTCATGTGCGAGCCTTAATTTACTCGTAGCACTAGTTTTGGGGGCTGGTTCATATGATCGGGGTTCACCTTCTTTCTTTTATGTTGTACATCAATTTCAGGCGGGTTGAGAATACGTACTATGAGAAAAGATATTTGTCTTTGATTTAAAAGGACCCACTAGTGTAGTGGTTTGGAGTATTTCCTCCCTCAGGCAAGGTCCTGAGTTCGAGTCCTAGCATCAGTGTAGTGTGTGTGAGTTTAGTATTCTATCGCCCCTCTCAATAGTAATAAAGTAAATACATGAACCGGTATTTTTATTCTTATTTAAATAATTCCTTTAATTTTTACGACCCCAAATTTTAAATTTCTTTTTAAAAATTTCCTATTCAGCTAAACAAGTATCTACATACCATCTTTCATTTTCCACACCCAAACATGTCCTAAATCCAAACTCCTTGTAATTTCAAGGGGTGAGGACAGTACTTCTTTTCCACGCCACTCTCATAATAAATTCAGTTGGCCATATGTGGGGAAAGAAACCATGGAACACCGGTGATATGTCTACAAACAATTGGTATATCGGATCTATTCCCCATTATGCTATATTTCATCATTGCTAAATGTAAAATTGGGATATTAATTTGTTTTATGTACGTGATATATTTTTAATAATAATTTAGGTGGATGTCAATTATCACGCTTGGAGAAGGATGGCATAATAACCACCATGCATTTGAGTACTCAGCTAGACATGGGTTGGAATGGTGGCAAATTGATATTACTTTGGTACGTAATAAGATTTCTTCAAGCTATTGGATTGGCAACGGATGTCAAAGTCCCCACTGAAATTCAAAAGCAACGAAAAGCTTCAAATGGTAGAATCATGGCTACTCAAAAATAGGGTTTTGAAGATTTACTATGTATATCATGGATAACGTTACTAGCTTCAAATCCTCTATGCGCGTTAGTGATGTTGTCAATATTCATGCCTCAAGTGGTATTTGATGAGCACATAAACTATCACATTTATTATCCCTAAATATATTTGTTAGTAATTGATTTTCTTACAATTTTAGTTAATTAGGTTTGTTTTTCACTTTTGCACTTGCTTACATACCCATTACATAATTGATGATGATTTCATTATTTTATCTTAAGGTTGAGGAATTAACAAACATGACTTGGTGGCATTAAACAATTTGTAGTTGGGAATGACCAAATGAATGATGAAGAATTAGTGCCACACCAAGGCATAAAAGAAAGGAAAAGAAGCAATGGATAGAGCAACCAAGAAGAAAAGAATTGAAAAGAATGCATGAAGTGCCACACCCATGCCAAAAGAAGAAACAATGAAGAGATGGGTTACGGTTGTGCATTGAATAAGATGAAGAATTTGGAGAATGGAGTCATCAACACTATGGAATAAGTAATGGAAGCAAATTGGCAATTGGTTTGATGCAAGTGGAATACATATTAAATTCATGAATGGAGGGATTTAATGAATTTAGAATTGCTCCCATTTTCCTATAAATAGGAGGAGCTATGGCATTGTAAAATCACACCCAAGCTCCACAACTCTTGAGCTTTCTCTCTTCCCTCCATCTTTCTAAGTTTTAATTTCTGTTTTTAGTTTTATTTTATTATGGGGAACTAACTCCCTAGCTAAGGCTAGGGAGAAAAATTTTAATATAAGTGTGTAATTTTTATTAGTTTGATCCAAACTTAAGCTTTAATGTGAATTTGTAGTTTTTGTTCAAATGGAATTTGTAGTTTTCTTTTTAATTAATTGATGAATGTTTGATAATCTATTTCATGGGTTCAATCATGTTTTTCCCATTGTGTAGTAAAAACTTTCATGCTTTTAAAAGAGAAGAGAATTACTTAAGATTAATAGAATTTTGATGAAGATTATTTTTTGATAGTTTGTTGCCAATGGTACAAATTATGCTTAGAATACTTCTAAAGGAAATTAAAAAGAGCTTTAATTATTTTGAACAACTACATTGGAAAATATTTTGTGGATCAAATTATTAAGAGTTGCATGCTTATGTTAAACGTGGAACCCCAATGCCTTAGTGTTTTAATCAATTGAATTTTCTTGAAATCAAATCTTGCATAAATCTACTTTTCAATCATAATTGTTCTTTTTCAGCTCTGTTATCTTTACACCACTCTCTGTGGATACGACATTCGGACTTCCGAGCTACACTGCTATACAACACCTCCCTTGGGTTTTACAAAGTGGTCCGAACAGTATTTTTTTGGCTTCTAAAATAATTACTTATAGATCGTACTATAGAATAATCAGCTATGAAGAGTGTTTAATTTTGGAAATGGAAGTTGTTTGTACAATATCTGGCCAAGCACTCCCCAAACACTCCCAAGCCAAAGGGAAGGGAGTCCCACATCGACAAAACACAAGAGGAGGGGACTCTCCCTTCTTTATAAAAGGAGACCTCTCCCCTTCAAGAAGAGGGAGAGTTGGGCAGGCTACTTGGGCCTCATGGGCTTACCCATGAGCCCATTTACAAGCCCACGGATCATTAGCCTTCAGCCAGATCCTCAGCCTTCGGTCATCAGCCTTCGGCCACCAGCCTTCGGCCACCAGCCCCAAACACTCCCAAGCCAAAGGGAAGGGAGTCCCACATCGATAAAACACAAGAGGAGGGGACTCTCCCTTCTTTATAAAAGGAGACCTCTCCCCTTCAAGAAGAGGGAGAGTTGGGCAAGCTACGTAGGCCTCATGGGCTTACCCATGAGCCCATTTACAAGCCCACGGATCATTGGCCTTCTGCTAGATCCTTAGCCTTCGGCCACCAGCCTTCGACCACCAGCCTTTGGCCATCTGCCTTCGGTATTCTTCCTCTCCTTGGGTCAAACCCTATGTGCATTGTATACAACATTATCGTAATGAGAACATACTTCTCTGTGGACGTAGCCCATTATTCGGGTGAACCACGTACATTTGTCTTCTGTATGCATGTCCATTTATCTACCGAATGCTCTTACATACTGAGTGTCCTCACCTTCAACATCCTCCTCATCTTTAAGTTGGCCTATTTATTACCCGTCTAGTTTTAGCGCAAACAGTTTGGCGCCGTCTGTGGTAAGTGATACAAAACACTATGTCGTTCTCCTTCACGAGTGCTCTCGGCACCCTTTTGAGCCATGCCCTCGGCACCTCCTACAATCGGCCTTCGGCACCTTTGCATCATTCGGCGCGTGCGATGTCTTCACATCCCCCCAATGATTCGGCATCTGCCTTCGGCCTTCGGCACCTTTGCATCATTCGGCGCGTGCGATGTCTTCACATCCCCCCAATGATTCGGCATCTGCCTTCGGCCTTCGGCACCCTTGCATCATTCGGCGCGCGCGATGTATTCACATCCCCCCAATGATTCGGCACCGGCCGTCGGCCTTCGGCACCCATCATCATTAGGCGCGTGCGATGTCTTCACATCCCCCCCAATGATTCGGCATCTGCCTTCGGCCTTCGGCACCCTTGCATCATTCGGCACGTGCGATGTCTTCACATCCCCCCAATGATTCGGCATCTACCTTTGGCCTTCGGCACCCTTGCATCATTCGGCGCGGGCGATGTATTCACATCCCCCTAATGATTCGGCATCGGTCGTCGGCCTTCGGCACCCATCATCATTCGGCGCATGCGATGTCTTCACATCCCCCCAATGATTCGGCATCTGCCTTCGGCCTTCGGCACCCTTGCATCATTCGGCGCGCGCGATATATTCACATCCCCCCAATGATTCGGCATCGGCCTTCGGCCTTCGGCGCCATCAGCCTTCGGCCATCAGTTATCGGCCTTCGGCCATCAGTTATCGGCCTTCGGCGCCTTTAGCCTTCAGCCATCAGCCATCAGCCATCCGCCATCCATCAGCCTTCGGCCATCATCCATCGGCCTTTTCTCAAAGCCATGGCGATGGCACGTTCCAGGAGACACTTCTCCAGTGCCTTTTCTCAAAGCCATGCCGAACGGCACCTTCCAGGAGACACTTCTCCCTTTCGGCGCCATCAGACTTCAGCCATCAGCCTTTGGCCACTAGCTATCGGCCATCAGCCATCGGCCTTCAACCATCGGCCTTCGGCCATCAGCCTTCGGCCACCAGCCTTCGGCCATCAGCCTTCGGCCACCAGCCTTCGGCACCATCAGCCTTTGGCCTTCAGCCTTCGGCGCCATCAGCTATCGATCATTAGCCTTCGGCCATCAGCCATCGGCCATCAGCCTTCGGCCATCAGCTATCGGCCATCAGCCTTCGGCCATCAGCCATCAGCCTGCTGAAGAATGAGCTGAAGAATAAACTGAAACATTACTTGGCCAGTGCATTAATGACTACAAGTCCCCAATCAAGAAGTACCTCCTTAATCGGGAACTTGGAGGACTCCTGTTTGTACAATATCTGGCCAAGCACTCCCCAAACACTCCCAAGCCAAAGGGAAGGGAGTCCCACATCGACAAAACACAAGAGGAGGGGACTCTCCCTTCTTTATAAAAGGAGACCTCTCCCCTTCAAGAAGAGGGAGAGTTGGGCAGGCTACTTGGGCCTCATGGGCTTACCCATGAGCCCATTTACAAGCCCACGGATCATTGGCATTCAGCCAGATCCTCAGCCTTCGGCCACCAGCCTTCGGTATTCTTCCTCTCCTTGGGTCAAACCCTATGTGCATTGTATACAACATTATCGTAATGAGAACATACTTCTCTGTGGACGTAGCCCATTATTCGGGTGAACCACGTACATTTGTCTTCTGTATGCATGTCCATTTATCTACCGAATGCTCTTACATACTGAGGGTCCTCACCTTCAACATCCTCCTCATCTTTAAGTTGGCCTATTTACTACCCGTCTAGTTTTAGCGCAAACAGAAGTGATGTTGTGTACTATATATGAATAAAATTGACATGATGTTGGAAGTTTTACTTCACGTGTTTGGTAAAAAGAAAAATTACTTTCATTTACATTTATATATCAACCCCATGATCATTTGGAAGCACACCAAAGATCTAGGCAATCCAACTAATCCCCCTCATTTTAAATGTGTAAACCAGTAACAAAACTAAAAAATTATGTAATACTATTTGGCTTGTTTAGTACCATAAAGAGAACGATTGAGCTTACATGCATGATTTGGCTTAGAAGGATCCGTGAAGCCTGGAGGTTGATGCATGTACACTGTTTCTTGGAGAGTGCCATGAAGAAAGGCATTGGAAACATCCAACTGTGTCACTAGCTAGTCATAGTTTGAGAGGAACATGAGGGGCGGAGCCAGAATTGTAAAGTTGAGGGGGCCGAAGTAGAAAATACAAGTATATAAAACACCTAAGTATTCAATAATTACATGTTTAGAGCTAAATATTTCTAATACTCATGTTTAATTTGTTTTGGAGGAAATTTTAACTTAAATTCTAAGTTGTTTATTACAAATTCTATATATTATATATAATATAATAGAGGAGGGATAAAAATATGGGAGGGCCAGGGCCACTCCAGGTCTAGGAGTGGCTCCGCCACGAGAGGCTATATGTTGAGCTGTAATGGGAGGCATATAGGTGTGAGGCGCAATGTCTGATAAAGTGGACCCGTGAACTTCTGAGAATGGATTTGTAGCATCATGTGAGGCGTCCATGGTGACCAGAAGAGGAAATAAAGAAAAAAAAAAACGAGCTTTAGAGCAGAGAAAAGGGAAAGGGAATAATGATGAAAATAGTAGGACCATGATAAAAATCGTGGGCTATTAGAGGCGTTGATACCATGGGAAAGGGTTCTTACAAGGCTGCAGCTTGCTAAAATATGAATATGGGTTTGAATATGTTAGGTTCTTATTTTTATTCTTCTCCATAAGGAGGTATATATAAGAGTTTACATGAGTGCTTTACAAGGAATTAGATATAGTAAAGGATTAGGAAAGTATCTCCTAATTATACAATGATTTGACAACTATATAAAAATAGGAAAGTAAATCCCTTAATTAATCAAGGAAATAAATCTCCTTGATTAATTAGGAGACTCACTTCAACACTCCTCCTCAAGTTGGTGCATATACGTCACAAATGCCCAACTTGGTAAGTGAGTCATAAAATACTCTGCCACAAACAGCTTTTGTTAAGATATCTTCCAGTTGATCTTCTGATTTTAAGAATGGTAGGCGGATGATCTTCTTCTCAATTTTTTCTTTGATAAAATGTCTATCTGTAATGGACCCAGCCCAATCAGCATATGTATATCCAAAAACTTCAAGATCTTCATGTTTTGAGAACATTAAAACCTTTCAAAGGGCTGACTTTAAGTATCTTAAGATTCGATTAACAGCATTCATATGAGAAACACTGGGTGAATGCATAAACTGACTAACCACACTCACAGCATATGCACTATCTGGTCTTGTGTGTGCCAGGTATATCAACCTTCCAACAAGGCGTTTGATACTGTTCCTTATTGGTTGGTTCTTGGTCCATGTCTTCACACAACTTGTGATTCATCTCAATGGGTGTGTCAGCCGGCACACTAAATGACTTCCTCAGCAGGTGATTGGTGTGGTACTGGAGCTGAAGCGGGCAAAATCTCATAAGACGGTTCAATTTCCTCCTCCTGATTTTGACAGCGTGGAGAAAACTGATCGTTTTCCTCTAGTGACCGGTCGCTGGATTTTGGCGACTGGTCAGTTTTAAACAACTTCTCTGACTACCAGTCGCTTTCCACTGGCGACTGGTAGTTTTGAAGCAGATTCTCCATGTTCGAAGAACTACGCGCGCACGCGGGGGAGGGGGGGCGACCGACCGTTTGATTTAGGAATTGGATTTGGATTTGGATTCAGGTTAGAAGGTTGGGATTCGGATTTGGATTTGGATTCAGGTTGGAAGGTTGGGATTCGGATTTGGATTTGGATTTGGATTTGGATTTGGATTTGGATTTGGATTCGGATTCAGGTTGGGAAACGATATCCATGGCAATGGAAGGATTTAAGAATAAGAGAAAAAAGATGTGTTTAGGGTTTTAGGATAAGAGGATACGAGGATTTAGATCTGGAAATATGAGGAATACGAGATGAGGGATTTGATTCAAGGTTTGTGTTTCAAGAAAATTCGATACGAGGATTTAGATTTGAGGGATTTGGATTTGGGAAAAAAATATGAGAAATTTGATATGAGGAGTTTAAAGAACACAGAAAACCTGTGAACACAGCTAAGGACACAGAAAACCTGTGAACACAGCTAAGGACACAGAAATCCTGTGAACACGGCTTAAGGACACAGAAACTTCTCTTCAATCCTCTTCTCCCTCTAAAGAGAAGGGTATGTCGGAGTCAAGAAAGAGGCAAAATCTCCATGAGAAAGAGAAACAGATCCTTTTTCACTCCCCCTCCCCCCCTTGAAGAGGAGGGGAGGAGAAATTTTGATATGAGAATTTAGAGACAACCGAGGATCAATTGCTCTGATACCATGCTAAAATATGATTATGGGTTTGAATATGTTAGGTTCTTATTTTTATTCTTCTCCATAAGGAGGTATATATAAGAGTTTACATGAGTGCTTTACAAGGAATTAGATATGGTAAAGGATTAGGAAAGTATCTCCTAATTATACAATAATTTGACAACTATATAAAAATAGGAAAGTAAATCCCTTAATTAATCAAGGAAATAAATCTCCTTGATTAATTAGGAGACTCACTTCAACACAGCTTTTCCTCTTGTCTATATACTTACACAAAATATGATGGTCATCATCCAAAACCTTTCCACGTAGGGTTTTCATGAGCTGGATGCTTGTGTGGATAAGTTTGGGTGTCTTGAGTTGTTTCTTGTCCTTTGTTATGAAGGTGGGTGTGTTGAACATTTTGTGGCTTATCAAGATTTTCATGCAGTGTCTGACGTGTTTGGAAGTTATGTAATGAACTTTTGAATGGGAAGATAGTGCCTAGGATGGAAGAGTAGAGAGGACTATGGAGACGCTTGCGATTTTAAAAGCTAGTTTGATGAGAGCGAAGGATTCAAATCTCTCCCCGCATATTAGGTGAATCAAACCACCAATCCAAACTTTCATGCTTAATTGTGATGGCGTAGTGGGCAGGGACGGACATGCTAGAAGCTTGGGAAGCTGCTATCGTGAGAATGAAGGAAATTGTTTGTGTGCAGTGCGCTAGGATATTGGATGTTCTGGGAATAAAGTTGGTGGCTGTAGGCTTAATGATGATGGCCTTCAAGGGTTACACCCGATTTCTTCTTGCAACGAATTCTAAAGAAGCAATGTCTATATATGCTCAAGGGCATGTTAAGATTGGTGGAGTAACATTGGCAATGTGGTGGAAGATATTAGAAGGCCGCTAATTGATAGGGAGGTAATAATGCAAATGGTGTGGTACATGCCCTTGCCAAATTTTGATTGAAGGATGGAACAAGGTTCTTTTGGGAGGATGGCGCACCTCCTTGATAGGGTTTACTTATGGAAAAAGATAGGGAGTTGGGGTAATTTTTATCATGTTTGTGAATGCTTTTGGGAGGTGAAGTGATACTCTTTTTTCTTGACTGAATTTTCCTCAATGGTGAGTTTTGTAAGGCAAAGTTTATACTAGGCCACGTATATTCCCTCCCGTCCTTACAGTTGCTATATTGTATGTTTTTAAAGTTGCATGAAGTTCTTCTCTTTGATGAAAAAAAAAAAACTTTGGTAATCCATACAAACAAAAATTACAATGGACTCTATTATTTAGTGTCCTTTTTTTTCTTTTGATATAAGTGATATTGGGAGAGGTTGGTTTTCTCACACACTTAAATCTAAAACCACTAATATGAAAGTTAAGGCATTTTTCCACTGAGATAAACCTTGTTATCCTTTTTTATTATAACGTTATCTTTTATGTGCAAGCCCGGGGTTTTTGTTTGCCATAAGCTTCAACTTCTACGTCGGCATAAGCTTCAACTTCTACGTCTAATCAAGGTCTATATAGCTATGGGGTAACTCTATACAAGGACCACATTTATGAATCCTATTGTATATCACATATGTCTAACTAATAAGTGGTACTATAATCAATTAGGGTAGTATCCTTAGATAGGATTCGTATTTTCATTAAAAGTTGGGTAGTCTTCAACCTATAGTTTTTTTCTTTTTTCTTTCTTGTAACAATAGTTTTCCAATTTATTTACACTAACATCCCCTCAGGTTTTCCGTTTTTAGTTACAAAACTCCCTGAGGTTTCAGAAATTACATGAACACCCCCCGAGGTTTCAAATTATTTTCACAAAACCAATTTTCGTTGATTGTTCGTCCAAAACTTGATGATTTCATACGTGTGCAAATAACAAAATCAACCTCAATGAATGTATGTGCAATCTAATCTCAAAGGCTAACTTTGTCATTTGGAGAAATTTTTTATTTAAAATCATCAATCTTTGAATGAAAAATCACCAAAAAAGGGTTTTGTGAAAACTATTTAAAACCTGAGGGGGTATTCATGTAATTATTAAAACCTCAAGGAATTTTGTGAAAAAGCCCAAACCTGAGAGGGTGTTAGTGTAAATAACTCATCAATTGTAAATCAGTGATATTTATTCAAAGTAAGTCAATAAAATTGCACCAATTAATGTAACTGCTTTTTATTCATTTTTGGATTAGGTTTGGGGCTTAGGCTCCTTGCAACCCAACCCACCCTAATAACATCTCTATCAAACCATGTGCACCTAGCTAACCCAAGGGCTTCAATCAAAATTAATGTCCATAATATTATGGGGCACCCACCGAAGCTTTATATAATTTACAAAAACAATAATAATATGAGTTGACATTCTAACATGAAAAGATATATCCATAAGTGTTGTCTCTGGGGCTTGGCCCTCCTAGCTCATATAAGAAAAAAGATATATCCAACGCAAACACTAGAAAAATATATGAAGAAATCACGTGTTGCTATAGAAGGTTCTCAATCTCTTGGTTAAAAAATTGCCAAAATATAAAATCATGAAAAAAGTTTAGGTTCGGCATAGCACACACAATAGAAAAGAAGTGTCTATTGATAATCCTATCGTCATATGCAAATACAATCGTAATAAACAAAATAAGAAGATTTGAAGTATTGAGATGACAAGTTGGAAAGGTATTCAGACCGAAAAATAAAAATTCAGTAAGTTATTAAATTACGAAGCTATATTATGTAAGGGCCGGACCTACTTTTGTTTTTTTTGTTTTTCATGAAGAAAAGTGTAGGGGGAGATTGACTACTCTCATCACCAGTGCCAGGACAGATCTACAACCTTGAGCCGGAAGGACTTACGCATAGCATCCAACTGTCAGCTGCCACAAATATGGATTTATGTAGGAAATTATAGATCAAGTACTAATGAGGATTGCTGGTGGCAAGACTCGAACACTGATGAGGCAGCTACACACAGTATAGAGACCTTACCAACTCAACCCTACTTTCTTCAAAGCTCTATTGAGGTCCAATTGACCCCACTCATCATTTGTGGCTCCACTCTAGTCAGGCAACAAGGTTCTTTTTACAATAGGAAAATATCAGGAGCCATTCCTTAACAGATGATGTGGCCTCTTTACAAAACAACACCTTTTTCTGTTTTTTCTTTTTTCTTTCAACTACTCTTTTAACTCAAGTCTTGTTGGCTTGTTGTACTTGTAACTAAGGCAAGCTCCACCCTCTTTCTCTTGGTGGCCTTTTCTTTCGGCAATCACCCAATTCCGATCATCACAAAAAAAGAAAAGAAAAAAAAGATCACAACTTGGTTTAGACATTTCTTTGAACAAGTTGGTTGCAACTCATAAACCATTTATTTTAACAATATTAAAAACCTTCTTAGCTTACAATGAGAGAAGAGAAGATTATATTACAAATCAAATAGTTGATTTTATATATTTATCAACATAACTTCATTACAAGTAGACCACTTTGGTAAACTAAATAAACATAAGAAATCCACATTCATCAGAGATGGTCAAGAAAGCAACCGTCTAATGTGAAGAATCTGCCATGTACAGGAAATATGAAAACTAAAATTCTACTAAAAATAAAAGTGAAAACAAGAACAGGCAAATCTTAAAACTTAATATTGTGTTTGGACTAACCATCCCAAAAAAATCAATCATGCAGTGGGAGAAGTCGTCGGTGGGCGGAGGTTTACATCTCTGGTTATAGGAGCTGGGTGATTGCTGGAAAGAAAATGCCACTGAGAGAAGAGGGTGTGGACTTACCTGAGTTAAAAAAACTAACAAACAAGTCTTGAGTTAAAAGAGTTGAAAGAAAAAAAGAAAAAAAATTAAAAAAAGGAAAATGTGTTGTTTTGTAAAGAGGCCACGTCATCTGTTGAAGAGGAATAGCTCCTCATATATCAAGAATCAAGCATTTTGAGATGACAAGTCAACTTAGTGAGGTATTAAGTTAGGTATGCAAGGGTCTCAAGAAAGTAAATGGTTGAATATTTTGTTGTATTCCAAACGTCAAATAGTACAATACATATATAGAGGCATAGCCTTCTATCAATCCTACTGTTAAGGCTTTGAAGCCGTAATCCAATATTAGTGGGATTTGACCTACACTAATTTGGACAAGTAAAGATATTACAAATATTTATAAAGATATTTCTTAATACTCCCCCTCAAGTTGGAGAGTAAATATCATGAAGTCCCAACTTGTCGTGCAATGTCGCACATTGATCCTTTCCCAAGGCCTTTGTAAAAACATCGAATTGGAATCATGTAGGTATATACGAAGGACTAATTATTCGAGCTTGTAGTTTTTCTCGAATTATGTGACAATCAATTACAATGTGCTTTGTACGCTCATGGAAAACAGGATTAGCTGCAATATACAAAGCACACTCTGAAAGAACTTTTGAACAACAAGTTATGGTGAGACATTTATGGTGAAACTCCTTTTTTTTGCCGTTTCTTCTTCCTCCTTTTGCATTTATGGTGAGCCAACTTCAACAATAAGTTACTTTTGGTCATATGGGACTTTCAAGTTCCACTTACCTTAAATCCCATCTCTAAATACCTCATCCAAACACACTCTAAAAGAACTTTTGAACAAATCACGTGTTGCTAGCAAAATAAAAGGTCTCTTCGCATCCCATTGTGTTCTTGCACTTATGATGTAAATATTGAGATGACAAGTCAGTAAGGTATTCGGACAAAAAAGGAAAAATTCAGAAAGGTCCAATTGACCCCACTCAATAATAAGGGAGACAATAGGAGAAGTTAGGGGGGAGGACGGCCGTGGGACAATCCTGATCCATAGGGATGGGCTCTGCCTCTGTGGGTCTAGTTTCTCCAAACCTACTACATTAATTTTTTTAGCTGATGCTTGCTTTGCTTCTATTTTGATGACAAGTCAGCGGGCCATGTATTGCAAGGAAGCAAGGGAGTGTTATAAATAGTCTCTACAATGGCCTTTTTTTCGCCAAACTGAGATCATCAGACTTATATATACATATACATATATAATATAGTGATGGGGCTTTTGGGCATGTTTGTCAGGAAGCTAAGTGGAGAGTTTTTGGGGAGGAAATGGAACATACCAGACCCTTACAATGCGGTTGTGTTTTTGGCTTTGCATTGCCTTTGTGTATTTGCGCCCTTCCATTTCAATTGGCCTGCATTTTGGGTGGCCATCACTTTGTACGTTGTGACGGGTTTAGGAATCACACTGTGTTACCATAGAAGTCTTGCACACAGAAGTTTAAGGCTTCCAAAATGGCTCGAGTACTTCTTTGCCTATTGTGGCGTTTTGTCATTTCAAGTGTTGTATGCATATATAATTAGTAACGTCTTTTGTGTTTAAAATCATAGAAAACTCCATAACTTTAAGATCTATTTTCAAATTCGTAAATGAATTACTCCTAATTTATGAACTTCAATCCTCATCTCCATACATTAGAGTAGTTAAAATATCACATTGTCAAACAACAAAATTTAGGCCAATGCAGTAGTTCTACGCTGAAGACATCTTGGTTATTTTATAACTTCTACGCTGAAGACATCTTGGTTACATTGTCAAACAACAAAGGGCGTGAATGACAAAACTCTTGGTTATTTTCATGGTCTTAAATATCGATAATATCCCCGATATTATCCCGATAATATCTGATTTTTGGGGGTCCGATATTTTAACAACTAACCATATAGTTATCGTCAATATATCGATATTATCCCGATATTATCCCGATAATATCGGAAAGATATTTTCAACACTTTTATGAATGATTTGGTCAATATATCGAGATATTATCGATAATATCCCGATAATATCCCGATATGAAACTCAAAAAATGTAGAGAACTGAAGTAGCTCATTGAACTGATTTGGGCACTCTACGGAAAGCATGTCTCCTAGAGTAATACAAAAGTAGCTCATTGAGCTAATAAACAAAGCATGTCTAGCTGACAGAATGCTCACATGCTTTTACAAAATGGATAAAATATAAAACTTAGCTTTGGATTCCTGGCTTGGTTTACAAAATGGATAAAATATAAAACTCACCAACGTTTTTTCAACTTACATTACTTACCCTACCATTCAACCACTCACCTGCTTTTACTTACCCTACCATGGCAGTAGGCGGGCAGGACCAGGAATTGGTGCCATAGGGAAGAACTATACTCGTAGAGAAAGAGACAAGGGGACATTGTCAAGTCAAGAAGATGACTCATTATCTATAACTTCGGACTCTGTTGGAGTAGGAAGTAGTAACTATGGTTATACTCATAACCAACCATTTCCCTACCCTTCATATCCCATTCCTGTTGGGATGGAATCAAGTGACACATGGAAAGAATCCGAGACTCAATCTTCAAATGATTTTGCTTATGGACAACGTCAACCAATCTCGGATCCATATATAAATGATTATGGTGTGTTTAATCTTCTTTCATTAATTACTACATATTTCTACACTTACGGTGTTTGCCAGCTCGCTATATAATCAACTTAAATCAATTAAATTCATCATGCAATGCATTTCCTTCCAATTTTTTGTGATAAACTAATAGATAATTGACAAAATAAACATCCTACAAAGTTTCAATAAAAATTTCCAAGTTTTTCTTACAATTTCCGTGGTTTTTATTCAATTTTTTCCGATACCGATAATATCCCGATATTTCCTGCGATATTTCCGTGTTTTTTGACTTCCGATACTTCCGATACCTCCGATATTTAAGACCATAGTTATTTTATAACTTCTACGCTAAAGACATCTCTTTTTTATGTATATATGATAACAAATGGTGAGTCAGTGTACGTCATGGCCTATAATGGGCACAAGGTGAAATTAATTCATCTCTTTTAAAAGCAAAAATCTAAACCAATCAAAGAGATAAGTGGGGGCATCCGCACCCAGTGAGCCTATGCTGGCTCCGTCCTTTGGACCATATATTAGATATTGGGACCAAATGTAAAGCACCGGTATATATTAGACTAGAACGTCGTCTATATCATATAAATTCGATCATTTTCCTTGAAGTTATATATCGAGATGACCTAATAGTGAGGTATTAAATAAGATGCTATATTATACAAAGGTCGCCCAACTTTCTCCAAACACAGTGAGGATTTTACTAGGGATTGTCGGCCCTGTGCGCAATTTGAATCTACCTGGTGCGCGCGTAAGAGATAACTGAGAGCACTCCTCATATAGTATACCATCATTTTCATGCAGTTGAGAGCATATATTGTGATGGCAATAATTGAAGTAAGACATTATTAACTTAGGACGCGCATTATATAATGGCCAACTTGTTGAGAACTCATATCATGCAACGCACGATCAACCTTCTTGTAATAAAATGGGGCTTTTGAGCACGGTTTTCGTTAAGTCCTGTGTAGAGTTCTGGGGGAGGAAATGGAATATACAAGACATATCCATAGTGGTTGTGTTTTTGGCTTTGCATTGCCTTTGTTTATTTGCACCCTTTCATTTCAACTGGGGTGCATTTTGGGTGGCTATGGCTCTCTCTCTTTTGACTGGTTTAGGAGTGACTCTCTCTTACCATAGAAATCTTGCCCACAGGAGTTTCACCCTTCCAAAATGGCTCGAGTACTCCTTTGCCTACTGTGGGGTTTTGTCACTTCAGGTATATAATATGTACATACATGAAATTATTCTGATCCATCGATAAAAAAAGAAAAAAAGGTGTGACTGGAAAAGGATTTCTTGTGATCAAGAACGTTTCGTATGTTTTTTTTTTCACTGTATAAGCTAGCTGTTAATTACTTTAGTAGAAAGATAAAAATATGTTTGTGCGTGTGTTTGGGTTTGCAGGGTAGTCCGATTGAATGGGTGAGTACGCACCGGTACCACCATCAATTTACTGATACAGGGAAAGACCCTCACAGCCCCATCAAGGGTTTTTGGCACAGTCACATGGGTTGGATCTTTGATAGCAGTTATCGGTTTGGACAAGTAGAAAACAAATCTCTCTCTCTCTCTCTCTCTCTCTCTCTCTCTCAAACATCCTTCGTTATTTTTATTTAAATGAGAAATTTGCAGTATGGGGGCCTAAAGAACGTTGAAGATTTGAAGAAGCAGCTTTTCTATAGGTTTCTTCGTCATACAAACCTTCTACATTCAGTTCTTCTTGGAGGTTTACTATATGCTGCGGGTGGATTTTCCTTCTTGGTTTGGGGAATGGTGAGATTGCTTACTTACTGGTTAATTTCCATTAAATTTAAATGGGAACATTTGGTCTTTAAAAATTTATATCCAAAAGTAAGTATAGTTGAAACTGTATATATACCATCCATGTGGACGTAAGTCGATTTTCTTTTGTACATTCGTATTTCATGGTACGTGCTTGCAATAGTTTCTAAAAACTACTCGCAAATTCTTCTCACAAATTTATCATTATATAACCTCTTTCTTGATCAAACATAAGCAATTAATATGCAAGAAAAATGTATTAATTTTGAGATGATCAAACAAAACTTGTCAAGTTTGGTAAGAGATGATCGCCTTCGAAAGATTAAATTTTTTTTTCAGTTTTAGGTTTATGTGAGTTTTAATTTTGAGGATATTTGTGTTTTTTTAAGTGGATTTTCCGCTATATCTGAAAGTTTTTATAAAAACTGACATATGTGAAAATAATGGTCAAATTTTGGCTTTTTTTAAAAAAAAAAAAAAAATTTATAAAGACTCGGTGGTGGGGGTGCCGAAGGTGGTTTTGTTTGTGGCTATATGTAATTTTTTATATATTAAATTCGCATTGTTTTGGGATTTTTAGGAAACAAAATATAGGTGGAATTTAGACATAAAATTTACGACCTTTCATATTCTAAATTTCTTTCATGTTAAATTTAAAACTTCTTCGTTTATCAACCCAATTAATAAAGAAATAATAATATATCATTCCTTTAAACACGAATTTTGTCTAAATACCATGTTTAACTTCTCCATCCAAAATATGTTATAAATCTAAATTCCTTATAATTTCAGGGGGTGAGGATGGTACTTGTTTTCCATGGCACTTTTCTAGTTAATTCAGCTTGCCACATGTGGGGAAAGAAACCATGGAACACCGGTGATATGTCTAGGAACAATTGGTATATTGTATTTATTCCCCACTCTGCCATATTTCATCTTGCTATATGTAAAATTGGAGTAATTTTTGAGTGTTCCCGGTACACCACGTGGTTGGTGTACCATCCAATAGACGGAAGACATATGGAATATGTCCAATGCAGTCCGCCACATGTCATAAGAAGAAATGCAGTAAGTTGGATAATAATTTCACATGTTCTATGTTTATTGGATGGTACACCAGACACGTGGTGTACCTGGAACATTTAAAAATTTCTCGTAAAATTGGGATATTAATATGTTTTATACATCATCTTTAATCATTTAGGTGGGTGGCACTGTTAGCGCTTGGAGAAGGGTGGCATAATAACCACCACGCTTTTGAATACTCAGCACGACAAGGACTAGAATGGTGGCAATTTGATTTTACTTGGTACATAATAAAATTTCTTCAAGCTATTGGATTGGCAACGGATGTGAAGGTCCCAACTCAAATTCAAAAGCAACGAAAAGCTTCAAAGAGTAGAATCCTGGCTACTCAAAATTAGGCTTTGAAGATTTACCCTACTATGGATATGATGGATAATTATAGCTTCAAATCCTATATGCATTTGCAATGGGGTCAAATTCATGCATGGTGTGGATTCTGGGATTAGTCTCGTATTTCTATGGCTTCTAAAATAATCACTTATAATCATACTGTGGAAAAATCAGCTATGAAAAGTGTTTAATTCTGGCATATTGAAGTAATTTTCCGTATTATGAATAAAATTGACCCCATGTTCAAAGTGTGTTTAGTTACTATTTGGGCCTAAATTTGGCACGCCCAATCCAAAAGCAAAAGCCCACATCATTTTTCAGGCCACCTGTTTGGGCCTAAAAGTTGAAGCCCTCAGCCCATCGACGCGCCCATCCCATTATCCAATAAACAGGCCAAAGCAATGCACTCGGCCCAAACACTGGAGGCTTGGAAGCAGTCAAAATCAAGAAAAGACTTGGGCCTCGAAGGAACTCAAATTGGGTTTGAAACAAAACTTGACTCAATTGGTTTTAAATTAAAAGAAAAAAGAGACAGACCCACGTGACCCTCTGTTCTAAGAAAAGTCAACAAATTCAACTAGAATTAATAAGGGATGAATAGGGACAGATATAAAGAAGAACGTCTCTGAAAAGACTCTGCTGCCAGGAGATCAAGTTCCGTTTTGTTTATTCAAGGATATTCTTCTGCTCAAAAGAAGGCACCATTTTCAAAAGATAAGCAGACTCTGTTTCTATGAAAAGCAGATAAGTGGAAAACAGGGAGTTGTTCAAAAACTGAGAACTTACCATCACAAGCTTCAGATTCTTGCAAAAGCAGTCGAAAAGGAAGAAAAGTATGGCACCCCATCAAAATACAGGGAAATGATCACTTCAGGAACTGATTGTTGAGTGTTTTACTTGCCAGAAAATGGATAGAACTCCTTTTTTTTTTCTTTTTTAATTAAAAGATCTTTTGAGATTGTTTGCCGCCCAAATATTAAAAGAATCAAAATTCCCAAAAGCATTTCTTATAAATACAGGAGAGAGTGAACAGAGTAAACACACACAATCAACACAACCAAAAACTCAATCAAAAGACAAACACTCAAGATGATCACTTAATCTCAGAAAATCTTCAAACAGATTCAAACAGACCCAGAGTCTGAAACATTTCAATTTCAAAAGCTTCACAACAAGCTTGCAGAATCATACTGCTTTTTCCCAGCAAAGACAGTTAGAACACTGTTTCTGATTCGAATCCCAATTCACAAACCAGCAAAACGAGATTTCTCTCGTTACAAATTTGGTTCAGTAAAGCCAAGACAAGTAGAGTTTGAGTTTTCACGAATACGAAAAACCTCAACAAATTTATGGAGAGCCTTGACTAAGTAGCACAGGTACCATAGTACAGTTCCAGCTTAAGTCCAACCACTTCTGCCCATTTCAGACTGGAAAAGTCCCAGTTCTGCCCATCCAAAAGCCTTCCAGGGCTTGAAATAGATTAAAGCTCTGCCAAACTCAAGCTTTGGCATCGATTTGCAGCTGAAGCCTAGCAGTTGAAGTTGTTAAAAGTCCAGTCCAGCACAGGCATACCCAATCCAACCCAGAACAGAGGCATCTACCCAGACAGAAATGGAAGCACAGCCCTCTTTTTGTCTTTTCATAGTCAGTTTCCCTTTTTGAACTTTATAAAGGGGAGTTCTGCCTGAAAACGGTTCACTCTGTTATCATTCATTCTGGCCAGAACTACCAGTTTTATACTGTGAAAAATTATGAAGTCCTTACCAGTCTAAAGCATAGAAAAGAACTTACTTGGGAGATATTCCTCACCCAAATTCACAAACGCTTGTTCAAAAATCAGTAGCTTGGGGCGCAAGTTATTTATTTTAATAGTCTGCTAGGACTTTCATTGCTAGCAGTGGCACGCTCGCACACTAAAGAAAGTTGACTTGATTGACCAGTCAATGGTTTTCAGGACAATGGGGAACTTTACCCTACCATCACAGGAAACAAATCAAAACGAGTGAACAGTTACTTGTTTGGTAAAAATAAAAATTACTTTCATTTGCATTTATACACTTATTAGTTAAGATTAAAATAAGAGTTAATTACACATACATCTCCTGAGCTTTCTCTTGTTTTCACATAACCCCTCGAGGATTTGAAAATTACACGACCACCCCTTGAGATTTCCAAATTTGAGAAAGAAAGAAAAAAGTACATGTTCGTGTCTTATCTTCCAATACTCGTTATAAGAAGTTGGGCCAGAGAATCAGCCCGCTCATCCTATTCCATGTTTGTTTACTTGTGTTTTACGAAGTATATGCAAGCCCAATACATGGCCTAGGGATGGTAATTTTCCTTGCAGGTAAGGGTCTTCGAGGGGATTCGACCCTAACGGGTCAAATATGAAAGACAAAAAACGGGTATGGGAAATTTTTTGGGTATGGTGTTCGGGGAGGGGCGGGGATGGTATTTTAATCTCCAACCTGAACCCTCCCCATTTAGAATATATGTAATTTTTTGATGAGGTATATATATATATATATATATATATATATATATATATATATATATGTATATATATATATATGTATATAAATATGCTATTAAAGTGATTGTATCGACTAAGTTTTCTATTTTCTATTATTATATTATATATTTATATAATTTATACAAATTTTAAGCCACACTACTTATTTATTTAGTTAACTTCCGGTCCATATGTAAATATTCTTATATTGTCTTATAAGTATATATTATATTAATTATCTTGCCTTAGTACTATTTTTTTTCTTCAACAAAGTAGTTTTATATTGGTTTTTTCTTCCATAATGGGACAGGTCGGGGAACCCATTCCCCAACAAATGTGGGGATGGGAATCTCGATATAAATATTGCAGGTATGAAGGCGGGTATGAGGGAAAAAGTTTAACGGGGATGGGGATGGGGATGGGGATGGGAATGGCATACCCACCCCCGATTCGACCCATTGCCATACTTTTTTCCATGCAGGCCCCGCCCATAGAATACGCGAGTTGGGTGATGGCATAGGGCCCGAAAAAGTAGGGCCTCCTAAAAAACCATTTAGCCCAAGAATTTTAGTAGCAAACACGACATTTTATTTGTGTAATTCATGCTTTTTGTGATTTATTCTAAAATGTTTTTGGCTTTTTTTTTTATTTTTCACATAGCGAGTCTCTTTTATGTAAATTAACCAACTTAGCACCTACACTGAGGTTTTTTTATTTTTTTATTTTTTGGTTTAAAATGAAGTAAGTGTTGAACATAAAAGGCTTCAACTTTTATTTCTATCCAGGACTTCCAAAATCAATGAACCGAGGCAAGTCCATCAAAGGTGCCTTCTTGTGCGTTCAAATGACATCATTTTCACCTAGCTAGTATGTGTGTGTCTTTCTTTTCTTTTCTTTTTTCTTTTTTGATAATGTATGGAAAAAAGGATCTAATATGTAATAAGGTGTGCGTTGTCTTTCTGAGTCTTGGCACAGGTGTTAATTTGTCTTTGTTTGTACCCAGCTCACCCACACTTGTAATTATCTCATTCAACCTAAACATGTCTTCCCACAAGATTCACATATATCTCATTTGATTTAGCTGTTTGAATTGAATGGTTTCAAACTCAAAAAGTCTACACGTTATTGAAAGTGGGACTCTTCACCTTTGATCTGATTCACTTTTGCTCCTAATTATCCAACGGTTGTCCTCACGTCATGCTTTTGTATCAATGATCTCAGTAAACCAAGGTTGTTATACTTATTTTCCTAATTATTTGAAAATTGTTGTCTTAATCACATGCTAAATGCAGTCCACTATATGATTAGGCATATGAGAACAAATTAGATGAAAGTACCTAAATTCTAATTGCAAGTAATTAATCTTGGGAGGTCATGTGTTTGATATCAATGAAACATTTTCCTAGTCCGGATGGGCCCTTTTCTTGTTTTCCTTGTATGTTTTTTCTTCTTTGTCCATTCTCTAAACAACATCACTTTTTCCACGAAAACGGATTGGAAAGAAGCATATGCATGTTACCTTCTCTTTTGCCAACATTCTTTTCAAACGCTAGCACAACGTCATGTTTATTTATGTTAGGAATTCCATTGTTATGGGCATTTAATTTGAAAATATGGAAAATTACATTTTAAAAACAAGAGAAACTAATGGAAATCCTTTTATCCGTGACTATTTTCATGTTGTGTTACATACTAATTCACATGTTATATTATAGGTCGGTGCACAACCGAACTTCTCTTGTACATGGTGACCTGCAAAGATCAACTAATAATTTTTCGCCTAGTGATATTTATATCCACTTTATTGGAGTATGCCACAAGTACTCGGTTCGCATGAATACAAATTCAATACATATTTATTGTTACCCTCACTACTCGTGGTTTTTATAAATGAGGGAAACAAAAAAATTTGTTGAAAAAAAAAATTTGAACTTAAATTAAAATGCCATTTGTAGACGATTTAAAAAAAAATGAAACATACTTCTAATGTATATGCCTCAACTTCAAATGAAAAGACAGAACCATTGCGTAGGAAGGTTCCATAATGGAAAGACAAAATATCTTGCCATTGCTTTTTGCGAACCAACTTCAGATTTTGCTCCCAGAAATTGCGTGCCCCCACACAACATCTCTAAGCATACATAAGCATGACCCATGCATTCCATAAGCCGTGGCACTCATGAAACTAACAGCTAGGATCCTCAATCAAACCCACGACATCATCAAAACGTCATGCTGATGTCATACACTAAGGTACATCATAAAGTCCCTGGAGCTCAAGCAAACCTTTCTCATTGGGTCTTATTGGATGTCAACAAAATTCACTTTGACCTTCCAAAAACATACCGAATTTTTTCTCTCTCATTGCTCTATATATACACCTACAGATATCTCTCAATTTCCCTCACATCAATTTGAACCAGTTTTCAAACCAGAGTTTTTTAAGACTAATAACAGAGAATATGCCAGAGAGAGAAGTTGTCCAAAAACCTCGTCTTGTGGTGAGGAAGTTCTTGGCTAGGCCTCAACATGAAGGAGTTGGGGCAGTTGTTAGAAGGAGCATTGGGAGGTAAGTAGATCAGTGAGTTTATGACAGATAGACCAGAAAAGGTCTTGTTTTTCATTCAAATGAAGAGAAAGATTGGGGAATTTGAGATGTTTGAATCAGTGGGTTGTTGCTTTTTTGTGCAGGTTTGAGCTGAAATACTTTGATCCTTTTCTTGTTCTGGATGAGTTCTCAGGTGGGCAGCTCTGTTTTTCTCTGTTTCTTTATTGTATGTAAATGTAATAGATGTGTTTGTTTATAGCTATTTTCTAATATTTTCTTTTGCAATTGCAGTTTCTGCTCCTGCTGGGTTTCCTGATCATCCACACAGAGGTCTTCATCACCGTCCTTGTAATTAGCTATGCTCATTGAGATTAATATTGGGTTGAATTCTAATTTTTCTTTCTTTCTTTCTTTCTTGAATTACAGGGTTTGAGACAGTGACCTACATGTTGCAGGTATGAAGTCTTTATAATCATTTCTTTGCTGTTTAAGATACCTTTCCAGCTAATCAGTTTCTTGTAAATTAATTACCTGAAAACTTCCGCAGTGGACTAAGACATAATAATACCTTTTTTTTTCTTTTGTAATTAAAAAAAAAGAACCACCTGGAAACCAAAGTCTCCCTCATCTAACTTTTCAAAGTGACTTTTTTAAAATAAACATGTTCAATGTGACTTAATGCAGAATTAATCAGTCAAATTGTTATGCATTTTTTATTTTTTTCAATGGAAAGGAATCAAACCTTTAATCTAGCACGTAACGTTTTAATTTCAATTAAAAATAATACAAAATTCGAATAGCGTTCACTGCATGACTGGCAAGGTCAGCCCTCCAGACCTTGGTTCTTTTTTTTCTTTTTTTTTGGGTTACTATTTTCTTTGATGTGAACTGTATATGGGTAGGGTTTGATTAATGAAATCGGTTTTGGGTGATCAGGGAGCTGTCACACACGAAGACTTTGAAGGGCACAAGGGGACAATTGGAGCCGGTGACTTACAATGGATGACCGCAGGAAGAGGTATTGTTCATTCAGAAATGCCTGCGGCCCAGGGAACCCAAAAGGGTTTGCAGTTGTGGATAAACCTCTCCTCCAAACATAAAATGTATGTATATTATTCATGTATTTTTATTGACCATGGTCCATGGATATATCATATATAGGAAGGGTGTGAGTCGACTTTATGACATATACTTGACGTAATCTAGGGTTCATTATAAAGCCTATACTAATTTGAAACGTAATTAGGAAAACATTCTTTTGCGAGACAGTTTAGCAACATAAAATGCTTATGTTACGAGTTGCGAATTTGGACTATTTGATTGAGTAAGTTTTTTGTCGGAATATGCAGTGTAGATTCGCAACATGCAGCGTAAACGTCTTATACTGCTAGTCTGATAAGAGAACATTACCCGAATATTCATATGGAATATTTATGTCATTGGTCATGATGGGATATAATCCTTTTCAAAAAGTGCTTTTGAATGCAGCGCACATTCTGTGTGCAAGCCAGCCTGAAATATCTTAGCAATACTAGAAATCTATGGGCTTTTTACCCTCATATTCCGTGGTCATCAAGAAATCTTCTGTTCTGTGATGATGCATCATTTGCTAGTGCTGGTATAGCTTTCAACTTTTGGAAACTTAGGATAAGTTTTGACAAATAGAGCTAAGACTTTGATAGTGGTTGATCAGCTTTTATTTCACACCATCATTTTTGCTTTTAACTCATTAAAAAAGTGACAGAAGTCCTTGTCACAATCAAATAATATTCTTCGAATTAGGTAGCTTTTTTATTCTTTCTAATCTATAATCATTATGTAAATTTTGTTAACACAGGATTGAGCCAAAGTACCAAGAAATGCTGAGCAAGGACATAGCAGAGGCTGCAAAAGATGGGGTGAAAGTTAGGGTAATAGCTGGAGAGGCCTTGGGAACAAAGTCACCAATTTACACAAGGACCCCAACCATGTACTTGGACTTCACTCTGAAATCAGGGGCTATTTTGCAACAGCCAATACAAATATCATGGAATGCATTTGTGTATGTGTTGGAGGGGGAGGGTATTTTTGGAAGTCCAAAATCTTTGCCAGTGACAGCCCACCATCTTCTTCTTCTTGGATCTGGGGATGGCTTGGAGGCATGGAACAAATCTTCCAAGCCCCTTAGATTTATCTTAATTGGAGGTGAACCTTTGGGTGAGCCAATAACACAATATGGGCCCTTTGTGATGAACACTCAAGAAGAGATTGACCAAACCATTGATGATTTTGACAATTGTGTCAATGGATTTGAGAAGGCAAGACATTGGAGTTCTGGAGATGCACTTAGCCTTGATTTTTAGATCTTTTGTTATTTGATAATTTATTGGTTGATTTTGGAAGATGTGGAAATAAAAGTAGTTCATTGATTCATCAATTTGTCTACATCAAAAGTTATGATTTGGATAAAGAACCACAAGCAGTTTGATGGCTACATTTCTATTAAATTGATTGTACAATACATATATATATATATATACACACACCTTTTATTTATAATACAAAAATTAGGTTTGATAATGACAAATAATATAGAACAAACATATGCATCCAAGAGATAATAAAGATGATGCTCATTGTGAAGACAAAGTGCTTAAAAAATTATATGAAATGACAGAACGTGTACGGATGTTATATCAACCTATATTCCTAAATAAATGCTCAATTTATTTAGTAATAGTGTTTTTTCTTAATATGTAAAGTATTTTGTTGACACATTATTAGTGCTAGCCCCTTGGCACACGCTCATGCATGTGCCAATTGATTTTCTTTTTTATTTTATATTTTATTTTTAGTATTAAGAAAAGATAACATGGGTAGTTAAAGTAGGACTTATTATCTGATTTTGTTTTTAATTTTAATTTTTTTTTAATATGGTAAAAATGTGAATTTACCATGTTATCCTCATTTAATTAATAATTTCAATTCTTAATGTTTGAATTAACCAAGGGCATTTTTTGGTATTTTGAATGTTTCACCATTCTCTGCCTTTTGCTTTATATATATATAGATTTTATGGAAATCTTTTTTTTTTTTTGGTTCAAAACAAAATCCATTAGGCTTTACATGTACTAGTTGATTAAAACCAAGAGATCGAAATCTCCTTTCCAAATATCAGTTAACTGCTTGCTTCCACAAAAAAAACAAAAGATATGAAATTCAACTACACACATGATATGCATCCAAACCATGCTAAAAGAACTTCCATGCCAACACAAGCAAATATTTCTCTGTGTTTGAATTTTAGTACCATTTCAATGCTTACATGATTGATTAGTGTCGCCTATTATTAACCACTTTCGGAGGAAAAAATAATATGATATTGTCTGCAGAAAGATTTAGCCAATATCATCTCTAGAGGATCACACATTTTCTTTTTCTTTTTTTATTCTTTTTCTTTTTTCAGTATTTTGTAGAGAAAATTTACCTCAGACGGTTTTCAAACCATATATTTATGGAGAACATGCCATCAAAAGGGTGATCAATGACCCTAGTTGATGTGTGGTGTGGCACTCCATCCATCACTTGACTAGTATACGAAGGGGTGAGTGAGAGTTATTTAAGGATTACACATGCATACTAAAAGTTCTAACATAATCCATGGTTCACATTCTCGCCGCTGACTTTTCAGGGGGAAGTTCGGAGTTGGTGTTCGAAATGCGGATATGGATTGGGATTCCACTACGTGTGCCTGACTGGCTATGGGAAAACGGACGACAACCAAAAATTTTGAAGGGCCCAAAATTCTTGGGGAGCAACTTGGGTAGAGAATGGATTTATAAGAATACTAGAGGGTAAATAGGTGTTGGGCACTGCTGTTTGGGCATGGGTTCCAAAGGAAAAGAGAAGGAGGAGAAAGAAAAGGAGCTCATCAAATATGGGGAGAGGTACTCTACCATGGTAGACAATGCACTCAATCCATCACTTTACAAGTACGAAAGGGATAATGAGAGTTATTTAAGGATTACACACGCATACTGTTTGTGCCTGATAAATCACGGCCATGAGCTGGCCGAAGGAGCCTTTTCTCTCGGCCCTGGCACTTGTTTGCAGAGGCTGAAACGCAGCGTTTCGCCAGGGTATTTCGCCTTCCTAAAATAAAAGAAGGAAATGCTAAGGCATGATCATCTCGGCCTCAAGCGTAGGCCGAGGCCGAGGCCGAACAAAATTGCGGCCAAGACATTAAAGGCAAATCATCACGTGACAGCAGGGTCCTAGGCTTCACTTAATGAAGTAGTGCCTGTTTAATGCAGCGAACCCATTGGCCACAAAGTAGCATTTAATGCATGAGGAAAGGTGGGAAGTGACTGAAGTCAGGATTTGGTGATGAAGATCAGAGTGATTGGACGTGGACATTCTCACAAGAATTCTGACAGCTTGAGATGTTGGTTCACCAGCTATCCAGGCCATAAATGCGTCTCCACGGCCAGAGGTTCAAAACCCACGATCGAGAGCGGCGGCCGAGATTCACCGGGATTTCTGGAGTCTCACCACCATACTTCACGATCCCAAATGTCGATTGGACTGCCCACTTGCACTAATCAGACTCCACTCTGCGTAAATTCAGCCTCGATTACTCATCCAGGGACTCTTCCTATAAATACAAGACTCGAGCTACATTCAAAGGGTTCAACACCAAAACAAGCCTCCCACGGAGCAACTTATTTTTTCCTGTAATGCACTTTCAATATCTTTACTTGCTTTCCTAGGAGTAGTGTTAGATTGTAAGCAGAATCCATTCATTAATATATCATACGACCCTTGATTTTCAAGGTGCCGGAGCACCATCCTTGTTGTTCGTTCACTCACCTCATATATCACACGACCGTCGCTCCCTGAGCAGCGCGCCGGAGCACCGCCCAAAATCCACCACCAACACCATCACTCGACGGCCTTGTAGTTCAGGCCGTGAACCTAACAGCCGAGACCAGTTCCTCTCTCGGCTACAATCGTTTGACTAGGAAGACAGATCAAACAGGCGCACCATTCATCCATCCAACACTCATCGAAACATCAACGCACGGTAAACCGTGCTGGCACGCCCGCGCACAACCGCACCGCATCCAAAAGCAGGAAATCCCGTGTTAACGCACATCCCCTCGGCCCGGAACTCCAGGCCGTGAGATTTGCGCGGCAGACACATACTAAATCAAGTTCTAATAAATATTACATGCAGGGGCATCTTGGACCCTAGACATTCTCATACATGCCTTGACAAGAACTGTAAGATACGTAAATATGAGGTTCAGGATACGATCTTCGATTTCCATGCCATGTGCCTCAGCGGCTATGGAAAAAATAGAGGGCAACAAAGATTTTTCGAGAGCTCAAAATTCTTAGGAAGAAGGCTAAGGAGAGAAAGGGTTCGTTAGGATATTGAAGGGTGTCATGTCTTGGGCATTGATGGTCGTCGCTCATTGCCCATCCATCATTTTACAAGTACAAAAAAGGTGAGTAAGATTCTTTAAAGATTACACATGCATACTGAATTAATTTCTAATAGATATTCCAAATAAACACAAAAAATGAGAATTAATTTCCTAAATAAAACATAAGGTTCGTAAAAAATGATGATGGGACTCTTTTTCAACAAGCTTTCCCTCATGTTCTATGGTTCTTATTCTGGTCACTTTCTCAAATTCTAATTACATGCAAGCAGGTTCGGTCCTGACATTTTGGTGGCCCTAGGGCCAAATATTAAATGAGGTCCTTAGTAAACGAAAAAATAATAATTTGCTCATGCCAGTTTTTTTTTTTTTTTTTTCTTAAATAGAATAATTTCATGGAGAATGCTAACAACCTTCGTCATTCTTTTTCACTAAAAACAATATTTTTAATTATAAAAAAAAATATTATGCATTTCCAAATTTACTTTTGGTAGAAACTAAAGAGTCAAAACTCCTTAGTTTTTCACTTTCTTACTGGTGCACCTGCCATTTTTTGTTCATTTAATTCTTGCACCACCTAATTCTTCATGGACTTAGTAAATCTTCCAAACCATGCCTTAGGAGATTGGTTTAACCCATATAATGACTTTCTGAGCTTGCAAACTTGATTTTTCTTGTCATGAGCTAAATTACATCTTGGTGGTAAATCCATGTATACCTCTTCTTCCAAGTCTCCATGTAAGAAGATATTTTTAACATTGAACTGATGTAGTGGCCAATCTAAATTTGCTGCTAGAGACATTAGGACTATGATAGTGTTGATCTTGACTACTGCGGCAAAGGTCTCCTAGTAATCCACCACATACCTCTGTGTATACTGTTGTCCAGATTTCAGCTGCACCAAAATGGATTCAGCTGCATCCTCAACTTGTGATACTCGCAAGTGCACGAACCGTTGGTAGTTTAGCGTATGTAAGTGCGAGGTCGATTCCACAGGGATTGGTGATTGAATGATCCAATTCAGTTTTCCTACACAAAACAGAAACAAAAACAAAGAACATGAAAGAAGGAAGAAAATAAGAAAGTAACTCAAGCAAATAAGTTCCCAAGTTCAATTTAGATTAATGGATTGATTCTAGCTAAAGTATGATTAAGCCATGGTGTGTGGTCATAACCTTGTGTTCCTAATTCCCTAATTTGATCATTTGTTGTCTAACCTAAAATTAAGCATTAGGAACCCATTAAGCATAGAAGAACATTTTAAACAACCAAGCATGTATCTAATCCCTGTTGTCGAATGTCCATACATACTCTTCCTATTCATAGTTCAATTCGAATTAAAGCATGGTGTCTACTCTTAATTCAAACCAAGATAGCTAACATGCAAGCCTAAATGGTGATCAATCATTCAAACTAGCATATTAACTTATAAGCATAATGAATAAGAACAAAAACCATAATTGAAACTTGGAAACTAATTAAACTTGAATACTTAAGAAAGAATGTACATTACAAGAAAAATAAATTACAACTAAGAAAACATTAAAGAAAGCTAGAATTGAGAACTAGAAAGGAAAACTAAGAGAATTTGAGGGAGAGAAGAGAAGGGAGCTCTAGAGAAGTGTTTGAGAGCTCCCCCCCTTGGGGTGTGTTTACAAGCTTAGAGAACTTCCCTATTTATAGGCCTAGGGGAAGTGAAAATCTGAATTCAATATGGCTAATGCATACAACACTTGTTTTATAAAATCTGAAATGGTTGATGCACTTGTATTAGAAAATCTAAATTGGGTGATGCACTTGTATTAGAAAATCTTGAATTGGTTGATGCACTTCACCAATAGATCCCACCAGCAGCCCTAGCTCATCTTCATGTCACCATGACCAAGCTTCCAACCAGAAATGATAGCTCATACCTAGCTCACCATGACCAAGCATCCAACCAGCACATGCTGAGGTCAGCATGACCAGCAACTTCAAGGGCTTACAACTTGGGCTTCTCTTAATCAAATTAGGACTTTAAGCACTCGAAATTGAAGTTCAGAATGTCTTCTTTCCAGCCATATGTTATTTGGGCCAATCCAAGGTCGGAGGAGGAAGTTAAGGCTAAAACAAATTGCTAACTCATTTTGCGCGCTGATAAAATCCATCCTGAGCATGGCTCTGTGTTTGCTAGGTAACAGACTCCACAATTATCCAATGGGGCTGAATTTCGGATATGTTATAGTATACACCCATTGGAACAACTTTCATGAATAATGTGGCCTCATCCGAGCTATGTAGGTTGCTGAAACAAAGCTTGCAATATGACCTACGAAACTGGGCTGGCAGGGGACTGTAGCCAAAATTGAGTTTGTCTTTAAGCTCTTCATCCATTCATCCAAATTAGGCCCTAACATGCATGGATTGCATCATTTACTATCCAAAGCTTACCTAAAGCTCAATGAACTGAAAGATAAACACAAAAAGGATTAAAAGCACAAGTTTAACTCAAAAACATAACCAAATCATAAGCTAGAAGGGTACAAAATGATATACAATTATGAACCGATCAAATACCCCCAAACCTAGATTTTGCTAGTCCTCGAGCAAAACAACACAAAACAAAGTTAAAAACAAAACAAGAAGTTAACTAGACCACTTTCGTAGGTAACTCGATTGCATTGAGCGAATGCAACAAGCCTTTAAACCTCTAGGCATCCCTAGTAGGAGGAGTTGTGTCTCCTGAGGGTTTAACAGTTACGATACCCACAAACGTTTTTCTAACTCTACAAAACAAAATGGTTAGAAAACTTATTAGATTTGTTAGTTCTTAAGCAAAACCAAAACCAAAAACAAACATAAAAATAAAAACAAAACACAAAACACAAAAAAAACAAAATCAAAATAAAAACTCAAAACAATCTTTCCGAACATTTTGTGAAGAGAAATGACTCATGCACATGACTTAAACGTTTTGACAATAAAAGCTCAATTTTAGACATTATTCACAAAGCGGCAAAGTTCAAAACATAATACGCTCAAAGTGTAGTAGTGTGATAGCCAAATGCAACAAATTCCCCAATCTTAGTTTCCACACAATTTCAAAAACCATACCAAGCACAAATGCAACTTCAAATCTCACCAAAGTTGTCCTCTCACAAATGAATCACTCAGAAGAGGGCTATAATGCAACACTCAGTTATAGACATGGGATTAGAGTTAAATCATAAGGTACTTAACTCAAAAATAGGAAGATGAAGAACTTGCATTAATATGATCTCAAGAAGGAGGCCAAACACTTAAAAGTAGAAAAATGAATGCAATTCAACCACATGACATTTAAGATCAATTTAGGTCTTTATTATAGGTTGTAATGGGGCCAAGGGTGTAAGGTGAGTGAGAAATGAAAGGTATGGATAATACAAAGTCCAAGGAACTCACAATGTAAGAGCATAAAAAAAATTGTTTAGAAGACTTCGAATCATCACGATTAGATTTTTTTTCTTTTACATGATCAAAACTCCTTATACCTTCATTTACAATGATTTAAACTCCTTTCCAAACACCAATGAAACCCAAAAACAAAATTTCATTCAACTACCATTTAATCATAACTTTTTTCTTTTCTTTTCTTTCACCAATTGTGTGATTTTCTTTTTTTTTCTTTTTTTTTCTTCTATGTAATATCCCTTCCCAAACTTAGCATGAAAAACACATCCGAATTAGAGCTCATGAGTTCCTTAGAAAGGTAAATATTTATTTTTCGGGCTAAGGCGAGGAAATATAATTGGTAAAATGAAAGAAAAGGTTTACATGTAGGCTCAAAATGGTTAACAATGGAAAATCATGCTTAAGCATGCATAAGGTTAGCTTGAAAGGCACAAACGATCCAAAGAAGGCCTTAATATCATTTCTTTAAATGTCATGAAATCAAATTGCATAAGAATGAATGACTTTTAAGTGTTCAACCAAATCAATGAATAATGAGATCAAACAACAACTTTGATGACAAGAAAATAAGAGTATGTGTATAACACTCATGAAATGAAGCACAAGGCTCAAAAGCTCACATTATATGGTTATATAAGTCTAATTTATGCTTGATACAATTCTTTGGGTCATGCAAATCCTTTAATTGGAAAATTATGAAACAAATGGCAAGTGCAAAGAAGGTTTCGAACATATCATGCTAGAACGATGCCAAATTAATTAATTAATTAATTATTTTATTTTTTTTATTTTACAAGAAGAATTTACAAGGAACAAAAAAAAAAAATAATAATAATAATAATAAATAAATAAAATTCAATTTTCATTTAAGTCATGCAAACATTTATCACAATCTCATCAAATGTGTTCGGAAAGTGACTCAAAACAAAACAAGACTCAAAATATAGAAAAAGAAAAAAAAAAAAAAGCAAGAAATATATATATTTTTTTAAATAAGAGAAACTAAATTTACTTGGTAAACTCCAATACCCCCAAACCTAGATATGAACATTGTCCTCAATGTTTAAAAATTAGGAACAAGCAATGTCATAACAAGAAATGAAAGGTACTAAAGTAAATATAAAATCACAAAACACACAAGAATTGAAATAAAATAATTACAAAATAAAAATTACAAACAAACAAAAAAAATAAAAATAAAAATAACGAAACAGTAAAACACTCGAAACAAAAAACAAACAGTCTTACACAAACCAAAACCCAAACGATTGAAAGCCCAACCCAAAAGAAGTTAACACACTTTGAAACCTAACAACGGTGAAAACCCGAAGCCCACAATGAAGTCCGAAGCCCACATGTTATTATTAATTTATTTTATTTATTTATTTATTTTAATTTAATGAAACGTGAATTGGGAGTGCGAAGGCGGGTATTTACGAAACAGAAAAAGTGTGGTCCTTGATGCCTTGGTTCCTGGGAAGTCACGGGGAAAATAGGTGAGGGACGTGTCGGCGTGCAGAGGCCGCTTTCACATCCCCCAAGCTAGAATTATTAGACTCGTAGGAAGGCGCGACGACTTTTTCACTTGAAGGTGGTGAAAGGTGAAAATGCAATTAAGGGGGTTGGGAAACGGGTGCGGCGACATATAGAGATAAGCCGTAAGGGCCGCACAGAACTCAGAACCGCAATGGCTAGGGTTAGCAAAAACTAAGTCTATAAAAGGTAAAAAAAAGAAAGGGTAAAAAAATACAAACTCAGAAACACACAAAAGAGAAAAGAAAGAAAGAAGATAAGAAGTGAGAAATCAAATGGCCTCTTCCTACCCCTTTTCGTTGGATCTCAACCTAGCTCCACCGACTCAAACACGAGGCCAAGCAGCAGCACCAGTATGGATGCCCTACTTTGCCTCCTCACGGGGGCATGTGACTGTCAATGACTCAATACTCCTGGACAACGATGTTGCCATTGGAGTTGGCAGAAATTTAGTGACTCCCAAAGATATACATGTGTTCAGGACAAGGGATGACAACCAGGTCACGAGTGATGCCCTGGCACTGAGCGTGCAGAGTACAGCATGTGTCGCAAGTTTGGGTCATCGCCTACTTGCGAAGTCCCATGAGGTAGAGGTGCTTAAAGCTCAGTTGGCGGCGGAGCGAAGTATGGTTGAAGAGTGTCAGACTGCTATAAAAAGCTTGAAAAGGGAGAGGTCAAGGATAGTGGAGGTGAATCGACACCAGCTAGAAGTATTGCGGGACGAGAATAGAAACCTATCAAAGATGGTAGAGTTGTACTCTCGCGACATGCGAAAACAGCTGGAAGACCTAGACCGACCGGGTAAACGCAAGCAAGCAGATCGTGAGAGTAGTTACGCTCAAGCTAAGATTGTGATCTTTGGGAGCTCAAGTGGTGAGCCCCAAGAGGCTGTGCATGAAGCCCAGGAAGAGGACAGCCAGAGGGCCAAACTCAAAGCTCCAATGGTCGAGACACCGAGCACTGTGAAGAAATGACTTCTACTGCATTATTGATGTTTTTATTTTAATTTATTTTATTTTTTTGGTTGTTTTTGTCTTTATTTTGTTTTGGAAATAAAAGAGTAAATTTGCAGAAGGAAAAAGAAAACGGAAAAGAAAGCACACTTTCCAAACTTAAATCAAACGAAGACGACAAACGGAAATGGAAGCACAGTTCCCTAACTAAAATAAAATAAAGATGATAGCCGAAAGGGAAAGGCAAAAACACAAAGCTCTAGAAAATGAAAGTAACGGGCAAAACAATAAAACACCAGAAAACACGGAAAAAAGAAAAGTAAAGTGAAAGTAAAGGTGCTCCCCCTTGAAGCGATTAGGTCGAGCATGCCCGGGAAATCCGAAATGGTGTTGGCACCTTCATCAGCATATGTCTATTTAAAGCACGCCTCTACAAGCGGATGATACCCAGCATTTCTTCCTGCAAACTCAAGGAAAAAACATCAAAAAATCCAGAAACAAAAAAATGGCATCCTCATGCACTCACCTTGATGATCTCGACCTTGAGCTGTCCCTTGCACCTCCGAATGCCCAGATAAGGGCTCCTCCAAACCGTGTCTTCCCAAACTCCATATATCATCACGGTACGGCCTCAAACTTTGCTGAGGCAATACCGAACTTTTCTGAGGCACTGCCGAACAGAGCAGTGCTGCTAGGAGGCATGATTAGCAGCAAGCTCACTCCGACAGATCATCTGCATGTGGCACAGAGGTCTGACAAGGCAGCGGTAGAGGAGTCCCACAATTTAACTGTGCTCCACGCGGTCTCCGCTACCAATTTGGGCATGCGCCTACTAGCGAGGACAAGGGAGTGTGCCGCGATGAGCGAGGAAATAGCTTCCTTGAAGGCTATGGTGGCGGACTTGCAGAAGCGGCTCTACTGTGCCAATCAGCACGTGGAAGCACTGCAAAGAAAAAATGAGGACCATGTGGAGCTGCTGCAGATTCTACAAGTGCGAGAAAATAGAGGCAATCCATGATGATGAAGAAGATGAAGAATATTTCTTTTTTTTGTTTTTTTGTTTTTTTTTTTATTGTTTTTTTTTTTATTTTGTTTTTGTTGTTTTGTTGTTTTTTTTTTTATGCAATGTTTGAAATAAAAATGTGTTTTAACACTCAGAAATAAACTAACCAACCAAACCACGTAAATAAAAACATAAACTAACTTAACGAAACAAAAACAAAAACAAATCAAAAACAAAGACTCAACAGAAAAGAAAACAAAGAAAATAAAAATAAACTTAATTTAAAAACACACGAATATACAAGCAACTCACGGATGACCAGTTAAGGGCCTCAGAAAACACAGCCAGGGGATCCGGGAAGGTTGGAGGGGTCACAATGGTCCCGCTTAAAACCCAAACTTCTTAGACACCGAAGGTGTCGCCTATAGAACTCCTAGACACTGTATTGACGGAAGTGCTCACTGGAGTTACCATAAGTCAGCTCATATGAAAAATCTTTTTAAAATTTTTAAGATAAGAAACAAAAACAAATTAAGATAAAATGGAACAACAAACCATAAACGAAAATGAACTAAGTACTCTAAACAAATTCAAACAAACAACATAAATTGTTGTACTAAAAGAAACAAACCAATAAACCAAAGAAAAACACAAACAGCACTTTCTATCACCCGTTTATCACCATTTGGACAGATTCGTTTCTCTGTTTTTCAGCTTCGACCTGTGTTCAGTTTTTAGGCTATAACTTTCCAACCGTAAGTCCAAATTTCACGTTCTTTATATGGTTGGATTCAGCACAGAAAAACAAAGAACTCAACGCAGACCAAAAGGTAAAAACAATGACGTAAATAAACATAATTCAAAGAAGAGAAAGGATTGAAATGCTCCCCCTTGAAGCGATTAGGTCGAATGTGATGCACTTGGAGGTCGCGACTTCTCCCATTGCTCCACACTTCCCATTCTTATGATTGAGGTTGCCATCTCTCTCCATTTTTATTAAGCTATCATAAATTGCTAAAACAAACACACAAACTTGAAATGGAATTAAAAGGATTAGGAAATAAAAACTAAAATGAAAAGGAAAATCAACACACATCCAATTCCATGCTTCAAAGCAACAAGCACCAATGGTTTGTGTAAGCTGGGACTTAAACCCAGTTCTCTTGCTTGTTGGGCAATTGTCCTTTTCTGTTGGACTACAAACACAACTTGTCCATTAACGTCATTAACTTTAAAACTTGAAATTATCTAGAAAAACATGAAAATGAAAAATAAAAATAAAACAAGTAGGGAAAAGAAATAGAACCAAACTATGTTGCCAATCCCCGGCAACGGCGCCAAAAACTTGTTGTCCAGATTTCAGCTGCACCAAAATGGATTCAGCTGCATCCTCAACTTGTGATACTCGCAAGTGCACGAACCGTTGGTAGTTTAGCGTATGTAAGTGCGAGGTCGATTCCACAGGGATTGGTGATTGAATGATCCAATTCAGTTTTCCTACACAAAACAGAAACAAAAACAAAGAACATGAAAGAAGGAAGAAAATAAGAAAGTAACTCAAGCAAATAAGTTCCCAAGTTCAATTTAGATTAATGGATTGATTCTAGCTAAAGTATGATTAAGCCATGGTGTGTGGTCATAACCTTGTGTTCCTAATTCCCTAATTTGATCATTTGTTGTCTAACCTAAAATTAAGCATTAGGAACCCATTAAGCATAGAAGAACATTTTAAACAACCAAGCATGTATCTAATCCCTGTTGTCGAATGTCCATACATACTCTTCCTATTCATAGTTCAATTCGAATTAAAGCATGGTGTCTACTCTTAATTCAAACCAAGATAGCTAACATGCAAGCCTAAATGGTGATCAATCATTCAAACTAGCATATTAACTTATAAGCATAATGAATAAGAACAAAAACCATAATTGAAACTTGGAAACTAATTAAACTTGAATACTTAAGAAAGAATGTACATTACAAGAAAAATAAATTACAACTAAGAAAACATTAAAGAAAGCTAGAATTGAGAACTAGAAAGGAAAACTAAGAGAATTTGAGGGAGAGAAGGGAAGGGAGCTCTAGAGAAGTGTTTGAGAGCTCCCCCCCTTGGGGTGTGTTTACAAGCTTAGAGAACTTCCCTATTTATAGGCCTAGGGGAAGTGAAAATCTGAATTCAATATGGCTAATGCATACAACACTTGTTTTATAAAATCTGAAATGGTTGATGCACTTGTATTAGAAAATCTAAATTGGGTGATGCACTTGTATTAGAAAATCTTGAATTGGTTGATGCACTTCACCAATAGATCCCACCAGCAGCCCTAGCTCATCTTCATGTCACCATGACCAAGCTTCCAACCAGAAATGATAGCTCATACCTAGCTCACCATGACCAAGCATCCAACCAGCACATGCTGAGGTCAGCATGACCAGCAACTTCAAGGGCTTACAACTTGGGCTTCTCTTAATCAAATTAGGACTTTAAGCACTCTAAATTGAAGTTCAGAATGTCTTCTTTCCAGCCATATGTTATTTGGGCCAATCCAAGGTCGGAGGAGGAAGTTAAGGCCAAAACAAATTGCTAACTCATTTTGCGCGCTGATAAAATCCATCCTGAGCATGGCTCTGTGTTTGCTAGGTAACAGACTCCACAATTATCCAATGGGGCTGAATTTCGGATATGTTATAGTATACACCCATTGGAACAACTTTCATGAATAATGTGGCCTCATCCGAGCTATGTAGGTTGCTGAAACAAAGCTTGCAATATGACCTACGAAACTGGGCTGGCAGGGGACTGTAGCCAAAATTGAGTTTGTCTTTAAGCTCTTCATCCATTCATCCAAATTAGGCCCTAACATGCATGGATTGCATCATTTACTATCCAAAGCCCTCATTATTACCTAAAGCTCAATGAACTGAAAGATAAACACAAAAAGGATTAAAAGCACAAGTTTAACTCAAAAACATAACCAAATCATAAGCTAGAAGGGTACAAAATGATATACAATTATGAACCGATCATATACCCCTTCACCACCAATCTGGCTTTATATCTTTCAATGGATCCATCTGCTTTGAGTTTCACAGTATAGATCCACCTACATCCCACCGTCTTCTTTCCGTGAGGTAAAGGTACGAGCTCCCATGTAGCATTCTTTTGGAGAGCTTAACTTCTTTCCATTTTGAGTCTTCTGGTGCTTCATTTACACCAGATATATCGGCCAATTGCTTCACAAAGTGTACATGTGACTCTGATGATATTCGTAGAGATATATAATTATTAATGGGGTATTTTCCTTTAGTTTTAAGATTTGCTTCGTACTGTACTCAAGGTTTACCACTGTTCTTTCTTTATGAAAGTTGGTATATAAGGGTATCTATATCTTTTATGCTTTCTGAAATCAAATCATCATGATATATTTAATTAGTGTTATTAGTTTCTGTAAGGGCCTTTTTCTTCCGGCAGCAAGTGCGCTGGGCTGATAAAATTGTCCCCTTTATCTGAGTTCGAAAATTAAGCCCCAAAATGCTTCGAAAGGGCAGTAAAGCCTTAGGAAGTATTTTGGTTATCATCTCCAACAAAAACAACAGCAACTTACAGATAATTTCTTCACGTTTACAGATAAACTTTTGGGCTTGGCATGAGAGGCATGTGGCGTGAGAGCAGAATTATCATGGGTTTAGCACTTTAGGAGAGAGAACGTGAGTTCCTATGAAGGTCAGAGGTTCTAATGGAAGAGAGGAGAGGTTCTAAGGAGGATTGGTGGAGAGTTTTGGGTGATTTTCGTAGCTTCCGGCAGCTTGACGGTGACTCTGTCAAAGCTTCTGTCAATCTGCCAAAACAGGAGGAGTAAGGGGAAAATGGGCAAGGATAGCACGAAAATTGCTAGGTTTTGCATGCAAGAGAGGAAGCTTGCTCTCTGAAGGTTGTGGGTTGTCCTGTGTTGGGTAGAAGAGGCCCTATTTATAGTGGCTGGGGTTTGTTCTTCTCCAAGAAACCATAATGGTTTCTTCCCAATCTAGCTAAGCTTTCCTCTTCCTTTCTTCTCCTCTTTCTTGACTTACTTCATGGTGGCAAAGTCAGCTCTGCCCAATCCCACAAAATCAGAGATTTTGGGTGCTCCAAGTTTCTTCCAGCGGGTGCGCCTGCTGGTTTAAGGAATGGCATCCTTCCTTGCATGCTAATATCCCTTGGTTCCTTGCAGGATTTTTGCTTGGAACTTGCTCCCAAGCCTCCCAGCAGCCAATCACTTGTGGACTCTCCAAGCTCCTTCGTGATTTTCTCTCCCAGCTGAGTGCCAAGACTTGTGCTCCCTTTTTATTCTAATTACATAGGCTTTTTAAGTCCACCACATGATTCATCTAATGGATGGGATAATCTGATCAAGTGTTGGGCCTTTTAGTTGGCCTATTCTAATTGGGGCAACGGGCTATTTTGGTTGGGCTATTTTAGTTGGAGTAATGGGGCTATTTTGGTTGGGCTATTTTAGTTGGAGTAATGGGGCTATTTTCTCTCTTGTGCTTTACCACGTTTGGGCCTAAAAAAAAATGGGCTTGAGTCCCGAGGCCCCCAAGCGACCCGAGACTTCCATTTCTCGACCCATCGATGGGCCCCATGATAACTTGTCACCATCCATACCACAACCCACTCAAGCAAGCCCCGGGCATTCGAGTGGCTTGGGCCCACTGAAGCTTGTTGTGGGATAATAATTTCTCGCTCGACATGGCATGTCGCTTGGCGTGCTTTTTTAAGTATGACGCTTGATAGGACGATTGGCACAAATTTGCAGAGCTAAATGCATCCTTATAAATTTAATCTCAGCTTCTGTCATGATAGATTTCTATTTTGGCGTGGCATGTGGGATATGGCTCGTGCATGGCGGACTTTTGTGCACTTCAAATCGAGTCTTTTTTCAATAATATGTCATCTTGGGCCTGGAATTTATTCGGGTCCAACCATGGATTTTTTGGGCCTCAACAGTTTCAGATGGAGATGTTACATGAATGACATCATCAGCAGGTAATTGGTATGGTTCTAGAGTTGAAGACGGGTCCGGAGTAGGCAAAATCTCAGCAAATGGATCAGCTGTCTCCTTCTGATTTTGGCAGTAGGGAGGCGACATGTCATGTGGCTCTGGTGACCGGTCGTTTCGTGCAGAGACACAAGGTGTGAACAACCAGAGTAAGGCGACCTGTCGTTTTGGGAGGACAACTAGTCATTTGGAAGCATAGACTGCTCTTGTGCACGGATAAAGGGAGGCAACCGGTCGCTTTGATGCTGAGTCTCTGCCGTTGTGAAAAAATCTAGAAAAGTCGAGGTGTTTGGCTCTAGATTCTCCTCTTATGCTTCTGAAAAATATATGTCATGTTCCCAGAACACTACATCCATGGAGGTAACCTTCTGACTTGGAGGGTGATAACATCGATAGCCCTTCTGATGAGGGACATAGCCAATAAAAATAAAGTTTTCTGCATGGGGATCCAATTTATTTCGTTGGTGATCATGTAAGTGTACGGATACAATACAGTTGAAAATTCATGGTTCAAGGTTTGGGGTACGAGATACTGAATTAAATCCGTTTTATGGGGACTAAATCTTAAAACATTTTTGGTCAATGAGAGGGAAATTTGGGTTGTATTGATCTTAGACTTAATTACACTAATGCTCCCTGAAACTTCGGTCAAATCTTACTTTACCAAGGTTTGGTGACTCACTTTGCCCCCTGCTGTCAACTCCATTAAAAACTCTGTTAACTTTGATGAAGTGGTAAGGGTGTTTTTGTAATTTCATACATATGGATAATTACCCACTCAAGTAGAGCCTGCTCCACATAGATAAAAAGATAATTAAATCATTAATAATAATTAAAAACATAAAAATACATATAAACAAAATAAAATTTAAAAGGTAACAAAAATAAAATTTAAAAACAAACAAACCCATTCCAACGTACGCTATACACAACTACCCCCATCCCGACCTCTCATTCTCTCCCACTCTCTCCATCCTTCTCTTCTTCTCTCTCCCCCTCTATTTCTTTCTCGGAATCAAGCCAATCCCGCAAAACACACCATCTCACTAACTTCTCTTCTTTGTCTCTCTACCTCCTCTAAAATTTATCAAGTTTGATTTTGGATTTAGGGTTGATGAAGAGATGAAATTTGAGGAAATAGCATGAGAAGACGAGCAGAAGGAGAGGGTGTGTATCGAGGAAGGGAGAAAGAGAAAGTGGGGGTGACTGCAGATGAGCGCAGGGAAGGCTGAGATGGGGGTAGGGGTGTACGCTGGGATGGGTTTGTTTGTTTTTTATTTTTTTATTTTTTGTTACTTTTAAATTTTGTATATATGTTTTTATTTTAAATTTTAATTAGTAAAATTATTTAATTATATTTTTATTTATGTAGAAGTGGGCTCCACTTGCCATGTCACCCACTTAATTGGTGAGTAATGGTCCATATATACGAAATTACAAAAACACCCCTGCCACGTCATCAGATTTAATAGAGTTTTGGATGGAGTTGACGGCAGGGGGCAAAGTGGGTTACCAAACCTCGGTCAAGGGATGAAAGTGGGCCACTTTAACTTGGGGGGGTTAAAATGAGATTTGACCGAAATTTCAGGGGGCACTACAGTAAATAAGCCTTGATCTTATGGTGTGTTTACTAATCAAAAATTGAAATTTTCATCAGGGATTGAATTCTATGTATGGAGAATTTCTGCGTTTACTTTACATCAAGGAATTGAAAAGTAAGTGGGATCCACACAAAATTAGGAATTGGAGGAATTCAATTCTTGGATAAGAGGTGGTATTCTAATTCCTGGAGAATTAACCTATTAGGAATTCATCTTTTTACCCATTATATCCTCACACAATTTTCAAATTTCCAAATTTTCCATCTACTCTAACCCAACAACGAGGACATTTAATGATTAGTACCATTCCTACCCTAATTCCATATGATTTAGTAAACAACTTCAATAGGAATCCGGAATCTAACTCCCCTCAATCCATATGGTATGGTTTAATAAACAACTTTAATAGGAATCTGAAATCTAATTCTCCTCAATTCAATTCATCCTCAATTTAATTTTCCCTAATCCAATTACGGATTAAAAAACAGACCATTAGTGAAATGGCCGCACAAAAGCAATTGGGCTGGCCCTGGACCAAAAGATTTTTTTTTTGGGTCTGAGGACCAAAAGGTTTAGAAGCAAAATTTGGTGAAGAAGATGCCTCTAAACTAGCACACAGCTAAACTAAAGGGAACCTATCTAGTAGGAGCGGATCCAGAACTTCCTGATTGGATCTCCCAAAATGTGTAAAAGACTCGCCAAACTTCAATTGGTCCCGGCAGTCCTCAACAATAAGTAATCAACTGCTGCACTTCTTTCCCTTTTTCTCACAAGGCCAAGAGAATCCAGAAACTCAAAGCCAAAGACTGATCAGTTTTCTCAGAGAGAGAGAGAGAAGGAGCCATGAACAAAAGGAACTTGTTACTGCTGAAGATCCTTCTGTTTCTCTTTGCCTTAAACTCTCTCTCTCTCTGCCTCTACTTCACTTCTCACTCCAGAACATTAACTCCAAGCCAAACCGACACGCAAGCCCGCCATTCTTTGTCCCTGAACCGCCTCCCCTTAACAGATCAAAATCGCCACCCGTACCGCTATTCAAAGCCATGGCCTATTTTGCCCTCTTACCTCCCTTGGTCTCAGACAACCCAAGCTCCCTTTCGCTCCTGCGAGGCCTATTTTGGCAATGGGTTCACTAACCGAGTCGATCTCTTAAAACCCAAGAAGGATTTGAGCTTGAATCGCATGGGTTGGTTCAAGTGCTGGTTCAGTGAGACCTTGAGAAGCTCAGTATGTGAAGGAGGGGGGCTCAGAATGGACCCAGATAAGATTAAAATGTCAAGAGGTGGTGAGATTTTGGAGGAGGTCATTGGGAGAGGAGAGGAAGAGGAGCTGCCTGAGTTCCAAACCGGTGCCTTTCAGATAGACGGAGGAGATGGGATTAGTGGAGAGGATCAAAGGCTTGTGACCCAAGAGTTTCTTGATGAGTATGTGCCTCATGGTGAGATTGAGAAACACACCATGAGAGAATTGATTGGGTCTGTTCGGATCGTGCCCACCACAGAGCTTCAGTGCAATGAGGTTAGTTGTGTTTTGTTAGTTTCTATTTTTGGATTTGGCAGTTGATTATAATTATGAGCGGTTTTAATCGATTCTTTTGTAAGGGTTTATGTGATTTTGGTTTATAGGGTTTCAAATTGCTGAGCTTTCTTTAAGGAACTGCTGTTTTTTTGGGGGTTTTGTTAATTTTATGTGTGAGTGTAGTGGTAGGTTTTGGTTTCCTGGGTTTGATTTGCATTATGGTAATGTAATCTGCGTTTTGGGAGTTTCCAAGATTGGAGATTTGCAATATGGGTCTGTTAAAAATGATTTTTGATGGTTTCGATTTTTCAAATCTGTGGAATTGAATGCATATATGATATGGTGCTGGAAGAAAATTTAATGGCCTAATTACTTGGAAGTAATGTAATGCAATTGTGAATGCAACTTTTGTTAATTACCGAATAATGGGGAGTTTCCTTATCTAAAGTGGATGCAGATTAATTGTCTGCTAAAATTTGGTGTTGAAATAATTTATATAAAGAAAGGAAAAAAACTGCAATTTTGAGAGAATGGTTATAACTCAGCTCTTCTTTTTCTTCTTGTAATTGTAGTTAATGTTCTGTAATGATTGTAGTATTATTTTCTTCTTTTTAAATCTGGTATAAAAGTCTGTATTTGCAGTGGATTGAGGAGCCAACACTTCTGGTGACACGCTTTGAGTATGCAAATCTTTTCCACACATTCACGGATTGGTATAGCGCTTATGTAGCTTCAAGAGTCACTGGCTTACCTAATCGACCCCATTTAGTCTTTGTAGATGGACACTGTAGGGTACGTGCGATTGAATTTCCTTCTTTGCATATTTTGTTCCTTTCGTAACATTTTCGCTATAATACTTCCTGTTCTACTGGCTACGCAATGCTACGGGTGTAAATTAACTTTTTATCATGATTTATCATTCAAGGTATGCAATAGTTATTTTTTATTTCCTTTTCATTGAAAGGAAGAGGCATACACTATTTCTTTTAACAATTTAAAAGAGTCCATATATTTTCTGGAGCGAGGAGAGCAGTTGATGTCCTTTTATATAAATGTTAAGAATATTACAATGATTATATTTCAGGTGATGCTCTATACCCCTGGTTTCTGTAATCGCCTGTCTAAGTTTCAGTGTACCAAACTTGGTGTAAACCAAAAACACACCTTACAAGGCTCATGACTGATTGAGAGAAAATCAAAATATGAAACTCCTAAATTTGTTCTGAACTAATCCTCATTAGAAATGAGATCCTTTGTATATGTGATTAGATGGGATGAATAGAATATTATCAGCCATAAGAGGAGGGACTTTATAGGTGAGCTGACTGTCAAGTTCTGATAGAAACCAGGACGGGGTACCAGGGAGCCTCTACAGTCCGTAATATATTGATAGTGATGTTCTTACTAAATATTTCTTCAATGGATGGTTTTTGCTTAAGATGGAAGCAGTGAGGATGTCCTCTTGAGGATAGAGGAGCATCGTTTGTTGATTATTCTATTTGTGTTGTTCTATTTTCAATTCTTCCTCCTAAGATTTCAATGTTACTATTTATAGGAGTATAATGCAGCAATACTTTTATCAAATTTCATCATTTATAGTGAAAAACATGTTGAGTTGGTTATGTTTGAATGCTGGTCAATGATTCCCTGTTTCTGATCTCTCTTACTTTGGTGGTCATTTTCAGGCATCTCTGGAAGAAACATGGGAAGCATTATTTTCTAGCCTTAGATATGCTAAAAACTTTAGTGGTCCAGTTTGTTTTCGTCATCTTATTCTCTCACCTTTGGGATATGAGACTCCACTATTTAAGGGGCTGAATGAAGATATAAATTGTCATGGGGCATCTGCACCCGACCTGTGGCAACACCCTGATGACCAGAAAACTGCGCGATTATCAGAGTTTGGTGAAATGATTAAGGCCGCTTTTGGATTTCCAGTGCATAGACATCGTATTGAGAAGCCAGCCTCAGGTCATAATGTCCTTTTTGTTCGACGTGAAGATTATCTAGCCCATCCACGTCATCATGGTAAAGTTGAGTCGAGGCTAAGCAATGAACAAGAAGTGTTTGATGCCTTAAAGAGCTGGGTATCTAATCATAAGGAATGTAAAATAAACCTTGTGAATGGACTGTTTGCACACATGTCCATGAAAGAGCAAGTCCGGGCCATTCAAGATGCTTCTGTTATTATTGGTGCTCATGGTGCAGGTCTCACGCACATAGTATCTGCAATGCCAAAAACTGTGATTCTGGAGATTATTAGTAGTCAATATAGACGGCCACATTTTGCATTAATTGCCCGGTGGAAAGGGTTGGAATATCATGCCATTAATCTTGAGGGGTCATTTGCCAGTCCACCAGTTGTTATTGACAAGCTTAACAACATAATGGGAAGTCTTGGGTGCTGAAAATTATTTGGTTTTGCTAAAACAAATCCATCTCAATGCTGGGAAGCGGGAGTGATTGAGAATCCTTTCTGCCTTCTGTGTCTATTCGTGTACCACCACTTCTGCTTCCTCAGGAATGCTAAGGCCATTTTACACGATTCAGATAGAAGCATATTTTAATCAAAAGATAGAGTGGATAACCAAAGTTCTTGGACTGATTGATCTGTAATTTTAGGATGTACCTTATGAAACTTAAAATGTTGCTACCTAAGCAATGGTACGGGAAACTTCAGGGTGTTGGCCTCACCTTGCAAAGGGATATGGGCATTGTGCAAGATTGACCAAAAATCAGCTGAGGGAGGTAAAACAGTTTGTAGATGTGTGCGGGTATGGTATGATCCCTTAACACCCAAAATCATTGTGTTTTTGAGTTCATTTCTTCAGGTAAATTGCCTGACCGGTTGAGGCATTGCGTTGCTTGTTGTATACTGATTCTTTTCTACTCACACCATATCATCTTGTACAATAGATTAATGCGTGTATGATTGTATCTGATTTTTGTTATATACTAATAAATTTGTTTCTTTTTCGTTGTTAAAACTAAGGTCGATGTTACATATGCCTTCAGCAATTTAGTCTCATACTGTTTCATCAGAATAGAGCTTTCGAATGCTACGGATTGACAGGAAAATTACCAATGTACATGCATTTGCACAAAGGATTTGAATTCATTTGTTGTGTAATATTTGCTACTTCAACAATATCACACCTATCAATTGTGATGGTGGCACATGAATTGAGATGGTTCTTTCCGACTCAAGTGATCAAATTGAAGTGGTGGTTTTGAAAAGTACTTCAATTATTCTGTGGAACTGAGGTTTCTAATGTCCAAACCACCAAACCTAGGGGTGAACACGGGTCGAGTCGGGTCGGGTCGGGTTTAGGTCCAAACCGGTCATCGAATCAGGTCATGTCGGCAGGCCCATTGGGCAAACTGTACACCTCATTTTTAGGCCCAATTTCGAATGAATTCGAAACCCGAATAAGTCGGGTCGGGTCGGATCGGTGGAGGTTTCTGCCGAGGCCCAAAAAGACCAACAGTTGAAGGTGGTTTTTAAAAATAAAAATTTCCATGCCCATTTTTTTTGGGTTAGATTTCCAAGCCCATTCAAGTTTAGGACTCCTTTATATTTTTCAGATTCTGTACTTTTGCATAATTTTAGCACATATCATATTCTAATACAAATAAAAACCTGAAAATCATCATCCATCACATGTCCAAATTCACAAAAATATATATTACAGACCAAGCAAATTGTGAGAGTAATCTCAATCACAATTTGCATACTTGCAAGGTTAAAAACCTAAGAAAATCATCATCCATCACACATGTCCAAATTCATAGAAATTATTACAAACCATAATAGAAAATCAAATCAAAACAAGTAAATTTCCATTACATATAAAAATAAAATTCCATGAGTTTCATACTCCTCATATCATATCAAATCAGCACCTCTGCATAAAGAAAAAAAAACAGTTAATAAATATATGAATTAATAAGACATAAAGAAACTATAAATTTTGATTAATGTAGAAAAGAAAGAAAACCTTTTTCCACTTTTTCCAAAGCTTGGTAGAAATCTAACTCATCCATTGCGGGTTCTTTGTAGTAGCTAAACTCCTCCGCCCTTAACCAATCACTACAACAAATCAATGCCTCCACGGTTTTTGGAGTTAACGAACTCCTAAAGGGATCTACAACTCTCTTTCCCGTGCTAAAAGAACATTCCGAAGCCATGGTTGATGATTGGACAGCAAATACATCTTTTGCAACATTGGAAAGTATTGGATATTTTGGAGCATTCTCCTTCCACCAATCAAGTAATTTGAACTCATCATTGGTAAGATTCACGGGAGGTTCCAATAAGTATTTATCAATCTCATTTCTTATCTCAACAACATCCTTATCTTTCCTTGACTTCAAAAACTTTTGTAACCTTGATGACTTAGTAACATCATTGTTCAAAACCGATGATCCTTCACCTTCTACATTACCATGAAATACTTGGGCAGCAGCTGGATTTTGCTTTCTATAATAATCATACAAAGAATGTAATAGTGTCTTGATCTCCAATGACATGTCATTAACCCCACTTTCATCGGAAACCAAGTCACCCAAGCAAAATGTCACATATTCCATCTTATATCGAGGATCTAGAATAACCGCCACAAAGAATAACTTGTTGATGTTATTAACATTCCCCCAATATTTATCAAACTTTCTCTTCATTATTGTTGCTATTTTGCACATAACATCATCAACATTCATCATAAGCATCTATCTCCTCCAAAAAAGAACATATCTCATGGATTGGGGCATTAGAAGACACGGTTTTAGAGGCACTAAATCTCAAAGTAGCATCATAAAACTTCTTCAAAAATTTGACAAATACCTTCACATTTTCCCAATCCAACAATGTTGGAGGCCCCACTCTTTTCTTCTTTTCCTTACCATGAACTTCATACTCCTCAAAGTACCCCAAAAAGTTTGTGTCATCCTCCTCCATCCTCTCAAAACCCTTTTGGAGCTTCAAAGCACTCTCCAACATCATGTAAGTTGAATTCCATCTTGTGCACACGTCTAAAGGAACCATGGTTTTTGTGTCAACCTTCTCCATCTCCAAACAAGCCCTAAACTTCTCTAACCGTTGAGATGACCCCCTAATGTACTTAGCACAATTACAAATACTCTCAATAGATTGATGAATTTCTTTCATTCCATCGGTTACAATCAAGTTAGTAATATGTGCACAACACCTCACATGCAACAAACTACCATCACATATGAGTGAATTCCACTTTTCTAACCTCTTCTTCATGTAGCTAATACATCCATCATTGGAGGAGGCATTATCAACCGATATGGTGAAGACTTTGTCTATCCCCCATCCATTCAAACATGACTCTACTAGCCTACCAATTGTATCCTCCTTATGATTAGGAATGACATAAAAGTTAAGGATTCTCTTATGCAACACCCAATCATCATCAATGAAGTGGGCCGTGAGAACCATGTAATTGATGTTTTGAATGGAAGTCCAAGTGTCGGTGGTAAGGGACACCCTTTGTGAATTATGTGTTAAGACACTCTTGATTTTAGCTTTCTCCTCTTGATAGAGGTTCCACACATCTCTAGCAATTGTCGTACGAGATGGCAAATCAAATCTAGGTTGTGCCTCCTTCATAAATTCACGAAACCCAATCCCCTCCACATGACTAAACGGAAGCTCATCCCAAATAATCATCTTGACACATGCAATTCTACATCTCTCTTTACTAAATGCATGTGCTACTAAGTTACCCCCTTTCTCTTGACCCTCAAATGAAAGGACTTTTTGTTTTTTCTCATGTCTCAATGGAGAACTCTTACATTGACTTCTCAAATGGTGCCACAAAATGGATGTGCCGTTCTTTTTACCATCACATGCATAGTCCTTTTTACAATACTTGCATATGCATCTAGGGTCACTACTACCATCCTCACACTTCATCTTTGTGAAATGATCCCAAACCCCCGAAGCATTCTTAGAAGCCCTTCTTTTTCCTAAAGTGCTAGGAGCTGATTGTGGAGGGGCTGATTGTGGAGGGGCTGATTGTGGAGGGACAGATTGTGGAAGGTCTGGTGGTGGTGGTGGTGGGTTAGTTGAAACAAGGGTTTCAGATTGTCCTTCCATGAAATTAATACCCTACGCCACATTTTTGTCAACTACTGAAATTGCTAGTTCATGATATTAGTAAACTACAATTCTATTTCTGTAAACTACAAATAAAGCAGCAGCCAAAAATAACAACTAAACCAAGAACCAAAAAAACTCATAGATTTACCAGAAATCAAATAAAGCAGTAGCCAAAAATAACAACTAAACCAAGAACACATTTTTGTCAACTACTGAAATTGCTAGTTCATGATATTAGTAAACTACAATTCTATTTCTGTAAACTACAAATAAAGCAGCAGCCAAAAATAACAACTAAACCAAGAACACATTTTTGTCAACTACTGAAATTGCTAGTTCATGATATTAGTAAACTACAATTCTATTTCTGTAAACTACAAATAAAGCAGCAGCCAAAAATAACAACTAACAAGAACCAAAAAAACTCAGAGATTTACCAGAAATCAAAGCACAACCAGCAGCCAAAAATAACAACTAAACCAAGAACCAAAAAAACTCAGAAATTTACCAGAAATCAAAGCACAACCAGCAACAAGCCAATCCTTTCCTCTGCCTTCAAAATCAATCTGTCCAGAAAATAAAATCACAACATAGTCAGACAAAATCAATATAAATTCTCAAAGCCCTAAATTTTTGAATCATGTATTTGAGATATTAGTACCTCAAAACCCTAACTCGTTCATGAGAATTCGCGGCTCAATTTGACAGAAAAATTCAAGTGAGGAAAACTCAAAACTGAGAGAGAGTAAGAGTGACAGAGAGAGAGAGAGAGAGTAAGAGTGACAGAGACAGAGACAGAGAGAGCGAGAGAGAGTGCGAGTCACTGAGAGAGAGAGAGAGAGAGAGAGAGAGCGAGTTTGACTGAGAGAGAGAGCGAGCATGACTGAGAGAAAGCCACGAAGAAGAAGAGAGGCGATCGTGGAAGAAGAAGTCAATGATTTGGTTTGGGGAGAGAAGGTTGAGTGAGAGGTAGATCTGGTGTTAGGGTTTGGCGACTCGAAGAAGAACAAAGACTCGAAGAAGAAGAGAGGCAGAGCAGAGAGCGAAGTGAAAAAAAATTTTGAGCAGTTGAAATGTTAGGGTTTCGCAAGCAATAGGGTGTGGGAAGGCTTACGCTTGGGATAAAATGGACGAATCAGCCGCTGCCATGTGTATTATTTTAAAAAAATTATATATAATTAAAATAGTTCGGTCCGGTCCGGTTTTCACCGGTTTGGAGAAAATTAAATCGGTTTAGCCCGATTCTTGGCCGGTTCGGCCGTGTTTTTACTAGTTCTTGCATTTTTAACTATAAAAACCAAACCAAACCACTTAAAGCGGTCCGATTCGGGCGGTTCGATCGGGTTTTCGGTAATAACCACTAAATTTAAGCTACACTACTAAGTGGTAGCCCTCCCTTCTTAAACTGCTAAACCAAGAAACCTAAAGCTAAATCCTAAATCCCAAATCTTAAACCCTAAGCCATTAAACCACATTAAGGAATAACAATATAGTCTCTTTTTACTCTCATTAAAAGAGATCTACAGCGATTGGCTACTCTCACCACCAGTGCCGAGGCAGATCCACAATCCCAAGCCAGAAGAATTTACGTGTGGCACCCAACTGTCAGCTGCCCTGAGTATGAATTTATGTAGGAAATTACAGATCGCGCACTATCGAACACTAATGGCACTACACAGTGTAAGGACTTTACCAAATGAACCAACCCTAGTTGGCAAAATACCCACAAAGTTGTTGGTTGCAAGTCCAATATTAATCATCCTTGCTGTAGTGGCTTATAGTCTCCAATTTAGGGTATTGCAATTGATGAGCTGTTTGCTATTATAAATTTGGGAAAGGCCTCAAACTCTAATCATTTTTTTTTTTTCTCAATTCTTTTATATGATATGTGAAATGTGATCCATCTATAAAAGAGAATTGACAACAACAACAAGAAATTTGAATTCTGGTATGTTACAGTTAAGTGACATCGCAAAGCAGATTGACTTCTTGGTCTCTTTCCGTGGTCAAGGCAAAAGCTTTCTCTGCGTCGTCTTTCCTTGCTCTGCCTGAGCCTCCGCGTTGTATTCCAAAGGCGTAGCTCTCTCTCTCTGTCAGGTACGATTTCTCTTTGACCGATATTGAGCTCTCATCAATTGTCTCTCAAATAAAACGAGTATCAGCTTAATTCACTGCTTAAATCACCAATATGGAGTACCCTCTATGTATATGATGAAATGCCACACAGAGATGTTTGTTCTTAGAACTCATTGCGTATGTTTTCTTTTTCTTTGTACAAGTAATGGGTAGTTGACTCACATAAGTTTATATCTGCATAGAATTTCATTTGGAACCGCTTTGTTCTATAAGTTTGGCTTGTGAGATTGTGTTTCTTGTTTGTTGCATTGCATAGGGAAATTTGCAAGCAAAGGTCCGAGGAAATGGTGGTTTGCTTTCCATCCACGCCCAAGAGGTTGGCCATGACAATAGGATGCTTCATTTCTGCTGCTGCTCTTTTTGCTTTTGGTGCTCATATATCTTATGTCAACGTTGCCCCACAACAAGCTCGAACCAAAGCTCGAAATGAGTTTGTGAGAGAACGGCTGAAACAGAAGTATGGCAAATGATAGAACACGCAGTATTGGCATATCGTAGTTGGGTTTTCGGATTGCATCCCGTTGAAAGAAAAAATGACACTTGAGTTGTGAATTTTATGATCATACCATTCAGGGATGAACATCCTGCTCTTGTTTTTCTTCTCTCTTTTTGTTTACATTGTACGACATACAACAGGGATGATAAATAAATTTGATGGCCATGATTTGTTTGCATTTTGATGCAATTGATAGGTTTGAGAATCATACTTGAATCTGAGTTTTAAAAATCTTTTGAGTGCACTTTGGTGCACAGAAATGGTTACTTTCACAAAGAAAAGCATGGTGGAAAGGTGCCTGATTGCTGCTTCTCTCGCTGCTCTGGTTTGCCATCCAAGCTCCACCATAAAGTGTTTCAAGCCCAAGCCACGACCCAGATCCCCACAAAAACAAAAACCAGAAGACCCTTTCTGCTTCTCCACCAAAGGGTTCAAAACGACATGGTGTTGTAATTGGAAAGGAAGTGCCTTCAAAACCCAAGGAAAAACTGTGCCCCAAGGCAGCTTCTTCTTCTTCATCATCTGCAAGCAAGTCCAGAAAGAGCACAAAGACAAAAGCCTAAAAACCCATTAACTTGATCTCGGAGCTTGCTGGAGGGTACCCTTCCATTGGTGTTGTGGAGAGTATTATCCGCTCATGTTGGGTTGGTGAAGTAGGCCTCAGAATTGAGAAGGTGTTGAGGGTGCACCACAGTTTGGATGTTCTTCATGGTTTTGAAGAGTATAGGAAGATGGTGAAATCCAAGTACGAAAAGGATCGGATTCGTTTGTTCATTAGGGATCAATGACTTATAACCATTTGTAAAAAGAAATGCTGCCAAGTTTGCAGGATAATAGCTTCTGGCTTTGACATCGGAGACAGGACTATTTTGTTCGTCCACGACAGTTGGAAGGCACATGAGAGGGCTGCCAAGGAATGTGCTGGGAAAGGAAAGTGTGCAAGGAAGGCCATTG